>NC_045639.1:55498182-56123182 GCF_009829145.1 Chiroxiphia lanceolata
ATAAGATGGGGAGGGGGGGTTTGAATGTGACTGACAGTGGATTATAACTGCCTACAGGAAGTTATTTTTATCAGATCAAGTTTCGCTTTAACATTGTCTTCAACCTAAAGAATTTTGGTATAAGAGCTTTTAAAATCCCTGCCCAGTTGCAAGTCGTACAAGCATGTGTTGATGAGAACTGAGGTCCTACAGAAGGCACCATCTAGGATACGGTGATAGCATCCTCTAGCTTTCATTGTTTGACATCTCCACAGATAGCTTACACACAGAAAACAATGCATGCTTTTGATTTAGTTTATTTGCAGTATCATTTGATCCCGGTCAATAGTTCGACCCACTTAAATAACAAGCAGGGGAATAAATGAAACCAGTTTTGACTAAGTCTTTCTCAGTCAAGTGGGTTGTCTGGCAAGCCAAGAGTGTAATAAATAGATTTGGTGGCTATTTACAGATTCACACACTGGAAAACAGAGAGCTGTGTTTCACAGTTTCATGATATAATTCAGGCAGTGTTGCATCCAGATAATAAAATTACACCTGTGTTTTTATCTCAGCCAGAAAGGCATTTTTTTTGGGCTTCTGCTTTGATACTTTCCCATAAAAATAAACATTACAACAGAAAATTGATGAAGTTTGTCACATTGTGTGAAGAAATATTTAAGAAGACATGTCTAAGTATATACATATACACATATATGTTATCATAGCTTTTGCCTTTAATCATGTTCTGTCTCCTTCATAGTACATATACCTGAAATAATTTCATGAGAGCTCATGGTTGGAGGTCTGGCTTGTTTGTCACTCAGAGGAAAATTTAACCTAGATTTAATGTAGGTTCAACTTATGCTGTTGTTTAAATATCAAAGAAAATATTTTATATAAATAAACTTATTTGCATTATTTATGTGTGAGTATTAGCATTTATTTCACAAATGTGTACCTAGATGCATATACACAGCCATATTTTGTTAAACAGCTAAAAAAGCAGCATAATTCTCTATGATGAACTGCTGTGATTTCACTTTGGTGCAGTGGGTATCAAAATTGACCTTTCTGAGATGTTATTCACTGTTCTGGTGCTCTGCTGATATGAGGATGCCAGCAGGATCAGTCACTGAGTGTGGCCCATTTAACTGCCTGTGACTGACTCAGCCAAGGTCATGTCTTGCTGGACCATGAAGATGTTTGCCTTCTGAGTTGGAGCACTTTGAATTCCTTTTACATCCTCTTGTTTCTGAAGGACATGGTCATATCATTCTCAGTCTAGTCAAAAGGTTAAAGGATCATTCCTGATGCCCTGTCAGTGGTGCCTGGCAGTCACCTTGTACATGGTGCTTATTAACCCTCGCTCCTCTGTAGGGCACCCACCTTCACACCCTGGCTGAACTAATGGTGCCAGGTCTCATGGTTGTAGAAATGTGACTAGAAAGTCAATCCATGAGCAGACTAACTGTGTAAATAGATGGTGGAAATGAAAGCTTTTATAAAAGCCACGTGCATCGTGCTAACACTTACCGTGTTGCTTGACCTTTACTTTCTCTGGTGTCAAGCACAGAACCATCTTGCACTCATCTCACAGTTTTCTAATCAGTGCCCCCACAACTGAGAAGATGACACTAAGCTGTGCCTGACCCAGCTTGTGACACCACATGAACTGCCTTGTCTCTTGTGAATAAAATGAAAATTCTGTCATTTTGGATCATATCCTTACCAATGAAAGTACGGAATGGGAAACTGTTATTGATTTTTTTTCATGAGGCCAGGATTTTGCCATCAGCTGTAGATAGGAGTTGTACTGCTGCAATAGTGCTCCCCGTGACTGTCTCAGCCTATAAATGGAAACCTTCAGCATGCAAAGTTTGCTTTTCATATTGGATATAGTAACGCTAGGTGAGAATGTTGGAAAAACTGTCTGCATGGAAACAGCCTCTGGATACTTCAGGCAGAGAAGATCTACAACAAAAGGCACTCTGAACAGAAATGATTTTTACATTGCCAGATGGTATAAGGTAATTTGGATAGAAAAAGATACATTGTGTACCCCAAGGTGCTTTCATTGTACTTTGAATATAAAATGCGTGAAGTCTTAGGTGCAAGAGTTGGAACTGACAGTAGCTTAGAGCTGTGGTTTTACCTATTTTTTATTATGATTTGTACTTATAACTCAGCTGAAAAAGGAACTTGCTTGGAGCGACAGCTGTATACTTGTCCTGTATGCTTGTCTCCCCATTGAAATCCCATTATCTGGTTTTGGAATTATTAAGGTGTGAGAAGCTTGCATTTCATTTCAGTTTGAGTATGTCTAGGTTGTTGTTGTTGGTTTTTTATGGGTTTTTTTTGTTTGTTTTGTTTTGTTTGGGTTTTTGTTTTTGTTTGGTTGGTTTGGTTTGTTTTTTTCTGAATGAGGGCTAATACCTTCTTATTTCAAGTGGCCTTATTTCAAAATTGTTTTTCTTTTTTTTTTTTTTTTTGCTTGTTTCTGGCATGGCTCAGCATTAAAAAAGATTAAAAAAAATATACAAAAGGTTTTCAAGGTTCTAGTGTGATGTTTCATTCTGGTGTAACCTGCCTGTCCTATGTATCTAGTTCTCCATCTGTAGCCCAGTAGCACCAAACTGAATTAGCTTATCACTGATAATGAGGTTTTTCTTTGCACTTCCTTGTTTTTAGATGTAATTTTGAAAAAATCTTGTACCTCACCTGGTGGATGGATGAGAGAGGAGATGAGCTATTCTCTTTTTTTCAAATAATAAAAACAAAATAAAAAAAAGAAGAGGAAAAAGCCCAGTTCAATGAAAGCTTTTGACATGATTCTAGAATGCATAACCCTGGGCAAAAAGGGCCAGTTATTGGAGTAGTTCTTGAGTAATCTAATTGTTTGATAAGGATCCTTGCTGGTTTAAGTTGTTGGTTGTTGGAAACATTCCATTTCTAAATTTGTGCCTTACTGCATACCCTGAGGTATGTGTACAACACACTGTAATTGCACAGTTTATTATTTTATTAATGAGAGCTGTGATAATGTGTTGGCTCATGAATTCCCTCCAGTCCAGGTATGGTCTCCTAATTGCCCAGGAATCTGTGATGCTGTCGTTTGTTCTGGGGATGGTGAAAGAGAGCAAAAGCAAAGCCTTTCCAAGCATGATTTACAAAACTCAGACCTTGCCCTAAAGCCTGCGTTTGGTGTGATAATGCAACCAAAGGCTGGAAAGGCCAGATACCTCTATAATACATACCTAATGAATAATAACAGAAGCAGCAGAAGTAAATTCTTACTATATAATCCTGAGTACCTGAGACTTTGCCAGCTGGAAGGAGAGGGCTGCACACCTTAATTGCCCTTCCTAACCATAACAGAGCACCCCTTAGTACTTCTTTGATCTGGGTCTCTCCTGCCTGCCTCTTTGCCTGAGTGGCTAGAAGACATTGACTTCATTTGCTGTAAGGCACACAACAGTGAGCAAGCATCTGGCATGCAACAGCAGCTCCTAGTTTTCATATGCCTCAGGGGTAGCAGGCATGCTAGGTTGCCTATTCCCATGTTCTGGAAACTATTTCTGTATGCCAATACCAGTTCTGCAGTACAAGAGGAGGGAGCAGCATCAGTAGAGGTGTGGTCTGTGGAGTAGTTGGGGAAATCCAATTTACTGTTTCTGTAACTCTGGAGACAAAACTTTCCCGTAAAAAGCCATGGCAAAACACCACATCCTCAAACAACTAGCACTTGCTCCACAGCGCTGCCTGGCTTTCCTGGTGTGCTGTAAACTTCTGACACTGGATTTGCCAGATCCGGGGAAGCTCTCTGAGGACGTTGTGGCAGCCCGGGTAACCCCAGCCCAGGACGGTGGGATGGTGAGTTCCCGCTGAGCATATTACAGGCTGCCTCCTTACTCTAGTGGTTGGTACAGTTTTTTACAGCTCCTGAAACTGCTCATTGCGGAACTTGGCTCTTCTACAAGGGCTTTTCATAGCTGTAGCCCCTGTGGCTTGATGCAGCATGCTTTTCTGGAGGAACAGATGGTATATTACGTAGAAAGTTACTGTATTTTTGTATCACTGGTTTGTATTTATTTATTTTGCTGTTCATCTTCCTATTTTTTTTTAAGGTGGGCATATAGGGTAAGCGCAGAACTTGGAATCAGTATTGTATTTGCCTTTGATATGTTCAACTCTATTTGTGTATGTGTGCAGTATTTTACACTGAGTAGTGTGTGCTTTCTGAAGTTTTAGTGAGCAGATTTTCCTAATTTGGATTGAAATTAGTCAAAATACTATAAGAGGAAAAAAACATTTTCCCCTTAGAAGTAAGGAGATCTTTGAAAGGAAAAGTTAATATCTTCTTAAGCTTTGTACTCACTGGTGTACAGTTTAGTTTTTAAGTCAGTAGATGTGTTCTCTGTGTCTAATCTTTGGGGTTTTTTTTAATTGATATCATCTGGTCAATTTGAGAGAAAATGCTATTCCCATAAGAAAAATATTTATTCTAAATATTTTTGTTGCCTAGGATCTTGTTGAATTCATGAGATACAGAAGCAGTCAAGTTGATTTAATATTTTTTTAACATTTTGAAAGTGTTTTCTTTTTGTTTCCATGAAAACAATTTAAATTAGTATTTTAACAATTGCTTTTGGTTTCTTGAGGTTAGGTTACCCATTGTTGAAAATTTCAGGTTCTTAAACACGAGTTTCAAATCTGCTTTATGTTTATTAGACATTTGAAATAGAACGTAAATAATTCAGCAAGCCCCAAGATAAGAGTTTGCCTTTTCCCCCACTTACCTTCCAGGATTTAATGTGTTTTGTCTGAAGAATTTCTGTAAGTCATTACTTATAAAAGATAGTTACAATCACAGGGTTTTGATACCTGTTGGCCAAATCACTTTTATGTATTAACTTTTATTTTTTATGTGAATATATATTATATACACACAACACGTGTAGGTATAAATTTGTATCTGTACACTCACATATACATGAGTGTAGGTATGTAAATGTGTATGGACACACCACAGACACATACACACTCACACACTATATCTCTGTGAACACTCACACACATCTGCAGGGCATCATCCCATTTGAATTTGAATGTTTTCATCCTAAACCCGATCCTTACCACGTAATGGGAACTTTCCTTTTGGCAATGCAGCATTTTCCCAGTAGCTTCTGAATGGGAGGCTGCACTTCCCTGTACCTGAAGACCGCTGAAGTACATGGGGGGAGAGAGACCAGAACAGGTGGCAGAGTCCTCCTGGGCCAGGAGAGCATGATATGAGGCAACTAAGTGCAGTAGATGAGAAGACAAAATGATGAGGAATACTTCAGGAATTTTTGATTACTGCTGCTTCAGTGGTGGTTGGATCATGCCCTTCAGCGTGGGCAGTCTCTCATGCGGCATCCTGTGTACTGTTGTACTTAGGCTGGATACACAGTTCACAGTGAAAAACAAGCCCCCCCCTTCTGTTTTTTGCCACATATATTTTGAAGATAAATAATTACCTGCTATCAGGTGTTTGGCAGCTTGGACTTTGTCATCTTTGTTTGCCTTGTTTTCCTCATAAAATTGGTGCAGGATATTTTAATTATCTGCTTATTGGGTTGTTTGAGAGAATTCCCTTAGTGATGAGACAGTTCAACAAAAAAATCTCAGGATAATGGCTTTTCCACTTGCACTTCTCAAATATGCCTTCAAATAGAAGTGAAATAATTATAAAAACCTTGTAGGTAGTTTAAATTGCCAAGTGATACAATGTAGTGGCTTTGTTCTAAGTATTGCACAATGGGTTGTAAAGGGTAAGAGTGTAACTGAGTTTGTGGGAATCTGTAAGGGTGCTAGATATTTTGTAGGCAGCCAACTTTGTTTCAGAGTTGTTTTCCATCTGTATCTGTACTTACGGCAATCAACTTCTATTTTGGAGTGGAAAGGCACGTGTTTTCATTAGCGTACCAAGGGCACTGGCAGTGAGACCAGGGCACAGTTTGCATCTGTCTGTTTGCTTTAAGTTTCAAACTTAAAATTAATAAAATCAACACAACAGATACAGCTCTTTTAAAAATACTAGGGTTGTATTTGGATGAAAAGTATATTTCAGAGAGCATATTGCACTTTCTCGCCTCAAACCGTGGTAGACATGGCTTAGTACCATTCATCAGCTAATGGAACAGTAAGATGTAATTACATGAAAATTAACTCTCAGGACATGGACGAGTGTGTGAATACACTGCTGTTCCTTGTTACATTCTGTGTTCTTTAGCAGACACTGTATTGCAACGGGCAGCCATATATGTGTGAAAGATGCCTATTTGCAATTTGGCATGCTGGTGCCTAGTGGTTAGGCGGCCTGTCTGTGTGCTGCTGCTGTGCCATGCGGCAGTTGTCTCAGTATGGTCAAAAGAGCAAACTGTTGGTGCATTTCCTTTGTTCTTGGATATGGGGCTAAAAACAGTTGACCAAGTTTATTCTGAGTGAGTGTGGTACTAAATGGTGAGATTTCAGAAAATCAAATGGCTCTCTTATGTGTTGTTTAGAATGCTGCGCACAGGGGAAGCTATCTTAAAGTACTTTTGAGGGTTTTGTCCCCTTTTTCCTTCTATCACAAGAATGTCAGTACTTATACCCATTGTGTTGTATGATATGGGCTGGATTCTGTTCTAGCACCCACATTTTTAAGGGCCAGATTCTGATCACTTTACTGTGATTGAACTAAATCAAACTGCTGCAGTTAATGCTTGTGTAGTGCAAATCATTACCAACACCAAAGACTGATTTGTCTGCTTATATTTTTTTATATTGAAAAAAATCATGATGATTAGTGCCAGATCGACAACCTTCAGGATTAACTCTTCAAGCTAATATCAGAACAAGAACCAGTAGAGGTTTCTTCATGCTAACTGGGTAGCTAATCCTAAAGATACGCTATCTTTGAAAAATTTATCTCTAAAGGGAGGGGTAGAAAACAACCAAACCAGTTCATAACCTTGTAGAAGAATGTTTTTTGAAAGTATATCCAAAATGTTTAGTTTATAAATAATTAAAATGCTATCTTTGACCTTCTAGTAAAATGAGCAGTTCTGGTTAGCCAGTGACACTGTGTATGTCCCATGAAAGATGCAATATATTATGACTCCAAGATACAGACTGGTGATTCTCTAGTTTCAACTCTAATACATTGAAAATTACTAGGGCTGAAAGACTGGCTTCAGTTCCCGATGTGACCACAGGGTGGTTATTGCAGAAATACAGCAAAAATACTCTCTTCAGCTAGTGATGGTACTATAAGAGAATTCGGAAGAGCATTTTCCAAACTCCTTGTAACCTTTTTCACTGAAGTTTGTTAAGTACCTCTATTTGAAAATTGACTTCTATCAAGTGGAGCACTGCTAACCAATCTGTCACATTCAGTGTATAGAGGAAAAGTCTAGTGTCCCGCACACCAGAGGTTGTTGCTAGGACATGCTTATTGTGGAATGACTGTATTTATCACTCTATTTCGACATGTTGTTCAGACACTATTAAAAATGGATCTACAATGTGTCTCATGAGTGAGAGCATACTGTAAGCCTGTGCATCCCTCTACCTCAGGAGGATCAGCTATAACCAAAGCATTTCCTACTTGTGGTTGTTCAGACTGCACTTTAAAGCTTCCAGTGGTGAGTGGAGACTCTGAAATGGAGTCTAAACGATGCTTTCCATTTAAAAAGTCTTTCTAATGTCTAACTTAAGAAGGTAGTAATGGTGGGTAGGACTGCAATTCTGATTCTCCCTATGCTTGCCAGGTATACTAATGAGTTACTTAAGTTTAGATGGACAGCCTGGGAGACAATTAGTTAGGAAATGTTAAACATCCACATGCCACTACCCAACTCCTGTGTTTTCATCTCTTTCCTTAAGCTGGGCCCTTACCTGCTTTAGAAAGATGGGTAAATTGAAAAGAAGCATCTGCACTTGCTGTGCCGGATCGTCAGCCATATCTGACAAGGGAATCCTGGAGTTTTACGCGCTAGTTGTGCCCCAGATGCATTCACAAAACATGTTTTACACCATGGGATCCAAAACTCTGTAAGGCTTCATTTCCAGATGCTTGCAGAAGTATGGGCTGCAGTGAGAGGTTAGTGCATTTTGATATCATAGTAATATTTTATTCTACTTCTGTATTGCAGTAATATTCTTACACAAGCTGTACAAGAAAAACAAGAGCAGCACGGCTCCTGAGCAAATATTGTTTCTAGTCACATACGATACTTTGCAGCTGAGCCTGGTAACACACTGCTTAGCTGTTTTGCTATGCAAGTGCAGAGAACACTGTTAGCAATAAAGCCACTGCTGGTTTCTCCTCTAAAACCTCCCTCCTTGCGGTGCATTGGAAATGACTGAACTTTGGCCCTCAATCTGCTGACACCCTGAGGGAGCGTAAGTGTAATGACGTCTTTGCTTGTTTCAGCTGCACAACAGGAAACGCTCGTGGCCTCCCCTTCTTCCTGCTCTGAGAAAGTGCTGCTGCCTTTTTTTTTTTTCTTACCCCCTCCCTTCCCCTGCAGTCAAGTGGGCTGAGACCTAGTTTCAGGTCTGAGCTCGGCAGCCAGCTGGTGCTTGCACAGGGCCCCCACTGCTGCTGTCTCTTCCCTGGGGCAGCCAGTCGCCTCCCTATTGCTCTGCTGTGGTGGTGATGCCAGAAATACAGGCTTTATAAGTGACTGAGAAGAGAATACAGTTATATGGCACTGACTTGCTCCACGTAGCATGTCGCTGGACATATCTGAGCTGCAAGGACCAGGATGGTCTGGTGATGATTTGCCTTGGGGAGACCATATCACCTCCGTGATAGAAAGGACACACTGTCAGGTGGGCATTGAGGTATCCTGGAATATGGTCCCGATAGTGCTGAATAATGCTGAATATACAGGGCCTGAACAAATTTCTTTGTCTTGCTGGAATACAGGGGCTTGCTTCTTGCAGAGCCTTGACAGGAAGCCTGTTTAACCCTCTCCAGCTGCTGCTTTTAAACTTTGTAACCGAAACAGGCATATAAGTAAGAATGGTTATTTGCAAAACACAAGCATTTTGCAGCTAACTCAGGGAGGAGGATTTTGTCTCAACACAGTCAGCCAGAACATTAAAGCAATACAGCATTCTTATGAGTGAAATTAACTGATTCAATATTCAACTGTTATTTTCTAATGATGGGGGGGTGGGTCACTTTTAAAAATAAAACACGTATGCACTGGGGAGTTTGCATATTGAGACATGAGAAGAGCCACTGAGTAGTCTAGAGTCTATTCTACCCTGAATTTGAAAGATTTATTTAACTGGGATTGTAAACAGTGCTGGTGCAGTTGCTTATTCATTTGTTTAATGTTGCATAGGCATATTATTTAAGGAGCAGCTATTGTCTGGTTCTGTAATAAGCAACTTCTGGATTTGCCTCATTAATCTATCATACTACCTAGCTACATAACTGTTGTTTTTAAAAAGCTGGAGTTATGTAACATGAATCATGCCTGGTGAGATGCTTGCAAGCAGAAGAAAGCAAGATAGGCAAAGAAATAATGGCACTCAACTTTTGTGAAATAGGTTTGAAATGACTGGGTTTTGAAAGTGAATTTGCTCAGGCATGAGCAGTTCTTGAGGGTTTTGTATATATGCGTGCCAAATTCCCCCCACCCCAACCCCCTGCTCTTGTTTTGCCTCTGGAAAAGCCTTGTAGAATAATAAATGGGAAAAGTCCTTTAAATGGGGTGATTTCACATGTAAAAGAAAATAACTTGATGAGCTGTGATTGCCCCTATAAATATAAATCTTTTAAATATGGCCCTATGGTATCATTAGGCATGTGTGCAACACAACAGTCCTCTGTCTCAAGAGATTTTACAACCAGTTTATGGAAAAGGGAGGCAAGTGATTACATGAATACTTTAGAATAAAAGCAATTGATTTTAAGTTAATTTTTCCTTTAATAATATTTCCTTGACAATTTACTCTGCTGTTACTTAGGTTTGTTCTTCAAAGTCATGCTGAGTTGTTAAGGCTTGGATGACTCTTTGCTTTAGTGGCATGGATACAAATATTAAGTAATAATGCCAGGAAATAAGGGTGCAAGAATAACAGGTCTCTAGGTAAGGAGTAGGAATAATGTCTTTTTCGGAAAGGAGTGGTTTAATGCTCCTGAATTCCCCTTCAAACTGTCCTTCTCCCTCTCATCTTGACCAAATGATTTTTTCCCTTTGTTTTATGTATAAAATGAAATAGCTGTAAACTGTGTCATAGGGTTATTAACTTCTGTATTTTGAGATTTTATTGTCATTAACAACAAGTGGTCAAAAATTAGTGCTGATATTAATGGTCTTCTACACTACCGTATGTGCATGTGAACACAGAGGCTGATAGTGCATTGGTAGGGACAACAGCTGAGATGTTACAGTGACAACAGTTGCGTCTGTGAGCTGCTGCTGTAGCACCACTGCTGATAACCTCAGCACAGAGAGGAGGAGATGAACAAGCACAGATGGAAACATTTATTTTCTCACACGGGAGGCCATTCAGGTCATGGCCAAGGGATGTCAAAAAGGCGCTATAAGGAAGTGGACCATGCTGCTCTTGTTACATCCTTACTTTCCAAACAAATGCAGGATTTCTCTTGGATTGTCAGTGCAATATTCTTCAGAAGAAACTTGCTTTTTTATGAAGATTTACAGTAAGTTTCAGTCTTCAGGAGAATTTTCATTTATTGTACTGAATTGACTTAGTTTTGTATAGACACGTTACTGTTACAGCAGCAGAAGCTTAGAGCTGGGAATCTAAATAGTGGCATATAAGGACACCAAGACCTTGTAAGTGGAGGAAGACATTTTCCTGAGTCTGTGTGATGATAACCAAAATTAGAGTTCATAAAGTGCTTTCTCTTTGTATCAACTCCAATACGTTTTACCTTTGACTCTATAGTGGGTCTTGTCTGACTAATAGCTTTGTTCCTTTCTGCAACTCCATGAGTTTCTTAATGCAGATGAACAATATGTATGGACATCATATAAAATTGTTGAAATTTTGCTAGTGGTATGAGTGCACTTTTCTGATGTGGTTTGCGTGTCCTTTACTTGAGTTTCCCTTACTCTTCTGGATGAGAAGTCCTCATGGATTTGTTAAGAGCCAAGACTTGTAAGGTCAAGGAGGGTCAGAGGGAGCATCATGGGACGCATGGGAGTTTTCCTCCCATGTTTTGGTGGAGTCAATGAGATGAGTATAGTTGCAGAGGGGGTGGTTGTGGCTGCCTGCTGCCTTGCCCTGTCAGGTGAGAGAGCCTGTGCCTGCTGGCCTTTGCTGGGGGGTGACCAAGGGTGGGCTGGGGCTGTGCAGGCATGAGACAATGCCATGGCAGACGAGCATAGCTGGGATCAGAGCCCATGAGAAGCAAGGATTGTTCACCATCTGCCGTGGGAGGTGTGGGCTGGCCTTGATTCAGGTGCAATTTCTGTTGAAATCAGTGTGAGTGAGCAGAGTAGGGTAAGCATGGGGCTGCTGGATGAAAATAACTTGCCATGAGTGGTGCCAATGGCACACAGGCAAGGAGGGGCATGTATTTCTGTGTATGAGCAGACAGTGGCTTGCTCAGGAGTAAACTCTCACATCCTGAGGTCTTTGAATAGATCTTCATAGGTTACTGGTCCATGTCATAAGGCTCTGCAGAGAGGGATTTCTTGCCCTGCAAGTTGCTGTACACAGTTCCATTTTCCTTGCTTTTGTTAAAAGGCTGTGTATCTTGTCCATTCAAACCCTTAAATGTTGTCAGGTTATCAAGTTTTTCTCATATCGTGGCAAAACTTGAAACAATTACCAACTCAGTTTCACCATTTTTGCCTGTTAAAAAAGGTGAAATTTAATTTACGCTAATTATTTAACCAAATGAGATGCTCAGCATGAAAATGACTAGGTGCAAATTAAGATGAAATAAGTAAAGGAAAAAAATATGCTGTGCATTACATTTTTCATATTAAGCATTCTATTTGTATTTCATTACCAATCCATCTTCAAGAAGACTTTTTTTAGCAGATTGAAACATTTAAAAAAAACCCCAACAACAAAAACCAAACAAATTTACAGTAAGACTGATAAAATAAAGAATAAATTAAGATGGGAGAGTTTTAATAAAAGCTTCTCATTATTGTAAGCTTATTTGCTCTTAAGTCTGGTTTTACTATGTGCCTTGGTATGGTGTCTGGAGCCATGCAACAGCCTCCCTTTTTCCAGGTTGTGTTGCTGAAACACAACTTTTTTGTGGCCTCCCCAGAGCTGTTTAGTGTGTGAAATTGGCCCCTAGGTAATACTGAAATTTGTATAATGCATAACTTGACCTGTGTGGTCTTAGCTGCTTGTCACAGGAATGGATTCGAGAGCATTTGCCTGGTTCCTCTGACTGGGCTTATTGCAGTCCTGCTACCCTCAGCCAATCCCATGTGAACATGCCACTGCTTGGGGAGAGACAGGTCACAATTCTGCTGTTGGTGGGGGATGAGAAGCAAAAGGGTTTGTTCAGTTGTAGACAAAGCTAGCCATGGGATTGTGTTGATTGCATCATCAGTCTTACCAAGGTGAGTTTAACACCGTAGTGGTGTTGCCAGTGGAATGGGAAAGAGACATGTTGCATGTTTCTTTGGAAGCACCAATACAACATCCTTCTCTGTTATAGAGAACTAGTTTCACCATAGAAAAATATGTGTACTGTCTTTCTTTACCTCAGCTGGCCCTGGCTTTGAACCTTCCCAAACTTTGGAGATGTTTGTAGAAAGGTTTATTTTGTGAATGGAATTGTTTTTCTAAGAGCATCATGAAAGATTTGGTTTATCTGCATGGAGAATGCTTGCTTGTGCAGTTGCTTTCCACAATGCAGTGCTTGTAGATTAAAATCCTTTCTGTTGTGTTTGTGCCAGTTCAATTCCTTCCCCAGCAAGTCCATTTTGCTGGCATACTGCATGCAGTAAGTTGTCAGTAAGTTGCATTAGTGAGAAAGTAAGTTTTTCGTTTCCGCTGACGTCATTCTTGTAGATTTGAGATGGTAATGGCAATTTTTTATAACCATTTTGTGAAGATACTCTGAAAACTAGAATAACACTCACTGCTTCAATGTATTTTTTATTCCATCTGTAAAACTGCTTTTAATGCATGTGGTTGCACTTGGAATTTGAACGCTTTGTATCAGAACTAGAAATGACAGTGTCATATGCATGGGAATACACCTCTGAGTTTATGGTGGCATGTTTTACTGTCTGTGATGTGTGACCACACAAGCTCAGCAGTACACAGCTGACTTGATGTATTTACTGTAATTCTCTACCTAAGGAAGTAGGGTCTAGTGACTAGCAGGCTAGGCAGGGACTCAGTACCCATAGGTTCAGTTCCTCATTCTGCTACACAGTTCATGAGTTTGGGGCAATATTCACAACACCTTATACTGATTTTCATGTGAATTGTATTAAAAAGTATGACAGAGGCATGACAATATCATTGTTATGTCAGTTCCAGTCCCTTATTTTACAGAGATGTCATGTAGACAGACGCTGTATTCTGCCATCGATCCATAGGGAGCCAGTAGGGGGTTTGCGCTAAAACTGACTACAGGATTTGAACCTTAATTTTTTTTTGTTTTTAAATGACCATTCTCAGAGCAACTGATATTTGCATGATTTACAATGAGCACCTCTGCTTGTAGTATTTATGCTATTAAACATAGAAGTCATCACAAAAGTCAGGCCACATATGGCTTTGAAGTCCAGTTCTGTCTCCTTTACTTAAGAGGGAAAATAGCCTGACTAAGATGCAGTTAGCAGGTAAAGGCATGAGAGAAGGGCAGCATGCATAGACCCGGATCCAGATGTTTAAATGCTGTGTTTAGAAAAATGTTAATTGTCATTGCTATGTGCACAGAGCTCATAGTCTTTCACAATCATACTCCAGTAGCTTAGAGTGGGTGATGCCATGAGACCGTGGTGCCTCACTGTTCTCAGCTACCTGGGTCACAGTGGTCAGGCTTGGACCTCACCAGTGAGGAAGGCAGACTGTGAGCAGCCTTGTCTTCTCTCCCCTGTGGGTTTTTACCCGTCATGGGTTTGCTAGTTTAAGACTTAAACAGGAAGAATTTCAGTAATTAAAGTGATTAAACTTAAGCTTTTGATACTGCTTGTCATGTTTTCCTCTGTGTTGACAATGATGCTTCTGGTGCACTTGGGAGGTTGTCCTGCATGTTCACAGTCCTGTCGCTTGTCTTGTCCTTTGCTGCTTGGATGCCTCCTGCATGCAGCTTAGGCCTGTCTTGACCCATTGGGTGAGCACATCAGTTAGGAAATGAAGGAAATGCTGTGGCAGGGGGAAAACATAACATACGGACCCAGTGAAAATGAAGCCCGTTAATAACTGCCAGATGAATCTGGTACTTGATTAGCAAACCCTGTAAGTGAAACTTTGATTTCAGGCAGATTCCTAAGTCATAGTGAAATCACTGGGTCCTACACATGCTCCTGAAGTTAAAATATATGCTTATATACTTTGTAAATAGAAATGGCTTATTGAGGTGGAGCCAATGTGGGGAATTTTGGACTCCTGTTGTTCAGCTTACAGCATTTCGCAGAAGAATGTAAGGGTGTAGAATGACACCAACTGGATCCACAGAACAATCTGCTCCTGTTCCCGTGAACTCCAAATTATTTTCCTTCTCACATGCAAAGTTGTATCAGGAGCTGCATTTAAAAACCCATCTGTTGTCCATATTATATCAATAGGAAGAAAAATTTTAGACTTCTGAAATGTTCTGGTTATGTGTTCCATCCTGCTGTCATCTGTCTTTCAACTATAAGCCATTTCGTGTAGTTTCACTTACTTGTAGCTACTCAAATCTTTTCCCTCCCATCAACAGATGAAACTGTGAGTTACCTGAACTGCTAGAAACTGGTAGTGGAAAGAAATGACTGCTTTCAAAATCCGATGCTTCTGATAATATAATATTTTTTTCTTATCAAGTAATAAGTAATAAATTACTTAATAAATATTTACATAAATGAAGTAATAATTACTTCAAAAGTTGTTTCCTCATATTTTTCATTACACAGTATATTTGAAGTATCATCAACATCTAGATGTGTTTTGATATAATTCGTGACACAAATAAGTATAACAAAATATAGCCTTTTTTTTTTTTTTTTTTTTTAGTTTTTACAGCAAAATCAGATTATAATTCCAGTGCTGCTGGTTATAATTTACCTGCTGTTGATCTGACTTTGCTGTGTGGCAGTAGCACAAATGTATTTATTGGCTGGCACACTGCTTTTCCACAGGACAGTGAAGTTCATTGGTGATGTTTATTTTAGTTTTGTTGTTACATTTTGCTAAAACAGCCAATTGTGACAGAACTAAGAGACAATATTGTATCATTTCATGTTTGGAAGTTTGTCTTTGCAATTGTAATGAGTACTCAGGGCGGTGTGTGTATGTGTATTTACATAAGTTACAGCTTCGAGGCTTTTCTCCCACCATTTTCAAAGCAGTGTCTTCTCATTGAGGGCTTCAGGATTTTTCAAATGCTGCGCTGCATCCTCCTTCGAAAACTCCATGGGAGACATTCAGGCAATGGAAGCTTTGTAGCCTTTTCCCAGTCAGATACAGATCACAAATACAAACTGTCCTTCTCGTGATAGCTGGATAGCTGGACCACAGACCTTTGTTCATGAGAAATTCAGTGCTGACACCTGTCTTTATTCCTCCTCAATCCCCTGTAAGGCTTCATACACTGTATTAGAGTGGCATTTGTAAGCAGTGACCAGTCTTGTTCAGTATGAAGAACAGAAAAGATTTCACCACATGTGGTTATGTGCTAAACAGCTTGTTTTACTTCTCTTTTCTCTACCTAAACCCTAGGCTTTTATCCTGGTCTCTTTTCAGGAAAATAGCATTTCCAAAGACTGACTTGAATCTGTAGACCATCCCCTTGGAAACTGCGGGTCCCTGGAGCGGGAGCATTTGTCAGGTACCATTCCTTAAGAGATCATCGTATGGCCCAAGAGGATCCCTCAATGGCTGTTCACAGATTCCCAGTCTTAAAGATATCTCTTTCTGAGATTAGGTAATGGAGGTGAATCACTCAGAGGAAAGTCCTGGTATGGCAGGTTTCTCCCCGTATAGACATATTTTGAGGACAAGATTTGGGCTAGGGATAATCCCACAGAGAACAACTGACAAATTTCAGAATTCAGCAAGGGAATAACTAACATCCAATAAATGCTTGGATCAGAGGGCAACACTGGTTTTGTGTGTTTGTCAGGACATTAAATGAAAGTAGTGCAGTTTTAGACAAGCAGGTGGCAAGACCCCTGTTGCAATGCTGCTGTATTATGGGAAGAAAGTCTCAGGATAAAGAAGCACTGCTGGAAATAGTGGATGAAAAGGACTTAAGGCAGACCACTAAAAGGAAACTATAATTAATATAACCATGGAGTTCTGGTACAGTTGGTAGTATATTGTCCAGTATTTACCTGATACTTTTAAAGACACCTAAAGATGTCACAGATCTTTCTGTTACCCAGTTTTAATCTTGAAGATTTGTGAGTAGAGGACAGTAAAGCAGCAAGCATTTTCATAACTCTTTCTGGATGATACATATTTCTGTAACTGTATGTGCTGTTTATTGATTTGTCTCCTGAATATAAAGGCACTAAAGTTAGGAAGTATGTACAAGTTGCTATTTTTAAATGTATGAGTACTGATATAGGTATAGGGTGCATAGGGAAGTAATTGATGTCTGCAGTAGTAGATTTTTGTGGCAATAATACGAGACTTGGAAGACACTATTTGGGAATGCCCATCACGGAGGGACACGGAAGCAGGCAGGGGACTGTGGGGAGGACTGGGCACTCAGTCTGAAGCAACCACATGCCAGGCAGCAAAGCTTAGCTCCAGAAAGAGCTCTAGTGGAGATGCCACCCACTTGGTGGGTACATCTTGACTTATGGCACTTACATTCAAATTCAGGTCACAGATGGAAGAGTGGCAGGACAGAAGGTCGTCAAGGCATTGCTGTGAGGCAATGTATGTGTGTTTGACAACCTTCCCACACCTCTGGTTTCTGCTTCAGTACTGCACCTGCCAGATGCACTAAGAAAACACCTCCGATTTTTCAGTATGCATCAGAAATCATGAACCTCGGCTTCCTGTTAGTGCTTGTCTTTTGAATGCAGTCCCTGGCTGTGTTTGAGCTGCTGTGTAGAAGGAGGTGAAGGTCTGGCACTTGAACTGACAGCCAGGTCACAATGCCTAGGTCACATCCATGCTGCTCAGGCAGCCCTCCGGGCAGCAGGCTTATCTTGTGAGTAGGTAGTTTGAGTGGTCCAAAAACATGCAGAAGGCAAGTTATCAAGCAGTGTGCTCCAGTGCTCAAACTTGCTTCCTATCCCGCTTTTATTTAGCCATATGGGTGCACCTGTAGTTGTGAACTTCAGCTTTTTACATAGTTTTGTGTCTCGGTACATCTGTTTTATCTGCAGATTCTGCGCTCTCTTATGACTCAACATAGAAGGTTTGTCCCTTAATGTGAATGCTGACTGTCTCTCTCTTGTCTGAGCACAAGCTGGAATCAGAAGGAACTTCTGACAACTGAGTAATTTGAGACTGCTACCTCTTTCTTGAATGTCTTTTGAGAAATTATTAAGGGAAGACAGACAGACAGAAGCATGACATTACACACAGTATGTGATTGCAGGGTTTTTTTATGTAGGAAACAAGGTTACAAAAGAGATCTTGGGAGAAAGGCCGAATTAATTCCCTTGAGAATACTTTCTGGATAGGAAACTATGTGAAAATGGTTAAATGTTGGAATTGTGCGACATGATTTTATTATTACTATGATTATTATTTTCCATGTGGTAACATCTATAGGCTTCTATGAAGATGTAGGCTTCCTTGTCTTTACATCTTCAGACACACTGAATTTACAATTTAAGTATCTGAGAGATGAAGAGAGGAAAAAAAATGTTATCACAGGGATCAAAGACAGAGACAGATTGTGATATGACCCTCCATGGTCAGATATGAAATCTGTGGCAGCTAAGAACTCGGTCTGTTTCTCCAGTCCTATGAGTTGGTAGCACTCCCAGCACCATACATCACTTAGCATCACATAGGTCAGCCTTGCAATGCTTTGTGTGCCTTTCGCTCCATGTTAAACCTCCAGCAAACCTTCTTCCACTGAAGATTTTGATGTATTTAGTTTATTACATGTATCTTTGTGCTGCAATTCAGACCTAAGTTTGTTTTAGTCTTAAGTTTAAAGGTTCCAGCTGACATAAAGCACATTGATTTGGGGGAAGATTTATGGAATAATGTCAGATGCCACTATTTTAAAAAATGTTACTGCCTAGAAACAGTGAATTTCTTGTTTCTTTGTTTAGTAATGTATTCAGAGCACTTGAAAGGAAGTTTTGGAATAAGGATATTTCTACCCTGGAGGGGGGGTAGTATCCTGTGCTTTCGTTAGGTCATATCAGGCCATTGTTTTGCTTTTCTTATCATAAAGATCTTGTGTCTTTAATCGCGCTCAGCTGTGGACTTGAGTTTCCTGGAAGAGAGTGAAATAATTAAGAAATAATACTACAAAATCATATGTTCTCTGTTTGTAGATATGTTTGTTTAGTTGAAGGTAGTTCTCATTTGTAGTTATGTATAGTAATAGGTGGTATTTTATATCTGCGGTTCCCATTACGGCTGAAAAGAACTAGGATTATTCTGTGTCAAAAAACATTGACTGAGAGATTCAGGGTCACCTGTCAAATAGTCAGTAAAGCTGCGGTCTCTTGATCCCTGCTGGTTTTCACCCCTAAATGCCAGCTGAGGTTCTCAGCTGCTTTGTCTCTACTAGTGGATTACACGATGACAGGGCATGGGAAAGGGCGCGTTTAATTTATCGCTGTAGATGCAGCCACTGGGGAGGACAGTTAGGTACACAGGGTGGTTTATCAGCAGAAGTCATTAAAGTAGGGTGATTAATGTGGTGCCAGAGAAGGCCATGCAGTGTGTTGTGCTTGCACTTAAAAGCTGTGAACTACTACACAAGGTCACGCAGACTCAATACAGTCCTGGTGAGAGGAGTTGCAGGAGGAAGAAGGGCACTGCCAGCCAAAATTGAGAGCTTATATTGCTCTGCAGTTTCGTCACGTGGTGGAGGAACACTTCCTTAGTGACTTGCTAATGAGATGGAGAGAACCTTTCTGTCTTGCCTGGTAAGCCTGGCTTGGTTCTGATGTGACAGAGCTGAGATATTAGTATGAGTGATGTGAACAATAGCTTTCCTGGTCACAGTCTGGGATGCATGTGGCTGCTTTGTAAATAAGCAGAATTTCTATCACTAACAGTGAGATGCCTTTCCCAGGCACTAAATTTATAGCTATAAAGAAAGAGGCATGAGAAGGCAAGGCTTGTTAAGTTTCATATGCATGGGACTCTTGCTTTGAAATGTATTATCCACTTCCTCTAAGTCTTCCTTGGGGAAACAATTTGGATTTACTATGCATTTTACCATTGATTTTTCAGTTGTCATTATCTGCTTCTAGAGTTTCGTCATAGTTTGTGTTTACTTTTATTCTCTGACATCGCCTCTCTGCTTGCGGGCTATACTGTGATGTGTAGGTTGTGTTCCACATAGAGAAGGCTGAAGAAGTCTTGCTAGGTGTTGGTAGAAGAGCAGGGATGCTGTGGGTGACCCCATAAAACACACGATAGATGTGCAGCAGTTGACAGATGTGGCAGCCTGCCTGATTAGCACAGAAACTGCCTCCTGCACAGACCTTGTTTTTCCAACCAAGGACCAACATGCTCTCTTATAAACAAAAGTAAATAAATTGCACCTAAGGTATTGTAGTCTTTTCAGGGGACAGCTCTGACTGAGAGAAAATGGAGAAAGAGGTCCTGGCAGACATTGTACTCTGAGGCTCTCTTCTTCACATAAGTGGTAACAGCAGAAAGAGATGAGGCTGCACAGCCATATGAATAAATGTGCAGCATCTGAAACTTGCACTTCTGGCTCGTCTATCACATACCATCCTTTTATAGTGTGAGATGAAATGTCCAGCTCCAAGTTTCAGCTGCCCTCAGCAGATGTGTCATTACCTTCTGTCTCAGTGCACGGACTCAATCTCACCCTGAAAAATAAGATTTTACCTTCCACTTACCCTTCTGGAGACAGCTTGTCAGAGCAACATGGTACCGCAAACTTATCCTGCCTAATGTCTGCTAATTAAATTCATTTTTGAATATAGTACTAAGCCAATTTAATTCTGTCTTTCAGAGCCTGCAGAGACAGTTGTGACTCTCAGATGGGTTTCTGTCTCTGATTAGTGGTCAAATCTCTTTGTGCTTTTCGAGAATGACTCACTGTCTGTCTTTTTCTGTGTGTCTCACCTGTACTTGGGATGTTAGGGAATGGTGTGTTTTCTCCTGTGCTTTTATACCCCCAACATCTACTGTCCCAATTGACAACATTCTCTGTTTAATGATTTTAGTTTCATTATTATCACTGGAATAGAAATGGAAATTACTGTGAAATTCTCCTGGTGTTAGATCTTGATTTCAGAGATTATTTTTCAAAAGCATTCATCTTTGGAGGGAATGGGTATTGAAGTGACCTTCAAACTCTGAGCTCATATACCCGCCTCTGAATGATCATCCACATCACAGTCCAAGTCACAGTCTAAGTGCAACAGCCTCCAGTAATGTTTACTGCCTGTCACTGTCAATATATTTTGTGATCACAAACATTCATGAAAATAAGGGGCAGAATTAAAAAGAAAAAAGAGATTAGTCAAAAAAAGAGTAAGGTCAAAGCAAGTTATAGAGTGACAACAATATACTTGATTAATTAAGTAGTGCTGGTAGAATCTATCATACCAGGGACAATCTAACAGCATTTTTTAATTTGAAATGCTCTCTGTTCAGGTTGTCAAAGAAAGTAAAAATAAAAACAGTTCATCTGGAGATTTTCATGGGTTTTTTTCTGTGCAGCTTTGGCATGTCCCTCACTCCGTTTATGCAGCTTTGTGCCAGGCAGTGCCTTCAATTTCCTGTTTCTAAATTCCCCAATGCTGGTGGATGGCAGGTTATTGTGCATCACTGTGGAACCTCCTACTGCAGTTTACCCCCTGTTTGCAGCTGCATTTTTTTTCTCTCATTCTCTTCCTGCTTGCCCTCCCACTTGTTGATGTGACTTATTTGTGTTTGGACCTTACAAATGCGGAACTGAATTGTTGTTATCAGCAATGTAGGTCCCAGTTACTGAGAAACTGTTGCTTATATTCCTTCCAGAGTATATCTGGAGTGTATGGGGAGACATGGTTTGAGAAGAAACTTGCATCAGCATTGTGCAACATTCTTGTTCTGTACAGAGAGAAGGGCTTCAGTCTGCATGGGTGTCATCTGATATATTTTACAGGCAGTTAATTCCTCCATCCATTTTTTGTATTGCATAGTAAAATATGCAAGTGCAGTTGTGTCTGTAATGTAGCTTCTGATGCCAGAGAGAGAACTAAATACCAGCTTTCTCACTTTTACTGAAATAATGCTGAAGTTGTAAAACAGAAAAACAGGTGCCAGGAAAGTAATACTTGGGACTTAAATTTATTGATGGCTATTAACAGGTATATTTTTTTGAAATGAGAAGCTAGAGTTTTTCATAAAATTCATAATCAAATATATTCTATTATATGTATCCGGGGAGTTTTTGAGGCATAATACCTCCTGACCTGATTTTAGTAAATGACTCAATGCTTGTATATAATCGATCCAAGCATTTGGTTTAGCTACTTGTCCGTTTCATAAATCCTTGTTCATTTTTCAAATAAGCAAATAGTATATATTGAAAGTGGAGAAAGAATTGCTAAAACTCCAAGAAGTCCTAGAGCACAGCAGTGCTTTTGTAGGTACTTTCTAAATACCTGTTTGTTAGGCCTCTGTCGCTCTGTTGGTGTGACTATGCTGTATGCATTGATATAAATATTTATAATACAAAAGATTGCATATATGTTTCTTCAGTGCTGTACTTTTTTGTAAGAAAGGAGTTCTTTAGGGTGAGAGAGTAACTTATCTGTAGTTTAGTATGTATAAATGCAGTTTTAGGATTGTCTTAAGACCTGTAGACTTAGTTTTAAGAAGTGATGGCACACATATGTGGAATTATTAGGACCAAAAATTTCATTTCAGCTTCCATTAATTTTTCTTACTGTGCGTAATACTACATTTCCTTAAAATATTGCTTTTGAAAATGAAGGTCTTAATTGATAGCACTGGAGATTACCACTGTCTAGCTCTAGAAAATGAATGGTTTGGACAGGAACTGTGTATATTTTCTTACCATTCTCTCTTTCTGTAGAGACTATATTGATTTGTATGTTTAGTTCCCATTCTTTCTCCCACTAAGATTTTAAGTGCTGGGTCCCCAATGTACTCCTGTTAATACTAATTATTTCCATAATTTCCAGAAACACATCCTTAAATACCTCCCACATAATTTTCATTTTCAGATTTCACAACAGCTTCCATGCTTCTGTTTCACTTAGAATGACTTTGCCTTAAACAGGTGCTCCTAGGACTTGTGATTTTTAAGTGTATTTTTGGGACTTTAGTGTTTGTTTCTCACCAAAGATAAGGCACTAGGAAGTCTCTGCCAAAAAGATCTTGAAATTTGTCAGGGTCGTGAGTAATTATATCAGCTCTTATCAGTTGCTCCTTAATGCCTCCTGCTCCACCAGAAGTGGTTTGTTTTGAGCAGTTTTGGCTTTCTCCTATATGATCTCTGAGATCTCTCCATCTCAACTGTGAGCAGAGGGGCAGTAAAGCTCTGAAATGGGGCATGACTTGTGACCTTGAAAATCTAGACCATGGCCTTGACCTGACCAAGGAAGAGGATAAACACTCAGTGAAGCAATCTGAGCAAAATGGAATCAGATAGAGAATTACAAACTAATTTCCTACAGGACACTGAACAGCAAGAAGCCAATGGTAGCTGGTGACAGCTACCAACGTGAATTAGGTTTGAACTGATGTTCAAACCAAGACTGTGTTTCACTTGGTTCCATATGTTGCTGTATATTTCTGTTCATTATGTAGCTCCTTGGTGGTCATTCTTTTCAGTTCATGGGGTGATTTAGGACTTCAAAATGAAAGTATTCATGACAGCATTTGTTTTCCAACAGTACTGTTAACAGGCAGCAAGAAAAAAAAGAAGGAAAAATGTTTAAATAAATTATTCACTGAAAAGTTCTGGTAGTTTGCAAGGTAAATGATTAGGTGCAGTCATTAGCAGTAGATTAATTAAATCACTCCAAATAAATCTACAAGAGAAAAAGAATGTGTTGCACGTTCTACTGGATTTTTCTGTTGAAGACAGTTGGCCATGTTTATCCTTCTGTGGAGGGGACGCTACAAATGATTTCCCTGGGAAGGAAGTTTCTTTCTAAGCCTTCAATGGGTTGAAAACAAATTGCTTTTGTAGGTAAAACAGAGTTATTAGGAAACAGAATTTACGCAGTTCAATAGAACAGATCTATCTGTCACGGTCCCCAGCCCATCCTGTGGTGCAGCCCTGCCATCCTTGCTTTGCTCCATCTTCCCTATGTCAACCAACACTGGATTCACACACGTCAGACCTCCATGAGTTTCCCAGTGACCATCTGTTGCTTGAGCAGTCAGAAGTGGCTGTCAGTGAAAGAGAAGGAGCTCCTGCTGCAGTTACAGGATGAAGGCGAGTGAATGAATGAGACGGTGCCTCATCCTCAGCCAGCCTATTCCGACAGGGAGGGACTGGGCTCTTCCCGATGAAGGGGAGTGCAGATGAAATCCTGGCAATGGAGTATGGCAGAGCCCTGTGCCTTCTGCCAACCAGAGCTGCCTCTGGGCACTGCTGGCAGTCACTGCTCCACTGTTTTCCTCACTACTGCTAGGTCCCATGCTTTTGCTCAGCAACTCACCTCAGTGTCTGGCATTTAAGTATGGGTATCCTGAAACATATGTGTGCTACTCTATTCTGATTGTGTTTGTCTACTTGTATTTATACTGTTTCAGAGCAGGCAAACATTAGATATTACATTTTAGCATCATACCTATGGGCAGCGCACCCTTCACTGATAATTTTTTGTTGTTGTTTTGAACATGGAGTATGTGCTGTGTAACTTAGTCTTACATGGTTTTACACTTGTTACTGAAGGTGAAATACAGAGTATAGGAGACACTGACTTGCTTAGGTGGCAGCAAACGAAGATGTACATGGTGCTAGTGAACGGCAGGGTGTTGTGGCTGGTCAGTGAAGCATAATAAAGGCAAGAGCCAAGCCTCTTTGGAGGTACAGAGAGTCAAAGAAGCATTAGAGTAATTTAAAAAAATTAAACTGTGGCTAAAATCTGAAACCATAATTTCTTGAAAATTCTTTGTTATTTACTACACTTTCCTCTTGAAAACCCCATCATAGGATGAGGTGCAGCTTGTAGAGCAGCAGGAAGAGCAGCTTCTGTTTGGGGAGGCTTGACTGAAAAAGATAAGGCCCCCAGCTTTATCTCTTACCTGACTTCTTATCTCTGTGGGTGTGTCTGTACCTGCATGTGTCGGTATATTTCTGAGTATTCTGTAAATCGTATTACTCACATTTTCAAAATCAAGAGAACCCAACTAATCTGACTTTTTTATCAATAGCTGTGTTTTACAACTTCATCTACATCCTCGTGCTTCGCAGCATGAGTCAATACAATTAATAAGTAAGAGTTTCTTAATTCTTATTTCAAACACTTATTTATGGGGATGCACAGTCCAAACGAGTTTTCTTTATGTAATGCTGTAGAGTTTTAGGTTGCCTGAACCTACATTTATTTCAATCAGTTGTGATTTTGCGTATAGTTTTACTAAGAAAAAACTTTTTCAGTTCTTAAACTGGAAGGTTCATTTGTTTGCTGCAGTGCGTCTTGTCATTGGAGACAATGCTGCTAGTACAAACTCATTTTCTATATCTATATTGGTTGCCTACCAAAATATTTAAAACCAAACTCACTCAACAAGTGATTTGAAATTATCAAATGATTATAAATAAAGTGATTTTAGTCATTGCTTTCTTAAGTCCCCTTGATTTCAAGGGAATAGTTCACAGGAGAGCTCCAGTGTTGCTTCTTCTTCCAAACCAGTGATTTTCAATGTTAAGGGGAAAAAAAAAAAAAAAAGGAAAGGTAAAACCAAACTGGTGAAAGGAATTACATGCTTTCTAAGGACTTGACAAATGGGAAATCTGAAATTCTGTATCTGTCAACCAGACAGTAACAGCTTCTGCTTTATCATTGAAAACTAGTTTTCATTGCTTTGATAGCATGCCTGAAATCTGGTCTGGAGCAGTGGGCCAAAGTAGTTTGGTTACATCAGGGCACTTTTGCTTGCCAATGTGAATGGCAAAATGTCTTCTGTGAGCCTGGAAAGAGCACAGACCCTGTTAACGCACAGGAGGAATATCTGAAAATGCCCAAATGTATTAGCAGAGCTTGATGTAAACCCCTGAATATGATAAACTTACTATCTGGATTTGTTATCTTTTCAGGTGGGACCTTCTTCTGACATGTGATCTACAGTGAGCTACTCTGAATCGTACAATGACAATGTTATCACTGCCACATCTCTGGGAACCAGTTGTTCATAAGTATACGGTATGTGAACGTCTGCATCTTACATTAACCATCGCTTGTTGGAACAACACAGAAACAATAACATGAAGGTGCTAAAAGTCATTGAAGTAAATGTTAAGCCACATGTACAATCAGTTACACCGAGCTGTTCCAGCAGATGTTTATCTGTTAGGCCTGGTCTGTACGCAGAAGAGTGAACTGTTTCAACATGTATTTGTTTACAGATATTGGTAGAAACATTCTACCGATGTTTCCTTTGGATGAAGTTATAGTGGTACAGTGATCATATGTAGATATAGAGATTATTCTCTTCTTCAAGCAGAAGGTGGTGGTAGCAATAGCGTGAATGGATCTGTACTTCAACTGTTTTGCTGTGCTTACAGCAGTATTATTTTTGCATTTAGGAAGGGTCTTTAATTGCTTTCCTCCTTCATTCCATTTTCAGTTTATGGTCAGTCTAAATTAGATTAATTTCACACACCAGTGAATCCCTAAAGAAGTGTAAATTAACTCAATTTTACCAAACTCAGCCAGATGATGGCAGTTATTCCCTTGATGTTTATCTTTACATCACCCACCATATTTGACCAAGATTTCAATAGGAATTAAATCCATATATTGAGCCTTTTTTCCTCACCCTGTGTAGGAAAATAGAGACTGAGATCCACATCTGGTTAAGTGAGGCTGTTCGGTTTATGGCCTACGAGGCCAAAAATCTAAAGTCACTGATAGCTGGCATGTTTTTCTTTTCTACTGTTCTGGCTTGAAATTGTTGACACACACTCAGGTCCTTTTAAACCATGGCAAAATGTTATTATGAGAGTGGGTACATCATTGTTTTATGTTCTAAAGCAGTTCATAGCACACCACATAGCCATTAGTGTGGAGCATCTTCATCTGATTTATGGCCCCAGTGCAACTCCCACTGAAGCTGGTGGAAAAAAAGTTTTTTCATGCTGATGGGAGTTGGATTGCACTCCATGTAACACCTGAGACTACTGTTAAAGTAATGTTCTCTGCATGGATTTCTTTTTACCGATTAGCCATTTCTTAGAGATTAAGTATTAAAGATACAAGCGTAAAACAGAATTACAAGGAAATGGATAGACAAAATAATCAGAAGAGGGCTCAATTATTGAAATACTTGTCTAGCTTCCAAAGTTAAAAAGTGATGAGGGGACATGACTGTTTGCTCCAAAAGTATATATCTGGGTTTAACACATTGTAGTTTTAGATGCAATTTTGAAGACAATGTTTGTCAGAAATCTGGATGATCTGCTCCTACAGCCGTGATCTGAGACAGGGAAAGCAAGGTAAAAGTCTTACAGGGAGCAGGAGGAGAAAGATCATGCTTCACTGGTCAATGTAGTGTGCTTTGGGAGAGCAGTTCACAACTTGGGTAACCTGTGTGCTGGATGGCAAAGGTTTCCAAATCTGGCTGGACAGTTTGAAGAGAAGCTCCCAGAGGTGACATTGAAGTGAGAGAGCTTTGCATGTGCTTATGCTAACAGGGGTTCTAGCATGCCTTTGTATCCACCCTCAGTAGTCTGTGCTGGCCAAATATCATTAACGTGACCCTTTGCAGACCTTTTATATTTGTTCAGATGTCTCCTCTGTCATCCATATCTAAGCACCTTTTCAGGAGGGATATAGGATTAAGAATCTCTTTTGCTCATGTTTCTTCTGAGTTGATTAATTTTTAAAGATTCAGAATTATTTTTTGGTACGTGTTTTTGTAAAGAAGTTGTTTTGGGGTGTGTGTGAGCATTGGTAAAGGAAAACTGGTTTGAAGAGGATGAGTTTCATGTCCTGCAGGGGCAGAGGTCTGGAAGGGACCCAGCGGACCAGCTGGTCTGCTTTTCTGCCATCACAGGTATGAAAAGCATGAATGCATCTTGGTTGACATTTTCATTTTTTCTGGTGGAATGCAGCTTTTTGCCTGTGGAGGGGACCTCTCAGAGAGCTGAGGGCAGGTGGTGGGGAGAGGTGGCTGTCAGAGTGGTGACTGCTTGCAGATCTCCATGTTCCCTAGGCACAAAGAACAAGCAGCCATCTCGCAGCTGTGCTCTTAATAAGCTGTAGGGCAAGGGATGCTATGTCTCGCACCTTGTGAAGTTTCTGATACATGGTAATAACCTTCAAGGATTTGCCATCTACCCAAATCAAAATGAAATTTCCCTTGACCAGTGAACACAGCAGTCAGAAGGAAGTGAAGGTTTTCATGTTCGTGTTTCCTTTTGGGTGTTATTTCGGTTTTCCTCTTTTGCCATTTCTCATATAGCATTGCAAACATTTCAGGAAACTAATCTGCAGGAGCACAACTCATAAAAGATCGACCTGCCAGAGGACAAGGCTCTGCTTATTACAGAAAAGCTTCTGAGACAGTGACAGCTGAAAAGATTATACACTTCCACAGGAAATTAAATTTGATGTAATATAGTGAAAGAATGACAAAATGGAAGGGTATATATAACCTATTTGTGATTATTAAGCAATAGAAAAATGAAAACTTGAGATCCAATAAAGTGCATGTAATTTAGATATGGATACAAAATTCCCAATAGGTTTTTGAAGATTTGGCCCTCCGCCTTGCTTTGCCTCCTCTCAGTGTTATTATTTCAATATGGAACATCGTTAATGTCTTAGAATCATAGAATGGCTTGGGTTAGAAGGGACCTTTAGAGATCATCTAGTTCCAACCTCCCTGCCATGGGAAGGGACACTTTCCACTCAACCAGGTTGCTCAGAGCACCATCCAACCTGGCCTTGAACATTTCCAGTGATGGGACATCCACAGCTGCTCTCGGCAACCTGTCCCAGTGTTTTGTAAAATTATGTTAACTTCTGGGCACGTTAGATTATAAGGCATTTAAATCAAGTTTCAGAGCAGTCCTATGGTATCCAATTAGATTTCATTCTTCAGCAGAAGGTGCATATGTGACACCAGACTGGGAATGAGAGGCAAGAGCTTCCTTCTTTGCTCTGTCCTTTTCCCATGTTGACATGCAGTGCTGACAGAGGGAGAAGCTTTTCTTCCCTCTCTGCCCATGTCCCTTGCTGAGGCACAGTCTGGTGCTCCATGGTGTGTGAATGTCCTATCCCTGTCCCAGTCACCGACCGGAGGCTGGTGTTGCAGGTGTGGTAGGGACCCACTGGGGACTGTTCAGGTGACATTCTTGGTTGGTACCAAGGTCTTTGCTGTTCACCCAAGGCACAGGGCAGGTGATGTGTCTCCTCTTCCTCTCTCACCTGGCCAGGTGCTTCACAGCAAAACAAAGGTTTTCTTTCAAAGGAGAAGGTAAAAACTTGCAACACTTCAATAATTTTTTCTATAAGATCTCGTTACCTGCAGTTGGAAAGAATAAGCAGGACCCTGGCAGATTTAACTTTATTAACCATCATAAATCCTTTCCTTTTTGACTCTAATCAGTCCCTGGAGTCCTTTTAATGCCCTTGACATTGCACTGGCCTTTCATCACAGCACAATATACATTTTCCTGTAACTAGAAAACTGATGGTGAGAGCCTTTCGTAAACTTGAGGTACTGGACTCAGCAGTGGGGACGTGTGACTGTCAGACGCTTGCTGACAATGAAAGGAGGAGAGGGAACTTATGCTGCCAGCACAGCTCTTCCCTCAGCGGAGGGCAGGAGAGGGAATCTGAAAGCACAGGCACTCACACAGTCTCATGTGCATCCGCTAATACCTGGGAACAGGGGACCAGCCACTTTGCTCTTGCCCAGACAGACGGACAGAGAGACAGCTTTTGTGTTTTATGCTGGCAAGTAGAGGGGTGCCAGAGGCCAACCCTGTCTCAGAAAGCTCCTCTATGAGCAACCCCCGGCCTACATCCCCAGGGCAGTGAGTGGCTGGAGCTTGCCAGTGGCCAGCATGCTGGCCCAGCCACCAGGAACTGGGGGCCAGGAGTGGCACAGGACGGAGGCACTGGGTGAATGGGTCTTTTCTGTGCTGGGGACAACGCCAAAAGGAAGGAGTGTTACCAGGTGGTCGAGGGGCAGGCACTAAAGCAACAAATGCTGCCTTCATAAAATCACTACCTGGGTTATTGCCTCTCTGTCCAGCCTGCACACAAAATCCTCCGGAAACCAAAAGGGGAATTCCCTCGTCGGTAGTCTATCTGTCTCTCTGCTGTCCAGGAATTCATGGGAAGGAGAAGGCATCCCAAGAATCTGCCCCAGTGTGCAGGGACAGTAAATTCCCTCTTGTTTTTTCATATATACAAGTCAGCAAGTTTCTTCAGCAAATGCTTTAATTTTAAGCTTAATACTATGCAAATATTTAACTTGGGACAAAAGTTGGCTTCAGACATGGACTAGCTTCCAGCTGTTTCTGCAGGTACAGATCCAGTGTTTATGTACATGGATGGCTATTTGTTAATTTATTTATTTATTTACTATGATAATCTTTTTATAATGAACTTGGATATTTGTGTATCCAGTTTTTGCTTTGAACATAAAAATCTATGTATTTGCAATTTGGGTACAGGCATTTTCAGAAGGTTTGGCAAAATGCTCAGATCTGCTGAAGATAATCACTGCAGGCTAAATCTTTAGGATGACACAGAATTGTACTGACTATTTTTTTCTCTAACTGAAGTGCCCAAAGCTGTGCTCAGCACTGATAGCCCACCAACCTAGGCTATGAAAAAAAGGTGTTGAAAGATTTGGTGCCTGCTGCAGGGGCTTTATACTGTAATTTGTCCAGTCAAATGAGTAGAAAAGAATATTCAGAAGGAGCGTCAAGAGCTTTAGCAATAAGTATGTTAACGAGGTTTCAAAAAATCTGCTTAAGTGCTATCTTGAAATATAATACTTTTCTGTATCCACATATATTTCATATCCATATGCTTTCTGCAGCCCTTGTCTCAGCTGCTGCATGCCTGCAAACAGCCTCTTATTAAAAAGAGGAAGACCATAGTCTTGTGGACCTTCTGTAATGTGCTCAGCATGTGGGCTATTGACTTCATGAGAACGAGAACAGCTGTGTCAAATGTGTTTCCTGTGCGTGTGGTAAGATAGAAAACACAAACTGTGTGAAGACGAGCAGGCAAGAAAGACACTGAATGCCTTAAATACTAAGGGAGTTAATGCTATGCAGTGATTTTGCTTCTGTTATAGGAAGTGTAAGAACAGTATGCTTCCTGGCGTACATCACCATCCAAACTGCAAAGGTTTCAGTTCCATGGCAACACGAAGAGCCTGACTGTGCTGAAGGTGTATGTATTAATGCGTTCAGAGTGAGGGGTTGGGAGTGAGCTGGGGGAAAATAAAACATGCCAAAATATTTCCCGTTTATTTATTTATGTATAAATAAAGCCTTTGTTCTTAGAAAATCAAACTGACATGAATACACCTGCCACTCTTCCCCCTCCCCCAGCGCTCTCTGATTCTTTTTTACATAAGGTTTTCTTAGGCAAAAAGCAAATGAAGAGGCTGTTAAGGTTTTTTTATAAGACTGTAAGTGCAGCAGCACTTGAATGTTGCAAGAAAATGCTATTAATTCCTGAGACAGCTGTATGTCCCTGGAGAGAAAGACTTGGAATGGGGGGGGGGGGGCATATTGTTTCCAAGATGTACTCCTTTACAGAGCAAAGTGAAGCAGTGGTTGGTTGGTTTGTTTTTGCTTCTTTGGTATTTTTCTATTATTATTATTATTTTCCTTGATCTTTTTGATCTTTCTGCCTTTCTCTACATCTACATCCAGTTTCCTCACCTCCTCTGGCTGAGGAGCAGGAAACAAGACTTTTAGCTCTGTTTCCTGACATCTAAAGAAATATAAAAGTACAAGGAAACAGTGTATTTTGTTTTGCCAGCCAACTTGGATTCACAGACCTGCACTAGAAAGGCACCTGCTCCCAGTCAGGGTCAGGAGTCACCCTCCAGAACAACTGGGAAATCAGCCAGGGAGTAACTGAGAGCTGGTCATTATATGAATTTTGTTTGATCTGCTTGGTTGACTGCAGGAATGTAGGATGGGGGATTGTGACAATTGTATTTTGCTCAGGGTAAAGAACTACCTCAGGCTGATCCTGCCAACTGTGCTGATGGGGGGATGAATTGCAGATATGCAAGGTTAAAAATCAGACTGGACAGCAGGGGAACCTCCAGATGTTGGTATTTCTGAGGCTAACAGCAGTGCTAATCTGGCATGGTAAAGCTGACAGAAATGGCAAGTTGAACTGGATTTACAGCTGCTTTGCATTGCTAAAATAGTCAAAGCAGCCAAAAAATATCAGTGGATCTACTCTATAGATTTCAGCAAGGTTTCTCTGTTTAACTAGGGGAAGAATATAGCTCTGCAGTTGGAAGTTGCTGTGCAAGAGGAGAGGAGGAATAAAATTCTTATCTCTCTTAATCTGTATTCTTTACTTCCTTTCTTTGTTTTTTTGGGTGTGGTTTTTTTGCTTGTTTGCTTTGAGGGGGGTGTGTGTTTGTTTGTTTGTTTGTTTTAAACTGCAGCAGGAATATATTTTTTCTTAAAAAAATTTAAGAAAATTTAAGAAAATTTCTTAAAAAATTGCAGTGAGAACCCTGTCTTTGAGATTCTACTTGGAGGAAATTTGTCCCTCTTAAAGAGACCAGTGCAATGTGGGTAAATCTTTTCTAAGGGAATAAATAGCATTGAAGTGATGAAATGACGCTGTCTTGGCATCCCACAAAGGGGGGGATTTCACCCTCGAGGCAGCAGAGCTGCAAAGTAAGAAAGTGTCATTTTTAAAGCATCTTTTTCTTAGGGAGAGCAGCACTGGTAAGCTTAGGTCTCTTGTTAATGCTGCACTTGACACTCTCCCAATTTTTTTGTTGTTGTGGCTTCTGATTTCTGCACAGCTCCCCAAAACAAGAAAGCAGATGTAGCTCATTTAATACTAGTATATGCTACCCAAACTATGTGGTACCTTCATTTTCCTGACTTTTGACAAAGGAACTGTGCATGCAACCCTGAATGAAGAGAAGGAATCACTCCAGCCAACAACATAGTAAGGGAGGTGAAAGATTTCTGTGTAGGTGTCCCAACCTGATATAACCTTCCTAACAGGCCAGCTGCTATTTGTAAGCACCTTCCCAGGGGAGCACCTCATTCAGCTTGGCAGGAAGGATGAAGAGGAACATCAAAGAAAAAAGAAAAGGAGGAGAGAAATGATGGATGGGAAGAGTGAGGAAACACAGCAGAGGCAGAAGGACTATCAAAGAAACAACAGGGGCTGGGAAGCGCACAACACAGGAAAGAGATGTTGCTTTGGTGCCTATGAGGGAAAAGTTGTTTTTCAGACGTAATGTAGACAAAACCAAGCCAAACAAAAAAAAATAGAGCAAGAAAATTAAAATACATGAAGTAGAAGAAGACATAAGGGGAGGAGAATTCTGACTGACATGAAGAAGAAAAAATACATAAAATACATGGATGAATTTCATACCCTGGTCCAGCCAATTTTAAATAGTAGCTGCTAATTTTATAGCATCAAGACCTTCTTGATGTGGAGGTTTTGGAGGCTTGTGGGGAGCACTAGGGCCACACTGGGAGGCTTCTGCAAGCACCAGAATGGGTGGAATGGGTGTTGGAGGCAGATCTCTTCTGTGCACCATGGCTGGAAGTCTAAAACCAGTGGACAACTGCCCATTCTACATTTGAAGACTGACAGTTATAAAAATATGACCACTTCTCTCTGAAGGTATCTGAGGATGGGCTCTTGCCATGCAGGCAGAGATAAGGACTCCCTCTAGATTCCTCTTCCAGTTGTTCAAGCTATCTAGGCTACCAGAAATAAGGAGCTGAATGGAAATTTTTGTTCTGGCTGTGAAAAGAAGCTTTTGAATGAATTCTACATCAAATAATGAATGTCTTCTTTCCTCCTCCTCTCCACCTACCTTGTTCCTAAACATTAACATTTCATGTCACTTGAGCTAAGTTCGGTGTCAGACTCACAGGATCCTGCTGAAAAATACACCCCTCTTTTGTGGCAAGCCAGAGAAGATGAGAGGCCTGTGGTGTTTTTCCTTCACAATCTGTGCTCTGCTGGGAAAAGCAGCTAAGGCTGTGTGAAGCTGTCTTCTTCCCACTCTCCTAAACTTCACTCCTAAAAGTGCTGCTCCCTCAATGGCTTTACTGCTTCTCTGAAGGAGGCATGGCTTGGCCCACTTAGTGCCATCACTTCCCAGGAGATGTTTTCTCAGATTGTGGTGACTTTCATCATGATAGGAGGCTGAAGAAGATTGCTGCAGAACAAGTCATGGGCATTGCTAGCTGTGCCATTTGAAAATGGCATTACTTAAGCATGAAAGAGAAGAAAAAGATCAGAAATTAAGAGATTTAAACCCTGTCTCCAAACCTCCAAATAATTTCTGCCACTTCTGCTTCCTCTTTTCTGAACACTTGGGCTATATTTGCATTATATTTTTAATCTTTTCTCCAGAACCACCAACGTGAGAAACATCCTTTCTCTGAAACAGGTTGTTTTGTAGGCAGTGGTACCAGTATGTGTTTTCCATGGCCCTTTTTCCCCTAGGACTTCTCAACCACATCATGTATCTTCCTGCTAGCAGGCAGGAGGCTTGAGGCTGCCTGTCTGGGCTGAGACTCGCACCCTGGCTCACCACCACGGAGGCTGTGCAGCACCCAAGGGCTGAACTTGGAGCATCAGTCTGGATTTCCTCCTCAGACCCAGCTACCAATTTTCTCCAGACTTTTTAGAATGTCATTACTGAAATGCAGTGAGGAGATAACGAATATATGCAGAGGTGGAGAAATGTGCATTCAAAACAGTGGGTTTGTTATACAAGAAGGGGAATGGTTCTCTGGGCACTTTTGTCTGAGATTCTCTGCAGTACGTGGTAGTATTTCATGGTAAAAGCATGGGGACATGATCTTATCTGGAGACTGTAATAATTTTTCCTACTATACAGAAAGCAAGTGGTGAAGAGGCACAAGAAGGAAATGTTGGTGAAAACAGACCTTTTGACAATGACCACAGTCTTGCCACTTTTGATGGAGTGAGTAGGGACATTCTTGTATCTCACTGTAGTTATGCAGAGATGTATTGGTACTTGCTTATTTTGATCAGTGCTGAAAAGCAGAAGCAAAAAATTGCATGTGGCTTTGGGGTACTGTAATACACCTGAAATCGAAGCCAGCTTGATGTAGAAATTATGAGAGCTGATGTTTGTGTAACCCCAAATCTCTCAACCTGTACCTGAATTTACTTCTCAGATGTTAGAGATAAATCACTCTTCCCACAATGCCGTGTGAACAGGACAGCCATTTCTGCACAGCAGGAGGAGAGTTTTTCCCTTCTCTCACCCCAGTGTCCAGTCCAGCAACGAGGGATCAAATTTAACCCTCAGTTTCAGGCCCTGTGAGTCTTTAATTCTTTTCCAGCAGCAAAACAATTACTTTTGATAGGCACACTAGTTGTTTTTTTAGTTTGTCTATAATCAGTTTTCTGAGAGGTTGCTTTGATGTGGGAGGAACTGAATTCTTTGGGTGCAAATATTTGCTGTTGACTCTCTTAGTCATTAAGAGATGTTTTCCACATTAAGGTGCCTTTACTTTTAAGGGAAAATGTCACGCATCTTCTGATACCAGATACACAAAATGTGGGGTTCCCTAAAGAGGAACCATTTGTTGAGCTGCAGCACATAAGGGCAGGAAGGACCAAGACCAGCCCAAGCATTGCCAGCCTCGCGGAGAGAGACTCAACAGCCTCCCAGCCTCACCAGCCCCAGCACCTGAGAACCCACAGATGCTGGTTCCAGCTATAGACCTACATCCCTGCTGATATGCCTCCATGCTAAAAGATGTTCTTTTCCAAAAAGAACATGTCTTTTTTTTTTTTTTGTTATAAATTCCCTTGCCACCTTTTTGTATTTTCCAACTGGAGCTCTTCTAAGGCTCTCTGCCTCTGCAGTTCTTGTCTTTGTATAGGTTATTTTTGGAAACTGGGGAACCAGGAGGAGGGATGAAATTTAGGTGAGTTAACTACGGAAGAAGTAGAAAATTCTTTCCCTTGATGTGCTCTTTCTTTCCTGTCTTTTCTTCTTGTGACCTCTGTGGTCCGACCCCCATTGCATCTCTCATTCCAGGGCAAGCTGCGGCTGACCCTCTTTGTGCCCAGTGACTCCTTCCCATGAGGTGGTGTGCCGCTTTGCAAGCTGTGCTTGCCTCCTCCTCCCTGCAGTGGCTGCCATTTCTCTTCTGGTTTTCTGGGTCAACCACTTGACCAAAAAGTGGGTAGGTGGTCGAGCAGAGTTTTGGGAGCTGTGAAACACCGGTAGCACTTGGGAGGTTATGTACTTTAGGGTAAATTCTTCTCTGTATGCAGAGAAGAATACGTTTCCTTTGTTATTTCCTCAGTGGAGCAGCCCTGTCAAGGTGGTTGGCTTTTTCTTGAAATATTGGTATGTTTTTTACGTTGGAAGTGTTATATGCTGACTGCCAAACTTTGCAAGATAAAACAAATTCTTTGAAAGACTGGAGAACAGCAACTGAAAACTGACCTGGCAGGGAGACCAGGAGCTCACTTTTTGGTTCTGGTGCATGGGGCAGGTAGTGATGAGCATAGACCCCCAAAATGCCTGAGCTGTTCTGAACAGGGACAATCACTTCACATCCTTAATTTTCAACGCAAAAATGTACAGAGAAATTTTCTATGAAACAGCACCCAAGGACTTCCTTTATCCTGTCTAGATTTTCTAAAATCATTAGTGCGTAGAAAGACATTGACCATACAGTAAGTCAGGCTGCCCTTTTGCTAACTGAGAGAGTATTCGAATAATTGAGATGCCTGTGATTGGCCATGAAAATTTGCTGATGTTTACCCTGCTGTCAGGTATTGAAGTCACACCATAATATTTATTGTGGGATCTTGCAATAGATTTTAAAATAGATTGATATCACAGTACAAAGTAGGAATTTTCCTCATTTTTTTCTTCAGTTATGAAAATGCTTAAATAGCAGTGTAGTGCAGCAAATGTTAAACATTAAAAGCTGAGTTTATGTGTACTGATAAAAGGAGGTTGGTAGAGAAGGAAGTAACTTGAGTTTGATAGGAATATGGTGGAAAGCAAAGTAGGGGATGATTGTAGATTCAGAACAGTAACATGCCAACTTTAAAGGATGGATTTGGGTCAGCAACATAATGAGGTGATATTGAGGAAGACTTTAAATAAATAAATGTTTAAAATTATGATTCTATACAAGAAGCTGTACAACTGATGCAAAAAGCCAGCCAAATATGGGAAGAATGAAATCAAAAGAACATGAAGTACTGTCTTTAATTTGTAGAAATGGAGGGAGTTTTACTACCATGCTATGGCAGAGATCAATTAAACTGTGCAGAATGGTTATGCAAAATGTTCCTGTAGGGAAATAGCAGTTTTCTGTAGATTCTAGGAAGGAGTACTGGCTTGCTACTGGCAGTGATTTATTTCCACCCAACCCTGATGTTTGTGTCTGGCACTCAATGAAATCTTCCAGAGTAAATTATTTATTTAGTTCAGAATGGCCACAGTTACTCTGAGAGACTGGCAGCACAGCAGCAGGAAGTCTCTTAGAGATTGCCTCTAACTTCTTACAGATAGGCTGCTTATATATATATATACCTTAAATAATTAAAATCATAAATAAGTATATGTTGGCATTTTTGTTTATTAGTAACAGTTCATAATAATGAGTCCAATGAATGTATTACCATGCGTTGTAGATATCTAATTTCTTGATTAAATAACCCAGAGGCTTGTGCAGCGAGCTAAGACATCAGATTGTTGCTAACTGAACTTTTGAACTTTTCATAGGAAAAGGAGATGTCAGTAAGAGAAGAATCAAATTTATGAGTGTGTAAGCTTGAGCTACCCAAACCCTTTCATTTCAGTAAGCATTCCCTTACGAACAAAGAGAGAAATCCCCCTCTTCTTATGCCATGTTGGCAAGATAATGCTTTTTTCTTAGTTTAACATATTCCAGAGATAAGAGGTAGAGCTGGTGGTTTGAGGGAGTCCAAGAAGAGAGGAATTTTAGTATAACTAACAAGAGAAACTGTCATTTGAGGAGAAATCCCTGAAGAGTCTCTACAAGATTTCATATTTTTATCTGTGCTGTTTAAAAAAATAAAAGATGAAGCAATGTGATTTGGTAATTGTACTTTTTTCAATAAATTTGATTTTTAAGAATACTTTTTGAGTTTAATCCTTGCTTTCTTTGCTTGATTGTTGAGCAATGGGAAAAAACCTACCAAAAGGAAAAGAAGCCACCTCTTTTAGAGGAAACTGCTCATGGATTTAAACTATGTATTTTGACATGAAGAGAAAAAAATGGACAAGAGTTTCAAAAAATATCACAAATGAGCATTTCTGAAACATCAGACATATTTGGTTTTTGACAGGCCTAATAAGCAAATCAACATAGAGCTAAATACACCTTCCAGGGTGATCTCCCTTTTTGACAAGCACTGGTGGTGGGGGCCAGCTGACAGGCTGCCTGCAGCCAAGGTGGGGCTCTCTCCTTTGCATAGAGTGGTTCCTTCCCCTCTCCTCCCCCTGCAAGGCCCTGCTGACTCTCTGATGGTCCTTGCTGAAGCTGTTGGCATCAGTGTCTGAAGCATCTCTCAGTTTTGAAAGTTGGCTTTTCTTTTCTTTGGTCTGAATTCTCTAGCACTGCCAAAGCGTTTGAGGAAGGGTTTCCCACTGTCCTGGCTGTGGTTTCATGTCCCAGAGGGGCTGCTCCTGCTACCTGTCCTCTGCAGCTATTTGTCTAAGCCCACGCTGGCCTCGTTTGGGCCACTGGGCAACCAGTGAGCTGTTGGAGAGCCAGGGGTTTCTGATGGGTAAGAACCTTGGATTGGCTCCCCATGGGCAAAGGCAAACTCTAGAGCTGGAAGAAGCACACAGCTGGCATTGAGAGGAAGAAGCAAAGTGGCATCTTCCCCTCTTGGGTGGCAGCTCACTGCTGGACTGACCTTGCTGAAGCATGAAACTTCATCCTCAACATGCAGATCAGGTCTTGCACATGTGAGGTTATTAACCCTTAAACATGATGTTACATTATCACAGTAATCAGGAATGGAGAAGGTAAAAGTGCAGACAGTGGAGTTTCCTATGCTACCCTTTTTCGCTCCACAATTTTTGGTGACCCCAAGTCACTCTTTCTGTTTCCCTTTCCAGATGGAATTAGAAATGGGCATATGTTCTGAATTCATTTTTTATTCATAGTACCTGTGAGTGATCAAAGATTGCTTTTGCAGATTTGCAATTAAGCATCAAACTGAAATAAATGTCATTTCAGAATAGTCTGTTTGCAGTCACTGTTTTTATTTTTGCTTTACAGTATCTTTGAGGTACTCCTAATTCTGTGCACTGGAGTTATACAGTCATAAAATGGTTTGGGTTGCAAGGGACCTTTAAAGATCATCTAGATTCCAACCCCCCTGCCATGGGCACAGGTACCTTCTACTAAACCAGGTTGCTCAGAGCCCAATCCAACCTTGCCTTGAACACTTCCAGGGATGGGGCATCCATAGCTCCTCTGGGAAACCTGTTCCCCAGTGCCTCACCACCCTCACAGAAAAGAATTTCTTCCTTCTATCCAATCTAAGCCTACCCTCTTTCAGTTCCAAACTGTTGACCCTTGTTATGTTATTACAGGCCCTGGTAAAAAGTCCCTCTCCAGTGCTCTTGTAGGTCCCTTTTAGGTACCGAAAGGTGCTATAAGGCCTCCCCAGAGCCTTCTCTTTCTTCTCCATGCTGAACAATCCCAAGTCTCTCAGCCTGTCTTCATAGGAGAGGGGCTCCATCCCTCTGATAATTTTTGTGGCCTTCCTCTGGTCCTACTCCAACAGGTCCACATTTGACTTGTGGTTGTCACCAGAACTGGATATGGTATCCAGGTGGGGTCTCACAGGAGCCTAGTGAAGGGGCAGAATCATATCCCTTGATCTGCTAGTGTCACTGCTTTTGATGCAGTACAGGATGCAGTTGGCCTTCTGGGCTGCAAGTGCGCATTGCTGGGTTATACCCAATTTTTCATCTACCAATATGTATAGGGTTTGTGTAGCAAGGTTTTGGTAGTGAGGGGGCTACAAGTGTGGCTTCTTTGAAAAACTGCTAGAATCTTTCCCCATGTTCAATAGAGCCCATGCCAGATGGCTCCACTGCTGGCTGAGGCTGAGCCCATCGTCAGCAGCCCATCTATGGGATAACAGATTTAAGAAGGAAAAAAAGTTACTGCACAACAGCAGTTGCAAGCAGAGAAGAGAGGAGTGAGAATATGTGAGAGCAACGACTCTGCAGACACCTAAATTAGTGAAGAAGGAGAGGCAGGAGGCTGCTCCAGGCACCAGTGCAGATTCCCCTGCAGCCCATGGTGCAGACTATGGCAAGGCATGGTAAACCCATGGAGGTCCACAGTGGATCAGATATCCACTTGCAACCTGTGAAGGGCCCCATGCTGGAGCATTTGGATGCCTGAAAGAGGCTGTGACCCCCTGGGAAGCCTGTGCTGTCGCCCATGGGAGGGACTCTGCACTGGAGCAGGGAAAGGACTGTGAGGAGTCCTCCCCCTGAGGAGGAAGATGCGGCAGAGATACTGTGTCTGAAAACAACCTCATTCCCCATCCTGTCATTAATTATGTCACTAATTAAGATATTGAACAGAATCAGTCCTAATAGGCATCCTTGAGGAATACCACTTGATACAGATCCATTTGGACATTGAGACGTTGACTGCAACTCTCTGGGTGTGGCCATCCAGCCAACCCCTTATCCACTGAATGTCCCATCCATCAAATCCTTATCTCTCCAATGTAGAGAGACAGAGATGTTGTGTGAGGCTGTGTCAGAGACCTTATGGAAGTCAGGATAGATGACATCAGTTTCTCTTTCCCTATCTGCCAATGCAGGCACTGTAGGATAATATATAGAATAAACCTGTCAAGTTTTGATCGCCAACTTTATTTGTTCCCTTCAAGTCAAGTGGCATACATATGATATTGACAGACCACTGAGACTAATATTATTTTTCATTACCGTATTCTAGAAATACTTTGAAGGAATTTTGATAAAGAATAGAGCTTTAAAGTATTTTTAGTTAATATCTTGCAATAGGATAGTACACAGAAGAGGCTATTGCTATCAAATAGTGGTTTCTTATTTCAAAAAAACCTGGTTCCAGGTGCTCAGGCAACAGCTTTCTTTAGTTTTATGGTTTTATTTGCTTTAAAACTTTGACATAAACCCTGTAATTTACTGATAACTATGCTACCAAATGTATCCAGTTTAGAATATATAACAGGTAGTGGCAATTTGAAATTTAACTTCAAGTGTATTTATTTCCAGAAATAAAAATGCTGATTTTCATGTTAAATATCTAAAATAAGCGCTAGTCCCACCACCACCATCCATTGTTATTCATCTTAGATTTCTTCAGAGGTGTTTGAATGCAAGGGGAGGTATGAGAGTCCTACTTCCAAATAGAGAAAAATCATTAGGTAGTCTCTATAATATTTTAATTTTGTTTTTCAGTTATAATCAATAGTACCTGTTTTGCCAATGGGAGAAAAGCCCTCAGAGACTGATGTGCTGGCAGAGGGAGAACATCGGATTATATATATGTTTCTGACATCAGTGTTCTGATTTATCTAATGTTGTGTGACACAGTGACTAAATGCTCCATACTATCCATCCTCAGTGAACCAATATTTTCTAATAGTGAACCTTTTTTCAAAAATTGTAAATAATAATTTTAAATAATAATTTGCTAATTTGAGGTGTTCTTTTACTGTCTATGTGGAAAGCTCATAGTCTCTTTACTTTTCATAAACAATATTCCTACACGACATTAATGTATATTCCAAATTGATACTCCTGGGCCAGTAAGAGATAATTCATCAGCTTGCTACTTCAAATACAGCATTTTTAAAGCTGTCATGAAGCTTTGTTGTAACAGAACGTCTCTATGTTCTTTAATATTTATTTAGATGGGTATATTTAGTTACCGCTGTGATTCCTGTTCTGCCCGTTACCTGTTTTCATTATTTTTCCTTGTATTGAAAAGCAACACATTTTTACTACTGGAAACAGCAAAAAGCTGCTCCTACTAGATCCTCATTTTTCCACCGTATTTCCTTTTACCCCGTAGATACCACCTTCACTGCCTATCTGTCACATTCCCACATCTGTCCCTATTCTGTGCAAGAGTTTGCTGGGTTCCGTTATGTTTCAAGAAACCAGGCTTTTGAGAAGTCTGTTGGCTTCCAGAAAAAAAGTTGCACAAACCAGCCTTGTTCTAGGTCTCCTGTGTGAGAAGTGACAGAGCTGACAGCTGGTTGTAAAAAAAAAAAAAAAAAAAAAAAAAAAAAAAAAAAAAAAGGCAAGCAGAAAACTGAACTATGCCAAACATTTCACTTTCCAAATGGAGTAAAATGCCTGTTTTATGTGAACAAAAGAGTTTTGACTATTCCTTGTTCAAATAAGCCCTTCATCTTTAATTGATGTAGAGATTTGGATTGCAACCCCTTAATGAGTATTGACCAAGTTTGTGGCATGCTTTTCCTGGAGGTGTGTATAAAAGGAACATTAGCTGTAATGTTGTAGTAATGTGCTAGAGAAATGGAGCCCTAGGACCCTTACAAATTGCCTGGCCACTGTGATTAACCCATTCTGTCTTTCAACAGGCAGATGGCACATGAGAAGTTAACTTTCCAAAGGCAGCAGGATGTTGCAGGATCAGCCTGATGCTTGACAAATGTTTGAGCAGTTTCTGCTTTACAATTGCTGTTCAAACACAGAAATAAGAGGCTATATGCTTTTTCCCAATCAAGGTTTAAACAGACCTTTTGAGCATTATGAATGCAACCCTAAAAGTTAGTCTATCTCACAAGATTAATGTTTAGCTTCAGATCTTGGTTTCCCTTTTATGTTTAATGTGATTAATCGTTGATAGGGTTATCTAGAGATGTCCATAGATGTTTATGGCTTTAACTAAATGCATGGAGACAGCCAGCTCCAGCCAACCTCTACCTCTTTTAGATGGACAACAAGCGAGAGAACAGAGCTTGAAGCCTGGTTTAAGCCTGCTTTCCATACAGCCTCCCCTTCTCTTGCATCCTTTGAGCAGCTGGTGGCCACTGGTGTGCCTTAGAGCAGATGCACCTGCTGGTAAAGGTGCCAAAGAGCTGTTCTGGCAACTGTGTGCCACCACAGGCACAGCATTTCCTGGGCCAGCTCTTCCTCAGCAGGGATTTTTCTCCAGCATAGAGATCTACTGTTTGGGGTTTGGACACTGTTTCATTGACCTCATCTGTCACACTAATGATGGTGTCCAAAGTATGTGTTAGCATCCCTGCCTTGAGGCTTTCATAGCTTTGAAGACGTAACAGGGATGTCCCTGCTATAGCCATGCAGCGGTGAGGTGATGTGGCCCTGTATGCTGTGACCCTGAGGTCAGTGGTACCTGATACAGTCTCCAGGAGAAGGGCTGAGGGGGAGGGGATGGGAACATGGTGGGTGGAACGGGGAGTCCATCCCTTTGACAGATGTCAGAGTGAAAGAAGAGTCAAGCTCTCCCCGCTTGCTCAGGCTTCTGTGATGGCAGAAGGGCAGTCCTGAGCTCTTGAGTTGCGAAATTTATCCATCACTGACTAATGTTACATGAACTTCAGAATGTGTGGCAGAACAGAATATACGGCTTATAAGCTTTTTTAAAGGCTCCTGATGAAAGGGGAATTATAATACTTGCTTCTAAATGGGTGAGGGACTCCGTGTTTCTTGTGAAATTGCAGGTTGTATTTTCCCGTGGAACTTGCAGGCTACAAAGTATATTTAGATGCTTCACTGGTTCGTGGTAAGGTGGTATCGTACACAGTTACACCTCTCCAATTTTTCATGACACTTATGCTATTGTAAGAGCTCCTAGAGTTGAGAGCACTAAGGGATTTCAATGTTTTGATTCCTGCATCTTCTGTAGAAAGTGGATTGTTTTATTCCAGAGCTTGCATTGTATGGGCACCAGTGAAAGACAAGGGAATGTCAGGTGAGAAAGAGACTGGTGCTAGGTGTCTGCAGGAAATTGGTGAGTTTAATCAGCTAGAGGGCACCAATATTTCTTCTTAGGGCTGTTAAATTAGGCCATGTGGACTGCCAGCATATGGATGCATGAGAGAAACATGAGGGCTTTGCAAACAGTTGTGCTAAAATAATTATTGGTGTTATTTTAATAATGTTATCACAGATGAAGAAAGTGAGGTAGAAGTTTGTACCCTGGGACATTTCTTTCTCCTGCTTTACAGAGTAAACACTATAAATCCTTGAGTGTTTGTTTGGCTAGGTAATGCTTTCCAGAAATATGTCGATGAAATAGGCATCAGAGCCATAAATACTTCCCTATATTTATATTTTAAAGATGCAATAAAAGTAAGTAAATTTTAGACTCCTAAGCACCAAATTGCTTCTGAAGAGGGCTTGGATGTTAAAATGAGATATTTTAAAAATAAAGTTTTTAATATTGCCAGAACTGCACAGTCAGTGTTTGTGATCAGCGGTGTTTGTAGGCTCAGCTATATCCTAGTAAGTTTTGTTGTTGTGAGGCATGAGAAGGATCCTGAAACTGTTGAAGGGGACAGGAATATTGTAGGATTACCAGTTGATTGGTTAATTTAGAGGATTATGTTTTTAATGCCAAAAAATCCAGTTGCACAGAATTGCAGAGTATCTTAGGCTAGAAGGGATTTCTGGGGATTCTCTTCCCAGACCGGCTCAAAGCAGGTGCATGGTGGTTTTGCATGTTGTCAGTAACTTACCTTTACCTGGTTTTTGATTTGTGCAAGAAAGATTAACTATTTAGGTATTTTTCTTTTTGTGTAGTAGAGAGGCAAACAGCAAAGAAGGATAAAAGTTAAGGCAGAAAATGATCCAGATAACATTTAAGCATCACCAGATATCCCAACAGCATTTCACATATATTGGTTTGGGGTTTTTTTTTAGAAAAAAAATCCCATTTCTTTAGGGTAGCAGAAGGAACTTAATTTAAGAATTTGTGAATCAATTTTAAATTGTTCTTTTCATTGCTGACTAATATGCAGAAGGAATTGGTAAACAGTAAGGGCAAAGGCTATACAGCATTTTTTTAGCCAGTGGTTCTGTTTAGACTTAATCGCTATAATGCAGTGTTAAAATTTACAAAACAGCTTGTAATTGCAGTAACTTATTTAAACCAGCTATTGTGGTTATGTCTGCTGAGGAAACTTAAACTTCAATGTTCCCCAGCCAACTAATAGCAGCAAATTGACTGCGGGTCTCTTGAAGGAATATCTAAATGTAGGCTGTTGAATAATCCCTTTGGGGGCCCTGTAACTATTTTTGTGCCTGGATATGCGTCATCAGTGGGTATTTTCTCTGGTGACTAGCTTACATCAGTAGGTCTCCTACCATACGCTCTATCAGTGAGTGACTTATGATTGATGGGAGTCACGGCTGCTGTTTAGCTTTTATCTGTGACCTCAAATAATGGACAACAGGAATTTCCAGGCTGTTAAATTCCTTGAATGACTGAAGACACGGGATGGCTCTGCTGATAAACGCAGGTAGTACCCAGATACTGGGTGTTCACCGGGGGCTGAGGCGGGGAGGAAGGAGAGGGGGGTTCCTCGTCTGCAAGGCGGTGAATCCGGCGCCGACGTGTAGCCGTAAGGTGCGATTCCCGGACGCCAAGGAAGTGGCCGCGCCGGAGGAGCGTCGAGCGACCGTGATGCTCTCTCCCGAGCTCTCCAGCCATCCGTGTCCGCCGGTGGCAGTGGCGTTTCAGTGTGTTTAACTGGCTGATCTTTAGGGCAGTTTGTCGGTTCATTTTATCCCAGGGAGACACGCTGTTTGCAGCTCTGCGGAGGGAAATGCTGTGGAATTTTCAGCTGCAGTCTGGTTGTTTTTTTAACCCTTTTTGTTACCGACTATCAGCGGCGAGTGGATTTATTGGAGTGCTTCACCCAGGTGCTGCCTGAGCTAAATCTGAAGGTGCAGTAGGCTACATGGTCTTAAGGTTAAGTTGCACCTGCCACAGTGACCCACTGAGCATGCAGTCGTAATTAATTTACTAGTGTTCAGTACTTCATATTAAAAAAAGAAGGACTGCAGACACTGTTATCCCCTCTTTCTCTGTCCACTCTGCCTTTCTGTCAGAAGCTGACAGGCGAAATGGGGCTGCAAGACAGCTACAAAATTTTTTTGTGTTACCTGTGATGAATTTAGCAGCTCGACTCAGCTCTACGGCGAGGTACTTTGTCATTTCTTCTTCTTTCCCTCTTATTCTTCCTGTCTCAATCCTTTTGATACAGCTGTGATGGGAAACAGGAGATCAGCTCTCTGTGAACTTGTGCTCAGAAGTCTCTCAAGCCCTTCTCCTGGCAACCAGGGAGAAAAAATGACAGACATGGATACTCCCAGTGTGATTGATGATTAAAAAAAAATAAATCCTTAATGCTGTTTATCGCACGGCATTGTTTGGCTGAGGGAGGATAGCAGCTGGATCCAAATTCTTCCTCACCACTTCTTCCTGTTGGCAGGTGGCCTTCTGCACAAGCTGGGCTTGTGAACTCTCATGCGGGTCTTACTTATTTGAGTACCTACTATTGTTTTTCATTGAGGTGACAGCAGATTGGGCTTTGTGCAAGATTTTGAGACTTGAAAAGCTTCAGAGGGAAACCAGGAGCTTCATTGTAACTCGCCCGTGTGTCTCTGTTAATGAATGAAACCAGGCTTCCTGCAGGAGCCAGTTAACCCATGTCTTTGCCTTTGTTGACACTGTGCTTACAGGTGTGTTTTGTCATAGTGTGGATGGGCTCATTCTGAGCCATACAGGTTGTCTATACCTTTCTGTTCCTTTCAGACTGATCCTGGTCCAACAAATGCACTGGGTATGAAGTGAGTTTCCTCATCTGATCTGCACAATTGAGTGCTGGTTAAGAATTCCATTTGGCAAAAGCAGTAGGAAGAGAAGCCGCAATTTAAAAGAGGCTTGGAAGGTCAAGGGAAAGGAGGGAATGGAAAGGTTTTCATTGAACTGTGATTTACTTAATTTCTATAATTCCTTATAGAATTCCTATACGTTTCCTTTATTTCTATTTTTTTCAGTCAGTTCAGTAAGACTTTGTGATCATGACAAACTAGTTATATAACTCAAAATCTGTAAAAGCTTAAGCACAAAAATATTTGATGAATCTTGAGTCATTTGCATTAAAAATCAGTGGATTTTCCTGACGTGATTTGAAAATGTGAAGTTTGCTAACTGGTTGATGCTGCTATATCTATTATTTACCTCAGCTTTCTAGGAATCATTATGCCTGGATACACAGCAATATCTTTTGGCCAAAATCGACCTAATTTCTCCCCATTTTTAGGGGTATTATATTTTAGGGTAGTGCTAGTATTTTAGAGTGGGTTTCATTTACAGTGTTTTTGCAAAAGCTCAGCATATTACCTTTCCAGAAAGACTCTGCAGGCCTTCAAACGTTTCCAGAAAGGGTCATCGTTTTCTAAGAAAAAGTGTTGGCAAGTTGCCTGCTGTTTCCTGATGCTTGGCACTGAGGCCAAGGCAGAGGGATGAAATCCAAACTGACATGTGGCAGTGTGTGTAGGTACCTTCGTGTGCTGCGACAGAGGTGTCATGTTGGGGACAAACTTAATTTAGGTGCTGACCCTGCAGTGATGTCACGCCCTGTGGATGCCTGGGTCCATATCCCTACACGCTGTTGCCTTCAGTGACTAAGTGCAGGCACTGAGTTCTTCTGGCACAGCTTGAATTGAGGAACAATTACTGCAGTGGCTAAAGCCTTGTTTTTTCAGAAGAGCCTTCACCTATTCAATGGCCACCTCTAAAATCTTGGAAGTCACCCTGCACATAGGCTAACCAGATATCTCATCTGTTTAGTTAAAATAATTAGGAGTTGTGGAGCAAGGGATACAGCGCATTCACTGAAAGTCAAAGTATTCACTGCTGCATCTTGTAATAACTCCATTGGCAAACCTCTCCCTCCTCCAGCAAAGTGTGTTGGTGTTTCAGTGTGCAAGTAGTTCCCACTGGGCACAGGACTGTAATTACCGTAATTGGGAGGCAAAAACGGAGACTGAATCTGACATGGGAATATCAGGGGCTTCATTTTGAGTTTTTTTAAAAGATTAAATACAATTAATTTCTGTCCCACCTGTTAAATCTATGACTGCACACTCTGTACAGCTGCTGTAGTGTTGGGTATTTGTTGAGGGTCATAACAATGAATTGGTATTTAATAGTTTTCATTTTGACAAAGTACTCTCAGCACTTAAATACTCTTGAGACTAAAGAGGTGCCCTGAGATGGAAAGAACAGCAAAAAAATTAGAAAGTTCATCTTGCCATGGCACTCCCTTTTGACAGCACTGTTTTGTTTGAAGAGTGACTGCTCAGTCATTAATGAAATTATAAACACAAGTAGATATATGTTGCTACTGTGAGCCAGCTATACGTTGTAAAAAATATTCTGAAATATGAGTCAGAGTAGTGATTCACATCTTCAGGGCACATGATATCTTTTGTTTGTTTTAGTTGAAAATCATTTTATTATAGTTAGCAATATGTGATCTCTCGTGGTGATCTTTGTGTTTCCAAAAAGTCCCATTGAAATTATTGAACCAGTTCCTAGATACTTGGAAACTGCAATTTTGGTCAGTTTGTGTGAGGAAGAGCTTGGATAGTTTCATTGGTTTGGGTTTTGTTCATTCAGGTATCGTGGAGGAAATAAGAATTAGCTGTCACTGCATTTAGGCATTACTTTTCTGTAGTGAAAAATAAGGAGTTACTCATAAACATTGCTAATATTTGTAGTGAGCAGAGTAACAAAGAGCAAAGAGGAAGAAAAGTAAGGCAGTGAAAGTACAGTCTAAAGAAAAACTGGAACAGTGAGAAAAGCTATTGTTATTTCATTTTTGTGGTATATAATTTTTTAAATCCAATTGACTTGATGAATGAAGAGCCTTCCATCTTTTTGATGTTACTGTGTACAGTGATATGAATGAATGGAGTCAGGACTTCAGCTCTTCCTGTACATTCTGTGCTTGATGACCTTGGTCCTGAAACCTTTAGTCATCAGCTCAGTCCTTCCTGCAAGTGGCCAGTGACTTTCATAAGACTGTTGAGATCCAGGACCAGGTTGTCGGTAAGCTCATAGATTTGTAAACATGACATCGAGTTAGTTTTGAAAGGAATCCACCCATTTGTTTGCACTTGGGGAAGAAGAGAGAAGGAATATACTGCAAGTGTACTCTGTGTACTGTGGCAGATGGGAAGGTACCTCCTATATGTCAGTAGTCCGGCACCAACTCCTGTAAACTGTGGCAAAGTCTTTTCTTCATGTCCTGTTTTGTTTCCTGTATCTACAGAGTGCAGTAATTCTTGTAGTGATTTTTGTTCTTGGCAGTATTTCTCAAAGTGAGTGCCACAAAGTGAGCATTTTTCCTGCAGGACCTCAAACAGCTCAACAAGTGGTGTGCTGCCAGTGACTCAGCCAGCATCCCTGTCCATCTGCTTGCAGCCACCAGCACTCCCTACCAGACGCCTGTTTTCAGATGCAAGCCATACGTGAAGACTGGGACAGGAGTGGGTAAGGGAGAGGGTTATCCTGGGTAAGAGGTCCTGTACTCCAAGGAGACAGCAAGGGAAGAAGCTCCCTTCCAACCCATTTAAATTTTTCCTGAGGCAGATCCTGGCCTTTTGCGTGGTGTTTAGATTGGCTTGGAAACTTGATGTAAAGGAGCAAAAAAGAAATGCCACACACTGACATCTCCAGGAGCCTTGATAATGTCAGGACACCTGACAGTACAAGGGTACTTCAAAATGGTACTGTCCTGAAGGATTTACATGATATGGCAATAACTAATAACATGAGTGCAGTACAAGGCACTAACTCAAGATTGCAGAGTAGTTTGCCAAGTGTCTGTAGTTTCATGACGTGACTTTGTCCCTCTGCAGACAGGCCTTTAACATTGAGAAGTTTTCCAGAAACTCATCCAGCCTTTCTTTTTCTCAAGTATGATTGTCAGTTGCTACCCTGCTAGTTAGAAATAATAGCAACTAAGTTAAAAATGAAATTCCTTTTTCAGGTTAGTAATTTTGTTTTCACAAACTTATTCCAACATCCTAAAGGATGGACTCTCTGCAACTTTCTTCTTGTACACTTATTTATTCTTTTAGGCTGTGAAGTGAATGTATGTTTGGGAATTGCTCTGTGTGCTGCTTATGACTGTTTTTGTTCAGGGACAGAGGAGATACAAAGTCTATCCATGAGGTTGTGACATCTGCTGTCCCTTGCTTGGGAGGTAGGATATCACATCTGCAGCGTGAAATTTCCTTCCCTCCAGGGAATTCTATTTCCATATACAAAGGCCAGCCAGAAATCCTAATCTGGAAATCTGTAATTTGGGAATTTAAAAAAAAAAAGGGTTATTACAAGTAGGAGACAGAAAACTCATTAAACACCCTTCCACTAACATGCAGGGAAAAGTAATAGTAGCCAAATTTTCGCAGTCTAACCAAATCATGGACCATCACACTGAGTAAAGATAATTAGGAACCTTTGAGGCTGCTTTGATAGTAGGTCTTCATCCTCCACTCAGGGCCATGCACTGGTGAAATACAGCCTGTCTTTGAATGTGAGATGGTGATTTTTCATCCTCTTGACCAGGAGCTCAGGTCTCATTCCATCAGAAGCTTGCCCCTGCTTACACGAGGGAGCAAGGCTACAAATCAGAAGGTCAGTGTTTTTTTAGTTTAGTATTTTATACTTGCATTGCTATTAAATTAGATATCACAGTGGTAAGCCCAGAGCCAAGATCACCTAGAAGGGAATAGCTGTCTCAAAGAAGTATAAAGTAGTAAAATGGTGCCAATGAGCAAAAGAGTATTACTTTAACTACCAGGAAAAAAACTATTATGGTGAGGGTCTGTTCTCCTGGTGGAAACCAGAGGAGCTGATGAGTTTGAGCAATTCAAAAGTGACCTGGACAAGATACTGTAAAATATACTACATAGATTTTTCTTCCTTGGATACGAGATGATCTAATAGACTTCAGTATTTCCTTTTGATCTAATTTCTGGGATTCTAAGATCACTTTTAAAAAAATGTCGTTCTCTTGCCTATCTCACTGCAACACCTTCATGAAAATTTTTGGCCCATTTCCACGAAGTGAGGCATTTGCAGTATTTCAACATGGTAGATATTTGAAGACTCCAGAAAGGTTTCTCATGGTCATATCTTTCTGTTGCTCCATTGTAAAATTCTCAGATACTTGATGAGAGTTTTGCTTTAAAATTGTAAGGTATTTATATCTAGCTGCTCTTTAGAGGCCCAAGTCATATCCATGCCTCTATTCCAGGGTAGCCTTCTTTCTTTAAAGCTACAGTTTGGCTTTACAGGAAATAATAATCATGCCTACCATACTGTAACTCAATATTCAGGACACATGATATCTCTTTCTTGACTTCCTATAAAATGTCATTTGTAGCTTCATTTGTTTGTTCTGGTTTGACTATAGTATAAACAATATTTTATTAAAACATTAGCTCTAAGTTGCAGTTCTTTCTTGAGAGTGCAAGATCTTGCAAAAAAGATTACTGAAACTGAAGGGCAAAACCACATATTAACAGAAAAATGAATAATGAGTCTGTTTTCATATGGATTTTTTCTAAAAGTACAGCTGTAGTTGAACTAAATGTACTGTTTCTTCCACTGCCAGTCAGGAAGCCCTCACAGACTTTTGACAGTGCCGCCAAAAAATTAATGCTTCAGCTGTTTAAAAGATATCAAAAGCTAGTTTGACAATTGTAATCTCTTCCAGGAATTCCCTTTCCCCATTTTCCCTCCTATAAAAAACAGATAACAAGATGCTTATATAGTAGAAATGGAAAGTCAGAGCTATTTTATGAAGCACTGTGCATTCCTTCCCAGCCTTAGGAGATGAGGCATGACATCTCCACGACGGGCTAGGAAATGCAGGCACTCTGTTGTGTAAGTAGCATTTGCTTCAAGGATTAGCTGCTTGCCAAGATAGTGCAGATTTAAATGTTTCCTAAGCCATTTTTGAGTTTTTACGTAACATGGCAGCCACAGGAGAGCTGTGGAGATGCTGGGTAGAGACTCAAAGCAGTGACCAAGGAAAGACAAAACCCAAAGGAAGCAGAGAAATAGCTGCATGTGCTGACACAGCAGAACTAAAGGCAAGAGAACGCAGCACCAGCCTGGCTTCTCTTGAATTTCTGTCCTCAGTTTTACACGCCCTGAGATGGGACAAACTGAAAGGAGACGCTGCTTGAACTTTTGTTCTGAAGCATCTCGAAAAGGCACTGAGACATGGACTCAAAGGTCAGAAGTGTTCCCTTTTCTGGAACAAATTCCCAGGACAGCTGTTAATACCACACTGTTTTTTAAGGCTAATCTTAATAGTATTCACTGGTACGTAATAAAAAATATAGTATTACTGTGGCTGTGGTGAGGAGCGGTTTGGTTCTTCTCTAGTAACTGAAAGGAGATTCTGTGTTAGGAAGAGTGAAATAATTAACGATGTTGCCAATAAAAAAAGCCACTGTATTTGCAGACGGTGCCCTTGCGTTCAGCAAATGCCAAGTAGAGAAATGTCACTTTATGTGTACAATGGATTATAACTGCACAAACACTGTACAATTACGCGCTGGGTCAGAAGGGCAAGTTACCTTCTCTCAGCCAATTATTTTAAAAGCAAACACAACTATCAGGCACACAAACATCAGGCGTTGTGGCAGGGGGAACAATAAAGTAATGACTCTGACAATGCAGGCTAAATAAAAAAGAGTCTATGTAACAAGCCTTGGTATTGTGGGAGGTAATTTTTACCATGTCTGCACTATATGGCATTAGAATCATCATCTTTAATAATGGAGAAACAAACGCTTCCTTCCACCACTTACATACACTTATATACTGTTATGTTGTTCTGATGCTTGGAAATGCAAAAAAAAATATACATTTCTTCAGTACTTTCTTTGATGCTGAAATGTTTGTAGTCCACATGCCCTTGTAAACAACTTTGTGTACTACAAATGGTTTGTATCGCCATCATCTGATGCACCCTGCCTCTCAGTTCTTCTGTGGTCTCTGACTGACTTTAGTAAATGGAATAAAGGACAGTTCTGCAAGTGAACTTGTGCAAGAGGACGTCCTTGGGTGTTTATTGCTTGCACCTGTTTTGTAGGTGTTCTATTTGGTATTTTACTCTGCATGTTTTGCCTGAAGCTTCATTGGATTCAAATCTAAAGAGGCAGAAGGCTCTGGGGATGCTGTGGCCATCTTGGGTGCATACAGGATAGCTGTGCTGTACTTGGATTCCTAAGGTTTTGCTCTAATACTGTCATGTTTGTCTTCTTTCAATGTGCTTGCCTCTGTACTTGTTCCGGCTTCTCTCTGGGTCGTAGGAAAGAACACACTTCAGCAGGAATTGTGTTACCATCCGTGCCTGAACCTTTGTGCTCGCTTGACCTCATACCTCTAGGAAGCTCAGCTGGCAAACATAGCACAGACCTTTGTGGCAACAACCCTCTGGGAGCATGGGCAACCTCTAAGGTTATCCTGCTCCATATATGCGAGGTATTTTCATTGACAATGTCTTTTACACAGGTTTGAATCACTGCGGCTTTCCTGAAGTGGAAGCACTGCGCTCACTGAGGACCTGCTTGAATCCAGCTCTGCTGGGCAGGACGGGTTGGCAGAAGTTAAATGGAGAGTGTTAGTTTGAAAAATTTTATGAGGTCACACTCCTTTTAAATTGGTTACACCGATGGCTGTCTGGTTTGTTGCTTTGTCCTTGCTTAATAGTACTGTTTATGGAAAAATGAATTGCTTTGCAGAAGGAGGCCAAAGGCTCATGCTGTGTTTCCTTACTGGGATCTTCGTGTTATTACAGGCATACAAAGATTTGGCCTGAAGTGGAGATTAATTAGGAAGAATAGTGACTAATTACTGTTTGACTTGTTCCTAAGCTCTGTGGTCACCATGTTAGAAATGATTTCCCAAACTGCAGGAGATAACAGAAGGTTATTCCTGGTTTTCACAATGTCCATATTGTTAGAGCTTAGTGCTGTGTGTATTCTGAATCAGCTGCTACCTACGCAAGTCGGGTTCAACTTCCCATCCAAAACCACTTCTGGGGTTTTTCTCGGGTCACAAGCAGTGGTCAGAAGACACCACGGTTCCCTTAGACAAGCCATTTCTTTGCATGTGCACCAGACTGTGTGACAGGAAGAAATGAGGTTCTTAAAATACCCACTTTTTTGTTTGTTCTGCATTCAGGAGTTTGGATGTGCAATGCTTGTCCTACATGACCTGTGTGTAGACTCATGGTATGTTTGTGGAAGATGTAGAAATACGATGTACACTAAGAATTAGCAGAAGGCTGAGACCAGTCTCCAGGCAGAGATGCTGATTTTGCATCTACAGTTGTTCTACTGGAAAATAAATAAATAAAAACCCAACCAAGGTAATAGATAGGAAGACAGGATTAATTTTTTTTAAAAGGAAATCAAATCTAAATGATGGTACTCTGCACTTTTGCAGACTGTCTACTTAAGGAGCTGAGAGTGAGTTAGAAACGTTGATGAAGCCTCTATTCTGTGAGGTGGGTATGTGTTTTTTATTACGATTTTGACAAAGCGTAGAAAATTCAAATCATTTGCCCGAGTCCAGGCACAGAGCTACTTAAGAGCTGTGAATAGAGGCCAGAAATTTTCTGCCACGGCAGAATTGTTCTGATCAACAATTGCCAAATAAGTCTTTTGCCTGCTCTGGAAGGAAGTGATGAGTTTTTGCATTCTGTTAGTGTTTCAAGTTGGCTCTTTTGATTTTTGATTTCTGACTAATGGAATAAAGTGACTCTTACAGATACTTTTGCTCTGTTGTCCTGTGATCCTAGCCTTAGATCACGGTTTGGGGAGATAACAGTCTGTAATAGGGGAGTCAGTGGAAATCAAACATGTCCACTGGATCTGGGCCAAACATAATCTGGGGTTCAGAAATGTTCAGTGCATTTCACTACTTTTTTATTTTTTAGCACTTCGTCATGGTCAGATGCACCAGCAGTTTTTAATAAATCCCCTTTCACACTCAGACTTGCAGCTCAGTTTTGCAGGCCTATGGGGGCTGGATTATTGATAAGTCTGAGAAGTGAAAACTGAACATTTGTAGGTGCAGCAATTACAGGCAGCCAATCTAGTAAATCTTGTAATTTTGATAACCTTTGTTATTACAAGATGCTGCATGCAAAACTGTCAGCTCTGCTTGCCCTCTACATGATTAACTTGGACGTGGACCCTCAATGCTTCTGTGTGCTAGGCTGGTCACCCACCACGGCTTGAGCCAGCCCTGCTTCTCAGGGACTCGTTTTGGGCAACGACCTGGTAAATCCTCTCTCTTGCTTTCTTGGTTATTTGCACTGGTTTCCCTTTTGGCTTTGGGAGATAAACCTAGTGAGTAGGACTACTCCCTCTTGCTTCATGCCATCGGGATCCTGGATTTGTTGTGGCAAGAACATAAGTCAGGATTGGAATTTTCTTTAAACTGGTGTTTGCCTTTAAAAGCCTTTTTTGGAATAAATTACTCTCTCAGTAAGTACCCAAAATAGGTATTGATTAAAATATGAATTTATGCATGCCAGCATTTATCTCTTTTGTATCTATTCACAAATACCTACTGAAATTGACTCTAGCTCCATATGGATCCCAATCTCTTCCCTCCCCAGCTGTCAGCTTCTCCTCACCTGGATGAATAAAAGGGAGCAGAGTGCTGGGCCATCAACTGGGGGTGGGTGTTAGCAGAAAACTTATACTGAATGAATATGTTTTTCTCTGGGACATCACGTGGCTCCTCAAGTGCCTATCAGTTTGGATGGAGAATGCATTAAAAGGTGATGCAGTGTTGGTGCCAGTTTTAGTTTAATGCTCTGAAAAGGAATGAAAATATTCAGAGGGAGAGTTACATGCTGATTTGCTTTCTGTGTGGCAGTGGTGTGGAACAGCTATTATTGCTTTAGAAGCTTTTCAGTTACACATTATGGCTATCAATTAAAACACTTAATTTTTAATCTGAAATTTACACTTGATTGAAGTAGAGCTGACAGTCCTGCTTGTACTCTGCTCATAGGGCTATAAGAAAGCTGAGATAACCCTCTGCCCTGAGACCTTCCATTCTTTGAGCATATGCACCATTTATTTTGCTCAGTTCTGAAGTGTTTAAGTTCAAAATCTATGGTGAGATTTGTAATGCATCATTTGATTGAAATCATGCAAAATCCGTTGCTGTAGTGTAAAATAGTGTGAAATCTCTGAGACAGAAACACCCATTTCTCCTGCTGTAATGCATCTGGAGGCTAAAGATGCAGGTTCTCCCATGTCACTGCAAGATGGGCGGTGGGATGGCACAGCTCGATGCCTCACTGCCCAATGGCACTGCTAGAAAACCTGCCCTGGTCGATCAGCATTTTTGATGTGAACCAAATCCTCAAAGTCTCCAAAATGGGAAAGTTATGTTCCAGTATTAAGTGCTGTTGCCATTAAACAATGATTCCAAAATTACAGGGTTCTTGGCTTCTAGTGCTGAGTGAAAGGGTGGGCACCTAAGTGGTCGTCTTCGGTTGGCTGATGCTTTGGTGAGCTGAAATGGTCACAGTGATTGGAGGTTTTTTTGGAGATTGCTTTTGCACTTCCTTTAGAAACCAGGCATGAGCCCACAGTTTTCTGTCCTGTTGGCAGCATATAGTTATGTTGTCAAATTTAGAGCAGTTTTTAAAGATATCTAGAGAAATAGGACAGAGAAACAGCTAAGGAGAATAGAAGACAAAACTAGTTGGAAGAAAAATTAATGGCAGAAGGTTTCTGAAATACTTTACTTCTCTAAACTGGGACAAACACTTGACAACTCTTAGGCAGTAAGACATCTTACTTCAGAACATTTTCAATATTGCTTCAGTTTTATTTTGCATAAAGATATTTTGATGTCATGAAGGTATTCCAACTCATCTTGTATGTCTTGTTAAATTGGGGTAGCACAATACTGTCAAACTGTTAGTAATGGAGTATTTTGTTATATCACAAGGCCTATTACTTTCATTGCTCTTCATTTAAACCAGGGACAAAATTTATGTTTTATGGAACTTTTCTATCAAGTCAGTAAAATTTTCTTTCAGGAGAAAAGCCCCAGTGTGAAAAGTTTGGATGAGTTACACAGTTTTACAATTTTTTCGATTCTTACTATGCAGTTTCACAAATGAGTGAAATGTGCCTTCTTTTATTGTCTATGAACCCCCATAAACCCCTAGAACTACATATTTATGAAAGCATAGGATTTCAGCACAGACAGGGCTGACTTTTACATTTCTGTGAGACTGTTTACAGTTGACTGGTCTCAGGAATAAAAACGCAGCTTTTTTACATGTATGTTTTACGACTATAGAACTTGCACATACTCTGAGCCGTGAACCAAAAGCTGCAGATGAGCCAGCAGAGAGGAAGGAATTGTCTGCTATACAGCAAAAGGAAGTATTTGCCGTATTATTGAAGCACATGGCCTTTTGCCCATCTTTGATACAGTATTTAAGGGTTGTGCACCCAAAGTCTGCTGCCCTCTTGACCCATCATTCATCACTGGCTGTAGATGAGGTAGATGAGATGCAGCTTCATAGGAGAACCATTGTTTCAGCCCTGCACAGCTCCTCAGAGAACGGAAGCTGCAGACCAAGTGGCTCCCTGTGATTCACCGCACTGCTCAGCCTCCTGGTGTTTTCTCTTTTACCTATAGCTTTCCTGGCCCTGCTCTGTGCTGGCCAAGGTAGGCAAACACATGAAGAAGGTGTGGATTTGATTGCTTTCCACTCAGCTCACTGGGATGTGAATGAGAATGAGCGTCTGGGATTTTTATTCTATATTAAAAAGGGAAAACCAGATACAATCACGCATTCACCTTGGTGAGATATTTAAATTTATTTCCCTTTTGACTATTCAGCACTGTTGATAGATGATGCTTAAAATGCTGAATTGCCCATAATTTTTTAGCACACTGTGAATTGCCCAGTCTTTTTCTTTTCCCTCTCTGTAAGCAGTTGTGGTTAGAGAGATGCAGTAAGTATGCTAAGAATGTAGAGTTATACTCTGTACTGCTAAATTAACAGGCAGGAATAGTCACACCAAAACAGATTCAGCTCCCAGATGGGAAAGTGTCTCCTCTAGCCCAGATTTTAATAACTTTTTTACATGAGAAATTTATCCAGTATAGCATACAGTGTGATGTTATTATATGCTGTCATCTCTCTCTGTTGATGACAGGTAACTTGTAGAAAATAGCGATGATTTCTTTGTTTTCAATGACAGGAGTTGGAAATGTCTGGTCATTTAGGTAGGTTAATTAGGTAGGTTAACTCTTCTTTTACTATCTTAAACTATTTAAATTTAAAAAGATAATTTTTAGTTTAGCAAATGTACTTTTTTGAGCAGTGGTTTGAAGTGAAAACCAGGATCTGATTCTTATTCAATTTGTTATATATGCAATTCTCTTAGCTTTTGAATTCCTGTGAGTAACAGGGGAATGAGTCCTAGATGGCGTAACAACAATATCAGAAGAGTTAACTTGGATTGTTATAGTATGTGGTGCTGATGGTGTGAAATATTCTTAGACATTTCTATCTCCTGACTAGGAAGGGTCTGCTCATGAGATGATGAAATCCATAGTCTTGGCGGTTTGCCTGTGCCAACTGGAATATCGTAGGAGATTTTGGCCCCCTGCAAATTTTAACAGTGGCTGTGTTATGATGAAATGATGCAGAAGTTTTATGACTTGTTTCAAAGACGAGAAAGGGTCTTCCACTTTTTGTGAACACTTTACCTAAGAGATGCTGAAGTCCATAGCCCGACTTGTCCTTGGAAACTTTTTATGTTCTTGCCATGAAGCCAAGTGAGATACACAAATGCTAGAACAGAAAGTTAAAAGAGGCATACATGAGCATTCAGATAGAAATACAAAATTCTCTGGGGTTGTACCAGACACTTTAAATACCTTATCTCCCAGTCATTGCAGGTGCTCAGACACTGAGGAGATACTTTAGATGGCATTACTTTGTGCTGTTCTCCAGTTCATGGTATTTCTAATTTTCAGTGCACTGTGGTACTCTATTCCTGTTTATAAATCTTTTAAGTGTGCACATTAAAAAAGTAATTAAATTGTCATTATAATTTATAGTATGCCTGAAGTCAATCACCTAATTAAATGGAAAGAGCAGAGAAGTAGTAGGTTCATAAGCATTTATTAAGTACTACAGTATTAATTATGCAGGACTTCTGAACCAAGCAAAAGAGGAAGGAATGGAAACACCAATCTAAAAAGGCTTTCCATTGCTGCCCTTCTCAATTTAATAATGTGAGACACTCCCAACCCCCAGTTGGCAGGACAACACTAATGCTTTCTTTTTGTTAATTTTAATGAAATTATGATGGAGGTTTTTTATGACAATCATTTGCAGCATTTTTCCTGTAATATTTTGAAAGTATAATTTGTTCCCATGCAGGGGCCTATAATACATGAGTAGAATTGGAAGATACATTTAGAGTTATGGTTTGGGGTGGATTGTGCAGCAGCAGACTCTTGGTTGACACTCCTCAGCATCTCAGGTGAGGAGTGGAGCCTGTGCTGGTCCCAGAAAAAGGGACTGGGGGCTAGTGGAGGCAGGGGCTGAGCCCAAAAGGGAGGCTGTGGTGGCACTAGGGATGTATAGGGACAGTGTGGGCATGAGAAGGTTTGCTCTTTCTTTGCAACCATTCTCCTACCTCCAGCTGTAAATTTGTGTTACTTGTCTGACAGTGGAGGGTCCAAATGCTGGACTGGGGTCAGGAGGAGGCTCTACAAGGTGGCAGGCTGTGGGCTGCAGCCTAAGAAGTGGAAGTGCATTATATTAGTGAGCTTGTGAAACAGGACTGTCTCATCATATCTGGTTTATATTTTACTGCAACAGATGAACTGGATGGAGCAGAAGTCCTAAAGCTGGAATTTCTTTTCTTTTCCTAGTTTGCTAAAAAATGAAAAGCTCTGATAACACACACACTGAAATATACTTGTCTGCAATTTCATGTTGTTATGGGATTTTAATTTCAGCCTTAGTGACCTTTACACCTGAACATTAGTCATCAAAACCTCTCTTTTAGATAGCAGGGCAGTCTGATCCATCAGCCTGGGCCCTGAGCCCTGGCTGCACCGAAGTAGCCCACAGGCTTTAGGGGACAGAGAGACAAACTAGACAAAGAGGCAGCTGCTGGGAGCATTGCAATGATTCATGATCTCCTACTGATCCATCAGTCTGTAGTGAACAAGGCCTGGCTGGTGTTTGGGAATAGAAATGCAGGCAAACATCAGTAACAAACCAGGACAAACACCAGTAAAGGTTTGAACAGAATCTCCCATATACTCTGACACTCAACTGGATACTGACAGTAAGGGATAAAGTGGAATCCTGGGAAAGGATTACCTGTGCTTTTTTCCTACAAGAATTTGTAGCAACAAAAGCCACTTTGCTGGTTCCCTAGAGGTGAGGCCTTTAAAACACCTTTAGATCAAAAGTCTTTAAAAGAAAAGATGCCCAAAAAGAAAGAACCTTCTGTATAAACGGACAGGAAGAAGTTAGCTACTTACCCACTTGCACTGTCATTATCAAATGTAGCATATTTGGAACCTAACTGCACAGGTATCGGTTTATCTTGCTGTATATTAAATAGGAAGTCATTGGAAAAATACAAACACAACCTGAGGGCAGCATCTGAAAGTGGACCTGACTTACCTGAAAACTGGGGAAACAGTTCAATATCTCTTTTTCTGGAAGAAATTGAGATTGTGCGATTGGAATATAACTCCCTGCTGAAGGCCATTTCCTTTCACAGTCTGTAATAGGCTGCACTGAATTGACAGCAAAAATGACAAAAAAAATAAAGAACAGCTAGGCTGAACAATCAAGACAATGTACTGTGTATAGGTATTATATGTTTTATACAGAAAAATTGAATCTATTTGGCCATGAGCAGTGCAGTACTGTGTACTAACTTCAGTACAAGGATGAAGACAACTGTACACTAAGGCCTGATCCAGCAACTGAGATGCCTGAGATTGCAGCATCCCTCTTTCCCTGTCCTGCACATCCCCTGAGATACAGGCTTGCGTACCTTGCTGGAGAGAGACTGTGGTTACCTCTCTTAATCTGTTTATTACTGTAATAAAGTTTCAAACAGATATAACGGGATTCCCTTTGCAAACAATGACAAGGTTTTACCTTATATGGAGAAAATAAAATTAGTGACAGCTCTTCATCCCAGAAATCATAATAACCCTGTAATGAGCACAGTCATTATGCTTCAGGTTAGCACTGCAGCAGCATATATAAGGAATGTAATTTGACAGTTATCTGGGGAAAAATTTATATATATATATATCTATATATAATATATATATATATAAAAGGTAGTGGCATAAGCAAGGTCTTGCATGACTTCATACAAGTTGGACTACATAAATCATTTTATGGACAATAAGCCTATCTTCTGAGCTGCAGGTTGGACAACATAACGCTTGTCTGTTTGCATCAGACTTTCAATTCTCTCTTTAATATAGAAATTTCTCATGCCATGCTATTGTAATCTGTGTTTTCAGCTTCTCATGCTGACATTAGGCAAAGGCAATCCCAGCAGCAGTGTCCTCTCTGTGTTGAAACAATGAAAAACTAGGAATGCAAACCATCCTTGTACTGATTCTGAAAACAATGTTGGATGAGTATATATTGCAGCTCTTAGAAGTAAAAGTGGAGTGAACCCTTCAGACATGGTCTACCAGTCTTTTTGTCAAAACAGAGGAAAATAAGTCTCCTCTCACATGTGAGAGCCCCATTTTTACCACTCTCTTTAGGCATGTATTTTTCATTGGGACAAATGGACTTGTTTTATGTTGCAGGCAAATAATTGATTTTAAGTCCAAGATAACATTATGATATGATGGTATTACCAAATGAATACTGTATTTTAAATCCACAGCTGTGGAAGTAGTTGCCCGTACTTGGGTATTGAAACTGTCCATGGATATTCTGTCACAGATGGAGAACTTGATCACCCCAGTCTGTCTTTATGGGTTGCTCAGACCTCACTCAGAAGGGCCTGTGGTAGGCTTTGGTAGAGTTAGGAGAGGTGGGCGTTTAATGGGCACATGCCTGCACACACAGTGTGTCACTCCAGGCATTTCAGCCTGTAAGCATAAGGAGGCCACCAGCTTCTCCTGTGCTCCGGGACGTCCTCTGTGTTGGGAGCACAGGGGTGTCACATATATAGGTGAAAGACTAAAGTATATGGGCCATGATTGCGAACCAGGCATATCAGAAGTAGCCTTTAAGTTCCTACTACTTGAACTTAGTGACCTCAACAGCCTCCAGATGCTCTATGTAAATGCTCAAGTAATCTTGGTGCTGATATGGTTTCACTCTGATCAATGCCTAATGGAGGTGCAGTATATTTATTACAGGGAGGTAACACTCCTTGTTCATGTTTGGATGGAAGTTCTCTGGACTTGCAGAGCACATCCTGAAGAACAATAGTATTAATTCCAGGTATGTCATTAGTGTGAATATTGATCTTTTATGTGAGATTTTCTTGAGGTGTTTCTTGGGGAGAACAATATTACATTTGAAAGAACAAATGCCACTCTAAAGCAGGGAGACATGCAATGACATATTTGTAGTTTTCAAGCCTCATAAATTAAATTCCTGACTAGACTTGGTGCAAACATTCAATCCTCTTCAGCCTACAAAATCAAAGGGCCAAAAGGTAATCTCAATTCACAGGACTCTTCAGGGAAGATGGATAAGCCAAAAGTCAAGATGAAAGAGTATTTGATGAGAAGAAATCTAGGTACATGAGTCTGGAAGAGAGCCTAAGTGAGAGCTTTAGGTGCACATATATACGCAAAAGAGTGGAATGAACAGGGCATGGTATTTTCATATGTTACTGAGAGGAAAAGGGGGGATATACTGTGGTTACGCTGCAGCAGGGCAGACTTGCTAGACCTTTGAGATTGGAAAGGGATTACTGCTATGCAACATTTAGGTCAGTGGAGCAAACTGCCATGGGAGGGTGGGAGTCGGTCATGGCTAGACTAGATAAGTGACTATTAGGATGACCTAGGATGACCATTTAGAGGTGACTTCCAGTCAAAGTGTTTCTGTGATTTTTGTTCTCTTCAGGTACAGCTCTTGTCAGATGAATGGTTTTTTCCAGTTGTATGTGAATTATACAGCCATATGACAAAAAAGCTCTCTGTGCTAAGAGCAGCATGTAAGCTAGAAATATAACCAATATGCCTTGCATGTTCTAGCAGGTGTAAAAACCAAGTAATTATCACATAAATTCAATGGTGTCTTATTCATAAAGACAATCTCTTGAACTTTATAATATCCTGTAAATATTTAGACTATTCTTAAAACATCTTGTTTTCTTCCTTAGAATGAACTTTTTTTTTCCCCCACAGAATGTCTCCATATTTTAAAGGTAGAAATGTATAAAATTTTAGAGTATAATATTATACAAAGGGTGAGATACAACCTGTGTCCACTTGACCACATGAACTACATCTCTCTTCCTACAAATGTCTGTAACAGTGCTGGTTCCCAGGGAGGGGTTTAGAGGACCTACAGATCAGTAAGCTGATGCATGTGTGTGTACATATGTGTGTGCATACCTTTAGGTAATAGTGTGATAGTCTTACTCAATAGTGACTGTAGTCAGTGGAATTTTACTTGATCCCAGGGCACAGAAGACATGTTTTCTCTATTCCAGGTTATGTTTTATTTCATTACACTATCTTGTTCAGTAGGCTGTATTGTTAAGTAACTGAAATTAGTGCATGGGCAAAGATTCACTTTTATCAACAGAAGCAACAAAATGTATAGGTAATCACCCACAGCAGGGAAAATCATTATTTTGGGCTCAATCCAAGTTCCAATGACTTTTATGATATTTGATCAAGTTTTCTAATCACGTTTCTGTGATGATCTGTAAACCCACTGGGGATGTCATTGCTCGTTGCCAGGACCAGTTGTAATGAAATAGTATGAAAGACATTGGAACATAGGTGCCAAAACCTACATCTGCAGTTCAGGTTAAGGATTTCTTTGACTTATCATAATGAAAGAAATGGAGTAGCCCCAGCAAAGTTAATTCTGACTCCATTACTTATCCTCTTTAAATCATGTTTGAAACTACTGTAGGATTGGTGTATTAGTAAGCAATCCTTAGAGAAGCAGTGAGAAGTGCTTTTACTTGTCCTAGGGGCATGTGAGGTTGATCACGTATAATGAGTCTGCCTGGAGCATCTTCCTGGGGTCTCCTAAATCTGCTTGTCTCCCATGAAGTAGTCCTAACAGAAAAAATAGCTTCTTTTCTTTGAGTGCTTGCTCTTTTATGATGTAAGTGGTTTCTGGTGATCACAAAAGTTCTAGAACAATGAGATACCAGTTTGGGATATAATTGACTGAATTTGAATATATCTGTTGTAACTTCCTGAATGAGAATTGATGGTATTAATCTCTGGAAACACTTAAGTGGGAATCTGAATAAACTCTTTAGAGATGTAGAATTCAGTAGGGATCTGTTTTGTCCTTTTTTTTTCTACCTTATTACCTTTCTTAATCATTCATTATATCTGAGTTCCTTAGCAATCACTATGGTTTGTTATGTCTTTTATTCGTCATGAGAAACCTTTAACTTGATTTCTTATATAACTAGTAGCGACATTATGTTTTCCTTGTAGAAACATTTTTGGGGCCTAGTGTGTTGAGTCTGTTATCTGAAAGCATTTTTAAATCCTGTGCACCTTTCTTGGCTCCTTTCCTAGGGCAGATTTTCCTTGGTTGGAGCTTTTACAGTCAGTGTAGCCTCTAACCATTTTTCTGGTTTTATTAATTTTTGACCAGAAGCCCTATCATAGAATCAAACCTTGAGGGTTTAAGGGGACAAGTCTCAGTGAAATTGCCACCTTGTAGTCCTTAATCTTTTTCTTGCAGCTGCCCTGAAACTCAGCTGAACACAGCAGAGAAAGCAAAGGTGACTTAAAAACCAGTTTTTCTGTTTGTCTGGTTCCTGGGGCAACCAGCCTTGAAGATACCCTACATTACTATGAAACACCCTTAGAAACCAGGTTTAGCTAATCCCTGCCAGTCTCTTTAAGTCAGTCAGTCTCTTTCTGCCATTTAGTGGTATGGTATCTGTCCGAGCTGGCATCTGGCTTTTGGATATAGGCATCAACAAATTTAGTGGACGCTCTGTTCACCTGCATTGTCGTTTGTGTTTCAAAGGTCAATAATTTTCTTCTTTAAAATATATTGCTTTTTAATGAGTTTTCTGGGGATAGTAAATAAAGGTAGTTGAAAGAGGGATTGATCTACTACGCTGTTTGGAGTCGTTATTTTATACTGACTTTCTTGTTTTGGCTATCACAAAAATTATATTCAGGGTGGTACTTTGTCTACGACAACATTCATGAGTTCTGAAAATCAGGCTAAAACCTGTGTGTCTGTTCTGAAGTAAGGATTCTTCTGTCCAACTACCACATCATGGATAATTGTTACTTAGGGCTTTAAGTTCAGTAGCATTGCTGATAAGCTTATTTCTTCAGCTAGTACTGTACTGATACAGCAGATTAAACTTTCCATCTTGCCTTTTCTATAACTCTTTATTTGTGTTTCAGATCTCAGATAGTGGACAGGAGTTGCTTTGCAAGGGGTACAAAGGTTAAAAGTTACCCTCTGCCTATGGATCGTCATTGCTTACTAGCTGGAAATTACTGCCCCATCACACTGCTTGTTGAAAGAGCTGTGGAAGTGCTCTCTTTCTTAGTTCAGGCAAAGCCATCTGGGTTGGCTTTGGCTGAAGGTCAGTGGAGGGCTCACACTGAATGAGGTAGGAAATGTGAGCCTTCAGACAGCGTGGGGCAAGTGAGACAGAAGCACCTTCAGCTTCCATAGCTAGAGGAAAAAGAGCTGTCCTAGCTCTTAGCCAGCAACAGTTGTCCTTTAAATGAGACACTCTGGGGTAGCTTGTGTAGCTACAGGCTTTTGTATTGTGGGTTTCCGTGCATGACATTGAAGAGAAATGGTTGAAACTCATGGGAAAGTGTACCAAAACCTGTCTTGTAACTGTCCTTGCAGAAGCTTTCCACTGGCCTCCAAAACCTTATCTGAGATTATTCTGCAGGTTGTTGAATACATTTTTCAGAGCTGCAGTGTTCCCACTGATGATTACATCAGGACTATCAGTTGTTATTTCCAGGTCCTCAATTTTCTTCTCAACCTCCTGCTGTTTTAATCCCAAACCTTCAAGCTTCCTGTCTGTGGAAACCATAGTAGCCTGGATTAGGTCCAGCCTTCCAGAAATAGGTCTTGTAAAAAAATTAGATAATACTGGATGACCAATGACCACAGCTGTAGACATTGCCAAACCAAAAGCAGGTGAGCAGGTAAGCCCTTTTAACAGGCTGAAAACCACGTATGAATATGCTGCCAGATCCTTTGCTGATCTTAATTTCCTCAAGGGCATGTTAAAATCATTGCCCATTCTCTTATGAAAATCATAGGCAACAGTCTTAAAATCTGTGGACAAAGCGAAGGACAAACCTTTACTTTTACTGAAACACTTCTAGCTTGTTGGATGAGGGAAGAGGAACTCAGGAAAAAGCTGTGCCAGCAAATAACATGATTTTGCTAGTATGAAGGAAGGCTGTGCTGGGAACGCTGTCAGTACAGTTTGCTAGGACAACTGCACTAGCAGAGCTATCCTATTCTGGATACAGCCTTGTCTTCTGTTCCAGTTTGTCATGCATGATTTATCTTTCTGTCACCTCTGCAGGACCCTAGGCACCTCTCGGCATAAAAAGAATTAAAACACAATACAGATGAGTCTGCTCTGTATTGGAGTCTTGACCTTTAATATATCAGGTTTTCATATTGCAAATTTCCCAGCAAATAGGCTGTCCTACAAGAACAGAGCTGCTTTTGTTATCTGCAGAGGTCCTACCTAGCCATGCTTCAGTTTTATTTGCTTCCATCTACAAACTCTCAAGCTGCCTGAAATGCCTTTGAGAGGAGATAAGGTTTTCAGATTGCCTGCGAGATCATAACCATGAACTCCATCCAGCAAGGAAAAAGAATTATCATCAAAAATCAGAGAAAAGAGTCTGCAACCTGAGTATCAGAAGGATTGCTTAATGTTTGTCCTGTTATACGAGTTTAATTTTTATCAGGTTTTGGGGTTTATTTTTTTTCCCCTAGTACTCTCATTAGATTTTCCTCCTTATTAAAGAAAGTGTTTGCATCTTGCTCTGTGTCTGCATTCCTCGCAAACAAACAGCGGTACATTGCCCTGATGGCAGGTTTGCAGTCAGACTCCTTAGATCAATAAACCATCTCAGTTAGTTGTTGAGTATACCAGATCTGAATTTTAAAAATTCACAATTAAAATATCAGACAAGGCAAAGCTGATGTAAATTTTTAAGAGGCATCTGAAGAATTGCTCTATACTTCAGTCATAAAGCTTTGCCAGCATTACCTTTTTACTAGATCACTGTTTGATTGGGTTTCGGTCTCGTGTTTTTCTGTGCAATTATTCATGGTGTTGGTGGTGTTTTTTTTTCTCCAAGAGACAGACAACTGTGTCTTTAGAGAAACAAAACAACTGTGTCAACAGATGGGAGAGAAAATACTGCGTCTGAAATAGTGCTTGGAATAAACTGTGTTAAAAATAGGTAGTCTTGCCACAACTGTTTCTTTGGCCAATGTGGAAATCCTTCTTTCCCATACTTGCATGTTATCAAAACTATGCTAAAATTCTGTTAGAAAAGCTGCCAAATTAATCTATAAGAACATTGCTACAACAATAACTACCCTTTTTCTACCTAATTGTAGCAGTCATGCGAGTAAGGGAGAGGCTAAGGAAGTTGTGCTGCCATGGGAGAGCTCTGAACAACGCCAGGGACTGACCCTGGCCAGCAGCAACTAAAACACAGCTCTTGCACTTGTGGATATAGATTTTAATGATGTGACACTCCTCTGTCCTTCCAACAGTACTAGGACAACTAGGGCCCCAGAGAGTGTCAGAATTTTGCCCTTTCTTAGAAGTGTTTTTGCACTCCTGGTAGGGATAGAAATAATTTTCCTGTCCCACAAACTATCTGGGTATAACCCACAGCAGTTCAGCTAACAAGGTGGTTTTTTTTCAAAAAGAAAACTCTTGTCCTCTCCAAAATTGGAAAGCAAACTAAACTACTCTTGAACGTGACTGTTACCAGCAGCATTAGAGCTGCAGTTTAGACATTGCATTTCTGCTTTCCATCTGTTGTCTCACTTATTTTTGCTGTCTGTCCTCTTGCTTTCAATTGTCTCTTCTGTGTCTCAGTTTATCCAATTTTCATGGCTGGCCAGCCAGTTCAGCATTATCGCTGTCCTAATGGCTGTAAGGAGAGCAGAGAAACTCTTCACTAAATGAGTTTTTTCCCACAATGCCTCTGTGCTTTGTTTGGTCCATTTTTGTTTGTGCTTGGTGCCCCATGTTGTGTCATCTGGGAAGAGATGAGATGTTTGCATAATGTGTATTTTGCTGGAGTTGTTTAATTTCTGCAAACATTTATACTCTACAGCTGGCAGCGCATTTGGGGCAGGGACAGATTGCGGTTTCAAACAGAGAGCAAATCAATGGGTTGACAGCAGCTGGAGGAGCTGAAGAACAGGTAGACCCTGGGGCTCTCAGCACTCCCTTCCCCACATTCCCCACAGCCTTGTCCGGGGGTACCTGCTTGGGAGAAAGCAGCCTTGGACAGCGGAGCATAATTTAGGGCAGCCCCATGGTGTTTGTAATTGATTCCTGATCTCTGAGACAAAATGTAAAGGTAGATAAGGCTCCTTCATCTGGGAAGAAGGGCAGAGGCAAGTGAGCCATGCAGCCTGCTGCTGGGCGTGAATTTCCTGTGACTGGTTGCAGCCTTGCTCTATGCAACAGGCTTTTCCTTTCCCACTTGTCTGCAGCCAAGGAATGCTCCTGGCGATCCATGCTTGCCTGGCAGTCATCTCTATTAATGTTGCTAAGGAAAAGGAAAGACTAAAGGAAATTTAAAGAAAAAGAAAAGGTTTCAGATGATGTTAGAGGCTACCCAGTTACTTCAGTCCATCAAGGGAAGAGCCACATTCCTTATCACAGCAGTGTGTTCATTATCCCCACTCTTTCCTCATTCCCATGTGAGGGAAATGTAAACAGAGGAGTTGAAATGCCCATTATTTTATACTCTTCTTCCAGTGGATAAGAAAAGCTCCTGTGAAAAGGCTTAGCAAGGCTTATCAGCAATACTGAACGTACAGAATTTCCTATGGTAGCTTCTTACCTCATCTTTTCTGTGTTATCTCTATCTACCATCTGGTCCCTGCAATCCATGAATAGTATGTATATCTGTCTGTGTGCACTCCAAGGATCTGTCCCATGGCTTTCTTAAAATTTGCTTTTACTTAACCTATCTGTGGATGAGTTAGTACTCATCCATATTAGTGCTTTAAAAATATTAGTACTTTACATGCATGAGTGACAGTTTAATTACTAACGTATGAATTCTACCTTCCTCCTACCTGGTGAGCTCAAAAGGAAGTCAAGGGAAGTTTTGTGCAACATCCTCAGTCTCTGAAAAACCCATATTCAGAAAGATGCATAACACCTATTCACTTTTGACTTGAGCAAATGCTTTGCTTTGCTGAATTGACTGTAATAATTAGAAATGGAATTAAGCATATGCTCAAATGACTTGTTTAGCTGTGATTGAGATTGCATAATTTGGCTACTGGAGCTTTCTCCCCAAATTCAGTGAGAGTAGGCTCAGACAGTAGTGACAGAGAGGTGATAGAATTGTAATGGGTAGGATAATTATAATGAAGACTTATGCCCTTTGTATTGTAAAATGAGGTTTTGCTTTTTCATTATTGCCAGTTTCAAATTATGATTGTGAATTGTGGTCAAGTCAGTATGATTTCATGGGGCAAATATAGCAAAATTTTTGCTTCAGCTATAGGAATATATAGTTAACAGCTGTCCTGTAGCTGTGTCCAAGCTAACTGCTGTTACATTGCCTCATTTTTCAGACCATTTCATTCTTGTGTTGGACACCAAAATCATTAGAAAACATTCATTGGCAGCATTTAATAGCATATATTTAGAACGTGAAATAAAGAAACCAAACATTGGTGATGCACCATAATCTACTAGTAATTTGTTTAACTCCACTCCTCCACATGTGCAAGAGAATAAAATAGAAGTTATTGAAATAAAATAAAATTATAAAGATTTAAAAAAACCTTCACATTTATGATCATGTGGGGTTTTTTTCTTTAACACACCAGCTCGTTTTATTTTTCTGAGAGTCAGTGGTGATTGCAGAAGGTGAAAAATTGCAAACAAAACTAAGGAGAAGTTCAAGTTAGCTGCAGAGCCAAAAGTGTGATTCAGGAGCTGAAAATATCTCTGCACTTCATGCATCAAACTCAAACACTGTGCTTTAGCAACGCCCCCTGGATTAGAAGCAGAGTTTGAGGTCATTCCTCCTGCAGCCTGCCATGTATGGATAGGGCCCGTGCTCATGACAAATTACTGACTTACTGAGCACACACCAAGAGCAGAGTGACATCATTGTAGAGGGATCTTGCCTCACTGAGGGGACCAAAGACTCCAGTGCTGCCTTTCTTTGTCAGTCTTTAGACCTTCAGGACCAGTGTGGAGGTACTGGGAGGACACTTTAAACAATCTCTCTATAGATGTGGCAATAACAAGGGATAGTGGAGTAGAGCACTCATCTCCTTGTAAAGAAGTCATGTGGCATCCAATGGAAGTGCTAAAAAAGTGTGTGCTCAGGGGTGTTCTCGTGGCCCATTCAGATTTTCAAGATGAGTGATCAGCTGCCAGTAGTGGGGTTTCATTGGGACTGCCGACCCGAAACAACAGTTGTGTAATCCTGTGCTGTACAAGCTGTCTTTGCAACCAGGAGCATGCTGTCTGAGGCTGATCTCAGCTTACCTGGTGTAAATCCAGAGTGCCTTGAGTGAAGTCTATACTTTGACTTAACACCAGACTCGCTGAGCTCTTAGTTTTATTTTATGGGGAACCTTGATTTTGCAGGTAACAACAACCAAATTCTGTGAAGAGACCCCAAATCCTTAGATTATTTTCCCTGCTGACAAATTTCTGTTGCTCCCAGGCATCACATTTCCCTCCTGCATGGCTGACTAGTTGCCAACTTCTCAGAGGCAACTGAGAAGTCTCATCTGAAGTCCCAACTGTCAATCTCATCTACTGATGAGATTGTCCAGCGCTTATTGCCATCACTCTGCCATGGGCTCTTTCTATGGAGATGGACAGTTTTGACAGCTCAGTTGATTGCCATGGGCTGGTGAGACACCACCCACATTGCAGCCTGCCTGCTTAGCAGCCACAAGTGGCCCTGCCTCAGTTTCTTCACTGCACCTGGCTGCACTGGTTTTCCCCAGTGTATGAATGTCATAGCAAGGTAGTCATTCAAAGAGGGAAGGAAAGCCAAGGCACTCTGTGTGGGAGGTTCCTCATGACAATTTTGCTGAAGTCTGTTTGGATCTCATAGAGCATGAGCTTTACCTAGAATCCTATCTCAGGCTTGGCTGAGATCTCATGTTTTCGCTTCCTCTGCCCACTCTCAGAGGATCCCCAGATGTACTCCCATCTTGCTGCCAGCTGCCTGCACAAACAGCCCTCTTAGCAGCAGCAGGCCAGGCAAATGGGTTGAGCAATGTGTGCATGAGGACACTGTGTCAATTGTCAGCTTGACCATTGTCTAAAAGCATCAAGCCTGGTTAGTGAGGGCACTGGTCTCAGCTGGCAGTGTCTAAACTGTTATTTGCAGTGAGATTATGGACCTATACTTAGGGGGATGTGCTCTTGCTAATTTAGCTCCTGGCTAAAGTAAAAAAAAGTAACCCGAAATCATAGTTCCAGTGGTGGCAGCAAAATAAACTCCTGTGCAGAGTGGTCTCTGAGGATAGAGGAGATAAAGTAGAGAGACTCCCAAGAAGAAATTATGTGCATGATTTTAATGAAGTGAATCACCTATGTGTAAAGTAAACAAAGTTCATAAGGGATGTTCCTTTTAGTTAGATTTTGTTCAGATTGCAGAGCCTGAAACACAATAAAACCAGCTCCACTAACACAAGTTAGTAAATATGCCTGGCTTTATTTATACAATATCTATACATATGCACATATGGATATATACATATATTTATGTATATACACACGTATGTATGTATACACATAAATGTATGCATGTATAAGTTTGAACAAATTGAAATTTTACAAGGATTTCTTTGTGCTCTTTGCATCCAGATCTGCAACATGGTGCTAGCATGCAGGATACCAAAATGAAGAAAAGCTGTCAATAAACCAAATTTAAATGGGCTATCTCACTCCTATTGAGAAAAATGTGGAAAACAAAGAAGCATAAATACTGAAAAATAAAGCAGGCTTCAAATGTCTTGCTGTTTTGGTAATGAAGACAAAAATGTTTACAGCACGGATACATATGATTCAAAAAATAAATTATATCCCTTTAACTTTTGAGGTAGTTCAAGGTTTGATCCATTAATTTCATCAGACTGGTTGCAGGAAAACTTATTTCTGCAGTATTGAGAGCTGTCAGAATGACCTGGAATTAAGAGGGCAAAGGTAGAATTGCTGTAAGTATTTTAATTCATCTATTCAAAGGTGATTTGTGTGAACACATTAGGAACACCAGTAAAGTAATGGGAATAATTTTCTTCCACTTTTTCCAAATTCAAGTGCATATGGTATGATTGCATTTCATCAGGATATGAACATCATTTCACAGATGATTGTCTTCTGCCATTGATCATATGAAGTCAATTTACAGTATGACATTGCTTTTACCTTCCTCATGTAGGAAGACTTTTTTGCTTCTAGTCTTAGCTGCCGTAGCTAGCAAATTGTGTGTATAATAAATTTTGTTTTGTTTAGAGAGCGATAACTGTAAAATAGTGCCCATTTGGAGAAAAAGCACTGAGACTGAGATTGATGCCTGGAGCTTAATGCATCATAGCTGCAATCAAGCAAATATTAGACTTCTTATTTCTCCCATTACAGACCGTAATTCACGGAGTTCTCTGGACTTTCTGTGTTTGAAAAGGAGAAAGGGAACAAAAAGAGCATTAGAAAATCCACACAAAGTGGCTTCACAGTCTCTACATATTACCATACAGAAGCTTTCCTGGTCAATTCATTGCATTAAGTAAGAAAACATCTATAAAAGGAAATTTGAACTGATGCAAGATGGTTTGGAGTGAGAGATTTGCATATAGCCTCACTGCTTTGAGTTACCAGCCATAAATTCAAATTGTTTGATGATGCAATACTGAAGTGTGCATGTTTTTCTACCTACATTGCCTGGCTCTTCTTTAGTACAAATTATTCTATACAATCCTGGAATCTGGCTGCAATTTAAATGGTACCTGGCTTGGTACCTGGTTTTCTTACACACCTGGTCAAACTGAGGCTTTGAGTAAATTCCCAAACCATGGTAAGTTACAGTCTGTGCTGGAATGCTATCTGCTGCAAGCCAGTTAAGGAGTAACACAGGCATGGCTTTATTTGCCCTTTGTACTCTTGAGACAATTTCACCTATTTACTGTACTATTTCAGAATCTTCAAATAATTAGCAGTAAAATAAATATTATCCAGTTGCTTTCCTAAAATTTTAGTTTCTGATTAAAATACACATGAGATATATGACTTTTTTTTTTACCTTCAAAGTGCACAGGGTTCTCGCTGTCACCCCCCTATCCTCAACTGACCTTACAGTGTCAGTGGAGCATATATATAAGAAGTAATATAAAACAAAGTCCTTCTTGTTGATCCATGAAATAAATTAATCTTTATGGTTAGATGATGCCGATGTCTGCTGTTACATTTTTGTTTCACCACTGAAGGTGTAGTTTTATGACTAGAAAATTATTACAGAGGTTCCCAAGGCTGCTAGTAGTCTTTCAAAAGCAGATGGTGTAAGATTCATTATAGGAGCACTTCTACCTGTGTTTCCAGGTCCTGTGTAAAAGCCTATTCCCTAAGTGTCTGAGATACAAAGTTCAAATTGAAAAAAAACTCTTCCAAGCAGTAAGACATGCTGTGATTTTCATACTCTCATTTCCTTTCTGATGAGCTTGTTTATTCATAGTCCCAACGGCTGGCAAACAACTGCAGCAGATTAGGAAAGTCGTAACCAGATATGACCAAATAGAATCACAGACTCATTTGGTTTGGGAGTCCAACTGTTAACCCAGCGCTGCCAAATCTGCAACTAAGCCATGTCCCCAAGTGCCACATCTACACGACTTTTAAATACCTCCAGGGGTGGTGACTCAACCACTTCCCTGGGCAGCCTGTTCCAATGCTTGACAACCCTTTCCATAAAGAAATTTTTCCTAACATCCAATTTAAATCTTCTCTGATGCAACTTGAAGTCATTTCCTCTTGTCCTGTCATTTGTTAGTTGGGAGAAGAGACTTAGCAATACTAGAAATACTGGAAAATGCTCAGCAGAGGTCTGTCTTTCTTTTGTGGGCAGGCGTTGAAGGTACGCTCATTTATTTCTGCTGCAAATAATGACGTATCGCTCAAATTTTTACTAATGCGGTGATAAAACCAAATTAAAAGTTCCTGGTTTTACTATCAAAGCAATGCCTCTGGGAGCTTTAATTTGGCAGCAAAATCCTGTTTGACAACACATGCATTTTCTGGGGTTGTTAGAGATTCCACATGTTGGCTGTTCCCTCAGACCACGTCCTGTTTGCTAGAACCAGTGCTACTGTGAGATGGTAGGTCAGTAAGGAGAAGCACTAGTACTGCTTTAAGGCTGGAAGGTATCCATGCCACACCAGAGAGAGGATGCTACAATTCAGAGTACCCCTAGCTCCTACTGAAAGATGGGAGAATAAGGACTTGTGACTTCTTTATTCCTTTGCTTTGGTTTTTTGGCTGCACTTTTTTCAGGTCAATTGTAAAAGTAGTAATTGAAATACTGACCCTGGTAAATACAGAGTTTTGCCCTTGAGTAGAGCGGTGCCAAGGTTTCACCACAGATTAAAACTGTGTTCGGCCCTGTTTGTTCAAGGGTTCAAAAGTGGTTCCTGGCTTCACACGCAGATAGTTTCCTAGAAGGCTGTAGATTAGTCTGATAAAGCGTCAGGGGCTGTAGCTAGAGCATATTATTTTATATACTCAGATGCCTGTATAGACTGCTGTTGACATTGCCAGTCATTGCTCATTATCATTGATATTTGTTTTTGTTGCTAATAGCAAACATTGCAGGGAAAAAAAGCATCAACATATCCCTTTTATTGCTAACCAGTTCCAGGCCTGCTTTATCCTTCAGCTTTTGGCACCCTATTTCCACCAGGTCACATCTGTGCTCTGCTAGCAGTATGTCACCCATCTGGCGGAGGACAGGCTTTGCCCTGTGTATGGGGCAGTGTGGGCACCAGTGGCACTTGCTGGAAGCAGGGGGAAGTTTATTGTTGGCTTCAGTGCCAGTATGGTCAGGCCACAGACACAAATCTGCAAGTTCAGCATGCTATGTTTGAGATTTTCCTGTCCAAGTCTTCTGGCATGCTCCTCTGTGATGACTTTTGTAAGCCCTTGAGGAGCACACACCTTCTCCTGCTGCAGTGACCTGATCACTCCAGACAATGGTCAGCCAGGGCTCAGTGACGTGGCCAGGGCAAAAGAGCAGGAGAAGGGATGACTTGAGCTGTACTTTTCAGTGGGACCCTGTGCTTCCCTGGGGTGCTGCCCTGTCCAGCAGCACATGCAATCTGGGATGCCCACACTCTGCCTATCCTTGTCACATCACCTGGCATCTCACATGTGGGCATTCAAGGACACAGGGAAGCCTGAAAGAAAGTGCCCTGGGCAAAACACACGCTATGGTTGTGTGTTCATACTGGTCTTCACAAAATGAGAACAGCCAGGCTGGTTGGAGTATATTGTCACTTGAAGATCACTGAAGGTTTGTTGCCTCAGCATTACCAAGGTAGGGATTTTAGTCAGCTCTATTGTGTACAAATTAGATACGAGTCTCCAGTTCCTGATGCATTGTCTGTATACCCTGATCAAAGGTAGCCTCCATGCATTTCATAACCCATTCCCTGCAGGTGTAAACAGGGCAGCCTACAGGCTGTCTAAAGCATCTAACATATTAATGAACATATCTCCTGGTGCTCTGTGCCTTGGACACACAGACATACACTCCTGCATACATGGCTACAGCAAGTCCTCTGTATACAGTAAGTACTTTTTTTGTGGTCTTTCCCAGAGTACCATCACATGTAAATAGAGATATAAGGCTTATGACTGATTTCACAGTGTATACTAATAACTTATTTTCTGAAACAGACTAGCATCATCTGGAAAAGGGAATTTCTATGGGTGATCTCACTTTTAAAGCACAGTGCTAAATGGGAAAGAAGCAGAATGAAAACCAATCACACCGCTCCAGTTTAATAACAGGAAAGTATTTGCAATTAATTAGAAAATATGTGCTCTAAAATTCTGATTTGGGCATGATCTTTTCAAAATTAGACAGAAATTAGGCAGAACACTTGGAACTGCAAGGTCTAAAGGTAAAGAAACTACAAAGGCACTTCATGCTTTGTGTGTTTACCCTGCTTGTTTTATACATTATTTTTGAAAAGACATCATTGTATGCACCTGTTGGTCTTGTATGTCTATTGTTTTCACTTTGGCAAATATTAGTTGATGCATATTCTAGCCGACAGCAAGTTGAAAACCATAGGAGAGCTACTGATTGCTCCTGCCACGTTGCCATGAAGGTAGCAAGAAGGACTGTGACTGAATTTCTGAAGTTCTTATATGTTTTCATGTAGCCAGTGCCGTAGTCTTAACTACAAGAGCAAGGCTGAATTGTCCACAGTCCTTAAAAATATTTAATATTTATTTTCCAAATAGGTGGAAGAGAGAGTCAACAGCCATATTCGCTGGAGTGGTGAACCAAATTGCCTTGACTGGAACCATTACTCACTTGCACCTTTGATGGCAGCAGCCAGGTAAGAGAGCAAAGGAAGAGTGATTTTGCATGAACTGAGGGAGCGGGTCTGAGTGCATAGTTTTTCATTCTCAGAAATGATTATGCGTCCTTTTGTTACAACTGAAGTCAGCTCTTGCTGAAATCAGAAGCCTTTGTCTTTTGAGGCAGATTACGTGTTCTATCTTTACTTTGTCCACATACTTAGTTTGCCACTTCCCCTTCTCTTACACAATTTTTGCATTTAGTACCCAGGAAGCACACTTTTTGAACGAAATAAAGAGGAAAATGTGCTTGTAAAAATAGAAGAAATGGTGGGTGAGGGTTTTATATTTGAAATGTTTGGGGTTTTTTATTTACATTGCCCTAAAATTTAAGTTGGTGATTTCTGCTTGACCTTCTTGTCATTTCAAGTGCACCATTGACAATACTGTTCAAGGTTTAATTTTTCCTCTGGGTCTTGAACACTTGGGTACATAGAAATTGCTGACATTGTTATATACAATAACACCTAAGCTAGCTTAAAGTTAGTGGATGCCCAACAGCAGTCTTACTGTGGCATTGGTTAGTTCAGAAGACAGTTTATCTTGTCAAGAAAAGGTCTATTTTCAGGTACTGATTGCAGCTCCACGTTTATTTGGGTTGCTAGGTTGGACACGATTCACACTGACTTGGTCTCAAAAACTGTGCCTGTGTACACACAGTTACTTTTGTTGCTGTAGGAGACTTGAAGCACTGAGAACCTCCTTTTCTCTCATCTTCTCTGTACAGACACATCTTTGATGGTCAGAGAATTGTCGGCCTTCAGAATTTAATAAGATTAGCTTGAAATAGTGAAAAGTTAAGAAAAACATTGACACTTTTTTTAATTATTATTCAATATTTATCTGCAGCCATAAGAGCTAGGTATATAAGGAAGACACTGGAGATTCTCATGTGATATCATGACCACAGGAGAAGGTGTTCAAAGAAAACACAGAACATATATTGAGGTAACCCCTCCGAGGCTTTTCAGAATTATATGAATAATGTTGGACCTCTGTTTCATTCCATATATAAACTGAAGGAAAGAAGGGGTTAAATGGGCAGTTCCTTGAACTTTTGCTCAACCCTGGAACTGATCCCAAATATTCTGCAGACCAGGGTGGTGCTATATGGAATGTCTCTTCTTATGGGTCTCTCTCAAGATTCTTGCAATGGAAGTCATGTGTATCTGTGTTGTTCTTTCCCCTCTGCAGTCTCTTAGAGCCAAAAGAGGTATTTCCCCACAGCCTGGGATCAGAGGTGGGTGAAAGGGTGCAAATGGATGGCTGTCAGCAGGGCTGTTACCAACAAACATGTTGGCAAAAAAGGAGGCATCACCCCCGCCAGAGGTCCTGTGGAATTTCTGTTTAAAGTTCAGCAGGAAAACAAACTGTCCTCATACACCCCTGAGCTCTGTTGCCAGTTTGGAAAGCATTAACAGTGTGTGAAATTTATAAACAGGAGTAATGGAATACTGCTGCAATATGGAAACCTTGCCCTGACTCACCAGGCAGGATTTAAGTGGAAAACTGAGAAGTTTGGTACACAAGAGCATGGTGGCCATCCTCTGAAGTGGGGTTTTAACATAAATTTTTCAGGTTTCGTTAGCATGTAACTTAATGGTACTTGGGTGCATTGGGCATTATTGCTGTGGGTCTCTTGAACGCTGAGAACCCTCTCCAATAATGTGTCAACCAAATAATGGCATGCTTCACTTTTTGCTTGGAACTATTGAATTTTAGAATAGATGCTCTCAATTAACGGAGTTCAAACCAATGTTATTGTAACTATGAGAATATGTATCACTACCTCATGTGCTTAAGGATATTAAGGCAAGTACTTAATACTGGTAGTAAACACGCTGTGTGAGCTAATAAAATGCTCCCATTAAGAAAGTGAATCCTGTTATGCCTACTTCACAGGTGAAAGCTTGCAGTCTGATTCCACCACTAGATACAGAGTGGTAGGAAGGCAAATTTTCTCTGAAGACCAGAGCATGTAATGCTGCCAAACCAGCAGTCCCAGGCACCCTTCAGGGAATGATTCCTGCAGCTAAGCAAGATTGCACAAACTGTGGTGTGGAGGACTAGCTGCTTTATTTTGGCTGAGAATCCTTTGAAGATACTGGTCCTGATTTTCTACCACCTGAAACCTTTTGCTATTTATACCTGAGTAAAGTGAATGCCGAGCGAGCACAAAATGCCACTACCCTAGTGCTAAAGGAGCTGTTATCCACTTTGCCCAAATATAAATTACTATGCAAAGGGTGAAGCAAGTTCAAGGTCTCTCTTTTTGTTGTGACATTGCCCCTAGATCCTGCTGGTCCTTGCTCATAGTGTGAACAGGAGGAGGCTGTGTCTTCCTCCGGTTTTGAGCTCAAGATGTGCAACCTCGGGGGGAAGCGAGAGCACTCATTTCTGGTCCCACTATTAGCCAGAGAGAGGAAAAACATGTTCTCTCACGTCCCGGAGGAGGCCGAGCACGGTGGCGGGGACAAAAAATTCATTTGCCAGTTCCCTGACAACCTGGGGTAGGGGGAATGAGACTGGAAAACGTTCAGACGAGGCAGAAGCGGGCACTGCACCCTCCAGGTTTCCGGGCGCGAAGGGGCTGCACCGGCGGAACCGCGGAGGCTCTGGCGCTCCCCGGGGGGCGCGGGGACGGGGGAGCGCTGGCCGCGGGCCGGGGCCGAACTGGGCGTGGAAGGGAAAAGCCCGAGCCTGGCGCAGTTTCCGCCTGGCAGTCCTTGTGTCCCCTCGGGCAGCTGCGGCACCCTCCTGCTGGCGACGGGGTGCGCCTGCGGGGAGGTGTCCATCTTCCGAGTCTGTTTATTTCAGTGTCCCCACCTCCCCCCCCTCCAAACCCCAACAAAACCAACACCGAAAAGCCATAAAAATCAGCGCCCGCACAGCCACGGACGGCGCTGTGATAGCTGGCAGCGCATTGACATGAGGAAGGACATGGTCCTTGAGATCCTCTGGCACCGCGAACTACTGCCTTCAAACTAGAGCAGAGACAGATAAGGACATCGTGAAGGATAAATTTGGCGTTGTGTATTATAAAGCTGAATCCTTAAAAAAAACTGCATACTTTTGGCAGTATTTCATGTCTTGTAATAGAACCCATATATATTCAGGCGTATTTTAAGCAGAATATGGTGTACTGCAATTTCTGCTATCTAAGCAAATATCTTGGTAGAGTAATTTAAAAACAGAGCTGGTTTTTTTGTAGCCAGCATTGTATCAATTAAGTAACTATGCTGGCCTGTGGTAGGCATCCTGGGCTAGGGTCTGACAGCTGTCCTGAAGCCACTGAAGGAGCTGACCCAGCACAGGTTGAGGGCATCACTGTCTGGCTCTCCCTGGGCAGAGCTGCATGGAGATTGTGTGCTGCAATGCTTGCTGCTGCGAAAGGGACATTTTTAAAAAGCAAAAAATGCAAATAATTTTGAATTATAGGCAGTAGGAAAGCTTCTTTTTTATAATACGTAGATAAACCTCTATCTGTGTTTCATTTCTGTATAATTTCTGCAAGTAACCTACCTTTTGTTAGGTATAGGGGATCATAACAGCATGAACACTGAACCACTGAAACCCTCACTTGATGGGATTAATTTTATCTTACTTCCAATGCATGTATATACCTATTTGCATCTATGTTTTCCTCTGTCTAAAACTATCTTAAGGTTACAGATTCAAGGCTTACAGCTTCAATGAAGACATAGAATGAATAACAGCAATTTTAAATCTGCCAGTGACATATATGCAGAATTATTGTGACATGCTATACTGTAATAACCCAAAATTAAGTATTTCAAAATGCGGACAATACACTATACTATTATGTTGGTCTTTAAAAGTAGTCCTATGAACCTTGCTATGTTCTTATCAGAAATTTGAAGTCTGTCCATTTTTGAAAAATTATATAATATCTAGTGCCCTATGCAAATCTGTGTGAGTGGAGTCTTTTGCTCACTGATGCTTTGTTAAAAAAGTTCTCAGACTGCAAAGTTTCAGCCAGTTGGGAATCTCAGATCCACACTAGGAGTTACCTCCAGATGGCTTCACTTTCATTTGGTACCAAGCCTTCTAGCATCTTAGCGTTAGCATGTGATGTGTACTGGTGATGTGTACTGTTCCACTTGTTTTTGCCAGAATATATATAGGGCCAGAATATATACAGGGCATTGTATGGTAAGTTTTGACACATGGTGTAGCTCAAAGAAAAGATGAGAAGGAGAGTGTGGGGAGAGAAAAAGGTCAGGGAAAAGAGGAGGACAGGAAAGGAAGGGAATAAGAAAATGCAGCAAGAGGAGTTTATGTCAGTGTAATGAATTCAGTCTAACTGGCAAATACAATCTGACTGCAAGTTGTGGATTTCATTGAATTTGATCCAAGAAAGACACAGCTGAGAAATCTACAGGAAGCAATCTTTTCCTGGAAGTATGCAGCTCCAAACTGTACAAATTCTTCCACTGGTTGTAAAATGTCTGTCTGCCACTGAACCTGTGCCATTGGATACTTTGGAAGAGAAAATAGTGTATTGAGATAGTCAACTAAAGAATAACAAAAAACATAATCTACTAAACGTAGATTTTTGAAAGAAGAAAACCTATATAATTTGAAGTTGCCAGTGAAGCCCTAGTGATAAAGACAGTTAATCATTTCTGGTGCAGCTGTTTCCTGACATTTCTGCAAAATGTTGTGGAAAAATTAATGAAGGTTCGTTCAGTAATGGTTTCAAGCTTGGCTAGTGGAAAATATGACAGTATTTCCATCGTCAATTAAGAACAAGCAAGGCTTTTTTTTCCGTAGGGGAAGTGGTATGCAGTTTGTACTGCACAGGAAACTGTAGACTTGAGAGCAGCTGTGTGATAGTAACAGGTATGCAGAGAATATGGAGAAGGGCCCAGGCCCTCTTCTCTTGTCACATGTGCTTCAGTATAGTAGAACTAGCTCTGTTATATATTGGAAAAGACAGCTTACACTCTCTAGGATGTGCCACATTCTTCAAATGCCTGACTATGAAAATCAATGCCCTTCTTGTTCACTTCAGTAACAAAGCTTGCATCATAAGGTTTTCATTGCAATTTTATTTTATTATTGTGATGTCTCAAAAGACTAATTCCTTCAGGTGGAGAGCCACAGGGTTTTTTTAGCCCATCTCTGAAAATCAAGTTACTTGCAATTTGACTTTGTGTGTACGATTGTCGAAGCCATGGAACATGCCTTGGGGAGCACATGTGGTTGCTGTCCTGCCTGGGTGTGGAGCAGCAGTAGCCCTGCTGTAGCGACTAGTTGCTTTGTGGTTAGAGCTAGAGGGGAACCTGCTGGCCTCGTGTACAGTGTGGACATGGGCTCTGCATGTGTGCGAACTCAGTATCACATGTGTGTATGTAGTGCTGCAGATAGCCAAGAAAGCATGTGGTTTAGAAACATGATCATGTCCAGGGGGTGCATTCCCATCGCAGATCAGCATAGCTGAAGGTCAGTGTAGCAGCTGAGCAGTGGCCTTTGTCCACTCCTTCACCTTGTAGCCCTCAGGCCTTGGCAGGCAGCCAACTGCCAGCAGCCTCCTCAATGGCACCTTGGGGCTCCTGCTCCTTCTGCTCCTTCTGTAGCTCTGCTGTGCTTGAGCTCCTCCAGCTCAACTCAGTTTGAGGGATGCTGGATCCACTCTACTGTTGAATGGGCTGTATAGGACAGAAGGTAGCTGGGAAAGAGGCAGTGTCACTTATCAGAGTAAGTTGTAAATACCAGTCCCATACAGTCAGTAGAATGAACTTTTTTGCTCAAAGGAACCTAAATTTTGTTTTGTGTTAAAAATGCATTGTTGTAAAAATACAGACCTGATACAGAAATATTGCAAATCTCTGCAAATGTTTCGGTGAATGATTTAAGTGTTCAGTGCCTTTCTGGACTGTGAGGGGTTGTACAAGCCTGCTTACTGTAATAGTTTTTTTCTTCCTCTTGACATTCTGAGATACTTACAGCCCTACCATAAATATGATTTCCAGCCTGTTTACACAGTATGATGATTCATGTTAAAGTGGTTAATAGAACATGTATTATAACGAATGGTTTATGCTTTCCTAATATCACTGTAAAGGGGTCTTCCTTCTGCAAGTTTAGAAGACCCTTAGCAAGCTCACTAAAAATGTTTGTCTTACTCTCTGTAATTGTAGCTGTAGAGTGTGTAGTTCTTATTGACAGCTTTCACCCATTGTAAAACAATTAATAACAATGGAGTTATACCAATGATTTGTGACTATTCACATAATCACATAAAAGTCAGCCCCAAGTTCTCTTTCCCTGATGCAGGCTACTGTGAGGAACTTCATTTAAGGTTCTCCCAAGCCTGCAATCCCTAGTGCAGGCAAACCTGTTGCTGAAGTCAATTACCAGTGTCAGAACTATCAGAGCATTAGAGACAGCTCATATAAGAGCCTGTAATTAGTCTTGATTTGGGACATTAAAAAATAAATCCTTCAAGCATCACATCTATAACTGTATGACACTGCAGTCAATGTACTGTCATGCCTGTACTGGGACCGTGTGTGTGCTGCAAGGGTATGCATGGGAGTAAGGGAAAGATGAAGACTCTGCTCTTGCATTTTATCTGATGTGGGAAATCTGAGGGCGCTGGGTCAGACATGAGCTGCTTTTAAACTTCTCAGCATGAGGGCTGTGCCTACAGCTTCTTAGGAATTTCCCATAAAAACAATTTGTCAATTGAAAGCGGAATTTCCACAAGAACAAGTTTTCCACTGGAAAATCTCCATATTGCTATTTTTATTTTTTTTTCCCATGGAAATCTCTGAATGAAATACTTCCCTTTAAGTCACCTTACTCCATGAAGATCTTTGATTAGCTGAACTGAGCTAAAATGGTTTCAGTTGCCATTAAGTTGCATCTGTCTATTATCACTCTTGTCTCGGGGTGAATGGCAATACAAAAACTTTATGCTTAAGAAGTTTCTGTGGGCAGGTCACCTTGACAATCTTCACGTCCCACACTGTATTGCAGTCACTTGTGTGAAAAAGTCTACTAACTACTAAAAAAGCAATGTCAAAGTGAAACAAGTTCTAAAAGAGAGGCCCCAAACCCTGGGAAACCAGGGAACCCTTGCCCATTTGTGAACTTATATCTTTGCTGTTTAAACTCAGTTTCCCACATTTGTGTATCTTTTACTGGTCATTTAAAATGTCTAGGAGAGTTGTAAAACTCTTGGATTCCATTTAACATTAATGGGGAATAAAAAGTAAGTACATTTAAGTGACTATAAAATTGGCTAAGGTCACACGACAAGGTGAAGGACTGCCACACACATCTTGCTTCATTGTCTACCCTGACAGTCTCTACGAAGGGCAGCTGGATAATGGATGGGACATTACTGTAGATGCCTGGACACCTGGTGCTGAGCATATGGGAAGGGAGAGGAATGCTGATGACACCAAGGTGTTCATCGTGTCACACAGCGATCTCTTATGCATGAATGTTAAAACAGAATGAATACACATACCACTTTTACTATTTAAACTAACAGTTTGAATAGTTCACCAAGATTTGTAGTAGGTGCTGGGTTCTCTTTATCGTACTGTGTCTCCAGACTCTTATGAATCTTTTTGTGTTGCTATCTCTCACCAGTTCTTCATCCTGTTCTCATTTAGACATGCAGCCAGCTCTACTCACAGCACTAAACCTTTGGCTATATTGGGTGGTAACCAGCTGGCAGCTTTGATGATCATGACTGGTTGCATGTACAGAGTTCTAGTCCCTGCTGTCCCTGAGGGAAATGTCCTCTATGAGGAAATGGGCTGTACCAGAAAGTGCACTGCATGACAGTCAGTGCACCGGAGGAAGCTCACTATCTACATGAGCATGAAGGCAGGTGCAGATTTCTTCACCTGGTGGACACAGGGAGCAGCATGGTCAATGTCTGACTTTCCTTCAGGCAACCTCCTCTGTGCTTCTCAGAAAGGCATGGGAGTTGTGGTTAAATATTACAGTCTAATCTTTTACCTGCTAACAGACCAAAGAGGAGCTAAGTAACTTTAAGCCATTGGCTCCATTTTAAGTATCTCTTCCACGTGACAAAGGGCAGTTGACTCTCAGTCATATGTTCCAAATGAATGACTCAGAGTGAAAATCCTGGGCCACCCTTACCTACAGCAGAGCACAATGCCAGCACATCTAATGCATCCTGCTCTGTCCCTTATTCTACCCTTCTTGTAGGATTCTCTGTATTTCCCATTCCCTCTTACTCTGTCACTGGTTTGTTTTGACCATCATAATTTTCACTGAGTAGCTTGAATCAGATTTCTGAACGCTGAGTCTGAACCTTCTTCCTCCTGGTAGAAGTGATGGCTTATGGAGAACTTGCTTGACTGTGAAATCAGGAGGGGTTTTTGAGAGCTGCCTTAGCCATTAGCCCAGCCAGCATCACATTCTTACCAGATGGTGGTGGGACCCCTCCCCGCCTCAATCCCTTCTGCTTCCCCACTGCTCAGCTGCTTCAGTGGTGCTGAAGACAAAGGTGACAGATCTCAGTAGAAAGAAGAGGGGGCACATAAGGACTGGTCATTCTTTATTTAAATATGTCAACAGTTGCCTTTAGGACATACAGACATAAGCCACTGGCATTCAAGGAAACACCAAATAGGCTTTCAATGCTAGCAGCAAAGACTTAATTGTGCCAAAAAGCTGAATATGGTTTCAAAGATAACACAATGTGACTCCACCATTTTCACCTGTGTGCTGTGCTTTGGGGGAAAAAAATAAAGCCTACTGCATGTTTAATCCCCTATACTAAAAGGGAAGGTATTCCTCAGTTGTAATTGAAACTGGAGTTTTCATTCACCTGTTAGAATTTTAAGACTAACTGAAGGAAGGATCATAGCAATTATTCACACCATTTGGGAAGAAAGAAACAATTGGCAAAACCTACATTCGTGACAATCAGCTGTATTTCATGGTTGCATTGCAAAGGCTACAAATGGCCTCAGTTCTAAATTTAAGATAGGCAGAAATTGTTCTGTTTAGTGTGTCCTAAAATTATCCAGCACAGAAATACTTTGGGGAAGTGTAAAAATGAATTCTCAATTTTTCAAACGGCAGCTTAAAGGGGAAGGCATGCTGATGTGGAAGTATTGAATAAATACCATCTCAGTAACAATTTTACCAAATGTAGGGAAGAGTCATACACGTCATGTCCTTGTTGTAAGATTCGTGGAGAAAATACTCCCACTCAGATTGAAATTCACTGTAAACAGCTCTCTTGCTGTTAGAGTTGATGTACTTTTGAGGATGCAGTGGCTCTTAGAAGGAGTGGAGCATGTTGTGCAATAATGTGACCTTATGTTGCATAGACACTTCCAGTTTTGGAATGTGAAATGTCTGAAACTGGGAGTGGGTGGACAAGAGGTGGAGCCAGTCAGGAGCCTGGGTGACTGCGTTTCTGAGAAACTCTCTTCTGCTGGTGAGTATTGCTATTTTGCCTAGCGTACGACTAAAGCCCTGAATAGTGCTAAGTTGAACCACTAAACAATATCAAGTTTCAAATGGACATGGAGCTATAGGGTGATATTTTGGAAGTTAATTTTATAAAACCTAATTGAAAACAAGGCTGAATTCTTTCAGACCTGAAACCACAGCCTCCCAAAATGCGTCAGAGACTCTTGATGCTGCAGCGAGGTCAGCTTCCCTCCCCCCACTTTACCTGTGAGTCAGGACAACTCTATTAAAGGAAGCTTTTATTGGAGGCTCTTGGTAGAGAGGTAGACAACATGCAGTTGGTGAGGACACAGTGGGAAAGAGTTTGGATCCTGTGTCTACATAAATGGTCAGCAACAGGGAGAAGACCATTTTTTTCTGGAGAACAGAGGGATACTGAGGAAAGAGTAGTGTTTGAGCAAGAGGTAGGTTTGACTGATTTCACCTTCTCTCTAATTAAAACTTGGATTTAGAGTCCACTCAAGCTGTCATCGTATCCATTTCTCAAGTGGGACAAAGGCTAAGTCTCCTGTGGGTTTGATGCTTTCAGTGCTTGTCCACGGTTCCATCTGTACCTACTTTTGTGGAAAATCACAGAAAAATAATCTTACAGCAGCACAGTTCACTTGAAAAAATACCAAGGAGGAAACAGAAAGAGTTCGACAGGTGGGAATTTCAGAGGTGTGATCTTGATTTTCAGGCAAGGCAGACACCTTTTTAAATAGAAACATCCTGTGGGGTAGTCATCCACTTACTCTTTCCTTTGCTATAAATCTGGACCTGCTCATGGGTGGATCAACACTTAAAAATATCCGTGAGCAACGCTACCCCATTTATATTAGTGTGATTTAACTTTTTCCTTGTTGTTTTTTATTGCTGTTATTACCTGGACTGCTCTAGCAGAGTGTTAGCATGGATGAAATTCCTGTAACAAGCAGTATTTTGACAACTTGAATCTATGGTTTTAGATGTGTTCTTCTTTTAATGCTGGCAGGTGATCTGTGCTTCCTGGACTCACTGCTACTGGAAGAAAGGTGTCTTGCAGCAGCTCTGTGATTAAAAAGATGTTTCTAGAAATAATTTACAGTATCAGTACTTTTATTATTTCTATGTGAGATTGCTAGCCACAGGAAAGAGATCCTGGAAACCAGCTGTAGTCATTTAATTCATGACCTGATGAGCACCTTTGGTGAAAAGCAGAGCATGGTCCTGGTCATGCAAAGAGCTGACCTACTCGAGCCTTCAGCACAGTGGGTAGCTCTACATTTGAGTGATTTTCCTGAGAGCACTCCGTGTGGAGTTTTCTGCTATATTGAAAGCTTATGTTTTACTGGTTTGATCCACTTTCCATTTCACTTGTGGATTATTTCTATTAACTTTCCCACAAGCTGATTCAGACTGCATAAAAAGGGGGGGAGAGGAGATTTGAATTTGTATACACGGATGGTATATTTTATAAGCAACTTCATCAATGCTTTGTTCCTAGAAGTGTAAATAACCTTTTCTTTAAAAAATGAAAAACAACTGGATGCACTTGTGGAGTTCATCCAACCACCAGGCATTCATTAACAAACGCCCAGGCAAATGGACCTCTTTATGCAGATATGTTTGAGCCCATATGTGTATGTATTCGTATGTGGAGTTTGAGTTGTAGAAAATAGACTTGCTGAGGCAGGTATCTGCCCGAAGTTACATTTGTGTTTTCCATTCAGAAAATGTTTGGTCTAAAGATGGTTGTGGTGGAAAAAGAAATACATATTCTTAAAGCATAAAACAGGGCCATGATTTATCTGAGCTTTGTGATGAGGGAAGGAGCAGGTGGACAGACAAACCTGAGCACAGCAGTGTGGGCTCCCAGAAGGGGTGCAGAGCTGCCCCTAGCAAAGGATGTCCCTGGACATCTTGGCAGGACTAGCTGCCACATTCCCCTGTAGTGTGATTCATCAAATTGTTTCCCTGTTGCACAAGATGGAAGTTTGTTTCTTCTGCCATCTGCCTAGTTGCCTGCTGTCCAAACCTCCTCTGAGCAGTCGGTAGGAAATGTGGCTACCTTTGACCACCACTGGCCTTTTTCTGGCCTTCCTCTGCCCTTTGCTCTTTCTGGCGAGGTCCTGATGCAGGCAGGCTCCAGGATAGCAGCGTAACTGCCAGCATCTTCCAGCTACCATGTGAAACTGCAATTTGGTTCACATCAGTTCCGTTCTTCCTACTTTTTTTTTCTAAGCAAGTTTATATAGAATATAGAAGTTCAAATCCTATGTTAAGATTAAAGTTGACATGCTTGAACAGATCAAGGAGAAGAGTGAATTGTTACCCTGAAGAAAGCTATGAAGAAAAATACCAGACTGGTAGCTTTTTTGCTTTTAAGTTTTGCTGATCAGAAGTCAGAGGCTGAATTTTGGATCAAACATCCACAGCAGTTTTGCAATCAAATACTCCCAGCTTATGAAGATGCATACAACAGCTCCTCCAGCTTGCTCTAATGAACCGGCAGCTCTTTGTTGATGCTAGCAGAGCAATTAGGCTCCTTGTTATGCAGTTGCATCGGAGCAATGTGGTTTATTTTACTCACTGATCCACAATTAAAATGGCATTTTCATCTCACACTTAGGGGTTGAGAAAAAGCTTTTGAAGGTCTTCATTCCTCTGATGATGAGCTTGGTAGAGGAACAAAATCATATAAGGGTTTTTTTGTTGCAGCAGTTGGGTCGTGACTGAGACAGTTGGCTACTTCATTATAGCAAACACGTAGGTGGCCTTTCTCGTGTTTTGAGATCCAAGAGAGGAGCTGTCACTTGACTGACACCTTTGAGGGGAGCGGAGTCTTTACAGAAGAAGGGTCAGGTCAGCTGTGCCATATGCAACATGCACTGACAGTGAGCCCTTTCCTCTCAGCTGCTTTAAAGTTAGATTCCATCTTTCTGGCAGAATCAGATCCAGGTGGTGAGATTGCCCTGAGTTCGAACAACTTAAAATGTCTGTAATTTTTTGCTCTTGCTTGATTATGGTATTTATAGCTCATTTTTACCTGTGCTTTCTCTTCAGTGTAACAGTTACTAGCAGACTTCTTTGCTGTAATGGTTCTTCTGCTCTGAGGAAAAGGTTGAATGTAATTTGGAGGATGATTAGGGTGAGATCACCACTTGAAACTCGAGTCAAGTTAATGATGAAACCTGAGTTTTGTTAATAATACATTGTAATTATTACTGCCCACAGGTCAGATATCTCATATTTCTCATCTTTTTAGCTTGAGGATCCTAGTTACAGTGATCTGTTCAACTTCTCTGCTGTTCCACCCCTTGCTCAAGTCTGCAAAAGGAAGGTACCTGTTCTCCACCAAATTTCCGCATGAGCTGTCCCAGGTAGAGCAGTGTCTCTGTGGATATTGGTGCATTACACAGGCTGGAGTGCAAAGGGGCTGAGAGGAGGATACGTGATCAACAGATGAAGCAGCAGAACGTTAATAATAAAAGACACCTAATTGGACCTGCCCTTTTGCCCAGCAGTGAGGGCATATGTCAATGAGCAGCAGGCACCAGGCCCCTGACGACCTACTCCCACCTCCTACAGGCCTTTGTGAGGGAAAAATTGCATTATGATCTGAGCTGCTTGCCGGCTGCAATTGCCAATAAAGCACTAATCCTAACCCTTCACAGACTGCATCTATTGCTTGCACCTCAGAGATGTGAGGCCAGATTGGAGAGGTGACATAAATCATGGTGTGCATTACGTGTCGGTGAGTGGGAGGGGAGTGCACACGGGGGAAACTGACACCACGCAGGGGCGGGAGGGAGAAGGCTGTGGCAGGAAAAGCGACCTGTGGCAGGATGTAGGAAGATGTGAGATAGTGCAGCCCCTCTTTACTTAGCACCATATCTTCTTACTGCCTCCCATGTCGCAGCCTCCCATGCTGTCCTGCCTGCTGCTTCCATTTACCCGTGGTGGGGTGCTCCTACCCAGGGTGTGAAATTGGTGATGCTGCAACCAACTGTAGACTTTTATTTTGTGGAAAATGCCATTGTGGAACTGCTGTCCCACCTGAGGTGCAGGAAGCCACTACGTCTGGTCTCCCACCCCACCTGTGCCATTGTTTGTGAAGGCACAAGTTAGGGACTTGCATTAGGACAAGAGGATATGGTCTTAAGTTTCACAAGGGGAGGTTTAGTTTGGATATTAGGGAAACTTTCTTCATGGAGAGGGTGGTCAAGCATTGGAACAGGCTGTCCAGGGAAGTGGCTGAGTCACCATCCCAGGAGGTATTTAAAAGACTTGTAGATGTGGCACTTAGGGACATGGTTTAGTGGTGGACTTGGCAGTGTTAAATTAATGGTTGGGCTTAATGATCTTAGAGGTCTTTTTCAAGCTAAAAGATTCTGTGATTCTACATTTGAATAAGTTTCCAACACCCATAGTTTAAACACTGGCCAAAGGAGAAAGCCTATAGTGGGAACTTACAAAAAGCGGAGTTAACCACCCTGTTTTGTTTAACTTCTTCTCATTATCTTGCCTGTATTGTGACCAAGTGTTGTTTGGACACTGAAATTTTGTGTACCCTTGAAACCCCCATTCCAGCAGATACTCATTGTGGTTCGGGCAGCAGAGAGGGCAAGAAGTGAAATGGCAGCACTGGAGCACCCAGGGAAGGAGGGAGATGGCACTGAACAGGGCTGGGCTGGATGTGGTCATGCAGTCTCTTGCCCTGCTCTGCCATATGTGACTGTCCTTTCCTGCCCTGTCTGCTAGCTGTGCCACTGCACAGTGAAGCCACCAGGGGATGGATCTGATTTTCTTTCCCTGGAATTATTTCAAGTCAGACCTTTTCTTGGTTTTAAATTTAATTTGTGCACAGCTAAAACTCTCCTGTGGAGGCACTGAAAGGTGGAAGACCCATGTGCGTGTAGAGGAGCTGAAGTTGCCCCTCTCAGTTGAAGCCCCTCTGGGATGGTGGGGCAGTGCTGCCATTGCCCCCAGCCTGTTGGGAGCCAGGAGAGGCTGCCAGGCTTTGCCTGTCACATATAACCAGCCCTACAGTGCAGAGCTTTGGGGAAAAGGTACACAATTTTGGAAAATACCATGTAATAACCAGTGTTTTTTTCACTGTAGGGTGAAGGTAATTTTTCATTTTTCTAATACACTTTCCTGCTGTTTTTTAAATCTAATCTTCTCCTTTGTACATGTTTCTTTAAATAGGTGAAATCTTAAAAAGACAGGTAATATATTACTGTTACTTAAACAGAATTTCTGCTCCAAGTCTGAGTGGGGGGATAGACTGAGGTTCTGATCACTACACTTTTAACTTTATAACTTAAGAACTCCACAGTGGTTGAGGGTATGTGGTCCTGTCTCCTATTAACTTTATGAAAATGTACTGCCAGAGTATGGCCTAAAGTATTTAAGCCTACTAATAATTATTTTTACATTCATATTTCCTCTAATATAATAACATTTACTCTTCATTTCAGATGAAAATTAAATTGTCTGAAGAATAGTATCATCAACTGATTTGTCTTGCATCACCGTGTTTATCTATTCTAGTAAAAAAATCAGTGATTATTAAATTTACTGCTAAGGCATAGGATGAAAAGACAAAACTATGATGCTGAACAAGGGTGCTTGCAGCAATGGGAATTAATCACAGCGTATCAAGAAAAGAGCATGCTCTCAATTTCCCACTTGAGTTAATGTTAAAAATTTAATCTTATTAACTTCAATTACTTTTTGTTTAATTTTCAAATCAGACAAAAATAAAAACTGTAATGTCAGAATAGTCATTTGGATTGAATCTTGCATGTGAAGTTGGCAATGTCGTAAACAAGAGAAAAGGTCTGGTATAAACCCATGCATTTTTGTTTAACCCTGGCCCCAGCATGACTGATGGGAGGTATTTGGAGCCACGCAGGAAGGCTGCATATTAATGAAACAAACCCCTCATGGGAGCGTTGGCCAAAGGAGTCATGATATTGAATAGAGAAACCATAATTGTGGAAAAGACCATTTTCTTGAACAGCTCGCACAGAGCACTAGAAAGCATGAGAAGGTTGGCATGTGTGTTGCTTCCAGTGATGGTATTGCAGTCACAGGCTTTAAAAGGTTGCAGATGTTCTGAAGGGGGTCATGAGGACCATCCTTGCCTTCCCTTTGGGGATTGGGGAGTGAAATGCATAGCCTGCAGAAGCACAGAGTCACCCTGGAAAGAGTGTTTGCTGAACATCTCTGAACGTCCCTGCTGAGCGTAGCTGTGGTTGGTCTGTTGCGGTCAAACCCATGGGAGCTTCAGGGCTCCTGACACCGTGGGGCAGAGTGGGCAGTGGGCTCACAGGATGGTCAGTGTGTTGCCCTGAGCAAGGCTGGCCAGTGCTGGCAGTAGGCTGGGACTCAGTGCAAGGACTTCCAGTCCCTATGCAAGGGGCAACCCCTTGGCTTCAGCCTTACATGGAAGTAAGTCATGTTTACACCCTTCGTGAAAGTTCCTTTGTGCCTGTGAAGGGCTGTAAACCAGCCTCAGGGCAGGTGGGATGTGAAGGACTGGGCTCTGAGTGCCACTGTGTTTCACTGCCCCACAGACCCCTGTGCCTGCCTCTGGACAGTGGGGTGGGGGTGTAGGACCTACCCTCCTGCCTTTGCCTCATTCCTGGACCCTGGAGAAGTTTGCCTGTACAGCTCTAGTTTTGCCTCTGAATCAATTTCCTAGTCTGATGGACTGTATTAGGATGTCTTAACAGAAAACTTCCAACTATTTGTTATGGTATGTCAGGATGCAAAACCCACGTGGAAGATCTACCGGGTCTTTGCACGTGTAATCTTGTCATAATCTCAGTGAAAAGGGGATGATTTCAAAATATGACTTTTCCCCCTTCGTGTTCTCAAGTTTCTCAAGTTATGTTTAGAAACAGGAAACTGTTTTGCATAAAGGTAAGATTGTCTTTTTAACAAGAAAAGTTGGTGTTAGACAGGCTAAATATACCCACACAGTCATAGGCAGTGGGTAGTCCTGGCTATTTTTAGGCTTTATTTTTGCCTGTCTTTATTTATTTATTTTTTTTAGTGGCACCTCCACTGTATCTTCAGCTCTCAGTGAGGCACCGCTTCCTGCGCTGGTATGAAACTGGCAATTACAGGAGGAGTCAGCCTTGTCAGGTGTCATTTATCAGGCATTGCAGAGGGCTGGTTTCAGCAAAGAAAGAACAAAGCTTAATAAAAAGAGAGAGAGGGAGAAGCATTCTCTTAATAATTTGCCCTTTGCAATAACAGACCCTTATCAGATCACCCACGCTCATCTGGCTGCTGACGCTGTACTTGCTTCATTAGTATGAGCTATTTTTACACCTTTTGTGTCTTTTGAGGAACTGAGTGGGCCTGCTGTCTTGGAGTGATTCACCATCTCCAGGCGAACACGGTGTCCTCAAACCCTGTCAGGGAGGGAGGAAGGGAAAAGTAGGGGGAAGAGTTCAGTTGAACAAGCAAGTCTTAGGTGGTCTGAGTGCTAAAACATTGCACTCTAGTCCTAAGGAAAATAGTCTACGTGCTTTTGGTTTGCAATGTAGCTTTTCAGATTGTTAGGAGCTATCCTAAGGAACATTTAGTAATCAGTTAGTTTAAGTGTAGCTTAGCAAACATGAAGCCCTGTGTGCTTGTGCTATACTGTATGTGTTCGTTTCCCTGTCTGTAAAGGGGATACTGGGCACTGGACTAGGGAATGTTGGGGAGTTGATCTTTAAAGCTCCCTTCCAACCCAAACTATTCTATGGTAGTATGTTGGTGATGCTTTCTTGTACTGTATAAGTGTCATTGCTGTATCACAAGCACCCAAGAGACTTTTGGGTCAGATTGTTAGCTGATTTCACTTCCACTTCTGATAATGGAAAGAAAACTAAACTTGGTGCAAAGAGCCAGGCAGGATGCAGGAGGAGAACCCTGTATGAAGTTGTCTGTTTTTCAAAGCTGACCATCAGTTGCTTTTCCTTTTGATGGACCATCAGTCCTGAAAATGTCCTCTTAGAGCCTTCTGAGCTCTCTTCTGGTGGTTGAAAGTATGATTTTTGCTGTTCTTACTTCAGCTTTTCCTGGGCAGGAGTGATTTGGTGTCCAGTCCTACCACTTACTAAGTACTGGATAATGGTTTCTTATTGCAGGTTTCTTTGGAGTAGTTTCAGAAGTTAGTCTGATGTGGGATACCTGTATGAAACTTTAAGGTACTGTAATGATGCACCCTGGTCTAATGTTGTCTGATATAAAGTATAATGAAACCTGAACAGTGTCTTTCCCCAAAAAATAAAACTTACTTAGTGGTAGCCTGGCTGGTCCCTCAAATATCAACAATCTTGTGGAATGACATTTTATATATGGTTTCAGGCATTTTTGTAGACCTTCATCTCTTCAGAAGTGTTTGCTCAGGAGAGTGATGCTCATCTTAATGAACACAGTTGATTTATGTATTATAGAAAGAAACCTAAGTGAAAAGAATGAAATTTCATATATACCTACAAAATGCAGCAGAAAGCATATGCACATTTTGCTGAATTTTTTAAGAGGTATTCTGATTCAACTGAATATTATACATACTGACTTTCAGTGTTTCATACAGTAAAAAAGAACTAAGTACTGTAAAATATGGCCAGAATAATTTTAAAGAGCTTTTTTTTTTTTCATTTTTTCTCCTGCTAGGCATCCTGAGGGTTGTAAAGAAAGCAGCATCCTTAAATATGCAGTCTAATTGATGTATCTTATATTGCCACTGTAGTGATCAGAATCTTTAGGCAGCGCTAATGACTGGATTTGCTACAGCAAAATGCCTGTGTTGAGTCATTAGTCTGACTTAAACATTTTGGCTGTGAATAGTGACTGTTGTGACATCTGGGAAATATATAGGATTTAGGGCTTACTAGTTGATCTCAGCTGAACTCTTAAAAAGTATTCAGGATGGATTGAAGTGAAACTGCTGTGAAGACTTACTGTACTTTGGGTGCAAAAAGTGGGAAAAAAAATGGTAAGAGCATGCTACTGGTGTTTAACATGTGTCTGTTTTTGTTTTGAGCTGTGATGACTGCAGGGCTTAGTAAAGAATGACAGATTTTAAAATAAGCTCGTATAATAATTGGTGTGAGTGAAAAACAAAAGGAAGCTCAGATACTATAAATGTCTTCCTATGTAATTCTTCCCAGGGTAAGGGCGTCTGTCAGAGGCAGTGCATTTGCTCATTCAAAAAAGTGTTTGAAAGACACAGATATTTTCATGTGAGATGCAAGTGGTTTCTTCTGACATGGTGTGAAAGGAGGCATGGCTGTTCGCAAAATCTGCTGCAGTTGCATAATTAGGATTGTGTAACTTTTAAACTATAAAAACACTCACTTCCCAGAAAATTCAGTGATATTTTCCCTCTGAGGTGAAAATGCTAGGCAAAGGCCTGATATTTGCCTACTATTTCCTTTTGGCACAAGAATAATAGTTACTTTGTACCTAAAAATGTTGCAATATTTACACAAATTTTGATTTTATTTTTTTCTGGGAAAACATGGGGGAAAGCTGTATGATATCTAAATAGAGATTTGCTAGTACAGCTGTCTTCTTCCCAATGGCTGCACAAGGTTGCAGTTCTAGTGTGAAAACGAAGAGGCATTTCAGCCTCTGCTCATCATTTCAGTTAGGAAAATTGTTATATCTGACAAATTCAGCAGTTTGAACTCTCCAGTGAAAACATTCTTACCCTTCTTGCTGTATATGATGTTTTATAAGTCTAGAAATTACTAGAAACCACTTCCACAGAGGAATCTTGCTCTTTACATACACTTTATCCTTTGCAAGTGCTTCTAAATTCTTAGTTTACTTAATCTGTCCTTTATTAGGTGTGAAATTTCCCTTTTCAATTAACACGTTTCTTTGTGTTGAATTGAGAAAAAATTCTTTGATCTCAGTAATTTTCAACATTTCTTGCAAATGCACAACTTTCATTGCAATCCCATAGCATCATTGGTTAGTGTCTGAGCCTTTGCTTTTCAGAGATTTTATGTATTTAGCCCTTTTGGGGGCTACATGACATCTGTTCGTTTACATGATAAGACTTTGGGGCCAACAGCAGGGCCAAAGCTCCTTTTCTGTGGCAGGTGTGCAAAAAAAAGTAATCCAACAAACAGTGATTGGAAACTGTTTGACACTTCTACGGGGTTTGGCACAGTATCCTTATGTTCAATTGCTGTGGCTCAGAAGAAAGTGAGATTGAGTTGAGCATCTGCTGATGAAGACAGTAGCCCAAGAATTAAGAGCTCATTTGTATCGCAGCACTGTTTTGGATACTCCTGTACATTGTTAATGTGTATTTAGTAAATACTGTTATTTCTGAAGTCGCCCTTGAGAAACGCTCATTCTAGCTTCAGCCATCAAAATGGTGTTTAAAAAGGACCTCAGTGGTGGGCATTTGTTTCTGACTCAGCAGAAACTGTTCTCTGCATGAGAGCTGTTCTCACTCTCGTAAGTCACTGTGTACTGCGATTCAAAAGAAAATGGGGGGGAGGGAGCCAAACAACTGTGGCATTTTTGTTGCCTTCTGAAATTTTAATAACACTGCCTGTCAGATCTGCCATTGCTCTGCTATCATGTCTTAAGGTCCACATGGGAAATTATTGGTATTTTATTAAACTGTTTTCAATTTTTTAACTTGTTCCCCAAGGAAATAAGTAGCAGTGTGAGAAGATTAACAGTTTATATAGTTCTCTTGTTTAGTTTCATATCTGAATAATCCCAGTCCTTTGCTTTTGTATAGAAACAGATTCAGGATGTCCATGTCAGAAGACAGTTAGAACAGGTCGATTTTGTGTTATCTGACATGCTTGAGCACCTCCATCAGACTCTTAAGGTGCACAGCAAGATTAGGCAATGAGAAACAAAATATTTACCTGATCCGTTAAAAGCAGTGGGATCAGGGGGATCAATTAACTGCTAATTGACTGTCAAGATTGTTTAACTTGTGAGCTGTTTTGGCATCTCTTTAATAGCAGGTTTTGTTCAATCTAAGGAGAAGAACTGTGATTTGTTTTCAAATATCTACCCATAAAGGAAGTGTTTAAGATGAATTTGGCTCCTTTGTAGTTTTTTCTCTCTGTTTTTGTTCTTTTAGTAGTCATCCTATGGAAATAAGTGTTCAGTTGGACTTTGGCAATGTGAAAGCTTTTTTTATACATTTTTTTTTCCATCTGGTAGTACAGTATGTACATTGTGTGTGATGCTGAAGCAGGAATTAGTGATGTACTTTAAGTGAGCAATCCTTGTCATTATGGTGAAAAGGTCAATGTTATAGCATTTTTGCTCTAGACTTCTTCTATGCCTTCTTCAAATACACTCGAGTTGAAGGTTTTCTGGGGGTGCTATTTTTCTATAGAAAGTGGCAATTTAATATTATATTTGAGATACTTAACATAGCAAAAAACAGAGTGTTTTGCTGCAGCTGTGCTCTAAGCATTTATGATACAAAGTAGCATCATTGCCCATGTTTTCTTACTACTGTGTAGTTGAACATTTATTGCAATATATGTTATGACTTTCTTTGTAGACATCTTAGAGGTGTTGGATTAGTTGGAGTATTTTCACCTTGTAGCAGATAACTTAGATATTTAGCACCTAGGATGTAAAAGCCTAAACCTAAGTGGTCTGATTCTCTTTGCTTTTATTAGGAATGAATCTGGAATTATGTCCTTGGAGTTGCAACTCATTGCTTCAGATTTATATATACCAGGATAGTGTAGAGCAGAATTTGGCCCTCCTTCTTGCTGTTGGAATAATCTGTCTCCGTTTAGTCTCTCTGAGTCAAATCTCCTATCTATTCAAAGCTCCTTGAAGTCAAATGAGAGGCTCTTGTTTCATGCCTGATTTTTCTGTAAGGGTCGGTGTGTGCCTGACCCCTGACTCAGTAGAATCACGTTCAGAGTCTTGCTCTTCTTCACAGCAAGTACACATAGACATTTATATAAATGTCTGAAGCAGGTATAAGATCCTACAGTTCAGGTTATCAGGTGTTTAGAGTACAACAGATTTGATTATTTATTTGTTTTCTTCATTGGTTTCAGTGTGCTTTTAAACAGACAGATTCCAGTTTTTTCTTCAACATACTCTGATAATAGTTTGAATTATCTGAATTTACAAGATTAAGGTGAATTTGGTAAAGGCTTAAAATTAGTGAAATGCCCTACTACAATAATCTAAAATTTGTTAGGTGCCATTTCTCAATGGCTGAGATTTTAAAACAGTTCTTAAAGTATAATACAAATTTAGTGCAAGCACTGAAATAGGAATTGCACAAATCAAAATGCCAGGTTTTATACCACTTCTAGTTGTACATGCACAGAACCTGTCCCTTGAAACTGGCAACTACCAAGGACACAAACATGTGTGCATAGAAACCTTAGAGTAAAAGCCTGAAGTTGGTGTTTGGTCACAGTGAGGTTGCAGTCTACCCTTGATGCATCTATAACTGGATCCTCTCAGTCCCCATAGTTCCTGGCTTCCTAGGGAATCCTTGTGTGCACAAAATAGCAATGAAGAACAGATCCTGCCCTGTAGCCTCTCCTTAAGCATGCCTAGTACAGTTTGTCTGGTCACTGTGTACTGTGTTTACTCACTGGGCAGTGTTTAGTTTTGTATTGGATAGTACTTTTAAATGACATTTTAAAAAGTACATTGTAATAATTAGTACAGCTGCCCAAATAAAATAATAAAAAAAAAACCAACAAAAAAACCTAACGACCCAACCAAAAACATATGTGTTATTCTAAATATTTCAAGGTTTTTCCAAAACTGTGATTCTGGCTGGTTTTGGAGAGTGGCAATACATTCAATAAAGGACTGAAAATCAGAGGGCAGGCAGAACATCTGGGGTGGAATTAAATGAACAAATTAGAGTAGTATCTTCAAATGTGAAGAGGTAACAACAGCAATGAAAAGACAGAAAGCAGCAGATGAAAATAAATACATCAAACCTGTTTTAAAAGGGCTGCCTTCTTTGAATTGCATGTGCAAAATGATGTCTTAGAACTCCTCCAAACTGCAGGAGCATTGGCATCCTGGATTCCCCAGTAATGCAAGACTTTGCCAAGTACCAGTGGTTGACATAGGAATTTACAGCTGTTCTGAGAGGTGTTTAAATAGACAGGTAGAAGGCCAGCTGTGAAACCACAGTCAGATGGTCAGATTAGCCCCCTAATCAGGGGCTGTTGGAAATGCAAAGGGAATCCCTCTGGTCAAGAATGGGAAACCTTTTTACAAAACTAGGAAATTAAAGTATTTCTTCTTCCTTATCTCTGTAGTAAGTACAGTTCAAAGACAACAAGTGTGATGTCAAGTACTATAAAAAAGCTTGCAGTTGGTCATCTTTATTTTCATTTGCGTAAAATGTCAAAACTATACACCCCAGAGACTGCGTTCCTGTTGTTATGTTGCTACAAAGCATCCTCAGCCCTGAATGAATATATATAACTGTACAAAGAAGGATGAACAGATGCTTATCTATCTTCATGCCAGTTAAATCCTTCAGTTCAGAGGGGCACACTGGATGTTGGTTGAGAGCTCTTCTTCAGACTTAGCCCACCTATGATTTTGACTATGTAGAAGAAGCTATAAGTACATGTTTTAATAGGATTTTTTTCCAATCTTTTTTCTTTTTCACTGTGATGTCAACACCAAACCGTTCTTTGGAGAATCTCATTAGAAGGGCAGAGGGAACTGGAGGGTAGGACAGCAAGCCAAAAGCGTGCTGTCTTTCTTCTTGAAAGACCAAGGCAATTTTCTGCTCAGTTACAGGTTGGGGAAAGCTCAGAGGTGGCCTCTTTCTTGTAAGGCTGCTGGGCTTATCCCAGACGTAAACTAGACTTGCCTAATAAGGGTCTTGGCGGAGGTCTGTGCATGAATGTAAGGATTTCATAGGAGCCACTGCGGCTTGTCTGTGCTAACAGTTGCCCTGTAGAATACAAATTCTTCAGGGGCCAGTTACTGTGGTTTTAGGCTGGCTTTGTGCTGGCAGAGCTGGACAGAAAAGATTTAGAACAGGACGGGATCCGACCCTTAGTCCTTACGTTAGAATCAATATTTACTCTCAGGATTTAGCCTGGAAGACATAAGCTTCCAATTTGTTCACTTGCAAGAACTGTAATATGATCTACAAATTGAGAAGCAATAAAACTTATATTTTGCCGGATTTTATTTTAAAGCTGTTGAATATAACCATTTTAATGTCTGAAGAAAAAAATAAGAGGAAAAAAAAAGAGAAGAAGGAATAATCTTGAAGCTCTGCAGTCAACCATATATAAATCCCCGGTATACAGCTCACAAAAGCACCCTAGGAAAAGAGGGAGCAACAGGATAATGCTCTTTTCTAGAAAATTTTAAAAGTCTTGATGTAGTAGGTGCATCTGACATAAATACAGCTCCTAGTTTCCCAATAATCTTCTCAGGTTCAAAGTTTTCACAGAAGTGAAATGTCCTGGTTTGAAGCGTGCAGATAGCACACTTAGTGTGACTAGGGGAGCTGGCTCCAAGGCCACATTCCTACCAGGAAACCTGGCTTGGCCCCCAGCCAGGCAGGACTTTGCAGCTCCTGTCAAATGATGTGCTCAGTGCAACTCCTGTACGGCTTCTGATCTGTATAGGTGGGCTGCTCTTAGTCACTCCAGCAGAGCTGAACCATGCCAAAGGTATTAAAGAGAGTGTGCACTTTTATCATCTTTATTTCCTCAGTTTTAAATGTGTAGTACTTGAAATATAGGGAGTTTCTGTCTATTGAACAGTATGTGTTTGATGAAGAGCAATATTTAAAAGTATATTTACAGTGTTTTCTAAAGGAGAAACATTAATCACTTGGAAAAATGGAAGTCTGCTGTTGGTTTAAGCTAGACTGTGAATGCAGCCAGATGAGACAGTTTTGACTGGGTAAAACAGACAGAGTGCAAACTAGCTTTGCAGTGTCTTATATTTCTCCTGTTAGTCCAGTCTCCCAATAAGGGAGGGGAAAAAGGATGAGAGAAATAATGTTAAGGCCATCTTTGACACAGGATGTATGGCAGCTCAAACCAAACCAGAAATTATTATGTTCGTTCTGGAAAGGGATTTATTTTCCCCAGGGGAGCAACTCTGAGCAAACTTAAGCCATCAATAATCTCTGTAATTAGTCTATACCTGTTTCATACTGTAGGTTGAAAAATTATTTAGAATGTTCTGAAAATAACGGGACTGCAGAATGGCTTGAACTCTGTAACAGAGATCTTAGTCCAGGACAGAAAATGTTTGGATGTGTACTAGAATAATCTTCTGCTCAAATAAAACCATTGCTGTCACATTTCTGGGACTGTCAGATTTCTTCTCTAAAGGTGCTCTCAGTAAAAGGAGTATGGAAAAGAAAGGATACTCCCATCTTCTAGAAATTTCTTCTTCACCATTTGCAAAATTGCCTAACAAGGAGAAAAGTACTTTTCTTTGAAGATGGCTAATAACTTTATGCTCTCTCAGTGAGGACCATTTGTTTTTGTCCTTGTTTCTGCTTCTCAGGCCACACATTTTCCTTTACATCTGTGCTCATATATTGGCATTGTTACTGACCTGAGATTCGGTGTAGCTCAGCTGCTGAAAGTGATTTGCCACTTACCTGTCATTTCCTCATAAGGCGCTGCAGAGCTGCTCTGTAGTAACCGCTTCTGATGTATTGTAAACCGTGCACAAGGATTTGTTTTTCCTTTCATAGCGACACTTTTTTTGAAGAAGAAGAAGATTAGGAAAATTTTTTAAAATATATCTATCCTTAGATTGCATTTTTTCTTTTTTATTTTAGAGAATCGGGCAAGAGAGTTATTTAAAAAGCCATTAGCAAATCAAAGCTGAATCACATTGTGACTAAAATACTCTGGTTTGTACTTGATAGCTTGCTGTTCTTTTGGACTACAAGAAATCTATATGGTTAAAATTAAAAAATATGTTATCCATATTTGACTAAACCAACAGTCCTTCAGCTATTGCTGGCCTAACTACTGATATGTTTCTTGTACTACTAAATAAAAAGTTCATAACAGGTGGCATGATAGTGATTATATTTGTGTCAAGTCATGAGACTTTGCTAATGTCCATTTGTTCTTGGACAGTGTTATTAATTGCAAAGAATTAAAAATTGCTTTTCAATTTTTAATGTTTTTTTCTTTATAGACTTTTAAATCATTTGTTGGTGCCATTCAATGGAGCATGAGCGCTCTAGCTTTTTTCTGACAGTTTCTAATTGAGAATCATTATACTAGTCTACAACCCATACTCTGAAGCTAATGTTCCAGCTGTTTCTAAAGATCTGTTCTTTAGAGATGCTCTGGCTTTGGTTTAAATAAAAACCATAAAGAAATGTTGTCATTGTTGCTTTTGTTATCACAATTGAACAAACATCCTTTTTGATGAAACAAAAGCCAAAATCTGTTTTCAAGGAAAGATTTGTTGAAAACTGGAAGGAAGAGTCCTCATTTGATGGGAGAAATGTTTTTAAGGCAATGAGATGATGTTCTTGAGGCAATGAGATGATGAACAGGCTCCCTGTTCTCCGTGCCAGTCTTTTCAACAATACTGAGAGTAGCCTGCAGTGTGGTGACAGTCAGACAGGTGGCAAATCATGGCAGTCACAGAAATCTTTAACCATGTATTTGGTCTGTAGGTTTCTTCTTTAAGAGAGCAGCCATATATTGTTTAGCAGTATCACACTGGTGTTAACTAATTTGGACACCTACTCCTGTTTCACTAAATTTTCTTGTCCCTGGGTGGTGACACCCTGACCAGGAGTTTGTTCTGGTCCCTGAAGCATTTAATGAGAGACCTGGAGTCTAAAAGTATTAGCTGGAGAAAGACATTAAAAGGGGATTTGCCTAAGGGATTCGGGGATAATCTGGGTTTAACAAAGGCATAGGAATGAAGAGGTACATTGGCGGCTCTCTTTTTACTGATTTGGGAAGGTGAGACTTCATTAGTTTAGACTTACAGTTATTCATCTACACACCAGAAACCTAAGTCCTTTAAAAATACTCATGCTCATATTTTTCAAATTTAGTTGCTCAGACCGCTAAGACACAACATGAAATTTTCTAGTGGATGCATAAATGAAATTTTCAGACCTCTACTGTAAAGAATAAAAAACTTTCTTCATAATCTATGCCTAATATCAAGAATTTCTTATGGCTGTATCTTTTTTTTGCAGGAAATTTGAAGATAGTCATGCCTATTAGATGTCTAGAAGATGCAGGTAAATGCTTTATGCTGAAAAAAACCCTACATGCCTATTAACTGTGTGTTTTCCTACACCTTGCTATTGTTTCTTCAAGCCAAATTCAGTTTCTCCACTGTAGGAATGAAAAATATTCCAGTATCTCTAATATCGATCTTTTACCCTTTTCCTTACTATTATTAAATCATTACTGTCTTTATAATTCTCACTGTTTAATTGAGAAAATATCCTGTGTTTGGATAATACAGAAGCAGAAAGCCTAGATTGTAGTTCAAATTCAAATGCTGTACTTTTCTATGAAAATCGTACCTCTGAACTTTTTTATAATAGAACTGTGGCAATCTACTGCCTTTAAGCATTAAAAATGCATGTATGGCTGGATGGAATTGTTTCAACAGTGAAATCTAGAATGCTAAAGTCACATAAACACAGTCATAGTTCATTTCTGAAATACATCCTTTACATCTAGCAAGACTTTCTCACTAAAATTTAATATAGTGATTGGAAGATGGAGATGGGGAAAGGTACCAGTAGTGCTCTGGTTTGAATGCTTCTTTGATGTCTCTTTTTTGACTGTTTAAAAGTAGTTTAAAAAGGGGAACAACCCCTTCTTGTAAAATAAATTAGATGATCTAAGGTAAGAAGTACCTCACTTGAGCCATCTTAAAATTTGGTATATAGTCCAAGAAGTTTCTGCCTAGCTGACAGAAACAAGCATCTCCATAGTGGAGGACCATGTGCATGGACAGCTTCTTTGTCAGAAGCACCTATCACAATATGGAAAAATTTCTCCTCTGATCACTCTCCTTTGACTTTAGAGAAAGGCCAGGTGACTAAAGTGCATGTCTGAACTGTAGGTAATACTGGATAAGGTAATTCCCACCCACAGTGTTAGGATTCTATTTTCAGCAGTGATTTACTGAAAGAGCTTTGAAAGTATGTGGTGGACTTTCTGAGATCAAGCCTTTAAACTGTCCCCAGAAAGCCTTCCAAAACTACTGTTTAATTTGGAAAGTGTAGATCTCTATTTTCTGTTCCTAGGGCTATTATTGAGTAGTGATTACGCTTGTGTGTAGTCTCCAGCACCAGTCTTTACTGTGTCTACTCACAGTTTTGTGAGGAATTTTGTGAAATGTAGTTACCTTTGCTTAAGTCCCTCAATACCTTCCATGTAAGGCTCAATAAAAGTGCAACTGACTGCAGCAATGTTGTTTAGTATGACTGTATTAATTGGGGGGGGGGTTCTTTTTTTTTCTTTATTTTTCTGTGCAGATAGCTGTGTCACCATAGAAGAGATGAAGAGAACTTTGCTCTAGGAGATCACATATATCTTTGGGTCATTCTGCATCTCAGTATTTAATAACAATGGAAAATGTCCAAATGCTATAACAAGTCTTTGCAAATGTATAATAAACTGTTTAGAAAAGTTCATGCCATGAACTGAACTGTATAATACTCACATTAGTGTACAGACACAAATCTAATGCCTATAGACTACTGCGTGGAAAGTTCCAAAGAGAAAGAAAAGTCTGTGAACTTGCAGCAGCCCTGGAAAAATGGCAGCAACAAAACTTTAAAAAGCACAGCTTTGGACACGCTCCATGTGTCTGCACAGCTTTCAAGTGAACTAGCACTTAAGACCTTGTGTAATAAGATGGACTCTGGGGACACAGCTATAGGACAAAAAGCTACCTCAAGGTCTGGAGAAACTGCTAAAGTACCAAGCAGATGGAGGCAAGAACATACAGCTGTTATTAAGATGAGCACTTTTGGCAATCAAGAAGTACAGAGGCAACCACAAGTAGATCACGAGCAAATAGGAAACACGGCATCAGCACAACTTTTTAGTTCTGGGAAACTGGTATCATCAAATGAAGCTGCACAGCAAGTCACGGAGAAGCAATATCCACAGCATCGTCCAAGTCCTTATTCATGTCAACATTCACTTTCTTTCCCACAGCATTCATTGCCACAAGGCTTCTTGCACAACATAAAGCCACATCAGAGCTTGGAAGGCCCTCCATGGCAGTTTCCTAGCCACTTGCAATCAGTTGCCTCAGAGGACTTGTTTCCTTTTCATATGCATAGCCATAGCGGAGGTTTCTCCAGGAAGAAGATTTCAAGTTTGAACCCTGCATACAGCCAATATTCACAGAAATCTTTAGAACAATCAGAAGATGCTCACAAAAAGGAGCACAAACCCAAAAAGCCTGGCAAATACATTTGTCCTTACTGTAATCGGGCCTGTGCCAAACCTAGTGTTCTTAAAAAGCATATTAGGTCTCATACTGGTGAGCGACCATACCCTTGTGTTCCTTGTGGTTTCTCCTTCAAGACGAAAAGCAACCTTTACAAACACAGGAAGTCACATGCCCATGCAATTAAGGCGGGATTGGTACCTTTCACAGAGTCAGCAGTCTCTAAATTGGATCTCGATGCCAGTTACATTGATGTAGAAGCTGAAATACATTCAGATGGTGAGCAGAGCACAGACACTGATGAGGAGACCTCACTCCTAGTGGAAGGGTCTGACAAACTGAGCCCTGTCTCGCAGCTCCCCTTGGACATTGCTAGCAGGAGTGGTTTTCACTCCTCCATGGAAGAGTCTTTGGTGGGGCCGATGAAAGTGCCCATTTTGATTATCCCTAAAAGTGGGATTCAGTTACCCAGTGAGAGTTCTTCATATATTGGCTCTGATATGTTGCAAACCCCATCCTTAAGTACCAAGTCTGATGACTCTCATACAGTTAAACAGCGACTTGCACTAAGATTGTCAGAGAAAAAAGGACAAGATTCTGAGCAGTCACTAAACCTTCTGAGCCCACACAGTAAAGGAAGCACTGACTCTGGTTATTTTTCCCGCTCAGAAAGTGCTGAGCAGCAAATTAGCCCACCAAATACTAATGCAAAGTCTTATGAAGAGATAATTTTTGGGAAGTTCTATAGGATTAATCAAAGGACAGCACTAACTGTAGCCACAACAAATCAGGAACACACTTTAATGGGTAGAAAGGGCAAAACGGAGCCATCACCTCTTCTAAATAACAGATTAGATATCAAGATGCTTGAGGAACATATTTCTCAGCTGACTCCAAATAAAGATGAACTTGTTGACTCTAGTAATTTGAGCACTATTAAATCTGCACAGGTTTATCCAGGCAGCAATACAGAATGTAGACAATCCCAGATCACCACATCATCTATCAAAAGTGAAACCAACTTGTACCAAGTCAGTCAGCAGGGTGATGTGCCTGTCCTTCTAGAGCCCCCAGTAGATTCCTCTCCTCTAATTAGAAGTAACTCCATGCCAACCTCTTCTGCAAACAGCCTAAGTATTCCTCCATCTCTGAGAGGAAGCCATTCATTTGATGAGAAGATGACTGGCTCTGATGATGTATTTTACCCTGGGACAGTGGGAATATCCCACCAAAGAATGTTGAGAAGACAGGCTGCCTTTGAATTGCCATCTGTCCAGGAGGGTCACTCAGATTCAGACTATCATGGAAGACCAGGGAAAAATATCATTACTGCTTCCAGCAGACAGACGGCAGGTGACAAAGGACCATCCTTAAAAGAGAAGAAAGGAGACAAGACCTTTTATGATTATGATGCCAGTGGAAAGCACTACAGAAAGTGGGAAGAATTTGAAGCTCAGAAGCAGAACTACAGGGACTCACCATCTTTAGGTGGGATGAACAAGGGGGGAGAGTTTTTTATTGATCCACTTGGGCAATCTCAGTCAGTGCCATCCATGCTTGGAACAACTTTTGAAAACAGAAAGCGTAGGAAAGAGGAGAGTGTTGGAGATGAGGAAGATAGTCCCATGCTTTGCAACAGTACAACTGGCACCACTGGGGGGATTCAACCTTTGGACTTTGATCCCAAATCCCAAATTCAGGAAGTGCCAAGAAGCGGATTTGCCCTTCAAGGCCTGGACAATGCACCCCATTGCCATGCAGAGCGTTTTGAAATCTGCAGGCCTTACTTGCAGTCTGGAAGCCCAGCAGCTTCTTTGGAAGACTCGTCCTTAACTGCAGAGCAAGAAAAGACTGCAGAATCACTGTTTAGAAAGCCCCCTGGAAATGTCATCTCTGTCATTCAGCATACAAATTCATTGAGTAGGCCAAACTCATTTGAAAGGTCTGAATCTACAGAACATATTGCATGCCAGCAGGAAAAGATCTATTCACCATCTGAAACATGTGAGAGCGAGATTTGTGAGTCCCCAATGAGCCCAGACCGAGCTCCACAAATGGAAAGTGCTGACACCAGTAAGCCGTCTCCATCCCAGCAGCCTCAGCCGTGTCATATGCAGCCCAGGTTGGTTCGCCAGCACAACATACAGGTACCTGAAATTCGTGTCACAGAGGAGCCAGATAAGCCTGAAAAAGATAAAGAAGTGCAGAGTAAAGACCAGGAGAGACCCACTGAAGAATTTCAATGGCCCCAGAGAAGTGAAACCCTTTCTCAACTTCCAGCTGAAAAGCTACCACCCAAAAAGAAGCGTTTACGACTTGCTGACATGGAGCACTCCTCTGGAGAATCCAGCTTTGAGTCCACAGGTACAAGCCTCTCTCGCAGCCCTAGCCAAGAAAGTAATTTGTCCCACAGTTCGAGTTTTTCAATGTCCTTTGAAAGAGAAGAGAATATGAAGTTCATCACACCTCCTAAACAAGATGAATTTGGAAAACAGTCCGAGTTTTTAACAGTTCCAGCTGGTGCTTACTCACTTTCTGTCCCTGGGCATCACCATCAGAGGGAAATGAGACGCTGCTCATCTGAACAGATGCCCTGCCCTCATGCTGCTGAAATCCCAGAGATCCGAAGTAAATCCTTTGATTATGGGAACCTGTCTCATGCCTCTTCAGCTGGGACACCTACTTTGGCACTGTCTCCATCCCGAGAAAGGAAGAAATGCTTCTTGGTTCGCCAGGCCTCCTTCAGTGGTTTTCCAGAGATTTCTCAGACTGATCAGAGCACAGAACAAAGTATAAAGCAGGAACAGATGGAACACTCACAGGCTGGTCTTCGCTCCTCCCAGCTTGCCTGGCATCACTCCACTTCCTCTGTACTTCAGCCTATTCAGGTAGATGACTCTGGAAAACAGGCTATTGGCTCTTGTGCTCAGCTTAGTAATAGCTCATCCCACCTTGCTCAGCAACAGGCTCTTGTTGCAGACAGCCCGGAAATGTTAAGGACTCCCTTAATCCAACAAGCACCTTATATTCCTAACAAACATCCATCAGAGCAGCAGCAGCTATTTGCACATCAGGAAAAAGTCCCATTTTCCCCTATTCATAGCACCTTATTTCAGTTCCCCTATCCAGCTGTCTGCATGGTTCACCTACCACCATCTCAGCAGCCTCTCTTGTGGCAGTCATGCACAGAACCTCTGAACTTCCAGCATCAATTTGTACAACAGCTGCAGAAATCTTATGTCAAACAGCCTTTCCAAACAGACATTCATCCAAGTTATCACCTGGAACATGCACCAGAGCTTATAGGAAAGAAAGCAGCTGATTATATGCACGCTAAAGAGCAAGCATACCAGCATTACTCAGGAACATCTGGGCAGTATTCAAAAAATACTCTTGCTAAGTACCAGTCAGACCATAGCATTAAACCAACAGATACCTCCTCTGAGCAGCATCTTCAGACAGATTTTGACTCCCCAAGTGATGGATCTGTACAGTCTTTGCCAGGAACAGTTGTTCCTGTCAGGATTCAAACCCATGTGCCATCTTATGGTAGTGTCATGTACACAAGCATTTCCCAGATCCTTGGACAGAGCAACAGTCCTGCAATTGTAATTTGTAAAGTTGATGAGACAGTTTCTCAAAGAACGTTGGTAACTAATGCAACCATGCAAGGAATTGGATTTAACATAGCTCAGATGTTGGGTCAGCATGGAGGACTAGAAAAATATCCTTTGTGGAAAATGCCACAGACGCTACCGCTTGGACTGGAGCCACCGATTCCCTTGTGTTTGCCTTCAAGTTCTGACATGGCTTCTACCTTGGGAGGAAGCAAACGAATGCTTTCACCTGCCAGCAGCTTGGAGCTCTTCATGGAGACCAAGCAGCAGAAACGAGTCAAAGAAGAAAAAATGTATGGGCAGATAGTTGAAGAACTAAGCGCAGTTGAGTTAACTAACTCAGATATAAAGAAAGATTTTCCAAGAATGCAGAAGCCTCAACTAGTAAGGCAGAGCTGTGCTACCGAGCCAAAAGAAAGTCTGCCATCCATGTCATCCTCTTCTTCACTGTCATCCTCATCATCTCAAGATTTCCCACCTGTCAGCATGCCAGAAGCTGATGCTTTCCCACTGAGCAGAGAGAAACTTTCCAGTTTTGATTCCACATCACCGGCGCAGAAGTCCAGTGTCCCATCTGAAGGGAGAGACTCACCAGAAGAACTGGACGTGGATGAAACAGCCTCAGATATGAGCATGAGTCCACAGAGGTCTTCATTGCCACCAGGAGAAATTCAGACAGAAGACCAGCTGAAACATCAGAAATTGCCTCTTGGGATGTTAGTCCAGATGTCATCTAATGCTGTTGGGAAAGTCACAGCCTCAACCATTCTCCTGACAGACGTAGCAGATTTCCAGCAGATCCTTCAGTTCCCAAGTCTGCGTACTACTACTACTGTGAGCTGGTGTTTCTTAAACTATACAAAACCAAATTACGCTCAGCAACCAACCCTCAAAGCTTCTGTTTATGCTTCATGGTGTATAAGTTCATGTAACCCAAACCCATCTGGGTTAAGTACAAAGACCACTTTAGCACTTTTAAGGTCCAAGCAAAAAAACACCACGGAAATCTACACTCTGGCTGCTATGCATAGACCTGGAGCTGGTAAACTGACATCATCAAGTGCATGGAAGCAGTTTGCTCAGGTAAATAAGAAAATTTAATAAAATTAAATTCATATATCTTTATAGGAGAAATTTCTAGTAAACTATAAAATGTAAGTTAATGTGTTTTTTTTTTTAAAAAAAAAAGATTCCCCATTGGGAAATCATCCATTACAAGTTTTGAGCCTCAGTTTATCCTTCCGCAAGCTCTGCTACTTCTGCTATCTCTGTCTCTGTCTCCATTTTCTAAATAAGGTGTAAGAAGTGAGGCTTTTAAAGCCCTCCCTTCATATGTGCCAGAGCCTGATACATTATCTCCTTTTATTTTGCCCTTTCTTTTTGCCATGTCCTGATTCAAACAGTATCAGACGCAAACATCCATGTGCATTTGTAAGTAAAGATTAAGTTAAAACTGAGTAAGGATTTTTAGATCCTTTTAATGTCTTTTACATGTCAGCTCTTGCTCATGGATTAAGCATTAGATGATGGTGCCAGGGAAAATTCTGTAATGGCAATACCTTCTGAGGCTTTTCCATCTCTCTTTTCCATGATTTTTTTTTCTGAGGAAAGATATAGTATTGTCTTTTCTGTCAAGACTCTTATAAAAATTTGTCCATGTTGCCCCCTCACTTATTCTCTGTCAAATTAAATGGGACAGATTAGTTCATCGTATAGAGTTGCACCAAAATGAGAGTTTGGCTTTGACATGGAATGTTAAAAGTATTTGAAATGAAGTGTGCATTTATTGTGTGCTCCAGCAGTAACACCCTTCCTTGACTTTGTTCTACAGATGAAACACGAGCCATTCTTCTTGTTTGGCAGCAAGCTTGAAAAGAAAGTAGTGGGGAATATTATAAAAGAAAGAGTAAAAGGAGACATTCATGGAGATAAAGACATTACATCCAAACAAACTGAGCCGATACGAATTAAAATCTTTGAAGGAGGGTAAGAAAATATAACTGGAAATGTCAAGCTCAGACTGTCATTTTAAAGACATTTGAACGTGAATATGAATTAATTAGGATGTGAACAGTCTCCTGTGTTCTTGCCATGTCTTGTAGCTCCTAAGCCTCTCCTTTTTTTGTGTATTTGTTAATCTTAAAACAAACTGCAGGATACCTGTATACTTACTTTGGGCTCAACTTTACTACTAGGACAATTATGTTTTCCATCTGTGTGAGAGCACTCACTCGAAATTGTTACTTTAATTCCTTAAGTCATAGGGAAATTGATAAACTGTTAACATTTTGATATTTTCTATACCCTGTCTTTGTATTTAAAGGCCTTCAGGAGGATGTCTTTCCATTTTTAGATGCTGTATGCTTCCAGTCACTTGAATGGATTGACTCTGCATGCTTAGTCTTATTCTTGTAATAATTCATTATTTACTGATGTTGGATTTTGGAGATAAAATGTAAGATGCCAATGAAATCTATGGTATCTAAGCCAAATCCATATATGGTTGATAAAATAATGTTTAATTCTACTGTGGCAATCTATCACTCAAGTGATAATAGAAACAAAGAGGGGAAAAGGAGACTTGAAAGCCCATTAGCATTGTTTTGAACCTTATGAAACTTGTTATGAAAAGAAAATGAGATAGATACTTGTCTCTGCAGTATGCTCTAAAATACTGTTTAGTTTCTTTTACAGAATTCTGACACAATGCAGTTAGTTTGCCAGGTTTTAGTAGAGAATAGTCAGGTGGCTGAACAAGGTGTGTTTTTCAGTCTTACCAAACTCAGATGGTCTCACAGCACTGTTTTATTGGGGTAAATAAATAGCTTAAGAGGGAGGTGTGAGAAATTCATATATCCATTTCCTTCTCCTGTCAGTTTGTACCCTTTAAAATTTTAGTTGTCCTTCATTGACATGTTTTTCACTAAGGTTGAATAGTCTCTATGAAATTAACATTGGCATTTCTCTATAGTCGGCAACACTGAAGGAGTATAGCCTACATCTTGCTTGAAAGACTGAAAAAGCTATTTTGGAGATTTTTATAGGTATACTGGCCCAAACACCCTGATCCTGACTGTTCTCTGTAGCTGTACCTTGTTATACCCAAGCCAGTAGACTGGCTTTAAGAGTGACCCAAATTCAGCGGTGAGCCCAAGTTTATATGAAAAATTTAAAGAGCTGTTGCTTCAACTCACACCCACTTTGAAGTATAAAATTTGCCTGCTTCCCACTATGTATCATTTCTGAATTTGGATGACCCTGCTGAAGACAGTCTGCACTGATGTAAGCTGCGTGATGAGAGGTCAGAAGAGTAAAAAATGTGTTAAGAAAAGCAACTTAAAGGAGGATTCCGATCAGTGTGAACTGCAGGAGATCACTCCATAAAAAGCCTCTACTGTTTAATACCTTCTTTAAGAAATTTTGCATTTTACTTACACCACCTTGAGTTTTCCTGTACGCCAGTAAGGTTTATGAAACTATTTTTGTAAACTCATATAATTCACACTTCACCTAGAAATATCTCCTAGTAATACTTGACTATGTTTAGATATTGTTTGAGTAAAACAAAACTTAAGAAACCTTGGCGTGCACATTAAGTTTTGGAGAGTGGGGAGAACAAAAGTCTGTGCAATAGATTGGGGCTTCCTCATAGAAGCATATAACCTGCAAAACTACAGCAAATGAGGTGATGCAGTGTTAATAGGTCCACTCTTTTTTTATGCATCATCATTTTATGGTACCTTTTACATGAATTATTTGTGGAAGAATAGATTCATTCTTTTCATTAGTTTGGCTATTTTTTAAGTGGATATAATATAACTTAGATATTATTACCATATCTTGCATTGTTTTCTGTCCTGGTTGTTGAATTTGTCCTTCTCTTCAGGTTGTTGTTTATGACTTCTGAAAGCTAGTTTTTTACATGGGTGGGTTTCCATTCTTGCTTCCTTTTTTCTGTTGGTAGAGCTATTCTGTTCTACTCTTGTCAAGCTCATCTTCATCTCCTCTCAGCGAGTAGTGCAAGGAACTATGTAACAAATGTCAGTCATCTTCATTTCACATTTTCTCTCCTGTACAGATAAATGTGCACAGTGATATCTTGTTTCAGCAGTGTATTTTCATTTTGATTTTCAGTTGTCATGGGGAGTGGGTTTCCTTAGGCTTTGTGATTGCTTTTGCTTCATAGGTGCAAAGAATGTAATTCAGAATCCATAGCTGAGAAAGATCTGTTATTGTCAGGTTTTGGGTTGTGGGAAAGCCTGTCCACCTGGCAGTGAAGTGCAGCTGTGCAGCTGCTTTGTGCCGGGTGGTGGAGCGCTTGTATGGCAACTGGGGAAAAAGCAAATAGATGGGACTGGGGATGAGTGAGAAGCTGAAGGAGCAGAATCAATGCAGGTGAGACAAAAAGTAGATCACAGAATTATAGAATTGTTACGGTTGGAAAACACCTCTAAGATCATCCAGCCATCAGCCTAGTACCACCAGATGTCAGAGCACATCACCACCTCACTGAACTAAAGCCCATCAGGAGCATTTTCTAAGCATTGCATCAGAGGAAGTTTTGAAGGGAGAAACTGACAATCATATTATTACCTCTGGCAGGTGCCTTGATTCAGATGAAACTATCTGAATCACAAAATCTGCTTTCCATTGTCTGTGACTGCAAAATCCTGATAGGATATGAAGCAGTGTTCCTCAAGCAGTAATTTGAAGTTCAGTACTTGCTGTAGCACAGATAGTTACTAATGGCATGAAAAGAAAGGAGGGACAGGGCAAGCGGGCCTGCTCACCTGACATCTAGCTTAATAACATTATCAGCTGACCTCAAGAGTTCACAGTTTGCTTATGTTTGCTCTTTTATATCTATCAGTAATAGACTTGAACTGAAAAATCCCAATAAATAACATTTTGGATAGAAACTGTGGGACTCTGAGACTTGTTAATGCTTTTTAACTCAAGAGTCCCAGTTGAATCAAACACAGAGCAGCAGTGACCAAAGTCTTTACGTGAACGTCATGTAGTAGAAGGTGGGAAATGACTCAAACCTTTGAGAGAGGCACAAGTTAAATAGTAAGATCTAATATGCCTGAGGGCTAAAAGATAATCACCATAGACTCAGTCTTCTGATCTTTTACTTTTTGGATCAGGCTTTCTTTAAATGTCAAGTTTGTGTGTATCATTTCTCATACGGTCGTTGTTATGATGAAGCATACTTAAAGAATCAAGGTCAGTTATGGCCAAAACCCATCTATATGAATGATGAATGGACAGATCTTGTATTATTGTCTTTGTGCCCAATGGGATCTGACAGGTGACAGAAGCCAGTGGAATGAGGTCAAGCAGAAGAACAGCAGAGATGGAGCAACCGAAAAGCATAACACAGCATTTATCTTACGAGTAGCAATCAGAAGTGATATGGTAGATTTCATCCCAGCAAAATCAGACTGTAAGGAGAGATAAAGAAGATAAAATGGCAGTATTTCAAACAGTAATGGACATTTTTTCTGTCTGTGGGAGAGAGCCTGGAGGTAGTTGATGAAGCGGTGGATAGAGAGATGACTAGCAGTCATTGACGTGTATATGAAGGAGAACCTGGGAAATGGGGCAGAGAAAAGCAGAATCTCAGAAATGTTATACAGAAAAACAGAGAGCTGACTAAATATTAAATTACATTAGACTATGCTAGTTTTGCCCATGGTGCTAGGAATAATAAAGGAAAAGAGAGAGGGCCAACTTTATTGGAAATGAGATAAAACGCCCTGAATTTAGGCATCCACATCTAAAAGAGGAGCTGATGTGTTTAATAGATAACAAGAGGGACATAAGAACAGGAGATTGTTTTATGTTTTTCTAAGATATTAACTTCAGTATGTATATTGCCAGTGATACAGCTGAACATATGGAAGAAGTGTTCATCTAAGAAAAGCACACTTGAAAAATGTTTCAGCTCTGTAACGCAAAAATTGCAACTTGCTTCTTGCAGAATTATCATCTCATTAACAGAATCTTTCTCACAGTCCGTTTCTTATTTAAGGTACTGACTGTCAGTACCAAAGACAGTTTGTGGGCTGTGCATCCACAGGGTGACTGAAAGTGCTGCTTAGGGAGAGGGCAATGGAGGACAGAGGGCAGAAAAAATATTATTTCTCAGTTCTTGCACTTTCTGTGTTTGGATGGAATTCTCCACTGAAGGAATGCCCAGCACTCTTCAAACCTCAGAACAGCCTGAGCAGATTCCCCGGACACTTTTAGATTTCAGTATTAATGATTTAGCATGATAATAAAGGCTTTACATAGATTTGCATATCTTATTTATTTTCTAACTACACAGTATGTAATCAGCAAAAATAGCATGATAAGCTTATGCCCATGCTAAGAAAAATTCCTTTAATAGCTTTCTGCTAAGTATCCGTGTTGGAAGTTTCCCATTTTATTTTTAAAGCATCAGGTACCTGAGTGAACTCAGCTCCGTGTTCCTTTGGGGAGAGATTTATCTTTGGGAATGTCAGGCATCTGTAGTGTAAATGTGTACATCCTTACTTGTTATCTGCATTCCCTTTATGCTTGAGGGGAAGAAATGGGCATTTCCAGGATGTGATTTATCTGATCCCAAGGGATAAATAGGCTAAAATAGTTAAATGAATTGTGCTGCAAAACAGTGCTGTTTTCAGTGGTGGTAAATGTCTGTGTTGTACGAGACTACACTTACCTGAAATAAATCAAACCCGCAGGCTTATATTTGGAGTTGTGCAGTGTCTGTAGGTTCATCAGTTTCCTGACAGGATGTTTATACTATTCTCATACTGCAACCTGTTGGTCTCAGATTGTTTAAACACACTGGGACCAGTGCATTCACTGAAAGGCCAATACTTTGTGAGTTCCAGAGTGAAAATTCAGTAGTTCTTTTATATTTCTGTGGATTTGCTTTGATGAGATATGTACAGGATCAGGATCAGATGCACAGAGGTGATGTTTGTACATGTATGAGACCTAGAGTCTGTATGATTTAAATACTTGCTCTCTTCCAACAGGTATAAATCAAATGAGGATTATGTCTATGTCAGAGGTCGTGGCCGAGGAAAGTACATTTGTGAAGAATGTGGCATTCGCTGCAAAAAGCCAAGCATGCTCAAAAAACATATCCGCACTCACACTGATGTCCGGCCTTATGTATGCAAGTTGTGCAATTTTGCCTTCAAAACTAAAGGTACTTGACCCTTTTTGCTGAACTCTTGCCACTTCTGGGTATTTTGCCATCTGGGATCCAAGCATCCATTGCAATCAAGAAGAAAATTTTCTTCACAGTAGAAATATTGTGTTTGTGTGTACAGGACTGTATGAGAGAGTTTGTTTGCTTCTGTTCAATTGATCCAGGGATGTTGTGAGACTCCTAGACTCCTTGAATAGCTTCATTAAGAGCTATAGGCTCTTGGCTGGTCCTTCTGTCTGCAGAGAAAATGTAAGAACTCCCCTGAAAAATAATACTCTACCAACATTGTTACATAGTGCAAATTTTAATTGCAGCAACACTTAAATGCTACCAGGAGAGTACACTTGTTATGACATAATGTAGAAGCAGAGCATCAGCTGCTGAGGGAAACATGCCTTCATGGGCTTTACAGTGGGTCAGTTTCAAGTTTATAAATAATGTATGTCTCCCAGATGGGCTACTCCATCCACTGTGGCATTAATTATGAATAGAGATCTGATAGCTTCTGTTCACATGTATTTATCAGCACAGAAAAAAGCTTCCATTTGTCACCCTGAGGCCACAGATAATGATATTCTTTGGAATTTAGATTTGTGGTATAACCATCTCCGTAAAAGAAAAAATCCTTCCCTCTGGTAGCATTTCTTTGTAGCACAGCCAAATGAGCCTTACATTCTCAGTTTCTTAGCTTCCCTTTGGCAGACAAGGGAAATAGATTCTGGTCCCAGTGCAGTGAACTTAGTTGAAGGGGGAGAAAGGAAGTTGAAGGAAATTTCTCCCAAGATCCCAGTACAGCTTCATGGCTGTTTTGAGGATTGAGAATTGTAATAGTTTCCATGACTCCAGCACTTCTTCCTGTGCCAAAGATGGGAATAACTGATGGATGGTAGTAGACCCATCAACCTAATTTAAGATGAGAACTTTTCATGGGCATGTAGAGACAAAGACAAGGAGCTGCTTGTTTGTCGTCCCAATAGACCATCTGGTGAGCTGTTCTCATATCAGTGCTTACATTTGACATTGATGGAGGAATGGGTCTTAAGGAGGGCCTTGAAGGAGTATTGTGGTTTTACAGCTGTGTTCATAGAGGACATTCCAGGAATAGGAGATGGCATGGAAAAAAAATGTGAAATTGCTTGCTGTGGCTGGCATTTCTGTCAGAGAAGAAGAAACACAGAGGAGGTGGTATGCTATTGCACAAGAAGGGCATGAGTAGGAAGAGACTAAGTTAGCCTTTGAGATACAAGAAGTGTTTAACTGGTGTGCAACTGCTTATGAGCAGTTGTCAGCCTCATAACTATTATTGCTATTCTGCTGAGAGCAGTAGGGGAAAGACTTTCAGAGGCACTTAGGTTTTCATTGTACACTCTGAGCATTTAGCTATCCAGAAGCATCAATGGCCAAGTTAGCCTTTTCATGCAGTGCACAGGCACAGTAAGAAACTCCTACTGACAAGGAAATTATTTGAACCAGCTGTGACTGAATGTCAAAGAAGAAGAGCCTGGCTTGTGAGCTTCTAAGCACATGTCCACTATCCAGCAGAGTGGTGCAGTGTTCCTGCGCCCAGGTTGCATGTGCCACACACACCATCTGGAGATGCTGTTTGGGATCCCACAAGCAGCATAAATGCATTGACAGAGGGATTTGCTTGAGCTAAGAAGCACCGTTTCTTGGTAGTGGGTTGGGCTTTCTTGTGCCATGCTTTCCCTGTTGTGCATTGCAAATGAGACTGAAGTGGATAATGGATTAGAGTGATATTCTCCAGCTTGTGCTTTATGCTCAAGATTCTTTGTCATGAAATGTATCTTGGGGCCAGTCTCAACCCAGTTTTCTTATCTGTGAAAAAACAGACCAAGACAGGCACTCCAGAAAGTCAATAGTCTAGTGTTAGATTGCTCCCTCAGGGTAATGGGAGATCTGATTTCAAATCTCTGTCTGATTCAAATCCGTACTTTAAATCTGGGAGCTGAACCTGAATTTCCCACATCCCAGGTGAATGCTGCAAGTACAGCTCCTCTCAGTTGAGAGATTGCAGCTAGATGGTAAAATTGCATAGAGAAGTTGGTAGGATATTTTTGCCTCAAAATGCTTCAAATACTCTGAACATTTGGAACCTACATGTGAGGTAAATGGAAGAACCCTTATCTTGAAAGTACCACAGCGTAACTAGGAGTGTGAGCCCTGAATGGCCTCTGTGCAGTGGACTTACTTTGATGTCTGGGCAGTCTGTACATATTGTGAACACTGAGCCCAGGAATAGATAACATCCAGAAGTTAGTTTAGTAGCTTGCTGGGGTACCTAAATGTCACGTGGAAAATTGGAGAGCTGCCTTTATACCTTTCAGGCCCTGAGTTTACTGGAATTTTTTATTTTCTTAAGATATAAGAATCCGTTCTCATTAGAACAGGCTCTGAGGGTAATGGGTTGGATGAGTCGGACCTGTCTGTTGTGGTGTTTTTTAAAGCTAAAACCCGTCATCTGCAGGATAACAGAGTTAAGATACACTGAAACCTGACTTGAAGAGTGATCTTTGCTGTTGTCCATTAATTAGATTAATCTCTGATCCGTAGGAAATCTGACAAAACATATGAAGTCTAAAGCACACATGAAAAAATGCCTGGAGCTTGGAGTATCAATGACATCTGTAGATGATGCTGAAACTGAAGAAGCAGGTATGTCAGAATGATTTCATTTAGTTGGAATGGCTTCTGGAGTATGCAAATGATTCATTGCACTTTAGCACAGTGCCTGGCTAATACTGGGATATTAAGAGTATTTGGGGCATTTTTTAATGAAGAGGTATCTTTTTAATAAACAGGAAGTATAAAAAATAAATCCTATTCAGTTCTCTGAGTTACATTTTTATTAAGATACATGCAGAGGAGCTAGAAATAAAAGTATGGCCTGTTGTCATCTGTCTCATACAAAGTTCCCAATCTTTCCACTTAAAATGTGAGAGATGGCAACGTTTAGTGAAGTTGCGATGTAGTGTAGGGTGAATTTGCTTTTATACTTCCTTTCAAGGATAAGGTTTTAAGGTATTATTTTGAAAAAATGTGGTTTCAGACTATGAAGAACGGCTTTGTGCAGCCATCCCAGATGAAGAGCATCCAGCAATGACAATGGGTGGGTAGGGGATGAATGTGGCATAAGGTGTAAGAGGTGGGATATGTGCTCACCATTTTGACTTGCTGTGGCTATTTCAGAAAACATGGAGGACATGCAGCAGGAGGCAGAGAAGAGCAGCAACCTGGCAGGCCTGTCAGCAGAGCACCAGTTTTCTGATGCAGAGGAATCAGATGGAGAGGATGGCGATGACAATGACGATGATGATGAAGATGAGGATGATTTTGATGATACTCAGGGAGACTCGACACCAAAAACCAGATCAAGAAGCACCAGCCCGCAGCCCCCTCGGTTCTCCTCCTTGTCCGTGAACTCGGCTGGGGCATCACAGAGGGCTTCCCCCGAGGGCTCCCTTTCAATGGGACACTCTTCCCTCATCAGTTACTTGGTCACCTTACCTAGCATTCAGGTTACTCAGCTTATAACACCAAGCGATTCCTGTGAAGATACACAAATGACAGAATATCAGAGGTTTTTCCAGAGTAAGAGTACAGATTCAGAGCCTGATAAAGACAGATTGGACATACCTAGCTGCATGGATGAGGATTACACACTTTGCTTAGACCCCAGTTCATCTCCAAGGGACCTCTCACCTTCCAGTCGACAATCGTCACCTGGCTATGATTCTTCACCCTACAGAGATAACTCACCAAAGAGGTATTTAATGCCAAAAGGGGATTTGTCACCCAGAAGGCACCTGTCACCCCGAAGAGATATTTCGCCTATGAGGCATCTTTCCCCACGAAAGGAGGCTGTGCTGAGGAGAGAGTTATCACCAAGACGGGATGTGTCACCAAGACGTCACCTGTCACCAAGGAGACCAATGTCACCAGGGAAAGATACATCTGTTCGAAGAGATTTGTCTCCTAGGCGAGAGAGGAGATATATGGCCTCAGTTAGAGCGGCGTCTCCCAGGAGAGGCTTATACCATAATCCAGCACTGTCCATGGGTCAATATTTACAGTCTGAATCTATTCCAGTGGGACATTCAGTAAGTATGAAAGAATATTTTCATTCCTCTTATCAAAAACAGTGCTCTTACCGAATTTATGCATAGCATTTTAAAAATCTTTGCAGCTTTGTAGAAGAAGAAGGCTTAAACTTTGAGCCTTGGTGGAAAGTCCTGAAACAAATGCAAGAAACTTGGAATAGACAGTGACCAAGTCAGGATGCTGATTCAATTGGATGCACTAGAGTCAGACTATAGGGGGTTGAGTCTTCACTTGGTACAACCCCGAGTAGCTCCATTAGCTTCAATAAAATTAGGCTGGTTTGCATTATGAAATGTCATTTTTTAAATGGAAGCTTATGTGGTGCGTGAGGCTTGTTTCTGCACTGTAAAAAATCTTCTGTTTCCAAGATCAGATGGGATCAAGCCAAGATCAAGGCTTAAGGCCCTGTCTCTGAGGTTTAGTCCCCATTGTTGAGTATTGTTTAATGGAATAAAAATGCTAAGATAAATGAAACCTCTCAGAAAAGCAGAGTGCCCATTGAAATCAGGATCTGTAGCTGGAATTTTAAGAATATTGTTGTATGAGAGGAGCAGGCAGCTGTCTGCCCTACAGAAAGTGCCATCACAACTGGCTGTTCCAACAGGGACACAACTGTCTAGGTGGAAATATGCAAAACTTGCACAGCTGCTGTCTGTGCTATTCCCTTTCAGTAAAACAGTTCTCAGTAACTACCAGATTGGCACTTTTGACCAGCTCTACCATTCACAAAGCACTCCCTTCAGAAATAGATTTGGTCTTTAAAGGTAAGGAATAGCCTTGCTATAAATGCATTTGCTTATTTATTTACTATGCTTCCCTCACCATGTTTGATGTTGTGGCTACCCTCTCACTGCCTGCCTCCTCAGCCTGTATGGGTGGGTTCAGCTTGGGCAAGCTGGAGAGGGGTGGCTGATTAAAAGTGGTCCATGAGGAAGGGCGCACTGAAACCCTGCTGCACTGTCATAGGAGTGATCACTGCATAGCTGAAAGAGGATACAAATCCCATCAGCAGTTCTATTGGCAAAGTGAGGAAGCTCAAGAGGATGAAGAGCCACCAGTTTAACTGTCCTGATGTCTTAGTATCAAATGGATAGGATTATATGGGATGCTACAGCTGACATTGTGCAGGGTGCCCCAGTCCTTCATGTACCACATAAGACACACTGGCATCCTGTAGTAGAGATTTTGGATGTGTAATGATACTAGCAAAAGGGGGTACATTAACAGTCATCCTTGGTCATCTGACAGTTCTTGCTGTTAACATTTTCCTTGTGTGTTATGCACACCTTCCAGCAAGGTGTTTAGCACATTGTAAGGACTTTTTTAGCACTCTTAGCTCCTTCTTTTGAGAAGTCCACCACGCCAGATGGAATTCTAACACTTACCTTATTTTTGAGGTAGGATCAGTCATGTGGCAGTGAAAACCCAAGTCAATTGTCTTATGGAAATCATCAGTAGCTCAGTGGCTTGTTGAGTGTTTTGAGAGGGAAGCCCGGATCTCAGTAGAGTCACTGTGACCTTAATACAGGCATCACTGGAAGTGGAGCCCAGGCAAATTTAAATGAAAAAATGACAAGTGAGGATGAATGCCCATCACAACAAACAATTGCAAGGAAGGAAGGATGGATTCCTCACCTCTTGATGCCTTTCTGGAAGATGTACTTTAACCAAAGAGTAGTTAAGTGACACAAGTTGTTACACTAAGTGTGTGGGAAGACAAATAACACCTGAGCTGCTATAAATGAAAGCTGTCAGAGAAGAAAAAGGAATAAAGACTGGTTTTCACTTTCAGAGTAGTGAAATCTAGCAAATCAGAATATCATTAGCAGCTGCATCAGTGATGCACATGCCAGCTTACAATCCTACAATATTTTTAAGGGCTGCATTGGGTTCCCAGTCCTTGCAGGAATAAGAGTTGTTTTGTGCTTCTGCAGTTCCCAGAAGAGGCCAGTTTTATTTCTTCTCCACTGAAGTTCATGTATTTGCTGTAGTCTCTTTGGCCAATGCTGGTCTAGTTCCCCTTCACATTGCTTCGTGTTGAATGTCCATGCACTTTGGTGGTCTTGTGCAAAGAGCTTGTGAAGTGTTATGGCATTGAAAGCACCACATAGAAAGCAATTGAAATTATTTCTTTAGGAAGTGGAATAGAGCACAGGGAAAGTACCCATTTTTTTACGTTGTACAAAAATACAGAAAAATACACTTTTTTTTCCTTCGACAGTTAATAACACAATACTCTCTCCAAAGTAACCTAAGACTCTGGTTTATGCTGGGGCACACTTGGCCTTGACAAGTTAAATTGATGTCTTTAAAATTAAAGGCAGATACTCTCTGCTCTCTAAATAAATTCGGGGTCTCCTCTTCTGTGAATGCCAGAGGTTTCTTTCCTTTCTGAGGAGGTTGATGCTATTATTGGAGGGCTTCGATTCTTCTCCCCAGTCATTTTCTGCCAGTCCTGAGAGAAAGAGAAGGAATAGGAAGGCTGCATTTGTTCACCCTGAGTGAATCTCTGTTACCATTTTATTTTGGATCAGGTGTATGTCTCTGTTGTCACATTTATTGTGCTTTGACTCAAATTGCAGTCTTGGAGTAAGTGATCTGGATTGTTGTCAGATGAAATTAAACTGAAAAAATGTTCTCCAAGAGTGCAGCAGGTGCACTAGAACTGTGAGTGGCCATTCAAGTGAGTGAAAAGAGACCGCATAGCACTAATCCAAAGAAACCTTCCCCTCCAAGCCCACTACGCTTGTGTTGGGCTTGGCATCCAGCACCAACAGTTTCACTCCATTCCTGCTTGTGCCAAGTCTTAATGCATCCCTCTGCTACCTAGTGCAGACCAGAGCTTTTGCCTCTTCTTCCAGCCTCAGGACTAGATACCATATCTTGTTGTGAGTGGTACAGACTTGACTCTAGCAACTGTTTTAGCTTCTAGGAGGTAGTGCATTTTGTTTGTGTTGCCATTTTGTTCCTCATCTCATCTATTTTGAAGTCCAAAACCTGTCTTGATATATTCAGAAGGGATGAAGGGAGTTAGGCACTTCTATAACCACTTTAAAGTTGATAGGACTTAAAAGTCCTTTGTTCATCCCAGATATGGGTATTAAATCCCTTCCCAAATACTCACTACTTTATCATCTTGAGTGAAATAAGTTCTTGTACAGAGAGCCAGCCACTTCTGAAGTCCAGGTAAACTGTAAATAGGTTCACTGATGTATCTGGGCTACTATGGTGCATTCTCAGTAGGGCTGCAAATTGAGGTGATCCTGAAACTGAAGTCCACATAGAGTTTTAGTCACTTTATTAAGCATCATGTCTGTCAGAAAATACATTGGTAATATGGTCTGTTATTGAATTTCACTATAGAGTTCATCGTTTTCTGATTTTTAACTTCAAAAAACCTCAAGTACATTATGATACAGTACTCAAAGGCACTGTTTTCCACCCAACATCTTTTTGCAAGCTGTAGTCTGAGGCTGTCCAGAGAATATCTGTGAAGGATGCATGGCTTTGAAATGTGATCTTCTTCTGAATCTCCCACAGCCTGTTTTGGGTGATGTACCAGATACAGGGTAAACCCTCTCTCATCCCTGAGGCATTCTGGGGGACCTGTGAAGCTGGATATGCCTTTGCTCAGGGGTGTGATGTGAAAGTGTAGCTTTATGACCAGGTCAGAGCATTTCATGAAAAGCTGCTACAGAGTATTGTTGCTTTGGAAATTATATGTCATCTGGAGTTGAAGGGAAATATACTAATCTGTAACAAATGAGAATTAATAGGAAATGAACTGGATTCCCATCACCTGACAAAGAGAGGAAGCATGGCAGCAACCTCACGGCACTGGCAGCAACCCATTCTGACTGCACTGCAAAAAGATATTGTGACTTCCTGCGCTGTGCTCTGTGATCTAATACTTGCCCTGTCAACCGAATAAAGTCTTTGGATTTTCAGGATGCTTGTTAAAAAAAGACAGTCTTTTCCCATGAATATGTATATGTGTGTCTGCTTGTAGGTATGAAAATGCTAGATACTGGTAAAGGAAATAAAAGCTGGGTAAGAGGTTGGAACAGTTATTAGTGCCTGTAACAATTTGTGTTGTCTGTTTCCAAACTTACTTGCCAGAGCTAGAGAAAGATAATCCAATATGTACTCAGCCAAGCTTAGAAGGTGTCCAGTGGAGATGCACAGACTGCCACTGTCTATGTAAAAATTTGGCATATGAGACATGCATTGGATGATACTGCTGATCTTAAAGTGTGTAGCAGTTTCTATCATGTTAGCCACCTCTATCTGGCAAGGACAGACTGTTACTCTATTCCCTTTTGAAACTGGGCAGGATAAAACATGAAGCCAATGTCTTTCTCAATTAGAGATTTCTGTGTGACTAGGTTTGTTCTTTGATGAGTTTTACTCTTTTTTTTTTTTTGGTTGCTTTTACTCAATTTCCCTTAGCCCGAGTTCACATCAGATGTAATAGTGATAAATGTCGTGGCTTAGGAAACATCCAAGAAGACAGTATGACTGAGAAACGAGTTGACACACCAAAGATGGAGAAAAAAATAGGGGGCAGGTAACTATGCAGAGGTGAGGTTAGTGATAGGAAGGACTGACAGGGTAGGTTAACTGAGTCTTATGCAGTTTATTGGCAACTGCAGTTTATTTTGTAAATTTTTCCCCATTCAGCAGTATAATGTGCTGTCACTGTGCTTTCTTATGACAGTTTCTCTTTTATGAGACTCAAGCATCTCACTTTCTGAATATGAAAATTCCCAACATAGATTAGTCTCTGAAAAATAACATCTCTGAAGTTCGAGTCTGATGATTATGGGTCACCCTTTCTGTCTCAGTGTTGATTTATATTAAACAGGACAAAGCATCTGAGCACAGTGAGATTGAGCCCTTGGGTAGCACAGAAACTGAATTTTTAATTGCCCCCTAAACCAGCTCCCTGGGATGGGATCAAGAGGTTGCTTAATGCCTTGAGAGCTAGGATTTTCCAGCAGTGAAGTGCTGCCATTTTAATGCGCTGGCATTTAGCACCGTAGTCCTTGGGCTGCCGCACCAAGGCTATGGTAGTGTTAGAGCTTTGGGGCAATTGATTGGTGTTTGGTCAATTTATGGAGCAGAGATGAGCATTTTTGTTCATTTAATTTCATGTGAGAGGCCCCAAGAGCTGTGTGGCCAAATCCCACACGTAATTATGAAAATGTCATCCTGCACTTCTGTAATCATTGTTCCGCTGTTCAACAATAAATGGTAATTAATCATCAGATAGCAAACAATTTTTAAAACTTAAGAATGAAAAAAAAACCCCAAAAGCCCAGGGCATATTTAATACTGAGTGGAGATGGAACTATTCATTCTTCCAAGGAACTAATGGGAAGGCACTGAAAATGTCAATATAGCAAGATTGGCTTTTATTAGCCATCACAAAATCCTCCATTCTTCTCAATCCTATTATGAGTGGGTGAGTCTCCCTGGGACAGAATCATCACTTTTGCTCACAGCAAAGCCTGTGCTTTTGTTACTATTTATTGTTTACACTGCAGATAGGCCAGAATGGTTCTTCATTGTCTCAATAACTGGAAAAATTTGTATCTTCATTGCACAGAGGCACTTGAACTTCCGTGAAAATACCCACCCCCTTTCGTCAGGGATTGGGTAAAGCTCACAGGGAGCAAGTGCCTTCTCTGGGGCTCAAAAGCAGAATCTTTCAGGAGGCAGAAAATACGTTCATGCCGTCAGATTTTCTCCATTATGCCAAGCAGTGGTAGTAAGCAGGGGGCATTTGGATGTGTATTTCTCTGCAACAAAGTCTTGATACCCAGTGTGGACTGCAAATGCCAGCACAATTTTCCAAAAACGAGAATAAGATGGATCTCCAGGCTAAATTTCTCGGGGGGAATGAAAATCTGTTTACCGCAAATTCTCTTCAAAGTTTCAGTTGAATATAATACTCTTCAATTCCTGACCTAAATTGCTGCATTTTGTTGCTGAGCTCTCTTAACTAGCTGCTACCTTTCACCTCAGAGGCATGAGCCCTGTAGATCTGAGCTGAGCAAAACCTCCTCTGTTATTTGGATATGCAATTAGTGCATTTCCAAATGCTTTGGGATCCATCTGCATGAAAGGTGCTTCATGAAAGGGAGGTTGTATTAGGCAGGAAAGCAGATAGGTGGTTTGGCAGCCAGACAAGAATTCTGCTAGTAGCAGTGCTGACATTTCTTTTTTTTTTCTTTTCTTTTTTTTTTTTCTGGTTACAGAGAAGGGGGTTGTCTCAGGCACCTTACTTCAATGTATATGGAGAAAAAGGAGGCATGGAGCACCGCAGGTCTAGCCTGTTCCCTGAAGGTCCGAGTGACTATGTCTTCAGTCATCTTCCACTACACTCCCAGCAACAGATCCGAGCACCTATCCCCATGATGCCTATTGGGGGTATCCAGATGGTCCATTCAGTACCCATGGCCCTTTCAGGTTTACATTCTCCGTCCACTTTGGCCCTGCAGAGGGAGGTCTCTGAGGAGAAGCAAAGAGGAACTGTGGAAACCCTTACAAAAGAATCATATAGTATTTCTAAGCACCATGAGAAACGTACCTCTCCGCACAGCTTGCACCCCAGCACTCCCTCCAGCACGCCCTCCTCGCCGTTGCTGTTGCTGACACAGAGCACATCGGAGGACAGTGTCGTGGCTACCGAGAGGGAGCAGGAGGAGAACATACAGACTTGTACAAAAGCCATAGCCTCTCTGCGAATCGCCACAGAAGAAGCCGTTCTGCACGGGGCAGAGCAGCTGCAGAGGCCTTCCGAGCCTCCCCAGAAACCCTTAGAAAGTGCACATTTTAGCATTAAACACTTTAGTGGATCTGAGCCAGGCCAGACCTGTGCCTCAGCCACCCATCCTGACTTGCACGGTGGTGAGCAGGACAGTTTTGGTACATCACAGACTGTGTTAGCCCATCCCACCTTTTACAGCAAGAGCTTTGTGGACGTCCGGCAGTTGGGCTTTCACAGCAGGAGTGACCCCCCATCAAGCACACAGGAGAGAAAAGATCCGTCATCTGAGAAGAGCAAGCCACATTGATCTGAGATGCATGGAGACTTTCACCCATACATTTACACCACCATTTTTTTTCCTAGAGATAGAAGTATTCAACTTTACAGCATGCCTGTTCTAAGTTACAGTAGTTTGCTATTATATATACTTTTGTTATATCAAAAGAATTAGATAAAGTAACAAGTCATCATGAGCCTGACCAAAACTAAATTTGAAATTCTTATTGGGTCTGGTACTTTTAAATTGTACAGATGTTTGTGCCTTTTCTTTACTTTGCTTATATTCTTATAAGCATTTTTTTAGCAGTAATTTGTACATATTTTAGAATTTGTGTATCTGCTTTGTAATAAATGTAATTTCTTTCCTTTTTTGGACACTTGGATCTAAATGATGTAAAACAGAACAGCATCAATATATGTGAGGTTGCACTAAAACATATTTTTATATGATTAAAACTGAACAGCTTTTATGTACAGCTCTGATTCTGTAATACTAATATTTATTTACTTTGTTTCATAAATTGTAAATTTTTTTCTTAATGTTGTGGATTGCTTTTCTATGTGAAGCATGGGATTTACTGTTGCGTAATTAGAACAAAATGTATATTGTAAAACAAGATATTTAAACTAGAGTATCTTATCTTATTCTGCACTTATGCATTAGTTAAAAAAAAAAAAAGATAAAGGATGTATCAGTCAGTTCTTAACTCTTGTAATTTTTTTTTGTCTCTTGTTTGCTGGATTGACTATAACTTAAGTGCTGATTGTGATTTTAAACTGATAGTACCGTAAAGCATTAAAGTAAAACAATGTGCTATTGTGAGTTTTTTCAAAGCTTTATAAAACAGTTATAAATATATTAAAAGTATTTGGTCTTATGTGAACATGTTGATCTATATACTCCTTAAAAAAACTATGGGAAAACATTCCACCCCATGTAAATATGTGCATCACTGGTGCCATCTGTGTAGCTCACCGGGACCGGCAAGGTTTGCTATGCTGGTGCTTCCAGGATTGGAGCCGGGGCACCGCTGACTGCCGGGAGGCAGAGTCCAGCAGTGTTATGAGCCATTCCCCAACCTCCAGCAGCAGGGTGGCAAGGCCCCTACGGCCGCACAGGGCTGGGCGAGGAGCCAGCCTGCTGGCTGGACACACGGTGCCCTGCCAAGCCCTGGCAGTCCCCTGCTAGTGAGGGCTGACAAAGGGGCATATTCACTCCTGAATAAGTGCACGGGAGTGTCATTGAGGGGTTTGGAGTGGAGAAAAAGGTGTTTCCTTGCACATGAACTCCACGGCTGGTCACTTCCAACTACAGTACCTGGGTCAGCTTCAGGGGAGGCTCCCATTCTGTTCTTTTCCATCTTGTCTGGTGGATGAAGGTGTGTGGCCCTGCTGGTAAGGCAGAGAACACCGCCACCATGGCCTCTTCTGAAATGGGATTCATGGGCAAGAGAGTCACAGTCTTCCAGAGTAGGGTCTTCATCTGGGCAAGGTTTGCTCCAAAGGAAAGTCAGGAGGAGCCCGGGCTTGTGTTTGAATACGTGTGGTGGGTTACCACTACCACCAGCAGCATGCGTGCACGCACGCACGCACACACACACACACACTCAAACACACGCATGCATACGCACAGATGAAAGAAATCAACGACCTGGATTATATTTTGTGCTATTTAGTGAATTATAAATCTGTGAAAACAAGTTTGTATATGGACTTAAAATACATTTAAGGAGTGTTCTTTAAAAAGAAATAAATATACAGTTACATCCATAAGGTGTCTAGTTTTCATGTGTTCTTTGAATTTTTCAAGTTTATTGGTGTTCCAGTATCCTGCACAAGAAGCACCCTTAAAAATGTGAGTGGCACTGAAAAATGTGGACCATGTTTTGACTTTCTCATATATTATCAAAGCAAACTAGTTTATTTCTCCAATAATACCATGCGGGGGCAGAACCGCAGCTGGTATGTTGTCGTAATTCTAGCATGATGGCATATGACTAGCGTAATACCATAATGGATGGTGACCGCTTCTAAACATTAAAGCTTAGTTTCTCAAACCCATTGAAATGTTCTACCTTTATTCCAGATCATTATAGTAACCTTGCTAAAATAAGCATGTGACAGAAAATTGTCTCATTTCAGACTGGAGAGAGGAGAAGCAGTATATATTGTTGGAGGTGAGCAGCTTGTTGGACCATGCTTCTGTAAAAGAAAAGGAGGAGTCAATTATACATTTTAAATAAACAAGCTCTGATAAAAACCTCCCTCTTCTTTGTCTTCACGGCTGTATTGAGAACAAAATTCTCTGCACAATGATCAGCTAATCAGGTAATCATAGATACTTTATTAAAAGGGAACCAGGCAACCCCTGATGGTAAATTCTCTATTAACATTGCCGTTATAAGCAGCCTTCTTTCTGTGGGAGTTACCTCTGGCTTGTTTGATTATTTTAATTAATTTGCAGCTGCAATTTGCCATCCAGCTTTTCAGCCTTGGGGAATTTCTTTTTAATAATCAGTGAGCAAGTATCACTAAAATTACATGTGATATTTTTGGGTTACAATGGAGCAACCCTAAAGAGGTTTCAGGTATTTACAATTGTAATTGTATTTTCTTAATGAGTTAATGTCCATACAGTGCTTTGAAAAAAATGTATCCTCATAAAAGGCCTGGGCATCAATGATGACATGCTTTGGAAGGGGTGTGGAGGAGGAATGGCAAACACGTCTGACAGAATTTTCCAAGACGTGAGCAATTTTCAGAACCCACATAGTGGGCACAGCAACGGGGACTGGGGGAGCAGAAAATCCCATGAGTGCTCGCCTATGGTGCCTGGTGCAGCCCTTTCCAAGCTGCCTGCGGAGACGACAGTGGGGGGCTATGTTTGTGCCCTGCTGTGCTGAGCCTACAAATTCAGCCTCAATGTGGAGGGGAATGTAGCTGCACAGCTCCCAGCCAGAGGTGTTGGTCTCCAGGCAAGACTGGAGTTGCCTGTGTGAGACAGCCCCTCTGAGGGTGATGGGGAGGGTATGCCTCCAAAATACTTGGTGTGGTGGATGCACATAGGTCTGTTAGGACCAAAGGAGGGTAACTCTGACGTCTCTGATGTAAAAGTTCTGTTGTTTTAAAAGGGATGAGAAGAAGGGATTTAACAGGGCACTCTAGAAAACTGCAGAACTGAACAAGGATACTTATATGCAATGTGCTAAAAAAATTCTATGTCAGGAATATAATTACCTATTATATTGTTTGAGGAGGTTATAATTTTCTATGAAGATCCATATGTCTTTTCTATAAAGCACAAGAGAAATACAGATGCTTTGGCAAGCTCTCTTTACTTCCTTCTTTCAGAATACTGTCACCAGAGTCACTTAAGGATTTATTTGCGTCACCAAAATAGAGGGTGTATCAGTCTCATATAACTGCCTGCACAATCCTCTTATGAAGCTTTAGATTCTGACTCAGGGCAGTAACTCCATTGCATGTTAAATACAGGACTTCCCCCCTGCATGACACACTGCCAGCAGTGGATAATAATTAGCACCAATAAAGGGCATTATTAGCTCTAACAGACCCAAATGGAGTAAAGTGACTTAAGTACAAAAATTCCAATCCAAGAATGCTGCAGTCAGCTCCCACTTAACCCTAGTGGCACCTCCACTTATAGGGTGCTCCACCTTGTTTGAGGCTGTTTCCTGCTTCTGGGCACAAGTTGCACTTCTCTCCTTGGAACTGCTTCATGTCTCTTCCCCTCCCACATTGACCTGGATATCAGAAAGTATATATTTCTTGCCCTAGGTCCTCTGTGAGACCTGCCTTACTGAGTGGGTCTTTGAAAATACCTGATACATAGTGAAATGTGCCTCCCTCTTGAATTATACTTCTGGCAAGTGCTGTCACTATCTCTTACAGATTAATCGATTAGTCTAATGATTTGGTTCCCCTTTCTGGGTATCTAAAAAAACCCAAACAAACACCCAAATCTGTGTTGAAACTGGCTAGACATTTCCAGTCTCCTAGTAGAGAGTGCCCAAAGTACCCCGTGAGGAGTAGAAGTCTTTTCTTTCCTGCCGGAGTTCTGCAACTGTGAAACAAAATATTCAAGATTCATTGGATCGTCAAGACTGTAGCCTATTGTCCCCAAGAAGAAAAGATGTTTGGATGTGCCCTTCTCAGTAGGGAGAGAGCTGCCAGGAAGAGGGGTGAGTAGAGTGGTGTGGCAGAGACCTAAAGGAACAAGAGCTAAAGCAGGTCCCTGCCTTCAGTCTTCTAGGTACCTTGGAGATCACAGTTTCCAAACATGCTTCCTACTTAGCATCCAGCTCCTTTCTGAGGTGACTGACACTCCTATGTTCAATGGAAGTGGGCCGGAACTTAATGTCCTGGGCTTCAGAGTGAGGAACAAATCCTAAAAGTTAGGTGTTAGAGTACCTGAATCCTTTACTGGGTTTTGCCCTAAATAGCTCAGGGAGAACAAGCCTTATTGATTTGTTTCATTGTACAGTGGAACAAGCTGATGGGAGTTATTCTTTTAAGTCATTTAGCCACCCCTGAAAATCCCAATCAATATTCTCTAAAGAATGTCCTTAAAGTAAATCCAGGATATTCAATGCAAAACCTGCACAGCACATCATCCATTTTAGTCTAGTCACTATTTTGGTGGTTTGGGGGTTTTTTCAGTTTAATTGCCTGCATGAAAAAATCAGCAGTCTGTGTACTAATTGAGTTTATTACTGTGACAATGCCCCTGTGCCCTTTCTCAAGCACACACCAAACACAGCCCCTGAACATATGCTTACTGTAGGCTCGATTTAAGATGAAAGTGCTGGAGAGCTTGACTTATTCTGCAGTTATTTTTGGGGTCTTTCTATATGCTACATCTGTCACATGTGTTTGCACTATCTTTAGTATGTCTGCTTTTGACTGGATTCAGTACCACCAGTGGCACCAGGAATGTGGAAGACAGCTTTCATTGTGAAACACTTGGCTTTTGCCCGTATGTGATGCCTACATGAGGTATAATAAGCTGATTTGTTGTGTGTACGTACATCTTTTCCAAATGATTGTGCTTGATTAGGAAAATTCTAAAAATTTCTCTAATTTTTTAGTATAGAGGTGACCCATACATATGGTTCACTTGTGTAGGGCTTTAGTAGGTATATGACTGAATGTAAGAAAATGAGAAAAGTCTCTATCTTTTCATACAAGATATTCTTAAGTGGAGGCAGAGCTGGATGAAATTTATCCTTGAGAGCAGACCCCTGCAAGGACTATGAACTGTGGGAATCCCCATAAAGGATGAACTGGCATTCAGAGACTGCTGTCTCTCCACGCTGGCAACTGTCTGCACAAGGTTCCTTGGTGTCATTTTCCTTGCAGCTTTAAGAAAAATGGATGATCTCCTGTGCATTCCACTGTGCATTGCTGCATATATGTTGCAAACTCATCTCCTACAGGCAAGCTTCTCACCCAAGGCACACCAGGCTAGCTCCAGTGTTGCCAGTGCTCTACTGCAGGGCAACCAAGGGACTCTGGGAGCCTAACACCTCTGAGGTCTTTTGAAGCATACAAATAGCCTGTGAGATTTTGCCTGTTTGCAGGGTGGACTACAGGTTGTGTGAGCAGTGATAGAAGAAAACAACAGCTTTTTGAAAACCAGAAAAATTTTCTACTCTAGTGAGTTTCCCTGCTTTTCCGCATTGTATGAATATTCATTCTGAAGCTGACATGTTGAGGAGAGCTTGATCAGCAGCAGGCTTTATCAAAACCAGAACCAATATTACTACATAAACTGCCTTTTCACATACCTTCCTGATGAGTGACATCTCTGAACTGACAGGAGTGCTGCAAAGCAAAGCAGCCAGGATGAATATGCATGGCGGCACACAGCCCCATGAGCACCCTGTGAGGTGGAGAAAGCCAGGGGGGGAGATCCAGCTCTGTACTGAAGAACAGCATTTCTTTTCCCCCTCTCCTGCCAGAATATAAGAAGAGGCTGACACACTGCCATAGAAACTAATGGAGTTTCCACATTCATTTTAACAGCAGGAGGTGCAGTCTCTGAAGGCTTGTTTCCATGAGGTGATGAGAAATCTTGCTGCTAAAGTTGCAGAGGAATGTCAGAGTACTTGGCATTTTGCCATTTCAACCTCCTTCGTTTCCATCTGTTCCTAGAGAAGCAAAGGTGTTTGCCTGCTTCAGCTGTGCTTTGCCGGGGCAAGGGGGGATCTCGCGGCCGGGGGCATGCAGCTCTTGGCCATGGAAGGAGGTGGTCCCTGAATGTCCTTGTTACTGGTGCAAATGCCCTGAATCCTCTGGGCAAATTAGCCTTGACCCTCTAAGAATAGTTTGCAAGACAAAGGAATGCTGGGGAAGAGCCTGTGTGCTTATTCTTTCTAAGTAGATATACATTCCTAATTTCTAAAGGGTGACTTCAAAAGAGTGAGTATTAGAAAAGCCAGGTTTTCAGAAGAGCTGGACTTTGACTGAGGCACTTGGATGAAGTGGTCAGAGTTTTCAAAAGTGCTGAGCACTTGTTATCTGCAGGAACTGCTGGATTCTGGGCACATGTGAAAATCTGGTGCTTAAAAAATTCTTAATGACTAACTTAATGATGTCTGGCACTTCACTTCTATTTGCTGTTTCTCATAATCTTTCTTCCCTCCACAACATCCATATTGAGCCAGAAAGAAAGGAGGAAAAACAAAATGAACGAAACAATGAGCAAACATTCATGGCTGAAATACCCTATTCCATTTTACTGTCAGGAAAAATGTAAATGATAAAGTGGAGGCTTTGACCAGTTTTGTGACAGAGTTTTTCCTCTCTGTTTCATATTTCTTGATGACATTTTAACTCATGAGACTGGCACAGCAAGATATCTTGGACTCGTCGTTAATCTTTCAGAAGTTTTCCTTGGACATTTAGAAGAGAGGGTCTTTTAACTTAAAACAAAAAATGGAAAAATCAAGAAGGCAAAGGGATGGAGCACTGCAGGAAGCAGTCCTTCTCTGGCAGAAGATGAGGTAAATAGTCTAATAGTTTTTTCCATCTGTATTTCCTCTGGCCCTACTGTGAGCAAAAGGGATTCAGATCCAGCTGATCTCTCAGGGTGGGGGGTGAAGGAGACTGGGTGATATTATAAGCTGAGTACTGCAGCCTGCTCCATCAATTAACACAGGTGTGGGGAAGAAGCTGAGGGGAATAATGCCCCTGTGGTTTTACCCCTGCTCTGTGGGATCCTGTGAAACGCTTTTGCTGGCTCTCTGCAGAGTTGGATTCCTGCCAGGCTGTGGGAGCGAAGGATCAGCCACTGTCTAGAGCATTGCCCTGCACTAACCCGCTGGATTTCCATGCAGAAATCCAAGTGAGAATTAATGCTACTTTAGGCAGCCTAAACTTTGGCTGTGTTTGCTCTCTAGCTGCTACTGCATAGCCATGGACTGCCATGGCTGCTGCCACGGCCGCTGCCATGAAAGCCACTGGTGGGGAAGCGCTGGCTGGGGGGCTCAGTCTGGTGGGGCATGTCAGGGAGTTGGTGGAGGCTCTAAGGCTGCTGGCTTTGGAGTATTCACTGCTTGAGGCTGCTCTGGCTTGTCTGTGTCCCATGAGCTCCCAAACAGCGCTTGGAAATTCGGTACCCTGGAGCTTGCAAAGTTTCCTGGCTTCTGCAGTCTTAATTTTCCAGGAAAGGGGACAAGCTAAACCCTCCAGTGGTTTGGTTTGCTGTTTTTATTAAAATTAAAGTATTCAAAATAATGCCAATGGTGTCAAACATTACTCCTTCCTGGGGGAATATGAGACAGGAACCAAAAATGTATTGTCACAATGCACATTACCTGAGAATTTCATTAAATTAAAAAAAGCAGTGAATAAGAAAGCCAATGACTGTTTTAAATAGGTAGGATACAGTCTCCTTCCCCCTTTAACTTTAGCCTGTTAGTTCCAGAAACATCAACAGTGACGATGATCTAGTCATCTGTATTCTGCGGGCTTTTATGGGATACCAGCTCCTGATTTTATACACAAGTTTTATGATAGACTGCCTATTTCAGAAAAAATTACAGTTGTCAGCTCGGTATTCAAGTTGTTAAAACTATCAATGTCATGAGGTGGATTGACCCTAGCTTGACAGCAGGCACCCACCAGCTCTGTCACATCTCTCCTCAGCTGGACAGGGGAGACAAAATATCATGAAAGGCTTGTGGGTCCAGATAAGGACAGGGGGACATCACTCAGCAGTTATGGGCAAAACAGACTCGACTTGGGGAAATTGGTTTTAATTCATTACCAATCAAATCAGAGTAAGATACTGAGAAATAAAATCTAATCTTAACACCTTCCCCCACCCCTCCCTTCTTCCCAAGCTTAAATTACTCCCTATTTTCTCTCCCTTCTCCCCCCAGTGGTGCAGGTGGATGGGAAATGGGGGATGTAGTTGGTTCATCACATGTTGTTTCTGCTGCTCCTTACTCCTCAGGGGTAGGACTCCTCACACTCTTCTCCTGCTCCAGCATGTGTCCCTTCCATAGGGTGCAGTCCCTCAGGAACAGACTGCACCAGTGCTGGTCCCCTGTGGGGTCACAAGTCCTGCCAGCAAACATGCTCCAGTGTGGGTTCCTCTTTCCATGAGATCACAGGTCCTGCCAGGAGCCTGCTCCAGCATGGGCTTCTCATGCGATCACAGCTGCCTTCAGGAATCCACCTGCTCCAGCATGGGGACCTCCACAGGCTGCAGGTGGATGCCTGCTCCACCATGACCTCCATGGGCTGCAGAAGAACAGCCTGCCTCACCATGGTCTTCACTACGGGTGACAGAGAAATCTCTGCCCTGGCACCTGGAGTACCTCCTGTGCCTCCTTCTTCTCTGAGCTTGGTGTCTGCAGAGTTGTTTCTCTCACATATAGCCCCTCCTGTTACCAAAACCTTACCATTAAGACCCAATACATGTCCCAGTGTTCTAAATATAAGAGGCACAATGTGACATATGAAGAGAAGAGCTCAGAGGGTGAAACATTTTCAAAAAAAATGACCATCATTCAAATGCTATAGGATCTGCAGTTGGAATTTTTTGTATTATGATGAACAAAATGCTACAATGGAGTTTGAAGGTGCAAATCAGGCTATAAGAAAGCATGAGCGTGCATGCTTTCAACACCAAAATGACTTACTGGCTGCTAATTAAATCTCGGGGCAAATGGGATTTCATTTTTATTTTTTGATGGAAAAAGTGGTTTTATTACATTTGCTTGGCTGACAGCCAGGAATACCGCTCAATACAAATCAAGAAAAGTTAAAGGCCTTCTGCAGCAACATATGGCTTGTTTGGGAAGTATGAGTCATAAATGGAACCAGATGCAAAAAAAAAAAAAAGAAAAAAGTTTATAAGAAGGTAGCAACTGTCCTCAGACAGATGCTGCTATTGTTATTTCTGATGTTTCCACCTCCTTGTGAAAAATTTTTACATGCATATCAGTGAACAATATTTTTACCAGCATGGGCTGTCTGTTTCAAAGCCCTTCAATGGCATAGGTCCACTCAGTCTGCTCTTGTAGGGACTTCATACCTTACACAAGCTGTTTTCTTCTTGTGACTTATTAAAACATGATTCTCAATACTGTTTGTTTCCCTCCTGGTTTCAGGGTGTTTCTTAACATATGCAGGATTGGCCTTTAGTTTGTTCTCCAAGTCCTATGTAAATACAGAATAATTGAAGTATGTCCTTGCCTCGGAAGAAACCCTACGGGCGCTTTGTAATCACACCCTGTGCATATCTGCAGGGAGGGCGTGTGTGCATATGCCTGTACACACACAGTGAACCCAAGTGCCAAGAAAATGACAACCAACACGGGGAGGGGAGCCATCAAGGCCCATCTTCTGCCAAGAACTTTGACTGCCTGTAGCAAGGCAACAGGTAAACAGAGCACTGATGAGGGGGGCAAGCAGACTCATTTTGGCACCATTAGTGTAGGGCTCACAGCTCTTTGCCTGCTGACTACTGTCATTGCTGCGTGTCAAGGACTCCCTGCAACCACATAAAGAACTACCTGCCTGTGCACCCGTTGCTGTGTTGTGTACCCAGGGCATAGGAGTACCTTTAGCACAGGGGCCCATAAATTTATAAGAGTTTGACTCTTGAGCCCTAGATGCCATGTTCTTTTTACCTTGTGTCCATATTTCACCCTTTTCCTGTTTTTGTCCTAACTTCTCCAGGCCTTCACTCTGTTTCACATGAAGGTTGCCAAGAACTTTGTCAAAATCTAGGCTATCAAGATCCCCTTCCTTCCCGCATGAAATTCCCTCATACTACAGGTAAAACAGATTTGCTGGGTCTCCCTGCTGGGCAAAGCTGATCTAGCCCTGGTCCAAAAGGAAATAATGTCTTACATGTTCAAGTCCTGTAGAAGAAAATGGTCACATACCCTTCAACCATGACATAATCCATACAGTGCAAGCAGTGGAGGTGCAAACACTATTTGATAGAGTAGGCTGTCAGTCAATCTCCTTCACTCAGTGGTGGACACCAGATGATGAGTAAACAGTGAACACCCCACTGGAACATGTTGTCCCGCTTCATGTGTCCTCCCAGCTCCAGCTGTATCCTGCTGTCAAGTCTCCTCTAGTGTGAGTCTGCTTGCACAGTACACGGCTGTCATGTGGCTCAGTCCTGACACATCTCCTTAGAGGTGTAGTCCTGCTCAGTGGTGGGTAAGGTCCTTGAAGGACTTGTGAGGAATCTGCTTTGTGCTGTGCCTTCTTCCAACAGGATTTACAAGACCTGCCCAGAGCCTTGTTCATGTCCCCTATGAGGAAAACTCAGTGCTTAAATCACGGCTTGAACCTGCCCTTTTCTTGACAGGCATTCTTTGTACTTAGGAAAAAGGCCATTGTATTGACTAAGTGGTTATCTGATCCCACAGCATCTCACCTTATTTGATCCCCAAGGTTAGTAAGTCACCTGCTTCTCTGAGTGGAAATGCATTTAGAGTCAGTATGCGTGGCTATAGCCTGTCCAAAATGTCCAGCCACAGTCATATCAGCTCCTGCCTCTCTCACTGCAGTTCAAGCTACTGCCCAGCTACAAGCTAATCTGACATATAAGCAGGCTGGATGAGCTGAAGAGGGGTAAACAGCTCAACTCATAACTCAGGTGTATGCTTACTCCTTCTTATCTTAGTGAAAAGTCAAACTACAGGCAAACATTACCTCCCAGGATTTGCATTACAGCATACATACAACCCTTTGCACTTTAGGAATTCAGATTGCATATCTGAGTTGGAATTGTTATTTCCTTCTTTTGTACCTGGTTTCTGCTGGTGTCTGGAACAATGATAGAGGAGAGTTGGCTGTCAGTAATTTTTAAAGCAATATCAAGGACTGAAGCTAAGGAGTGGGTTGCTATTAAGGCTGTTGCTTTGTATTCACAGAAATCCTCTGGAAAGGTAGAGGGAAGTTCAGGAGACTGCACTGGCCTCTGGGATGAACAAGAATCTATCCCCTTGGTTGGGAACCCAAAGTTCAGCTGGATGATGCGACAGGATCAACTGAACGCATAAAAATTTACACCCGCACTAAAACCAACCCTGTAACACACAATGCTGCTTAAAAGCAGCTAGATTTTGCAATTCTTGCTCATGCTGATGACATCAACGGGATTACTGAAGTGAACGGGTGTTTATTAACATGAATAAGAGCTGTGCCATGTAGCATTAAATGCACCCAAGTTGGGCTGGGGGTTTGGGAGTTCATGTTCATGACAAATGTTTGGTGCTTGCTAAGAAGAGCTGGAGTGCCAGCAAAGGAGCTTCCACCTCCTGAGGGGAAAGGCTTTACTTTCTGTGCATTAATTGTGTTTGTCTTGCTCATTGTGAAGGAAAAACTGAGCTCTCCACATACCCTCCTAAGGCTTTCTACCTCAGGAAGAACTGTGGGAGGTTTTGTGTGCAATGCTTCGTAAGAAGAAAAGACCAAGAGAATGGAAAAACTGTGTCTCTATAGCAAACTCCCACAGAGAGAAATTTCAAGGGGGTTGGTCCTACCAAGAGAGATGTATGTGCTTAACACACCCAGAGAGGCCCCATTCATTAAATATACTTGTATGGTCTGTGCCTTAACTTGTAAGCTCTTTTAGTCACAGTTTTGTCTGCCTCTTTGGCCAAGATTTTGTTTCAGACAGTGCATCCTTCCAAGCACAACACTTGTGGCAGTGTAATGGGTAACCCTATTTCTTTAGCACAGAAAACCCAGTAGTTGTTTCCAAGCTCCAGGGTTAGATAACCCTCTATCATGTGCTGGAGGCCAAATTTCCTCATGGAGCATGCTTCCTAGACCCTGGGGAGACCCTAGCCTGTCCCTAGTACAGAGGTAGCCCTCTAGAGTGCCTCATCTCTGCTGGTGTAGGTTCTACAACAGAGATACTGTGATTTAATTCAACAGAGGATTTGGCTTTTAATTTTGCATTATTTTGATGAGCAGCTGGATGGGAAAAAAATACCTGGAGCTGAGTTTTGCTTTGACTTTCTGGGGTTTCCAGGTGAATACAAAATAAATTAACAACCACCAAAAACTGATCTGTACTTTTGTGGACCATATATATCTGTCCTTATACTACATGTGATTTCAATGAAACATAGACAGCTGTCTTTAAAAATCTATTCATTCCACCTCACTGAATGCAACATTGTGATGATGATTGCTATCATAACCCTCAGTGCTGCAAACTCATAGTGCCACAGCAAGCTTCAGGTTTTTTTAAACAATTTCCTATTGTCTTAGTGCTACAGTTTTTCATGGTTGCACTTCATCACCAGCCTAGTGACAGTTTACTTACAGCTGACAATAGCGTATAAGGAAATAATGCCTGCTTTGGGATGTTTGTTTCCATCAAGGCAGAAATGTGGAGGCCATTTAGGGAGGCCTGGAGGGACAAAGCCCCAGGCTACAAATGTCCAGACCAGAGGAAGGCTCTGAAAAAAGAACAAAGTTCACAGTTTCCCAGGAGTCAGGGATAGACCAGGACACTGGTCTATTTAAAGTGCAAGTTGATAACCAAAAGAGCAGGAGATAACAATAAAGGAAATAGCAAAACCCCACAGAAAGGCTGGAAGGATCTTTTCTTATAGTAGGATATATATATGTGTGTGTGTGGAGACCAAGTTCAAATATCCAAACTTGTGAAGAGATATTTTAACAAAGAGCTGTACATGAGGGGCTGGCTGCTGCTGAGAATGAGGCCAGGTAAAACATCTGAAACTGACTTCTAACTTGTAGTGAATTGCTTTTTGGAAGCTTTGGTATATTGAATGTTCCTGAAATAGAACTCAACTGCTTACAAGCAAGAAATCATTCAAGCCTTTGTTTCGAATATTTCATTTAAGACTATAAGTCACTAGGGGAAGAATTGAAATTTCAAGGATAAAATGAAATATGTGAAACAGGAGCAAACTACAAAATTCAGCCTTCAGTTTTATGTATTCTGAGGAAGAAGAGTATTTAATTTAAAGAATATCCTAAAGTGTCAGTGTCATGGGTAACAAGTATAAGTCTTTGCTCTCCCATGGAATTATTCTTGATATCATGGGAGAATAGGTTGCTCCCATGGTACTGAATACATATTTTGCAAGATTCTTCTTTGTGTTGTACTTGTGGCACCTTATTATCCAGGGCACTCTAGTGAGCCAAGTAAAGTATATTAGTCAGGACATACAAGAGATTAAGTACTGTAATATCTCGGCCCTGGCAGATGAACCTTAGGATTAAAGGGTGGGTTCAGTTCTGCGCATACTGCATCTCACCTAAAAATCCATTGCGCAGGCTTGAAGGCTTTACCCACATTCACAAAGCCCTGTAGCAACGGGCGAGGGTCGAAACGGCGGGTGAAAGGTGCACTGGGAGCCGCAGACCCAACCCTGCATGCAGGCGGTTCAGGATATTGGTCATTTGAGACTGACCGGAGATGACAGTCTCTTGGGGCAGCACCCTGAACGACCAAGCAGCCTTTTCAAGGACAGCACTGCTTGCTCCACTTGGAGAGGGGCCTAGAAAAGGTGGCCTAAACAAAGCTCATCTCTACTTTCACCCGGTTGGTTAACCGCAGACCAACGGGCATCTTCTTCCAATGCGGTCGCACAAAGATCAAAAGACAAAGGCATGCACCTGCCTCCAAAGGTGTACCTAAATTAACTCTAGCATGTTGGAATATCAGACTCATGCTCAATTCTGTGGATAGCAGACGTCCTGAGCATCGTTCTGCCCTAATTGCCCATGAACTGGCTCATCTTAACATCGACATTGCTGCTCTCAGTGAAGTTTACCTTCACAAGGAAGGCGGCCTCAGAGAACATGGTGCTGGTTACACCCTCTTTTGGTCAGGTAAGCCCAGAACCAAAAAGCTTATCTCAGGAGTTGGCTTCATGATCAAAAACTCTAGGCCATACAACAGGTGAAAATCAGCAAGGCAGCTGGGGTTGATGGAATTCCAGCTGAAGTCTGGAAACATGGGGGCCTTGCACTCCATGCCAAATTTCACGAGTTTGTGGTGCATTGTTGGGAACTAGGCGAACTACCATCAGACCTTCGTGATGCAGTCATCATCACTTTGTATAAGAAGAAAGGAATTAAATCAGATTGCTCAAATTACCATGGTATTATTCTGCTCTCCATTGCTGGCAAAATCCTGGCAAGAATACTCTTGAACAGACTAATACCCACTACAGCAGAAGGAATTCTACCTGAAAGCCAATGTGGTTTCAGAGCCAACAGGAGTACCACAGACATGGTATTTGTTCTCAGACAACTGCAAGAGAAATGTAGGGAACAGAACAAAGGACTCTATGTAACCTTTGTCGACTTCACCAAGGCTTTTGATACTGTGAGCAGAAAAGGTCTGTGGCAGATTTTGGAACGTTTAGGTTGTCCCTCCAACTTCCTTAAAATGATCATCTCACTCCACGAGGATCAGCATGGCCAAGTCAGATATGGCAATGCACTTTCTGAGCCCTTTCTAATAAAGAATGGTGTGAAACAAGGCTGCATTCTCGCTCCAACCCTATTTACAGTCTTTTTCAGCATGATGCTCCAAAGGGCCATGGCAGACCTCGATGATCAGGACGGTATCTACATTTGATACCGTACTGATGGAAGCCTATTCAACCTAAGGTGACTGAAGGCCCACACCAAGACCTTAAACCATCTTGTCCGGGAGCTGCTTTATGCTGATGACGCTGCCCTTGTTGCCCACACAGAAGCAGCTCTGCAGCTTTAACATCCTGCTTTGCAGATGCTGCTGAGCTCTGTGGGCTGGAAGTCAGCTTAAAGAAGACAGAAGTTCTCTATCAACCAGCACCTCAGGAAGTCTTCCATCATCCCCATATCACCATTGGCCAATCAGAGCTCAAATCAGTCCAGCAGTTTAATTACCTAGGCAGCCTCATCTCCTCGGATGGTAAAATTGACAGAGAGATAGACAACAGGTTAGCAAAGGCATAGAGTGCTTTTGGAAAACTCCATAAAAGAGTATGGTGTTATAAACACTTGAAGAAAAGTACCAAGATCAGTGTTTACAGAGCCATAGTGCTGTCTACTCTCTTATATGGTTCTGAATCATGGGTCATCTACCACCACCACCTCCGTCTCCTAGAACGCTTCCATCAACGCTGCCTCCGTACAATCCTAAACATCCACTGGTCAGATTATGTGAATAATACATCTGTTCTAGAACAAGCAGCAGTCACAAGTATTGAGGCCATGTTGCTGAGAACACAGCTGTGCTGGGCAGGGCACATCTCCAGGATGAAGGACCACTGCCTCCCTAAGATCTTGCTTTATGGTGAACTTGCCACCAGCTGCCGCAAGAGAGGAGCCCTGAAGAAAAGATACAAGGACTCCCTGAAACAACTTCTCAGCCTTGGCCATATTGGTCATCATAACTGTTCTACTCTGGCTTCAAATCAGGAGGCCTGGAGACACACCATCTATAACGCTGCTGATGCCTTTGAGAAAGCACGCAGGATCACTCTCGAGGAGAAAAGATAACACAGAAAGAATCGTGTCTTGCTGAATATACCACCTAAGGAGTCTTTCTGCTGTGACTTTTGCAATCGGACATGTCTATCTTGTATTGGCCTTATTAGCCACCAGCGTGCTTGTAACAAATGTGGATAGAGCCTTCCTAAATCTTTGTTTGCAAAGCCTAGCCATGATGATTTTGTTATGCTGGAGGCAGCTAGTGTCTATGGCAGATGTGATGATTTGTGGGGGGTTGTCTAAGAAGAGTTTATGTGTTACGGATTTTGTAAATTTATGTGATATGGAAAACTCCATTCTATCAGAAGGATGATCTTTGTGTTGCTGCTACCTTTCACCCTCTGACTCGGACTAACATTCCTAGGAGGACCTGGCACAGGGCTTGCAATGATAATTAGTGGTGCCATTGCAATGCACTCATGCACTAATGCTGAGTAATGTCAAGTCAAACTGGTTCATTGCTGCAAAACTGAGTTCGGCAATGTTGTCACCTGGCAAGGGACTGTTGTCATCAGATGAGGTGAATCAGAAACTGATCTGACAAAGGATGAAGAATGTACTCTTGAATCATTTTAAGCCTCAGTCAGCTCATATAGCTGAGGAACAGCCTGGAGGTGGAAACCCTTAAGACAGGGAAATCCCAGCACTGTTGAATGCACATGAATTACCAAGGACACTCAAGACAGTGGATGAAACAAAGGGCTAGGGACAAAAGTGGTTCAGTGAAGATGTTTGTCCTTGGAATTCAATTAAAGTTGAAAAGAAAAAAATAAACAAAATCCCATAAAATTATGTGCATGTATCTACTAATTTTTGCATGTTTGGTTACATACCACATTTGTGTTCTCAAAGAACTAATACATAAACCAGAATGTTTGCTTCTCCCCCCCTAAAACTCTGGAAAAACAAAACTCTGGGAGCTCTGTCTGGACCTCCAGAACAGGTAGTTTTCCTGTGGGTCTCACTTCCCATGAAACACTACTAGGTGAAGTATTTCCCATTTTAACATGGATTTGCAGGATAAACAGACTCTGGACAACTGTTAGGTCTTGAGCTAGATTTTGCCTTTCAGACCAAAGGTAAGGAGAACAAAATGAGAGGCAGTGCTATGAGTATGTGCAATGAATGCACCAATGAATCCCTGTGGTAGCCCAGTGGAAGTGGAAGGATCCCTGATCAGAGAGCAGCCCATCTTTGCAAACCTGGCAAGGGCAACTTTCTATCAAATAAACATGAAGGAAAGAAGGATGCAAAATTGGGCTTTTGTATTTTGAAGACTTTATTTTTGAAGCTATGTTTGCTCAGTAAAACCATCCAATTTGACAATGCTACAGAAACTTGAGTCAAGAAGATCAACTGGGTACAATGAGGAAAAAATAGGCCATGAAAGGACTTTTCTAAGGTTGAAGTTGTTTTCAACAGAACATCTCAAAAGCTTGGTGAAGGTGACTTGCAGAAATTGTACCCCAATTCAATGGGCAAAGAAGGAAAACAGACACTCTGAGAAAGAGAATTTGAGGACTGAGATGCAGCAGAATCACCTGTGAATTGCACGGGAATATGAGAGTTGTCTCACCCAAGACATAACTGTAGTGAGAAGGGTCATGCAGAGCAGTGATAGAAAATAAGGGACCCAAAATAAGCCTCATAATTATCTTGGGTGCAGAATGTCACATGGAGTTGAGCAACTGTTCCGATCTGGGGAAATTATAGGAATTTAGAAAGTGGAATCCTGAAACTTGAACAATAACCTCTGAATAACTGGGACAGTGTATTTCTTTGCAGTTGATTCATGTCATAAACGACAGAAAAGAATACTTTCATGTGAACACATCAAACAAATAGTTTGTAGGTAAATAGTCTGTTGTGGTAAAGTGGTCTTGCCTCAGAAAGCAGAAGATATAACAAATTGTAAATTGTACTAGTGTTCTAGAAAAGAGTGGAAAAAGATAAAAACAGTCATCTGAGTCTGATTTTGAGATCCAGGTTAACAGATGTATTTTAAATTTTAACTATCAGAAAGTCTCACTGGTTATGGATTCCTACTTGTTTCTGCCATACCTTTGATCCAAACAAGTATTATATGTATTTTATAAAACACAACTGTGACAACCCCAAAAGAAAAAGTGAGTCAGTAGATTTCATAAAGCATCATTTATAAGACAGCAACAAAGTTCAGAGATGAAAATGTCTCCCTTTAAAACAGGAAGTGACCTGACTTTGCCCTGTCCTTCTACTTCCCTCAGTATCCTGGTTAAGAAGTCTCCAGCAACTGCAAGCTTGATGCAGTCACTTAATGATTTCCCATCAGACAAAGAACTGCATAAGATGCAGACAGGGTAAAGAGCATTGGCACAGGAGGGATGATGTTTTTTTTACAGAAAAGGATCTGTGTAAGACAAGAGTGGCCTTTGTGCAGCCTTATCCTGGGATCATCAATGGATCGTGGTTTTGCTTTTGTTTTGGTTTTGATGTGTGTAAGCCTTTGCTTGAGGTAGAAATAGGCAATCAATATTTGCTGTCAGCAGCCAACTACTTACAAAATGGCTGGAAGTTTTTCCAGGAAGGAGACAAGAGACCCTGAGAGTAATAAAATTTTTGACCTGATCTGATAAAGGCATTTGCCGAGATGTTTTTGAACCTACAGTTATTTAGTAAGTTTATGAGGGACTGGGAGTCCACCCACCCCAGCATTGCACAGGATGGGGGAAGAGTTCATTGGAGCTTGTATGTCTTAACAATGAAGTATTGCTTTTGGGATTTGGCATATCCCACTTCTTCTCATTAGTTACAAGGATTTCCAGATTGTTTCCTCCTCATTCAGGTCTTTGTAAATGAAACAGTCAGTGCTCAAGAAACACCAAGCTTTTACCAAGCTAGTCATCCTAAGGGAAACTCCCTGCATGGCCCCAAGCACTAAATGTGCAGGACAAAGCAGGACCCCTATTTGGTGGTAGAAGGAAGGTTGACTTGCTGGAGCCTGCTCAACAAGTGTGCTACTTCAAGTACTGCATTTCCTTTGGTGGACTCTTCAGATATCTCTTCCCTGGGAGGAAAAGATTTTCCCCAGCCTCATAAATACCCCCTGAAATGAAAGTACGTAGTGTTCCCAGATCAACAGTGCAACCTACTGGCCATTTCACTCTAATTAGCGCATTGAGTCCCCAGCAAAATAGTCTCCAGCAGAACGCAGTCTGTCTTCAGCAGGAACCTCATCGGGTCCTCGTAGACATGCTTGATTTATTTACAGCACATCTTTACCAGCAGAGTCATGATACCCAACGAGGGTGGCTCAAATACCTTTGACTTGTGACAGATCACATATATCTTCATGGGGAATTTGCAGTTACTATAGCAAAATAAGTCATTTAAGCTGCCTTAAGTTATTTCTTGGAATTTCCTTTGATTTATTCATGGTTGGAGGATTTGCAATTCAGAGTTCTGGCAGCTTGTCAACAGTTTCTTTAAGGGAGAGATGCATTCCACAACCTTTAAATAGTTCAGACCATCTTGGTCTTGTCGGATGTGTTTTTTACATCTGACTACATTTGTTATACCTATAGTTAAGAAAAATTTCTTGCAATTATTTCCACTTTCTAGGCAATTTAATTTTTTCCTTAGAGCTTGGATTAAAAAAAAAAAAGGTTACTTACCTTGTAGTTAATAAAAATACAGCAGTATACATGACAGGTTGTAGAAAAAAAATAATAATTCTTAGTATACAACCAATAAAATTAATTACTCTCTGACATAATAATTTATTATCTCTTTCTGTGTCTTAGGCTTAGCACACCTTTTCTAGGTAAAATATTGTCTTTCTTGTAGTCCTTTGACAGTGACTTTATCAAATAATTGCATAACCATAAAAAGTAGTGTGAAGCACAATGTTATTTTCAATGGCAATTATTGCATTTCTGAAATCTGGCCTGGGTTAAACATAACTGTTTGTACTGATCAGAAAACAGACATCAAAAATGTTTCATCACTACTTTTATTCATAACCATCCCCTCCTCTATCAACCTATGATTTCATTATGTTGCTTATCATGAATTGTGTAAATAAAAATATAAATAGGCTACAGTTCCTTTGCTTGCTTCTTGAAATATAATTTCACCTCCATTTATTTTTGGAAATAAAAAAAGAACCTAATAATAATATTTTGAGAGGTTCTAGCTCTGTCCTAGGGAATAATGAAGGACATTGGTCAAGACAGCATCCTAAATCTCTTAAAACACCCCTTGCAAAAGCATGTTTATCCAAACTAAGAGGGCCCTGACCCAGCTAAGGACTTAGCTGCTTATTTAGCTTTAAGCCTCTGCCGAAGTGGTTCACTAAGCTAGCTTCACCCTCCTCTGAAGGGTGCAGGATGGAGCTGGGGGAGTAGCAGGCATAATTTTTTGAGTCAAAAAGGTTTAACTCACTATGGTGGCAGAGGAGGAGAAGTGTGGGAGGAATATGAACTGATTTCAACTTAGCAGCCTCAAAGAAAAAGAAGCCTGAAATTGTGCTGCTTCTTTCCCTTCCTAAGACAGCATCCAGTTGCTCAAGAGATCTCCTTGCCCGCCGAGAGCACTCTCTGCTCCCAGTTCAACCAGCCCCCATTTCTTCTCCTGTGCTGAGTACAGACACAGGCCATACAGTTTATTCACTATTCATAACTTATTATTTTCTTACTACTAATTTATCTGTTTCTGAGAAGATTTTTTTCCATGTGTAGATACACAGGAATTGAAATAGTGAGGTAACCTTTGGACTCGAAAATGTATGGAGGCGAAATAGGCAGTTGGTATCATTGGAAATCACCCTGTAATTACAAACTGAAACATCTGTTGTGATTGGGCTTTGGCTTGCAGGAGCTAGCATAACCCCCCAGGCTGAAAGATAAAGGTCTGCTGACGTTAAATGAGGCTTGCAAATTAATGTAATGAATGAGTTTTAATAATAACCTTTTGGAGGTAGTTCAGTGTTGTTAGCAGTAAGTCATAGAATCATAGAATCATTAAGGTTGGAAAAGATTTTCAAGATCATCAAGTCCAACCCTTGACCAAATACCACCATGTCAACTAAACCATAGCACTAAGTGCCACGTCCAGTTGCTTCTTGAACATCTCCAGAAATGGTGATTCAGCCACCTTCCTGGGCAGCCCATTCCAATGCCTGACCACCTTTTCAGTGAAGAATCTTCCTGATGTCCAACCTGAACCTCCCCTGGTGCAGCTTGAGGCCTTTTCCTCTTGTTCTGTTGCTGGTTGCCTGGGAGAAAAGATTGATCCCCACCTTGCTATGCCCTCCTTTCAGGTAGTTGTAGAGAGTGGTGAGGTGTCCCCTGAGTCTCCTTTTGTCTGGGCTAAACAACCCCAGCCCACTCAGCTGCTTCTCATAGGACTTATTCTTTAGATCTTTCACTGGTCCTGCCAAGGATTTGCTGTACTGGCCTGAAGGATTGAGACAGGCACCATCAGGGAAAGTAAGTGGGAGTGTCCTCAGTTTTTTTGAAAATTACCATATTCTGTGTGTGGCTGCTGTCAGTTCTTTCATGACTCATAACTTCAAGAAGGTCAGAACTTTGCAACTTTATCTCCAGAGATGTGAGCAGAGTGACTTTAGCCAGTGTGGTATTGTTAGATCAGGCCTTATTAAGACATACTTCTGAATCCTGAGGTTGAACCTATCTCATCCTTTCAACAGCCAGGGATAAAGCTGTGATGGTCAGCAGCTGTGACTATGTTTCAGGGCCAAATGTGCGAGTTGAGAACAGTGTTTGTGGCTACAGTAATGGGGGAAGGAAAAGTATAACCCAGACATAAGTAGTAGATGGAAAAACCCTCAGACATCCTTGTTGCACTGATTATTATCTTGAGTCATCGCCTTTAAGGGAGATGAGACTTTCCTCAGTATGGCAGAATAAGATGAGCTCCTTTAATGAGGTTAGATACCAGAGACATTGCGCAGTACCATGAAGTTCCCTGGGGGAAAAACAAACCAGAAGGATACCTTTTCACTGATGAGAGTCGAGGTCTAACTGTGGATCATCAGTGTTAAAAGAGCAGGCTTGGAGAGCTAATAAAGCCACCCTACCTATGGCAACTGGAAGAGGCAGCTAGCGATGGGAAGATCTGCAATGCTGTGAGGCTGCTCTGCTCCCTGGCTGATCTTCATCTAGACCCTTTCCTGCCCCTCAGGCTCAGGGTCTGTCACTGAGAGGTCTTTGTCCTGCCTGTCGGAGACTGTCCCTGCACTAGCTGCCAGGTGGCCAGCGGCAGTAGCTTGGCAGCAAAGCCTCTGTGATGGCCAGCCGAGGCACGGGCGGTAATGCTAATGCAATGTGAAACCTCCCCCAGATAGCAAGGCAGGCAGGCAGAGAGGAATGAGGACACAGGCAAACAAAAAAGAAAGGGAAAGAAATCAGGCTGTCTCTTTATCTCCTTTCAACAGACATCTGTTACACAATGTGTGTCTTTCTGCTGCTTTATATAGCATGTGTTAAGTTTTCCTGCTTCCTGCAAGCACTGGTTGGGACAAGGAGTTGAGATGAAGCATGCATCTGCTCTTCTTGAGGAGTTAAACTCACGAAGACGAAAGTGTAACCTACATGAACCCCATGACCCCTGATCTCTGTCCGGTGGCTAATGTAAAGAACCCCCAATCTGGCTGTTCCGGCTTGAAAGCCACTTGTGCCCAGGCTGTGTCCCAGGGGCCTTAGTGAGTTTCAACACCAAAGGCATGGCTGGTTGCTCTGAATAACACTGTGAGAATTAAGAAAGCAGAGCTGTCCCCTTTGTGGTTAAACCTGCTGAGCATCCTCAGCCACCAGCTGGGCAAACAGGTTGTCACCAACTTCAGGTAGCCAATGTGGAGGATTGACCCCTAAACTAAAGCTGCCACTTGTCAAGATGCTTCAATGAAAATCTATTATTTTTTAAAAAATATTCAATAAAAACAATGGAGGAGGGAAATATCAGAGATTTCACTTTGCGTAGAGTGATCTGGCAGCACTGAGGTTGAGTTTTGCTTTTTAATTTTTTTATTTAATTCTGTCTCAAGAATTTATAGCTCTCAGTATATTTTTTGTAACAATTTGGAGTGAGTTTAGAAGCTTGAAAGTCTCTTCATTACCACCTTTTCCTTTTTGAAAGTGCCAGACTCTTTTTTGCACAAAAGACATATTAATAGACTAAGAGTTGTTGTAGTGATAATAAAATAAAAATACAATGTGGTTAGCACCCTGCTGCAGAGGAGCAGTGAATCCAGTCACCAATTTTGTCTAACTCAAACCAAAGGGGCTCTCAGGAGCCCCCTCTTGCTCCTGCCTGCAACAGAGCTTGAACAGGCAGAGATGTCCCAGTGGTAACCAGTCCCAGTGAAGCTGCCAAGAAACTTTAGTCAAATGACCCTAGCCAAAGAACTGAGATCCAGATTTAGTTTTGGACCTTTTGAAAGCAGAGTGAAGTGTTTGATTGTGGAGTTCTTGGTAACTGCAAAGCTCGGGTGAAGTTCAAAGCTAAATAAAGTTTTTGGCAATGTGAGGGAAAATTGGTCCTGGGATAGCAAGCATGGAGGCACCACAACATCCAGTAAAAACATCCCTGAGCTATTCTTTGGTGAAGTGAACATTTCTCTGGTCCCTTAAATGCATTCATCGCCCCTACTACCTTTCAAGATAATAGCTATGAATGCCTCCTTTGTTATAAGACGCATGCTGCCCTGTGTGTGTGGGAGGTGGGTGTTCCGATAGGCATCATACGGCAGTATTCTGGTATTTTAATAAATGAGCTTCTGCTGCAGGTGACATTACTTGAGTGTAAAACCAGGCATATCTGTCTCCTTAGTAAGATACAGGGTATTTTGTGGGGGTGTGAAGTAATTTTCTTTGAATAATTGAATTAATTAATTACAAGTTACATAAACGTATAAGGCTTCAATTGCCCATAGTGCCTGTGTACCATTCACAGAACTCAATGCAATATTTTCTTCTGATTACATGAACACTCTATTCCGAATATGCCAAACAACCTTCCTTTCTCCTTTTCTGTAGTTCCCTGAGAACTACTTCTGTAACACCCATGAGATGTGAAGAACAACCAGAGACCTCCTACAGGGAACAATCTGCCACCAGAAGAGCTGTGCATTTCACTGATTTTTTTGGCTCAGATGACAACTCACGCCCTCATTCTAAGACAAAAAAGAACCTTTAAAAAATTGTAAAAACTTTGTTTCTTGGTGAATCAAAGTCTCAGAACATCTAAAGTGTTCAAATGATTTTGATTGAGGTCCTTGCAGACCAAAGAAAGAAATGCTAGATTCACAAAAGCTGCTATGAGAGGATATATTACCCAGTAGCCTCAAGCATGCATTGAGCTTTAGGAGAACTAGTTCAGTTTCCATCTCTGAAGAAATCTGAGAGCATGAGCCACTTAGGACAATGTTTTCACTAGCAGCCTGCTAGCCAGTTGTCCCTGTGCAAGGCTTGAAGCATCTCTCCTGATGAGACACACGCTCCGTGTGCAGCATTTTACATTTGTGCCACATGCTCTAGAAGCCAGACAGCCACTTCCCAGAAGCATGAGTCATTTTCACATTTGTCTTCTGCTTCAGCTCCTGTTAAAAGGATTTTATTCCAAGTAGAATGGCTTCAAATGGGGTATCTAAGGAGACTCACCTAAGTTTAGAGTAACTGGACAGAGATCTGTAGGACTTTCATCTGCGAGGTCAAAGTGCTGGATTCAGAACTGCCTCTAAAGGATGTACCAGAGCTTTGAGTGGGCACCCAGTGCTCCCCAGCACAGTGTCTGAGCCCCTAGGCACTCATGTGCCACAGGCAGCACCTTGTAAGCACCTCCGGGTGCTGAGAACAAGGGGCACTGGAGCACTCACCTGGGAAGTGCAGGGACACCGTGGTATGTGAAAAGCTGAAGTGTGACACTTTGTACTGTCCAAGGTTTCAGTCACCATAATAACTGGAAAACACAGTGCATCTGAACAAAATATGCACCCCGTGGTTGTGGACATATGTGTCTGAGGTAGGAGCTGGGCTGCCTTTTCCATTGCTGCTGTTTCTTCCAAAGGCTTGCCTCAGGATCATAGCTGAATTAAGCAAAGCTGGCTACTTTTGTTTGCAGCCTCTTCGGATGAACTCTGGGAAACCAAACAAGAACAATTCAGTGACAAATTACCAATCATTAGCACATTGATGATGGGAAGCCCCATATTCTTCCCTTCTTCTGCTCTTCAGCTGTGTAGAATAAGTGCAGTAAGCATGAAATACAAGTTTACAGTACCAAGCTGTGTAACAATCAATTTTTGCTGTTCTTTGGGCTGTAAAAATAGTAACAATTTAGCTTTAACTATTCCATTTTTATTTCATCTTCAAGTTCTCTTTTTGACATTCTTTTCATTTTGCTGCTGTTTGTTGAAAAGGACTGAATTTTTCCAAGATCCTCCGCAAATTTCCAAGTTGTAGAGTTTTGCTTTGGGTTTCAGTGATGCCACTTGTGACAATGTTTAGATTTTTACTTCAATTGCACCTCTGAGTCACAGAGCCACATTTCTTCCTTCTTTTCTTTCCCTGTAGAAAAATGTTTCAAATCCCTCCCTCTAAAACTGCTTTGGCAATATTAAGAACTGGAACCTTAAAAATTAATGGAGCTGTTTCAGTGTGTCTACTAGAAAGGTTATATTCACTAGTTTTGATTATGTTTTGGAAATAAGCAGGTTCAGATTTGCAATGGTGTTCACTTGTAACTTTGTCTTTTGGCATGACATTTTAAAATCATAATGTTCCTGGTGCTGGATGTCCAAGAACAGTGCAATTTCGTCCCTTCAGGTTGTTCTGCTGATACCAAATGTCACTCAACTGCCTTATAAAGTCAGTGAAATGTGAAATAAACCCGTCAGTAGCCTGGGGAAGTACCCTTTTCTGGGTGGCTTCATGTTCCTTGGCAATTTTATATGCCTGCATACATTATCCTTGTAAGTGTGATCTTATGTGTAGGTGGTCCCTATTTCTGACATATTACATTTATCTGCATCTCTGGAGCAGCTTAAAAAGTCAAGCCTTTTTTACAGTCAGAATATTACCATGAATATGATGTATTCTGGGGACTGCTTTCTGCATCCCAAGCATTCAGTTAATCAGAGCTGAAGCTCCAGCTGGCTGTATTTTGCCAGTGAAATAAAATGGAGCTATATAGGGAGAACACATGAAGGCGTGCAGTAAATTTTTATGAGCCTGAGGATGGAATGACCACATTGCTCAAGATTCACCAGCAGAGAGCTATGAAAGGCTTAACCAAATAGGTCCAACTAAAACTTTATAGTGTTTCACATTGTCATGTACTTGTGCCCTGCGTGTAATTTTTATCTCTTGTTTACACCTGTACCGGTGAAACTGAGGACAGTACACGTTGCCATACAGTCACCCAAGAAGTATGATTTCATTTAGTTTTTTTCTGGGTCTTCCTTTAAGTTACTTGGAGTATTTTCATGCTATTTTGAAACATAGGGTGGTACACAGCCAGGAGGGAACTGTGTGGTAGTATTGCCTTCTTCCTTTTGTGTTGCACAGTGGTCTTACCCTGTGCCAAATACTGACAGTGCTGTAGTCTATAGCTCTTCATAGGAACTCTTATCCTCTAGAAAGTATACTTTGTAGATACTGTGGAAACTGAAATGTATCAGTGGTGCTTATCATTGTATAACAAGTGATGAAATACCGATATTTATAATGGCCAGAGTATATTTGTTGGACATCTCCTTGAACTAAAACTGGAGTTAAACATAATCTTGAGCTTTGTGCCTGACTTTAACACTCCTTGGCTTCAATCTGCTTCAGGGGGTTTTTTTGGCATTTACTTTTTCTATTCCTCATACAGGTGGTCCCTCTGGTTCTCCTTGTATCCCAGCAAGGGCCATGGAGGGTCAGGACAGGCAGAGAGGAAGGGAGAGGGCGTCAAGTCAATACATCAGGGAGGAAGAGGGAAGAAAAATCACCTCAGTAAGGACAAGAGAGCAGGAAGCAGGGCAAGACAGAGTAAAATAGTTGGCAGTGAAGAATCAGACTAAAAAATACAGCAAATAGTCTTGAGACTTAAGTTTTTCTGAATCCCAAGCTGAAAAAAACCTTGAGTTACTCAGCCTCATTCACACAATGGGAAAATCTTTCATTTTGAAAAGCCATGTCTCTGCCATTAATGCCAAGCACCTCCCTTCCTGTTTCTGACCTTAACTTGTTCACCAGTGTAACCCCAGAGTCCTGCAAGATGTTACTTTAGAGATAAGCCTGTCCCCAGGGAATCACTAAAAACAGGGATGAAAACCACCTCAAGAAATAAGCTAACCCCTGTTGTTGCCACAGACAGTGGAAGGCAAATTGCATATATATGGGCTGGGGGGTGGGGGGATGGGGGGCATGGGCAGGGTTTATTTGCTGGAAAGCTGTTAAGCAGCATTTTGGGAGAATGGTGAGGTAATGGGAATGGCATTGCATGCAGGAGGTATTGGAAACTGCCAGGTAGAAATGAGGTACTTTGTGATGACGGTGAAGAGGCAATAATACAAGTTAATGACTGTGCTTTAAGTTTTCTCATCCAAATGATTTAGGGCCAGGTGGACATCCTAAATTGACTGGGATGTTCTTCATTGCACAAATTCTTATCTGCGGCGGGGTAGAGGTAAGGACTAGAAGGGCTGCAGCAGGACTGTAACTGCGCATGCTGTGCCATTAGTGCAATCGCAGTGTTGAGCAATGCTGCCCTTCACAATGACAGCCACGATGGATCTAGCTTGATTGCTTTATAGGGTCAATAATTTGCAGTGATCAACTCAGCAGTTGAGCAACATAAGAAGCAAAGTGACCTCTTCAAGAATCCTGACTATTTCAAACATCAAAAGTGGTGTGATTCTGAGGAGCTGAAAGTGTTTTCAGACACAGGGTGCCAAGTTCCTGCCCTGTGAATTGCAAAAAGTTCAAAGATGCAAGTGCTGTTTTTTCACATATATGAATGTAGAGTAACGGGGAAATGAGGAGAACTAATGAGAAACCCGATACTTAACTGAGTAAGGTACAGAGTTAGGGTGTTAGCATCTGGCTGCTGAAAGCCAATATTGGAAAGTCAAGAGGGAAAATCACCAAGGACATTGAAGAGCTCTCACTCGGAGTGGAAAAGTCACAAGGGAACCCTTCCAAGAAGAGCTTCAGCATTTATCCCGACAAAATTCTGCCAGGTGATTAAATTAATAAATAAATACTTCTACAGAACACAAGTAAAAGAAATTGTAAGACACAGAACAGCATCATTCCCCATCGGACAGTGGTGTGGGTGGCGAAACTCAGTCCTTCCATGCCACCTAGCGTAGGAAGCTGAGTAGCTTCCTGCTCCTGGTAGCAACTCCAGGAGCTGCGCATCCTGAAAAGCTGGGCTCTGCAAATGGGGTTGATGAAGCAGGAAATTAAGTGGAGGTCGGAAGCCTGATACTGTATGAACCATCTCACCAGTGTGGATAATAACCTGCCTCCAGTACCATGGCAGTAAGTGATGGTTGTTGCTTGTCTGTGTTTGCATTATGGCACACTGAAGGGTTTTAGAGAGAACTGTGTAGCCTGTGTTTTTATATGTTTTAACTGAAAAAGAATGAAGTTACCTAACTTGCAGCTCTCAACATACTGGGGGAAAAAAGGTAGCGTGGGTTGTTTGCATCTGACATTTAGTAACATGGTTTGAGTCTTCATTTCTGTGACTAAAACTCTACTATGGCTAAATGGATATAGTGTTAAGTTCAGTGGTTGGTTTTGGCTTTTGCTTTGCTTTGTTTTGTTTTTGTTTGTTTGTTTGTTTGTTTTGACTGAATAGGAGAAATTTGTGTTTGATGGCTGATTTGTGTAAGGAGAAAAAATGCTTTCTTTCCATTAGTAACAAAACAGTGGATAAAAAGGGCCCAAAGTTGTGCTGAGCTGCGTAATTGCTAAGCATACATATGCTTCAGCGGGGTGCTTAGGAATACTTTTCTCTAGTACCAGTTACTGCTAAACCAAGGACTCCTGATCTTGATGTTTCTTTGCAACATTCAGAGCTAGTTTCTCTTTGACACAAAAGAGCAAATTAGGTGGGAGAGAATTCTGATAGCCTTTCATACTCCTGGAAAATCTATACCATCTCATTAGACTTGTTCAAAACTGCTTCTTAACAGATTGCAATGTCAGTCCAGGATATTATCAATCCCAGAATAACCAGATAGCTATATATATTTCACCCAACACCCGTGGACAAGGGCACCTGCATGCTGTGAGCTTGTCCTATGCTTAAGATGTGAAGTGTGTTTATAAGCAACTTTTGAGAGTCATGGTTGCTAAACTTGATATATAAAGAATGAAATGATCTCAGCAAAATTTAAAAAAAAAAACCAACAAAAAAAAGACAGTTACCCTGAATACTGTGCTGAAGCCTGCATCAAACATAAGAAAAGGTAATTCATATCTAGTTTTGGACTTAATAAATATCTCATATCCCCCATAGATTTCTAAATTTTCTTCTACCACTTTGTTTATTCCCTCTAGAAAAGCAGCTGTTTGAGTCATCCAGCCACTGTCTTGCTGAGGTTAATGAACACTATTGCCTCTGAAAAGAAATGATCCAGGATTAAAAGTAGATCTGTGTCTTTCCTCCACCCTGACTCCTGATAGATGGCCTCACCTGTGTACAGGCTTCTGTGCTCCCACATGCCTTTATTGTGGTACAGGTAAGGTGTGTATATGGTGTGTAAACAAGGAAATCCCTAAAAGCAAAAGAGCACTTCAGAAGTTTGGCTTGGATGATGGTAAAATGATGACATATAACTACACCACTAATAAGGGCCATATGTCTACGTTTTGTGTTGAGAAATGGGTGAAACACAGTACAGGGGAGGAAGAGATGGAATGTCATCATATGCTTTCCATTTGCACCCACGTGAAAAAAAGGATAGTGTTTCTCCTCCTTCCATGGCGTTGTGATGTATGTGTCTGGTTCCATTATTAAAAAAAGATTAAAACTATTTAAAATATATTTCAATATTTAAAAAAAATAGCTGGATGTTGGACATTTTGAATCATCAGCCAGACTCTTGGCCTACCTCTTTATTCCTTTGCTTGGAACTCCCACATATCTCTAGTTAACAGAACCCCCAAAATGACTGATGTTTAAATATTTTAAATCCTTATTTTTCAACATTTTTCTGGTCTAATTATTGATCCCACAATGTTTAGTATCCAGGAAGCAATCCTAAGTTCCTGAAATCAAAACCACCTTCCAAAAGCTAGGCTTTTAAAAGATGAGTCATTGGCTGGCACTTGAGCATTTTTTGGCACTTTGCTTAAATGTAAGAGGTTTTGAGGACAGTTTCTGCGTGTGAGAAAGTAAAAAAAAAAAACACCAAACCAAATAAAAAAATGCTTGGTATGCAGCCTGCCAACTTTCAGAAAAGAGTGTAATAAAATCAAACTGCCCTGGCGGAAAGTAGAGGCACTCTTATATTTGGAGTTTAACTCTTTCTTCAACAGTCTGTAATTTCCATCCTGTATTTTTTGTAAGTCCAGAACTGCATTTCTCGCTCTTTTAGAATGTGTCTTTTCACTGCTGAAACTCTAGGTTCTAACAGGGCTTTGGTTTGCTCAGGAAGTGGGGAAGAGGGAGGGAGTTATGGGAGCCAGGTTTTCAGCTTCCTCACTAGCTCCCTACAGGAGTTATTAGTCCATACTAGGACTGTTGTCCCTGAGGCAAATCCCAGATTGGTGCAAGATGTTTCATAACTGATGCACCTGGGGCTTGCCCTGCCTCTTTGTTCTCTTAGGCAAGACCTGGAGAAAGGAAAGAAAGAGTAGGTATCTAACTGTCACCTAAAGTGCTCTTAACATCTGTTGTAAATAAAAATCTTCTCCTTATTTTTTTCCAACATTTTCCTCCTGAAAACTCTAGTCCACTTTCAGGAAGCTTTGCAGGTTCAGATCAGCAAATATTAACATTAAATAGAGGGGGAGCAGAAAAGGCAGGAGCTGGGATGTATACCTCCCTGTACTGAACAATCCCAACAAAAATAAGTGTATTCTTGGAAAGGTGAATGGTATCTGTTAACCCTTGGAGGTGAAAGACCTATTGATCATATGCATAGAGTACCCATAGCAGAGAGGGCAGTGTACCAATTGCTGGGGCACTTTCCAGGTCAATAGCACACTTACATGATCCATAGTGCCTGACAGGAGTAAATGAAGAATAATTCAAGTGAATCAAGAGAATCTAGGTTGATGATTAAGGTGTTTTTAAACGTTCTTACACTATTCCTCATGCTACTCTAGATTTGCAACTTCCCATCATCAGCTTGTCCCTCCACAGTATTCTGCAATGGCTAAGCATTGTTTGTTTTGTTTCAGGCTTTATAATTAAATCTATAAAGCCTCTGTTACCGTATTTGTGGAAAATATGATGATAGTCTTAGAATTTCCGTTCTAGGTATCTCCTTGATAAACTGCAAGATGATGAGGACTAGGGCTGTGTACCTATGTTAACACTTGGTATATGAAACCATGTTGCAGGAGACAGGTTGGAAGAGCTCCCCTAGACTCAGAAACATTTTTCAAGCAGTAAGTATTACCAGCCAAACTAGAATGGCCATGGGTTATCACCAGCATCACCTACTGTTACATGACTCTCACGTCAGTTGTGCCTGATCTGTCATTCCCAATCTGTGCTCATTCCCAATGCGAAGTAAACCCCCCCCAATAATCAATGCAGTTACAGGATTTGGGGGAAGAAATATTCTGTATACCTGATCAATACAGACCTCTAAAATTCAAGCAAGTGCTTTGAAAACTGAAGCTGCAGAAAGCAGATGTGAGCCTCCCAGGGCCTGTGGCTGTTCACATTGTGGCTGCACAGGAAAGGTCTCGCCTGCAGTTGAGCAAAGAAACTGGGCTTTCCTTGCAAAGGTGGCCTCCCATGGCACCCTGCCAAGGAGGGTGCACTGAATAATCCTGAGCATTGGGCCTTTGCCCCTGTATTCCCCTGCTGTGGTCAGTCTGGGCAGTAGGACAGGAAAGAACCATGTGATTTAAGTAGAGAGGACAGGTGCAGATAAGGACACAGACAGTAATGAAATGAGTAGTTGGATTCACGAGGTTGGGCAGCTGACCTAAGGACTGAGGAATGTCATTGGGGATGTTGGGGTAGGGACATGTGAACTTGGCAAAGAAACTGGGAGGGGAAGCCAGAAAGGGAGGGTGTGCAAAGGCTGAGATTAGATGGGGACCAGAGAGAAAGTCTTATTCTGGGGCTGGGCTTGTCTTGGATTTGGGAAGAGGACAGGGTCCAGAAATCTGGCAAGTGGAGCATAGCACTGGTCAGGGAAGGGATCAGGAAACAGCAAAAGGAAAGAGTTGAAGGGCACTGCACTGGGACAGAAAAGAGACATCCACTCGAGCATGCTCTAGCCTCCAGAGCTGGTATAGGACCCAGTAAAACTGTGTGTTGACTTCATCATTGTCTGCAAATGCCTTTCAGACCTGTTCTTCAGGACAAGATGCAAGACCATGTTTTCAGCTTCTTTCGTGTTTGAGAATTTGGCTGAAATGGGGTAGAATAACTTTGGTAGGTAGGGTGAAAAGTGAAATCAGGAAAGTGAGACATGATATATGGCAATAAATTTGCGTATTCTTTTTCTGCATTGTCATGATGCATTTTTAAGTAAAAATCACATTTTATGGCCAGTTTGTCATCAATTCCTTAATTTTCTGTGTAATTAAGCCATTAGGTCATAAATTTCAGCAAATACTTGAGTAGACTAATTTTAGAAGGTTATCATATAAAAATAGCACAATATTAAATAAACATAAACATGTTATCTTGGTTTATCTTATCAATTTTTGCCATTCTTAAATAATTTAAAAATTGTAGCAGACATTTTTCTCTTACTGTACTTTCTATCAGCTGTCACAGAGGAAAACAGCTGATCAAGACATGCTTCAATATATCCGTGTATTTCAGGATGAAAAAATGTGGTAGTTCCTGTGATTCTTAAATCGTTTTGTCAGGGAAAGTAAGGAAAGATTATCAAAGGTTGTCTTATCACAAGAGTATTTAGCTGTGTTATGTAATGTATGAACTTAGTAGTCAGGCGGAAAGAAATATATCTCCTCAGCTTCTAGTTAATTTGTAGAAAGAAGAGAATTCAGGTAGAGGAATGGTCTGACACAATTAACACTGCTAGTAAAAAGTTTACAACTAATTGCAAAATTGAAGCCATTTTACTACAGAATACTTTTTACGCTTTTCGCACTTTTCAAATACTCTTGATGCAGCTTCAGTCAAAAAATAATCATGAGCCAATTAATTATTTTTCTTCAGTTTTATTTCAGGAGTGTAATTAAGTGCAGTCTTTGGGTAACAAGAAGGACAGTACTTTTCCATTTGATTTATTGTTAGATTTTTTTTTCCAGTTAGCATCTGCACTGGAAGCAAGTATGACCAACATTGCTCAGTGTTCCACTGCTGAGGCTGGATCAGTGCATTCAGCCTTCCTTACAGTTATGTGATAAACACAAGGAAAAAGATATCTCTAAAATGAGACAGATGAGCACTCTGCTTCTGTCACTTATGGCAACGCCCTGCACAGTCACCCCCTAAGCAGCTTCATTGACTGAACTGTGACAAGAGGAAGGTTATCAGTCCCATGCAATGCAATGCTAATCTAGGATATTTCAGCTGGCTTCAAATCCAGAAGCAATGGAGATGTGCTTGCGCTGTGCCAACACAACCCCATGGGTTGATCGGACTCCACTGAGATCTTTGTACTGCACTTTGCTGTGTACTTCTACTGACACACGTTGAAGTTGCTTCAGTGTTTCTAACATTGCCTAGTGCAGAGAAATGGAAAATCTGATGGTATCTCTTTGCTAAATCCACACTGAAAGACAAGCACATGAGGGGACAGTATGCTCAGCCTCTGTTAAGAGAGCACAGAATACTGGTACATTTGCTTCTTTCTTATTGTCCTTTACAGATGGTCTTTAGAATATAACCTTGAGTCTTTTTCTTTTTTTCCTTTTTAAAAATAAAATGTAATGTTGCTAAAAGCTATTTAATGAAAATAAAATCTTTTCCAGAACAGGTACCACACGAACAGCCCAACTTTCCTTTCTGCTCTTCATATTTTTACCACGTGTTAGCAGCGCAGCTTTTAAGGTTCTCATCCAGAAAAGTACTTGAACAGGTGCTTAATTTTAAGCATATGCTTAAATGTTTTTCTCTCTTAAACCCCTGTTCTTGGCTTCCACTAGGACTGCTGAAAAGGGTGATAAATGTATGGAAGTTTCTGTGATGTAGAAAGCTGTCTATTAGCAATTCCAGAGAAACCACCAAGTGATTCCACATGGACCACCAAACCGTCTTCAGAGTCTAATGATTTTCATTTGCTCTGTCAGTCCAGAGTAGACTCAAGATGAAAAGTTATGTAATATTTTTCCAACTCCCCAGGCTATTCAGTCCTCCCTCCCATCATTTGTTTAATACATTCCACATATGTTGCTCTGGTCTCCTGACACCAAGGCTGTTCCTGGGAACAGCTGAATTCCCACATGAGGGAAAACACATTTTCATATGTTTTTCAGTATTTCAAAAGTGTTATTTTATTTAATAGATTTAAAATATTTAAGCCTCCACCCTTCCACCACCCCTTTGGCATGCTTTTAGTGGGTGTCCCAAGAGACTGTAGAGCAGAAATGAGAAAAACTACAATAGTACAGAAAAGCATTTTTTTCATAGGAGTTCAGGGTGCCTTATAGTCAAGAACTATGTTACAAATAAACTGAGCTTAGTTTCCTCTCAGGAGGAGACCAACTCTTCACCATTCTGTCTCTTTTCAAAACTACTTTTACTGTTTTAGTTTTAAGAGCTAATAAAAAATACAGAACCTGACTCTCCTCTTGCATCAATTTTAGATTGGCAATGTCACGGTTATATGACTCCATTAGCTACAGAACTCCATCAAAATGTCAGCACTACATCAAGAAGGGAAACTACATCCATGTTACCTGAAAAATTCTGTCCTACTAGTATTTTAGGGACCCTTTGTATGTGCAGATCAGAGGTATCTCTTTAACATGGAAGTGTTAGTCCTACATAAAACTGAACTGGGAACAGAGGACAATGGGCTAAATTCTTTAATTACATGGAGAAAATATGAGAAGAAAAGAAGGTAAACTCTTGAAGGTAGTTTGTGTTCTTAGTCATACCCTTTTGTCTTGCTGAAGTCTCTGAAATTTCAGAGGACAGACTCCAGTTACCCTATGAAGCTCTAAAAAAATAACATACATAGAGTGATATACTGGCACAAATAAAGGCAGCAGGAGTTATCTCTTGCCTCTCGTGTAAGAGGATTTATGCAAAGTGTAGATGTTATGGGGTGCTGAGCTGTTTGGGCTGGAAGTCGGCTTAAAGAAGACAAAAGTTTTCTATCAACCTGTACCTCAGGAAGTCTTCCATCATCCCCATATCACCAGTCAGAGCTCAAATCAGTCCAGCAGTTTAATTACTTAGGTAGCCTCATCTCCTTGGATGGTAAGATTGACGGGGAGATAGACAACAGGTTAGCAAAGGCATATAGTGCTTTTGGAAAACTCCATAAAAGAGTATGGCATAATAAACACTTGAAAAGTACCAAGATCAGTGTTTACAGAGCCATGGTGCTGTCTACTCTCTTATATGGTTCTGAATCATGGGTCATCTACCACCACCACCTGCATCTCCTAGAACGCTTCCATCAACGCGATCTCTGTACAATCTTAAACATCCACTGGTCAGATTATGTGACCAATACATCTGTTCTAGAACAAGCAGCAGTCACAAGTATTGAGGCCATGTTGCTGAGAACACAGCTGCGCTGGGCAGGACACATCTCCAGGATGAAGGACCACTGCCTCCCTAAGATCTTGCTTTATGGTGAACTTGCCGCCGGCTGCCACAAGAGAGGAGCCCTGAAGAAAAGATACAAGGACTCCCTGAAACAACTTCTCAGCCTTGGCCATATTGATTGATCAACATAACTGGTCTACTCTGGCCTACAGTCGGGAGGCCTGGAGACACACCATCTATAACGCTGCTGTTCCTTTGAGAAAGCACGCAGGATCACTCTCGAGGAGAAAAGACAATGCAGAAAGAATCGTGTCTTGCTGAATGTACCACCTAAGGAGTCTTTCTGCTGTGCCTTTTGCAATTGGACATGTCTATCTCGTATTGGCCTCATAAGCCACCAACGCGCTTGTAACAAATGTGGATAGAGCCCTTCTCAAATCTTTGTTTGTGAAACCTAGCCATGACGATGATGATGAGATGTTATGGGGTGCAATGGTCATATCTCATCTGAAGAATAATGTTCTTGCCCATTGCAATCAGGTGAAATCACCACAGCTTAGCAACTGATAGGTCCTTGGAAGAGCAGAATGTCGCTTAGCAGCCTCAGTGTTCCATAACTGTGAAGCTTAATGCTAGAGGAGTGAAGTTATCTGACATGAATCACAGAAAACAAAAGTAACATAGACCATTGAAATTAATGATCTTTTGAGTAGAAGGAGTATAGAGTCATGTAGTGTTCACTAACATGTGCTCTTTGGGATTTCAGTATTCTTCACATGTGGGGAATCCAGCGTGATGATCCACAGCATTTTTAGAGTAGAAAAGAGTAGAAAACTCTGCAAATTAGACAAAACATGACAGAGCCAGAACTCTGCTTTGCATCTATCCTCCCCTTCTCTTATCAAACGTTTTCTATTAACACTTCTCCTTTATTCTAAACAGTGCCAGAACCTGAATGAGTCACTGCTTGAGAAGGGCTTTCTTGATAGCAAAGGCAAAGCAACAGCATTACTAACAGTTTCAAAATGATAGGGAATACTTGAACCTAAAAAAAAGGAAGCACTAAACTTTTTCTGTGCTAGACCATCACTGGCTTACTGTCAACTCATTAGGCAGCATCCCGAGCAATGATGAAGGAATATATTTGAAAATACATTTGGGACTGTTTTACAAGCATCAGAATATTTACACTCGTTGTGAGCTTTCCCCATCTTTCCTACTGGGTTATTGTGCTAAGAGTATTTGTAGTTAAGATTGTTGATTCCCCCTGCCCAGAAAACAGCAGTTTCTTTTGGTGAGTACTTCAGAGGTTTTGAAATTTGGTTTTGGTCCACATGTGGTGGAATGAAAATTGGAATTTCAGAGTTTTTTAGCAATAACAAATTTCTAAGAGAAGAATCAGGAGAAAGAAAATACTCAAAAGATGAGCCTGGCATTAACCTGACATATGGGAGAACAACAGCTGGTACAACTCCTGGTAAGGTGAGGACCTTATAAATAATACTTTCAGCTATTCTACATTCTTCTGTGATAGGCTGGAGGAAACTTCTTTGATTAACAAAATATTCCAGGTTTGGCAGAATGTCAATTATGGAATAAAATATCACTGAAAATACGTGGATTAGCTGTATTGAGAATCCAAGAGCCAACTTTAAGAGATTAGACCTGGAGGAATGGAAAGTCAAGAGATTTTCAGATCCTAATCTTACATTGCTTTTAGAGGAAGCTGCCTCTAAATTACATTGATTCAACAATATACAGTTTCATGAGAAAGTGTTAGTGGCACTTACGTTTTACACTAGGAAGCACAAACAATACCCCAAGACTGTGTCTGCAATGCTAAATGTGATCCTCATGTCTACATAATGCCTCTCGTTACCAAATTGATATTTTTTCCTCCAAACAGTCATATGGCATTAGAAAAAGCCTAAAATTTATAAATTGCCTCAAAAAGCTGAGAAACTTCAAAAACTTCAGTTGACCTTTGTAATAAATTACCAAGAAAGGAAATAGAAGCAAGGAACATAAATAATCTTAAGAATCATCTTGGTGTATTTATGAACAAAATATGAGCTGAGGGATGTGGTAAAAAGCAAGAAAGTTTAACAAAAATTCAGGTGAAAGAAGGGTAGACATACTAAGGCAGCTGACTTTTTTTCTGTTCTTAAACAGTTTTGTGATTTAATCACAATCTAGAAACAATATAGGTCTCACTCGAGATCATAAACACCCCTCTTATATGGCCTAATTCTATAAAACTTGTAGTTTTGCGCAATATCTTCTAATTACAAAGAGATACAGTATCAATTCTAGGTGTAACAACATATCATACCCAGAGAAAAGACAATCTACTCAGGAATTTTAAGGAAAATTTCAGGTATACTGATCCAAAAGTATCCCAAACAGTGAGCTTGATCCTGTATCCTCTGCACTCTTTGCATCCTGATCCTGGACCAAAGTGGTGGGCTGCTGCTAAGTTGGGTCTAGAAGTTACCGTGCTAGTGCAGCTCTGCACTATCAGAGGTTGTCTGGGGCTGGCTTCCACATCTACCCTGCTCCACTTCTGTTGTGGACTCAGTTGGCATCAATTTAGGGCTCTATATACTGTGCATTGTTGTGCTGTGTACACTTTAATAGTCCTATAGGACTGCTGGTTTAATTTAAAGCAAAACTTGAATTATAAATGCATCCCAGAGGTACAACTCTCAGTATCTTCTAGTATCCACTTCTGGTCCTGGAAGACAGAAGTATTTCTGTATTTTAATACAGAGAACAGTATTCAAAATTGGCTTTCCTGCATACAAGGGAACTTAGATGTTGAAACAGACTTTTGAAAAAGCCTCTTTGTGCTTGTGTTAAGTGTGGGGTTTCTAGGACAGAAAAAGGCCACAAGGGTAATCTTGTGGCTCTCATCTTCAGGTGTCTTCTATGTGAGGCATGTAAGAAGAAGGTGGTGGCTGTCCCCATGCCTCTGCAGTGCTTGGGCCAGGGAAGCTGGTGCAGATGGGGGTGTGCTTTGCTGACAGAGGTTGCAAAGTCCCCTTTCTTTCCCAAGAGGACTGCACATCTGGAGAGGTCTAACAAGACTGTAAAGACACTTTCTCCTTCATTCTCCTTGATTCTCAGTGACACTCGTAGAAGAGCACCACATAATCTCTTTTTGTTTATATAATTTATTAATAGATTTTTTTTCTCAGAGCTGTAAAGGTCATAATAACTGTCATGGAGTTTTTTGCTTCAGGTTTTTTGTTTTTTGGTTTTTTTGCTACAGTGTTTTGCTACCTGTGTTTTGATAGCATTGCAAATCCCTTCTACACACAAAACCCTTAATGAGAGCAGAGTGGCATTTTTAACTCAAATTAGTGGGCTCACAGGGGAACATTAGCTATAGTTTATTAGCTCAGCTCCCCAGTTGCTAATCCAATCTCTCTACATGGAAAGCCAGTCACTGTGTAGTACAGATGTTATTTCACAGTGTGCTCTCACTCCAACCAGGCTAGCGCATTAACTGTAAGGCAAGGCAAGGTAAGTGATTTGGTTCTGCAATGAAGGTATGGTCTTGGCAACAGAAACAACAGAGTCACCATTTGCAAGTGGTAGGCATAAGATGTTACTTCTGCATGAAGGATTTAACCAAAATTATCCTACAGGAGGTGCTCAGGGGATGGTCTTCTCCAAAGCTTTGAGATACTTTGTTTGAATCACTTATGAGACATCCATTTTTGATTTATACATTTGTTTTTAAAAACCTCTTTAAACCTCATCAACCCATCAGTGTTTTTGTTGTGTCCAAAAAGCATGTGCAGTACACTATCTGTAGTCCCACTGGGGACAGACCCACCAGCCTGCCAGCTCTTCTGCACAGTTACAGAGCATATGTGACAGAGAGGTCTTGAGAGTGACTATGTGTGTTACAGAGCTAATCCCAGATTTCAAAGGCTGAGGGGGCCTTTTTGTGTCACAAAATTCAGATAAGCAAGCTGATCTGTGAATCTGTCAAAGTTGACAAATTCTAGTTTAACACTACTAAAGATCACAATCAGATATCCAAAATTCCACCAGCAGACTTTCCTGGTCCTTCCTACTGACTGAACCTAGGTAACTCCCTTTATGGTTTATGCAGTTTCTTTGACACATGCCTTTGTGGTTCTTGGTCTTTTCCACAGACTGGAGATATGTAATTAGGTGGTATTTAATTCTTCCTGGAATGAGTTTGAGAGCAGTGACATTGGAAGTACAGAGTCTTTATTGTAGTGTAAATTCCCCTTAGTTCACTCTCTTACATTTATGTATAATTTTCTGCCCTGAATTTTAAAGGGACAATACTGATAATCATGGTAAAAATCTCCAACATATAGCAAAAAGAAAGACTTGTTGACTGGTGGCTGTAGGGTAGCTGAAATAATAGGTAACAAACATTCTGGCCCCCCTGACAGAGTGTATGGTTAGGTTGCAGGACCACAGTTTCACTTGTCCTCTCCAAATTGCTTGTTTAAAGGCTTTCAACTCAAGTTATGTTCTGGAGAAATGAACAATATAGAGGTTTATACATGGAAAATCACATGGGTTGATGGTTATAACCTAATGAGTTCCCCATATTTTTCATTCAGAATATTTTTTACCAGTTACATGCTTTAACTAAGCACCCTAAAAATACTTGGAATTGAGTATAGTTTCAGTATAGGTAGGTATGCAAAAATTTAGTAAAACTAGTTTTTCATCAGAGTATGTTCATCAGGTGGTGCAGAGAAAGGCATTAGGGTCAGAGGGCTATCAGCTGAGTAGCAAGATGTGAGCTGTTAAACTGAACAGGTCTTGTGACTACCTACTGGGGAACTTCTATTTTCTGCCTTGAGGAAAATAAATCATAAAATTTTGCTGAAATATAAAGGTTTGATGAAGAATACATTGGACAGAGTCCCACTACCATAAGTGGATCTACAAGGAGTTTGCAAAGATGAGTTACCAGTCAATACCTTATATTTACTGGCACCAGCACCAATCCTGTCAGCATCAGCATCAGGCCCCTCAGACAGGCTGTGTTGGGTCTATTGCCTGGCCTGGCTCAGCTGCCCAAAGGTGATCCCTTAGCACTTGCATTCCAAGACTACTGCAGAACAACAGGCAGCTGTTTCTTATCTCAGCACTGAGGGAAAACTCACTCCCTTACACAAAGCCATTCTGTCTCTGACATTCCTGCTTCCAGCCAGTTCAACCCATTCTGCAGTTGGACCTTGTTGCCCTCCATACCAGATCATACCTTTGTCACAAATTATCTCTGCTGAGCAGTTTCAGTTTGAGTTTTCCCTTCACCTATTTTTGATAAGACCATCAAATACCAGCCCAAGAAACCTGTCAGAGAATATTTACAAATAACTATTAGAGGAACTTTCTTTTCAAGTCTATCAGCAGGTGGTTCATGTCCTGAAGCACTAGAGAATGTCAGTTCACATTTTTACATGCAAGTTGTATGTGGAAAAGAAAAAGGGAAGAAGTACATGAACACTATGGAGTTCCAAAGTATTTAATTTTCCCCCTTAGTAATTACTGAAAAATGCAGGTTAAATTCTTTTCCTTTGGCCCACACCTTGCCCTCAGATTCCTGAATATCTGAGTATATCTTACTGAAGATGAACTATATTCAGAGTGCTTTCCAGATTGGGCTGGAAGATCCTCAAGGCAAGTACCTACAAGCTAATTCAAGGAATGCAATCTCAGGCAGCTTTTCAGAAATGCCAAGATGTTTAACAGATGTATAGTCTTTCAGGGTTAAGCTCTTCTGAGCTACAGTCTAATGCTGATGTATTGGAGGCTGATAGCTGGTTTCTGTGACTGCAGATCTCTGGCTTAGATGGCTTTCATTGGAAAAATTCAGTTATGTGCACTAGAAAATCAAGCCCTTGGACACTGCTTACCCTATCTGCTTTGCAAAAGCAGCACCTCTGTGCTCACTGAAAAGTAGATGCCAGAGTTCAGTTTTAGAGGTATTTGGATGCCAAATGGTGTTTTCTAAAAGATCTTTCAATCTGTAAATACTTTAAAGTAGATTAAAAGTCTCATCCCCTGTGAATATGTAATTATAGTAGAGAATGCAAATTTGGTGCTTGAATAACCCGTGTTAGATATTTTAAACACATACTTCCCCTCTAGATGAGTTTTCCATGTTGAACTTTATTTCAGTTAATTGTAGGTGTAGACAGAAATATTGGAGTTGTTCCTATGAAGAAGGAAAATATCCTGAGTATGGGAATGCATTTCAGACTGAAAGGGCCTGACTGTAGGATTTCGAGCAAGTCCTAAACCAGAAGTTTTATTTATCTGAGTTTATTTTAAATGACATGTGAATCTTCCTGCAAGAGCATTCTGTCACATACCATCTTAAATAGGGAAGATTTTTGTTGAATTGATAGATACTTTTGACTTCATTTTCCAGATGCTGTAGCCATGCTACATAACTGGGAACAGTTACTAGAAAGGTACAGAAGATAAATTGGCAAGTTTTCTCTACATATGTCATAACTGTTCTTATGTTAATTGTCTGAACAGGGAGTGAGAGTTCTTTGTCTTTTGGAAGCATTGATTTTTTTTCCCCCCCAACTGGAAAACAAGGTCAGAAAACAGTAACTGCCTCTTATTCTTGCCTTGCAGTCTTTTCCTGAGCTGATTTGGGAATTTGAATGCTGTTTCCTGGCTTCATTTGTAAATCTGTCCTAAACTGAGTCATTTACATTTGAGTTTTTGCCCAATGAATCATTTCACCAGCTCTCCTCAAAATCTTGAATTAGCTCTGTGTGAGAAAAAACTTGGGAGCATTTGCATTGGTGGGGGCAGGGAGGAGGAGAAGAAGGAGCAAAAATGTGCTTTATGTGCCTGCTCAAAAACATTAAAGCTGCTCAGTGGGTCAGTAAGTTCAGCTAAGCTCCTTCCTAAATTCTGCTGGATATCAGATAGCAGGATTTAGTCCTTATTCTAGTAAAGCTTCACAGTGGTGGTCTTCCACTGTTTAAAACAACATAAATACAATTTTCTGCTTCAAGCCTTATCTCTGTGTCCCTGTGAAGCTGATTTAGGGGAATAAGAACCAAAGAATTATGGAAACTGCTGATCTGGGTTTATCAAGGTATGCAGGATCTCTTGTATCTAAAATGAACTATCCTGAGTGAGCTACTTATTTTCCATCGAGTAGTCTGTGATGTCAAATCATAAATCAAATGCTCATAACAAAGAGCAACTGGTTGCCAGATGACAAATAACATTGAAAATGAAAGGTTTCCTTTCTCCATGAAACATTTTGAAATCTTAAATGATCTTGTTACTAGCAAGTGTAACAAAATACCTGGGAAAGAAAAATGACTAATAAGATTTGGAAGGGTCGATCTGACTGAGATTTTTCTGCAGACGAACTTTGACCTTGGAAAGAGGCAGAATACCTTCCTCTTTGCTGGTTGCTCACAACCACAGAGGCTGTGAAACTACTTTTTCTTCTGAGCTCATCTGCAGCTCTGCAAGAGGTTGCTTAAAGCCACTGTTTGAGCTCTGATGCTTGCATGGGCTTTGGGGGAAGCATACTCCCACAGCAAGCCACAGGATGAGACTGGTCTCCACCTTGGCAAATCCTGCAGTTCCAAGGTCTCCAGCACACTTTCTGATCCTTTCTGCTTGTACTGAAGTGATGGAGAGGATGTTTCCATGGAAAAACTTGGGCTCCTGACAGGTCAGAGGTAGGACATCCCTGCTTCACTACACCACCCCAAGCAGAATTGCTCTGGTTTCACTGTTAGTGATGCCCCCTTGGTCTTCAAATTTGCCTATAAAACTCATTCCTCAGCACTGCTGCAGTTCTGATTTCATGTGTAAAAAGTACTTTTTTTAAGCATTTCTCCATTCGATGAAGACAGATTCCTCCATAGTTGTCTTTGTTTCCGCTCCCTACACATATCTTCTGTAGATATAACATATGTTCATAAAACCAGCTGGAAGTGGGACATATAAACAGCAGTCACTCAGCAGAGGCTGCTCATGCCAGCTTCAGCGGAACACAATGTGAGGATTGATTTTATATTGTCCTGCTTCCCTACATAAAACAACTCTGCTCTTGGCACCTGTTTCTTAGCTGGTCAGAGAAGTCAGAGAAATCAGAAGTCAGAAAAGCCACATGAGTTTGCACTAGCTGAAGGTCTTTATCTATCTCTGAATCTTCAAAAATCTCTCCTTCCTAGGGGGAAGGAGATGAGGGGAAAGAAAGAGCACTTGGCTATACCAAGTGAAAGCCTGTTCTGGTCTGGTGAGAATGCCAACACACGGTGTTAGTGGTTATGTTACTTTTCCTACCACAGGTGTTAAACTTGGCATTGGAGAGAGCTAGCAGAATAGAATGAGTCCTGGGCTCCTGCAATGCAATGACGTTTCTTTAAATGGTCTGTTTACTTAGGTTGAAAAATTACAAACTGGCAAAACTGGAAATAGGTTTTCCATTAATCCACAAAACAGCTATAGCAAGGAAGAACAGATGTCTCTGCTAATCCCCTTTCCTCAGTTCCCTCCAGCCAGCAACTCACCTCTAAAAGGGTTTCTCTTGTGGATCATTAAACTGGCTTTTGATCTGACAATGCCTCTTGCACTACAGTTCCATACATTGTTTTCACAATAGTGAATTGAACTGATTTTAAAGCCACCAAGAACGTGTCAGATGGTCCATCGCTTACTTACCTGGCATGGATTTGACACTTTTTTTTTTTTAATGAAAAATCGTCCATCTTCCTTTTTCTTAAGTGAAAGAAATACCACAGAAATATCTTATCCTAGCACAGACACATCAACTTGTATCTTTGCCTTCTGTCATAAAGAGTTCACTGACACCAGGACTGAGGTGAAAGCTTTATAGTTGAAAGCATCATTGGTAACATGAATATAATTGTAAGTCCTGCAGCAGTCATCACATGTCCATGAACTGCACCACAGCATTTGTGGATTCAGTGTAACTGGGATTTTCTTGATTTACTTCTTCTTTCCTGTTTTTGGCCTCTTCATTCACTCTGCAAGCTATTTCTGCTTGCAGAAGCACAAATTATTGTACCCTACCAGCACTGAAGGTTCCTCATTTTTTTTGTTTAATGCATCTTTTCAGAAATGTTTCTATAGACCCTTACTATGACCCTGGATGTTATCTAGCATATCTGTCAATCTTTCAGTGAATCAGCAAATTAAAAGGTTTTAATCAGTGCAAGGAAGTTTTCTTCCCTAATCAATGCAAAGAAGATTTCTTCACCTCTTTGACCCACTTCCTATGAACAAAATGGATTTTTTTTTTTTTAATGAGAAAATACAAAATCCAGCCTCAGAAAAAAAACTACTTGGGCTATTCTATCTATCAGAATTAGTGGAATAATCTCAGAGCAGAACTCAACACTTGTTTGACTGTTCTGTATTGAATGATAGGGATGGATTATGGGAGAGTGGGTGTCAGGATCATTTGATTTTCATGTGCTTTTATAGTTCAACAGCATCTGTGTCTCCTTCTCTGGTAAAAAACCTGGAACCGAAGCCTTTTAAATGAATAACTGCCCCAACATGTCATAAAACAGATGCAATATGGATTGCTCACAAATAAATAATCCTGCAGATTTAAAACACTGACAGCAAAGTCCAGGAACCTCACTCTGTTGTAGAGCTGAATACAGAAAACAGTGAAAATATTTTTTATATGGAGGGATGGTAATTTACACAAAAGCAAAATTATACCACCGAGTTTTTAGCATACACTTCTGTGGAAATTAAAGGAGTATGCTACCCCAAAAATGGATGGCAAACTGTATTTCATGGGTAAGTGTTCCAGGCACTGGTCTGACATAAAAACAGGCATCTCCTCAGGCTTCATGTTGAAATTTGTATGGCACTTTCTGCTCCTTGCCTCCACTTCCACCCACCCTGCACCTGTAGTCTTTGCCAAAGGATATAACTTGCTCTTCTTTATCTGTTCACTTGCCTTTATGGTCTGAGAACACTCTCTCAGCCTGGAGCAGGTGTGAAAACTTAGAACAGCAGCTGTGGCATTTTGTGCTTCAAAAGGAATTGGCATTGGTGCAGTGATCATGTTCAGTACTTGCTTATTCCTTTTAAATCACTTAGCCTTTTTACCTAAATGAAACCATGTGATCCTTGGGAAGTGAAGTGAACACCTCAAAGATGATTTTCTGTTCAGCATCCTCACCTAAGTCTACTTACTCCTTTGTTTATCATCTGACATGGGCATCAATTATCATCTTCCACTCTCTCTTCAAACACGTCTTTTGAATGAATGTTGTGAACTTTCCCTTGGTGTCCTGTGTATTTATGAAGTATGTTAGAAGTCCAGCAGAGAAAAGGAAAGATACACTCCAAATTAAATGACAAAAGGATGATGCCAAACTTGTTTTGAATACAGCCCAAGGGAAAAAATGCAAAATTATTAGTTCAGGTACCAGCAGCCCAGACTGTGGTATTTTGTCTGGGTTGGCTTTTGGACTGTGCCCTACTATTAGACAAGTATTGTAACAAAGTAGGAAACCATTTTCTGGCAGAACAATTGAAATCTAAAGACATGCATTCACTTCTTTAGACATAAGGTTTCTTTTTGTTATGTCTTTTCATGCTTTTGTGCGCAAATGAGAGAGAGAGTACATATGCAGGTGCTCTATGATTTTAATGTTAGGCTTTGGGGAGAATATATATACCACATAGAGTGGAGATGGAGAGCCTAAATAAACCAGATGGGAAAAGAAGGTTTGAAGTGTTGTGGATTGAAAGCACAAGGCTGGGAACTCGATAAAAATGGTAGAAGAGGTGATGAATAAAATGGAATCAGTAAGTAATAGAACAATATGTATTATTGTGTATGTCGTTCCCATTCATAATATATATCTATAAAATGTATCTGGCACAAAAACATGCAGGAAGGGAATTTGAAGCTCTTTGCATCATTCAGTGAGTGAGATGTAGCACCAAAGGACAGATGCAGGCAGCGTCCCAGCTGTGACTGATGTATTGCTGTCAGGATGCACACACTCCCCTTGCAGGAGAAGCAGCGCAGGGTCAAGGAATGGTGTCCAGGACCTTACACCTAATGTTCTTGTACTGTCTAAAAATGCCTAATGAGACAAGGAGTAAAATGCAAAATGCTTTTTATGCTTGGAGCATAAACTGCTCTTTATGCCTCTTCCCAGGCTTTCTCCCTGCTGACAGCCAGAGGAACCGGAGCATGTGGCTGTGAAGATACGTTGTGGGACAGTGCTCAAGACACCTCCTGGGAAGAGGAACAGGGCCTGATGGCCATCAGATGATCTTCAGGACAGCTGGCACTTTAAATGAGTTTATTCATAGTTAAACATTTCACATGAGTTACTCAAGAGAACTTGTTTGTTAGAAGCAGGTGGTGACTAATCATCTTAGCCCACCTTTACCACATTCAAGAGTTGTCAGAAAGCTGACAAGTAGAAAAACCTCTTAGTAACTTGTCATTATAACAAGCTGACATAGGAGGCACCGACCCCCGCTGCTGTTGGATTAAAATGGGAAAAATAGGGCTTCCAAGTTCCTTTTCCTTGTCCTTGGAGCTTCATTACTTAGGTAATGGCAAAAATATGTTCCTCACATGGTGAAACTAATACATATATAATTCTTCTTCCCCACACAGAAATTAATCATAACTTCCAAATTCAGAACTTAAACTTTTTTAACACTTATTTTGCTGTTGCAGCTGAGATTAGAGATTTAGAGAGTCTTCCTTCATGGTCCCATGAAGTGCCTTATGTATTGCCTGTTAGCAAAACAAGTAAGCCAGATTCCAGCATTACAGGTCAAATTGAAAGCAGAAAGAAATGGCTAAGCATCAGAGTATTCTCCAGCCTGGAGCAGATGTTAGAGTGCCCTATACTCCATAGCTCCAGGCAGTGAGTAGAGCAGCTCTGAGCTGGCTGGGATCTAACCTGAGGGGTGACACAGCCATTTTCTTCTCCTCAAGCTGAGGACAGGCCAAAAGGCAGAATAAAGCTGCTTTTATATCGATTTTGCTGAGGTAGGGATGACAGTAGCTGGGTGAGCCAAGAGAACCAGCTTAAAATGTAGCAGATGCTGCTTCTAAGCCTAAAAAAAAAAAAAAAAGAAAATTAGCAGTGCAATGAGGAAAATATCCTGCAGCTGGGACAGAGAACTAGACAGGGAGCTAGGTATCCTTTGAGATGGCAGATGTACTACCAAATATTTATTTCTTTTAGTATTTTCTTATGTCTTTAAAATAAGGTAGTAGCTTCTATTGTTTCCTTTGGCAGCTTATTCTAGCCATGAGTTCCTCTGTGTAATGAAATTCCACCTACAGTAAATCTTCTGAGTCCCTGACTGTTCCTGAGGTTTAACTCTTCCAAATCTGTCTCTCTGCTGATCTGCCTGCCCTGCATTGAGTTGATTCCAATTTACTGGGAGATTGACATCACCAGTTCTGTCCTAGATGTCCTGGACTGTCAGTTGAATGAACCAATTCACAGAATCACAGAATCAGCTGGGTTGGAAGGGACCTCCGAGATCATCAAGTCCAACCCTTGATCCACTACTGCCGTGGTTACTAGACCATGGCACTAAGTGCCACATCCAGTCTCTTAAAAACCTCCAGGGATGGAGAATCCACTACTTCCCTGGGCAGCCCATTCCAATGTCTGATTACCCTCTCTGTAAAGAAATTCTTTCTAATATCTAACCTAAACCTCCCCTGGCACAACTTGAGACCATGCCCTCTTGTCTTGCTGATAGTTGCCTGGGAAAAGAGACCAACCTCCACCTGGCTACAACCTCCTTTCAGGGAGTTGTAGAGAGTGATGAGGTCTCCCCTGAGCCTTTTGTCCAGGCTGAACAGCCCCAGCTCCCTCAGCCTCTCCTCATAGGACTTGTGCTTGAGTCCCTTCACCAGCCTTGTTGCTCTCCTCTGGACCTGCTCCAGGACCTCAATATCCTTCTTGAACTGAGGGGCCCAGAATTGACCCAGCCAGCTCTATTTTCTCTTATTTATCCAATTGATTTGAATACTGAAAATCTTAGTCTTTGTTCCTGCCTAAGAACTCATCTGTAGCACTAAATCTGCATTATATGGGAAAACTGTTATTTAAACATGTCTTAAAATGGCTTTTGGTGGTCTCTTTGCAAACACATGCTTCTTCTTCCCAACACCCCCCACTGCAATGTTATCTCAGGAATGTCCTGGGAAGGTGTCCTGAGGTGTTTCCCATTGGCCTTTGTTAACCCCTTCCTGTGATTGGGTGTTCCTGTAAGCCCCTTGAGACTTCTAATTGGTTACTCTGTGAATCCTCCTAAACCCTATAAATGTAGCATCCCCAACAATAAACGCTCTCTTGCCTCCTCTCCACGCCCGGTGTGCTGTCTCTGTGCCTGCCATGGGACCACGTGCGTGGGGGGAGGGGAGGGCACCTCTCCCCTCCAGCCTCAGGGCCAGAAGAAACCCCTGAGAAAACCCCTGGAGTTCCCTTTCCCCATCCTTCAAGACGTTGGAATGGTTCCTCAGATGGAAACAGAACTAGAACTGGGCCCCCCCACGCCATGGGTGGGGAAAGGGATCCAGACTCATCATTTTGAGCTGGAGAATCACTCCTTGTAAATTCAGTGTATTTATTTGTCACAGCTAGAATTTGTGCCGTTTGAGCCCTGGATGACCCCAATCATACCAGCCATCCTACTGTGATGGCCAGTGATCTTCAGGCTGGGCTGGGCTGGCCACGTGCTTGTGTGTGGGGTCCAGAAAATATGTCTAGAATGGAATGGCTGAGAGAGCTGAGTTTGTTTAGTCTAGCGAAGAGGAGGCTCTGGGGGACCTCATTGCTGTCTACAACTACCTGAAAGGAGTTTTTAGTGAGGTGGGGGCTGGTCTCTTCTACCGTGCCTGCAGCGAGAGGACAAGAGGAAATGACCTTAAGCTGAGACAGGGGATATTCAGATTAGATATTATAAAAACTTTTTACACTGTTAGAGTGGTCAGGCATTGGAATAGGTTGCCCAGGGAGGTGGTGGAGTCACCATCCCTGAAGGTGTTTAAAAGGTGTCTGAATCTGGTTCTCCATGATGTGGTTCAGCGGTTTAGGAGTTACAGTTGTAGAGCTGGGTGGATAGTTGGATTTGATGATCTTAAAGGTCTCTTCCAACTTTGCTGATTCTATGATTCAATGATTCATTTAGTGAGATGCTAGCACTGTGGTGCTCATATGTATGGAAAACATCTATGGTGACTGGGAGAAACAAAAGGCACATGGTCCCAAAGCAGGCTGTTGGCCTTTCCAGGGTGGCTTCTCTGATTTCCTATCTTTCAGAGGCCAGCTGATCCTTACTGACTTACTCTGCAGGTCAGCCACAATTTGTGAGCAGTTACGCCCCATTTCATGCTGACTATATGTTTGGTGCCATAGCTGCAACAACACCAAGCTGAACTCTAGCTATTTCTCCTGACTGCACCAAACTGGGCACTGACAACAAGAAGTCACTCTTTGACCTGATGCATCTGCCCAAGAACCACAGAGCAGTCAGACCCAAACACCAGCACAGAGGTGGTAAGTTCAGTAAAAACAGGACCAACTGATGGACGCAGGAAGCCAACAGACCTTCCCTGACAGCCTTGGTCAAACAGCAACTGGGCAACCACATCTTAACCCCAGAGACCTTCCTTCTGGGTTTCCTGGCTGCTGGCCTAATGGGAAACAGGGGAGTTTCCTGTGCATATTAAAGTCTTTTCCACATTGCAGAGTTTTCTGCCTTAGGAATATTTATCAACTGCTTGGGAAATTTATATTATTTCTGGAAATAAGAAGTGCTGATTTATTAAGAAAAGAAGGGCACAGCCTCCTGAATAAACTCTACAGCTTCAAGACATTCTTGAAGTGCCAGCATTTTTCTGTGTAATGCTGTATCCATGACCGTTCTAGGCAAAAATGGTCCAAAAGGTTGTAAATAATGACCCTGAAGCCACCAGCTGCAAATACCTGAATCCCATATACCTGTAGGTCTTGCAGGCATTTTACCTTTGTGAAATCAAACATCATTCCAAGCAGACAAGTTCAGTTTGAATAGCTGTCTTGCCTGACTAAAGCCTACGGAAACTTAACAAAGAGCTTCTAATTTTGCACCTAATATGCTAGAGTACTTCTGATTGCATTAAAATGCTGTGTTTTAGTGATCACTTCTACACCATATTGTGAATGTGACTTCAGTAGCCCAAACAACAGGCTGAGCTCCTTCTGTTTTTCTCTGACTTCAGGAAAAAAACAACGAACAACATTTTCAGGAGTCATTGACACTTCGCAGATTTCAGAGTATTTCCTCTCTTTACATACAGAATGGCTTTCTCAATTATTTCCTCACTGTTTTCTGGTAAATATTTACTTGATATTTATTTTAATATACACTTCAGCCAAGAGAGAGAATAAGTCCAAATTATATAAACTGAAGGGTGGAAGAAGAAATTAGTGTAGAACTGAAGTGATCCAGTGTCCATGCTGAAGTCAGAAAAGGGAGACAAAGTGGAGCTTAAGGAGAACATTTGAACATATCAAGAAAGCATTTTTTTGAGACATAGTGTTTCAATCTATTCATTCTTAATTTGCTTTCCTCCAGCAGGAACTGCTGAGCTTATATTAACCAACATCCCTCTTTGTGTCATCCAAACTGCTCCTCAGAATTCCTCTACTTTTTTACCATTGACTAAAACATTAAAAAGGGAACAAAAGGTATGTGTGGATTCTGGCACCTGTACCAAAGATTTGGTCTGTATCTCTAGGTAGTGGAAGGCACTTACTCACTGGAAGTTAGATGCTTGAATACCTTTGAGAATCAGAGCTTTATTGGGAAATTACGTAAGCTTACTTCTCTTTTTTTTTATTGTTTCCTTTTACGATCCATTTAATTCAGATGGTAAACATGTTGTGAAAAGAAGCAACCTTACTGTTTAAACATTCTGACAGCTTAATACATGAACAACTGCTATAAATAAATATTTAGTCCAGGTCATTGCATATGGTACTGCCTTGCTGACTGGCTGAAAAGAGGGAGGCTAGAAATGGCAGAGAAGAGACTGTGTGCATAATGTGTCTTTCCTACAACAGAATAGGAAACAGACACCAACTCATTTATATTGACAAAATCTGAGTATTGGCTTAGTTTATGTGTACAAGAACTTTTCCTTCTGTGTGATATCATCGGCTTTCCCTCAGGAGCTGTGAAATTACATAACTATTGAACAACACTGTGTTAGAACTCCCAAACTTGCAAGGAGGAATGTGTCACCTGTCAGAGAGATATCACTTTGGCTGACTGCTGAGTCCTTTGAAATAGGCTCTACCCTCCTTTGCGCATGTTCACTGTGAAATGGTTTAACAGGACAACGTGGTTTATTTCAGTTGACATAGCTTCTCAAGTAAATGAAAAAAGATTTGTTCTCTCCAATAGATTCATTAAGCCACAAGTAAATTATGATTATTCAAATAAGTCCCTTGCTATATTTACCTGGGAGCATCTAGCTCTGTGTACCCAGGTACCAAATGTGTCATAGCTGCATTAGCTATGGGAGGAAATAAATCCCAGAGGGCTTCTGCCTAACAAGTTTGTTTTCTGTCCAGTATTTCAGTTTGTATGATTACACAAATCTTTGTGCCAGAACAACGCACTCTCAGTAAATATAATTGTTCTACTGCTTTTTTCCTTTCAATGTCTGAATTTAAATGACTGTTCATATTGTGGTTCTGAACAACTAATGCTCTGTTGTGGATCTTACCTTTAGAGATCATCATCAGTTGTAAAATTCTTTCTCTATTTTGCAGGCAGAAAAATGAAACATTGAAGAGAGTGACTGAGTTCCAGACTCTGGATCTGTGTTTGTATGTTTGCATACTGTTCTTGACTTACTTTCATCGGTGAGTTGAAACCATGGGTGACAATACACTTCTTTTCATGGAAACTGAAAAAGAAGTTTTGGAATCCTATTTACACAGAAAACTGATCTGAGTTTGAGAGATGGATGAGTTTCTTTTGAGTATCACTGTGACCATAAACTGCTAGTGACATACAAAGATCATTGTCCAAACAAAAACATTCAGTTAAAAGCATGTAGAGAAAAAGATTATACTAAGTAAAACTCTATCACTTTCCACTTATCTAAGCTCAATCTTTTCTTACAAATGCCACTCTGTTTTGCTCCTCTTGGGTGCTCTGTCACTTCAGGATGACCCCAATAACACATTATATTTACTTACATGAAGACCATACATGTCTAAATGTTAAATATACACAGCAGTGCATAAATGTGACTTAGATCTACGAGAGGACTCTGAAGGAAGATACATTTGGTCTTGAAATAAGATATGTGTCCCATCAGTGGAGATGATTAGACCTTTGGATGCTCTATTGTAATAGTCTTTAAAATATTTTTCTTTTTTTTTTTTTGAATGTTATGAAGATAGCTCTGTCCAGCAGTGGGGAAATCTCTTACAATTTGGTTATGCTGCAGTAAGATGACCACTGTAACATTGGCTGTCATTTCTACTACGAAGAAAACCCCAGAAAAATAACTTTGTGCAGCTCAGTTGCATTACTGATTGTCCCTGAAGTCCCTAACCCATTAAGAATACATTGGCAAGATTTGCTCTGGACTTACTTGTTGTTAGAAACTGAAACTGAGCAAGCTTAGCATATATGTGCATATGTATATATATATGTGTGTGTGTGTATTTACATATTTATATCCATACTCATTTATAGCACATGATGAAAAGGAGCTCATCTCATCTGTCTATCTTATATGAAGAAGTACTGAAGTATCAGACCCACTGTTGCAGTTTAAGCCCAGCTGTAAACTAAGCACCACACAGCAGCTCCTAAAATGCCCCCCTCTCCCCTCACCCCGGTGGAATGGTGAGGAAAATCAAAAGTAAAACTTCTAGGTTGAGATAACAACCGTTTGATTATTGAAAACAAAGTAAAATATAATAATAATAATAATAGTAAATAATAATGATAATGATAATAAAAAGGGAAAAGAAAAAAACAAACAAGTGATGCACAATACAATTGCTCACCACCTGCTGACCAGTGCAAACCCCGTTCCAAAACCAAGGTCAGCCCCACTTCCAGGTAACTCTCCCAGTTTATATAGTGGGCATGATATTCCATGATGTGGAATATCCCTTTAGCCAGTTTGGGCCATCTGTTGTGGCTACGCTCCCTCCTATTTTTTTTCTGTTATGTACCTACTCACTGTGAGAGCATGAGACATAAAAAAAAAAATTCCCTGACTCAGCAAAGCCCAAAAAATCAGTGTGTTATCAACATTATTCTCATTCTGAATCCAAAACACAGCACTGTACCAGCTACTGAGAAGGAATTAACTCTATCCCAGCTGAAACAAGGACACACACAGGTCTTCATTACTGGTGTTTTTCTGGCAAATTTTAAAAGCAGATACGTAAAAGTGTAAAATACATAAATCATCTCTGACAAGTCCAAAGAAAGGACACTAAATTTTTTTTTAAAAATAGTTTATAAGCCCAGAAGTCACACAAAGGTTACATTAAACCAGTTAACATAAGTGCTTCATTCATAAATTAAAGGGGAGCTTTATTCATAAATTAATGTGACACAGAAAAAGTCTTTGATCAAATAGACATGCTAGCTAGAAGAAATACATACACGCTGCTTAGTGCAATAGAAATTAAAGAAGAAAAAATTTAGCTAACTATATTTTTCTGACCTAAACCAGTGAATCAATAAACCCTATAAAACTTGGGAAGAGTAAACCACTTTTTAGCCTATATGGAACAGATTATGGTTCAAAAAACAGTTTCCTTAGTGCTCCCTCCTGCACCCCTGTTGGTTTTATTTTCCAGCCACACTCCCTTACCAATTCTTTTGGTCTCTATTTACAGCATTTTGCTCAGTGAGAAAGTCCCTGACTGTATTCATACCAAATAATGTGGTTGGTTCTACTACATCACAGAGGTTTTGAATTTACAGTGTGTATATATTGATTTTTTTTTCCTGAACAGGAAAGATGCAGTAATCACTGAATCAATCAATACTGACAATTGCCATATGGAATTTGCTGTTGTTACGCATTATGTGAACTATCTTTTACTGAATTGACTTCTCTGAATCTTACTATTGTAACAGAATCACCAGAAAATTTCAAGATGGACAGAACTGTAAGCACCTTGAGTCGTCTGCCTTGGAAGTTGACATTTGTTTGTACTTAATATTTCTTATTTCCTGTAGAATTGAAGGGCTTGTACCTTCAAAAATTCTTTCAAAAATGAGCAAGACATTTCTGCATTTTTCTCTGCCCAGAATCTACAATTAAGCTATTGCTTGCTTAGCCCAAGATTGCTCCCTTTGAAAGAAGAGGAAAATGCCAGAAGTACAATAGCTGATGTTTTAAACCTCTCTCTGGACTACAGCATTCATTTCCCTGAATCACACAGAGATGGGTAAATGAAAAAGACCCTGTGTTTATTCTGGTAGGAATCCTAATCACTGTCAAGGGAAACACTGTCTTCAAAAAAAAAAGATGTTTTAGATGAAAATTCCCAAAAGACTCACTCTCAGCTCTGATACCACTATAGATTCAGAAATGAAGCAATTAAAAAAACTAGTTCAGGTGTTGTGCAGACTCCCACTGTAATGCCAGATATTTTTAGTACTCCATAAGGATTCTTGCCTCGTGCTGAGTTGTACCGCATCTCTGTGTTCAGAGACAGGAGCGGTGCATCCTGCACAAGGAAAGGGCATGTGATTTCATAAGAAGATGCAGAATACAGAGCAACTGAGAATGAGGTACAGACTCTTTCCTTACTCCATTCCTTTTTTTCCCAGGATTTTGCAGGAACTTGCTGAAGGGATACGTTGGTAGTGCCCTGTGGGGCATTACAGGGCAGCTCAGGAGAAATGTTTCTTATAGATAGACAGTTGAGGATTTTTTCCCTCCCAGTCACAGACATAAAAAAAGGATATTACACAAAGAATAGAAAAAAAAAAATAAAGGACTGGAGATGTTATGTTATAGAGGGGCTGGACAGAAAGAAATAAAGTCAGCAGGACACCTGGATGTCAGCATGATGACGTCCAAATGTCCATCTGGTATCTATGCAGAGGATAATCAGAGTCTGGTAATCAGGGTTTTGAGGTATACTTGGAGAGTAGAAAGGAGGTTCTGAGTAGAGACAGGGAACACAGAAGAATCAGTTATGGGGGGAGGAGTTGGGGAAGCGGTAGTCAGAGACTTGTCTATCAGGAAATGTTTTAGCAGAGCAGCGTTCATGAGGCAGAGTTTCTTTGCTGTCAGTGGAGGAAGAATGACAAAAATCCCAGCTTCATTGCTGATATTGGTTTTTTATTTCATCTGCTCATGTCCTCAACACTGCAAATGAGTTCATTCACTCAAATTAATTCCAGAACAAGTAAAGAAACAAACTTTTATATGTTTCTGATGTATTTGACACTGATGTTTAATTCTTTCAGTTTTTCATTTGAGAGTAGAATCAGAAGTAGCAGAAGTCTCAGAGAAGGGTTGTCTTTGTGAAATTTCCAACGGCTTTTTGTTTTTTTTCAAGAAATGAAAGATGCAGAAAGATTGGATAATCTTTCAGATGTTTGGATGATTGCTTGAATCAAATCTAATCCCCAAACCTTTCAAAACTTTTTTGCTGCAAAAGCATATTGACAAACAGACAGCCAGATGAAACAGAAATAGGCTCTGGTAACGTTTGTAATTGAATTATACTACCAGTAGAGTGCTGAAAAAGAGGGCCAAAGTAATAAATATAATCAGTCTGAAATTTGTAATCAGAAAATTAGTCAAAATTACAATCAAAGCCACTCCTTTATTCTTATGTCAACCCCTGCTAGTATGGGACTTCTACTCTTCCATACTTAAGAAAAGTGATACTTTTTATAGCAGTTCAAAGGTTTAAATTCTGGCTTATTAATGGCTTCAAAACGTTTTATCTTCTTCTATAGGACTCTCATTGCTTTTCCACTGACCTATATATATTCCTTTCTCCTCTTCAGGACAAGAAAAATCTCAAGACGTTAGGGATGAGTGGTTTAATTCTTGGACACCTCCCTCTTGGCATGCTCTCTGTTCTCTAGCTCCAGAGCAGGAATTGGTCATGGTACTCCTTCATTTATTCTTGGACACAAACTTTGTAAGTCAGAGCCAGATCTGTGGACTCAGATTCTGCTTTAATCTGCTTAGACTTGTCTAGCTAGTTGAGTAATGTTTTGGAGGTGAAGAAATCTCAAGTAGAAAAAAAGGAGGAAAGTTTAATATAGGAGATAACATTAACCTTCTATTAACAAACCCCACACCATTCATAACACATCTACAGGACATGACCAAATGACATTTCGTTCTCTCTTTTCATCCTGTCCAGCCAAAACATATTCTAAGTGAGACCAGCAAAGGAAATGTAGAACTTCAAATTCCAGCATGTGAAAACACATTAATCTCAGCAATGGAAGGGTTCCTTAATGCCTGATTCTTATCAAACCATCCTCTGCCATGTCAAGTGGTTAAGAAGTATTGCTTTCTGAATTCCAAAATAAATTATTATTCACTTTAAAAAAAAATGTGGGATTTTATCTGAGAATTATTATTGTCAAAAAAGAGGGTTATTCTGTCCTTTCCTACCCAGACCTGTGTATAAGATGACTCTGCAAGTGAACATCCCAGTTACTGTGTTTTCAGGACACTGTTTTCACTTTGTGTGATTAGAATCTGCCTGATATAATATGGCATGAAGTGGAAGAGACTGAGATGTCATATCATCTTTACATCCCCTGAACAAGCAGGTCTTTTTGGGTTTCTGGAGATACTGTTTTGTGAGCGTATCCTTCTTATGAGATTTTCTGGGGAAGTGTAAAATCAGTGAGGTAAGACGAACTACTCAAAATCATACTAAAGTCAAGTCCACAAGACCAAATTACTAACACTTTGTACTGAATATCAGCTCTTTAAAGGATTCATCATTTGTAGATATATTCCTACAACATATATGCCCAGTTTTTTTCTGCTCCAGTCTCTTTCAGGAAGGGGATGGATGAGGATATTTTGATAACTGGTAATTATCAGTGCAACAAAATAAACTTCCAAAATATCATGAGGTTTCTGTGCTTGGGATAAGGCATGATTCTGAAAAATCAATATATTTTTGTTGGTTTGCTTGAAAAATCATCTTGCAAAAGCGTCTTCATTTTTCAAATCACATGACCACAGCTCAAACACATAAAACTGAAAAAAGTGCTATAAGGACATAAATCTTCATAGAAATCATAATTTTGTCATGCCATTATTCCTGCTTCTTGGCACACCATGCAGTCATTTTCCATTCATTTAGAATTCAGTCAAGTAGGATCAATTCAGGCTTTGCTTGTCTGTATCCTGTGCCATGTAATGAAGCTGCAAAATACAAAATCTGACTTCAGCCAGCAAGACCATTATATGCTGTTCCTTCTGTTTTGAACTTAAGTAAGAGTGTAAGGCAATGAGTGCTGCCTATAACTAGCACTTGTGGCAACATATTGAGTGCAAATATGGATGATGGGTCTGTTGCAATGAATCACCTAGATAACATTATCTAAGCAAATAATTTATTTCAAATGAGAAAGCTTCATTAGAAACATTAAGACTACAAAGTCAAGCAGACAAAATTTAGGAAATGGCAGAACTGAGATGGACTGTTCGGCTTCAATGCAACTCTCATAATATCTGCCATGTTACGGTTACATTACAAGGTAGTCAGATGTTTGGATAGGATTTTTCACTGGATGTGTTCAGTACATCAATACAGTTCATGGTGTTCTAGTAAGTACAGAAGATTGTTCTCCCTCTGATATAGAGTGTGTATAGCTCATGAAAACACGATCTGAATGTAGGACTACACATTGCCTGGTAGATCTTCTGCTGGTCTTGCTTAAGAAAATTAGTGCTTCAGAAAGACTGATCGATCCTCCCTCTTACCATATATGCACATAGTCACACGTGTGCTCCAATAAGTGTATTTGTACGATTTGTAAGATGTCTGCTGTGCTCATCACATCTTTATAAGGCCTATGCAAGGCAGAGGCACCAATCTCCTTGTGCAGTTCTCATGGCATTCTCTTAGCCACAGAAATTGGGACACCCTGGCAGAGGTTGCCCATTCACTTTGCACAGATTTGGAGTGCAGCACTGCCAGGCCCCTTCAGGCTCCCTCCCATGTAGTGCAGTTGGTTCTTCAGAGCTGATGTTATGACCAAATTTGGGCAGGTTTCCTGGGGACATCCCTGTCTGATGTCTTCTTGTCGTGGGTTGACCTTGGCCGGATTCTAGGCACCCACTAAAGTCGCTCTGAGCTGGGAGAGGTCACACAGGCCAAACAGACTCAACATGGGTTTAATATTAAAAGTTATTACTAACAGGCTAAGATCTAAAGAGTGAGAAATAAAATAGTCTTAAACACACTTTCTACCCATTCCTTCCATGTTCTCTCTCCTCCCTCCACAGCAGTGCAGGGAGACAAGTTCACCCCTGGGGCAACAGGTCTTCCAAATCTGCTGTCCTGTGGGTCACTCTTGCATGGGCTGCAGGGGGACAGCCTGCTTCACCGTGGTCCTCACCATAGATTACGAGGGGGGAGGGCACAGCTTTGAGTCCTTCCCCTGCTCTGTGGGTCCCTCCCATGGGTAACAGTCCTTGATGGACCTCTCCAAGGTGAGTCCACCCCTCAGGCAGTAGTTCTTCCATATCTACTGTTCCGAGGGTCACTTCTCCATGGGGTGCAGGAGGGGTCTCTGCACCCTGATGGTCCTTCATAGGATGCAGTCCTTCCTAGGGTGAGCTGTACCCATGTGGATTCCCCATAGAGCCATGAGACTTATCTGGGAATAACCTACTCTGGCGTGGATTTTCCTCTCTGCGGGATACAAGTCTCTTGAAGGACTCTGCTCCATCCTGGGCCTTCCATGGGGGGTAACAGCCTTCTTCCATGCATCCATATGTAGCCTCCCCCGCTACCAAAAAATCCAGTCACCTCAACCTATGACACTTCTTTATGTATTTTGTGTTATAGCAAGAAGGTGCTCAAAAATTTAAAACTGTACAGTGTGGCTGAGCTTTATTAGAAAAAGTAAAGCATAAATAAAACAAGTGAGTGTGCTTCCCAAGCATGATACAAGTATTAAACATTCCTCGGAAAAACCTGGTGAATAGAGTAGGTAGAAATTGCCTCTGCATTGCAAATGGAGAAGTCAAGGCCTGAACTGAAGAAATCTGCCAAAAACTATACAAAGATGGAAGGCTAAATGGAATTAGGAGTTTTCATCTCCAATTTCTGTGTTTATTCTTCTTAACCATACTGTTCATCATTTTTCACATACTGCCTTTTATTTTTCAGCACCAGTACTCAGCCTTGACAGAGAGCTTGACAGAGGCACTTCGCAGTCAGCTGGAGTCAGCCAGACGCAAATAATCGCCTTGTGAATGTGTGGCATTTTCTTGTCCCATTCAGTTCAACTCTGTAAGTCAGAGTGTCTGCACAGCAACCTGCTGTGTATATCGTGTACTGGGTTAAAATGCTTCACCGCCATTGCGGCTTTCTGCAGCTCTGTTTGCTAGTGCACTTCATCAACTGGCTATGCAAAGAAATTAAAACCTATTTTAGCAAGCAACAACATGGGATGTTTTTATACAAATATTTTCCCTAGACATAAAAAAGGAGGAACAACTATCTCAGATCAGCCCAAAAATGCATGCTTCAGCAGTTAACCAAACATCACTTCCAGGACAAAATATCAATTACTTTGAAGTGAAGGGCATAACTTTCATGGCATTTGATAGACAGAATTCTAGCACTAGTATCTACGTTTATGCAAGGAATCTGTTGGAAAGCTTGCCTGGAGTAGGGTAAAAGGAATAGGAAATTGTGGCTGGTGAACACAAGACATTGCCTGAGAACAGTTTGTTTTGTTCTAGCTCAAAACATGTTACTCACTGCATTGACTGTGACCCACTTTAAATGCCCTTTGCATAAATTCTCATCATATTGAGTTATTTGATGATCTAGGCTGCCAGTCTAATTTATTACAGATGAGGCAGTAGAAAACACATTTCTGTTTTCCTTTCTCTGGTTCAACACTGCACATTTACATCTCCTGGAAGACTGAAGAATAACCTGTTACTAATATTTCACTTACTTTTGACAGATGTTAGAACCAAGTGGTATTTTCTAAGCATCCTTGGGTCTGCACTCTGTTTTCTCATGGCAATTTCCACTTCCTTTTGTGCTTTTTTTGTTTTGTTTTGTTTTTTTTTTACAATGCTCAGTGAGATACATCCAATTTTTATATGTATTATCCTCCTAGAGCAAACATCTTAAAGCACAAAATTGTATCTTTGAAGCACCACACCAGTAGGCTCAGATGGCTTATTCTAGCATTTATATTTTTTAAAGTGTGCAGTAACTCCAGTGAAGTCAGAAGAGGTACTTTGTAGTGAGTGGAATTTTACACTCTAAAGTTATGTAGTGAGTTCTGGTATCCGGAGGTACTCTTTGATAGAGTATACCCAGAGAGGTTCATCAAGGGGAAACTCCCAGCAGCCAGGTTTCCACTGGCAATTGCAGAATTGTTTTGGAAACCTGTGCCCAGTTCTTTTTGCATTCTCTTTCAGTGAACCAGCTCAATCAGAAAGTTGTTTGGAGGGAAATTGCAGTGGCACTCGATTGTTAAATATTATTTTATCACCTTCATGTGTCCCATATAGCTTCTACAACTGGGTCATTTGATTCTGCTACTGCTGGCTAAATAATAATTTTGGTATCACTCCTTACCAGTATCTTAACTTCTGTGAAGAAAAGAGAGAGATTGGGATTCATTATCTTGTTAGAGTAAGAATTTTCCTAACACGTATTCCAATCAGTTCCTCCAAAGAAAAGTTGATATCTTGCCAGCAGCAATCACTTCAAGAAAAGCCAAACAAGCCCAAACCACCCCAAACTCACTGAATCACATGCCACTATTTATCAAATCCATTTTTCCTCAAACCACAGATCACATATCATATTGCAAATCATGATGTAGCAGACCAAACACATGGACAGGTAAAGATGTAATGTCATATTTTCTAAGTTTGAAGGGATTTATCAAGTATGCTTTTTCTAACTGCAGCTGAGACCTTGGCTCCAACAGCAAGCATGAGGTAAAGCCTTCACTGGGACTCCTTCTGACCATCATAGAGTGCAAAAGGCTATCACAAGGTTTTCTTTTGTCCTACGTACATGAAGTGGCTCATGCAAAATGGAATCCCAGAACAGCTGAGGGTGGGAGAGGCCCTCTGGAGACCATCTAGTTCAACCTCCCTGCTCAAAGCGGGGTCAGGTGGAGCAGAGAGCTCAGCGCCATGATCAGTCAGATTTTGAGTACCCACAAGGGTGGAGATGTCACAACCTCTCTGGGCATTTTCCCGTGTTCAGACAACCACATAGTGAAAAAAAGGGTTTTCTTATGTTTCAGCGGATTTTCCTGTATTTCACCTTGTGCCCAAAAATTATCATATGATGAAACTATTTGTAGTTGTGAGAGGTCTTTCAAATTGCATGACTGAACCAAACAAAGTCATTCTGGGAGGTTACAAGAGACACTGTCTAAAGAAATGAATGCACAGGCAGGTATGCTCAGTGTTAATATTTGAAGCAAGTGAGCTGTCCAAATAGAAGAGCAAACCTGGCTTAAAACACAGTCAGAAAGGCAGCCACTTTTCACCCGCTCTGGATTGTAAGGATGGAAATCTCAGCTGACACTGGCAAGGTCATATGCTGCACAGACAGCTCAGCAAACCTTTTCTCATGCAGAATTAATGATCAGGGTATGAAACCACATGGTGGAACAGTTATTTAGGCACTAACCTACTCATACTTTTGCCTTGATGGTTTGTCTGGCCAGAGAACTGCCTGGATGTGCTCCCTAACAACGATAATGGGTTTGGTGAGTTCCCTAGAGAGATAGACATGAGTATTCAAATGCCAGAGCAGCTCTGAAATGCAGGGCACAATTGAGTGCCTGCAAGTTTCCTTCAGCTATCTACGATCACTTTGTTAATCTCCTCTTGGTCAAACCACATGAGAAGTGATAGTGCTCTCTGTATAGCAAAATGCATATGGTCTTGAAAAGATAAAAACTAAAGATGCCTTGTTGGGTTGTGGGTAGGATAGTTCATTTGTGGCTGAAAAGATTTTTGTCCACTACTGTGGATCTCTCTTCAGCAAGACTAACAATATCATCCTTTAGTCTGAGCAATGCCATATATTCACAGGTCCCAGAGTAGCAGTGTGGCCACTTTCTTTGCTAGCAAATGAAAAAGGGAGCATAATGTTGTTCAAAGACTTGGCCCTAGAAACTATGAGATTTTTATCAAGACATGCTGAAATGTGGAAGGGAACTTCTCAGTAAGCTTATTAGTGGCCAGAGATTTATTTGTTTTCAAAATTCTGGCACCTGACCAGTGCTGTTTGCTCTCACTGTAAACAGTAAGCAAATGTCACCGAATCCTTTATACATCAGCATTTAGGAGGTCCACAGGTAAAACTTTTAAATACAAGATGTTCATGGGTCACTCAGTTTGTAAGTGAAAGCCTGAATGTTATCTCAGCTCCCTGAAAGTCATTCCATTGGTGTGGATTTCCAGGGACAGGCCTAGAGGAATGGAGGTAGCAATGGTCAGGCAGAGTGAGAAGAAAGCAAGGACCAGACTGCTGACAGCTGTAGCAGAAAACAACTCTGTCCCACTCATACCCCCTTCAATCCTCAGCTCCGTATGCTGAAACTAAACCAGTGGTTATGAGTGGAGCTGTAACCCATGACAATATCCAGGAGACTGGAGACACGGCAAATGGACCGTAGGAAAAGACTGGAGAAAAAAAGGACAGAGGCAGTGGCATGTGAACCACTTTGATGGGTTGAATGGGGAGGGTGCAGGATCAGATACAGAAACCTCAGACTTCCCAAGCTGGGCAACAGGAGGATAGCTCACATGGGGCCTGAATTCAGATGAAGAGAAATAGCCTTCTCTTTCTCCAAGCCAAGAAGACCTTGAAGCACAGCCTTATGTTTCCCATGTACTTTAACTACCAAAAAGAGTAAAACCTGGAGAGAATGCCTCTGTGTTTCCTGCAGGCATACCCATGGTCAGAATCACCCATTTGTGGACCCTAGAAGGCCTGGGGATGAGGCAGGTGCTGGGAAGTTCAGTATGACCAAGGCTCAGGGAGCCTTGCACTGCCCAGAAGTAGATATTTATAGGCTCTGGTGGAAACTGGCAAAAGCTAAGGAAACACAAAATGGCAAGCAGAGCCTTTGTTCCTCTATGTCTCTCACCTGTGCTCAGTGCTACCTGCAAATATGTCCTTTCTTTTCTCAAAGGAGGCAATTGAAAAAGGTTTTTAGTTGACTCTAGAGTTTTCATGCACAGAGATGGAGGTATTATATTCCTGATTTGTCCTTGTCTAAATGTTTTACATTATATTTTTTATTAACTCTAGAAACACATTATAGAAGAACACAGTAAAGTTTAGCATCCTAAGTCACAAAGCAGGGCTTGGTCCTTCAAATCAGATGTTGTTATACATTCAATCCCAAGCCTTCCCTTCTCCAATTGAGTTTACTTCTCTTTCATGTGCAATGGATAATGAAAATGACACAAATGTCTCCTGGCTGTGTATTTTTCTCCTTTTCTGCAAGTTGGGTCCCTTGGTGCTTGAAAATTCTTTTCAGGAGTTTTTTTATTACATATGTTGAACATGTAGCAAGTATATCTATAGCCCTAGAGCGAATTGTGAGGTGGCAAAGAGAAAGATTTACTGTCAAGAGGCCTAAAGTTATAATTATTGCCGTTTTGGAGAAAGAGGAGCTTTGCTTATGCAAGTGTTTAAAATTGACCAAGCAAATACTTTTAATGCCTTTACTCCTGTTCCCCTCTCACAAATATTTGTTGGAATCTGGTAATTTCATTTCACTCGAATAAGCACCAGATTCCTTTGGGGAAAAGATTGGCTCTAGGCCAGACGCTCTGTTTAGCCAGCTTCTTTTCTTTGGAGGGAAAAGAAAAAGATGTCAACACAAACACAAATCTGTGATTGATGAGATGTTTCAGGACAGCAGGGAATATTTCCAATTTTAATTTGTTTTGCCCTTTAATGATGAAGAAAATAAGGAGATCCTGAAAGCTTATTTAACTTACTTAAACTTACTTATTTGCTGGCCTGCTAATGGCTAGACTTCGGCCAAGGATAAAATAAATAAATAAATAATATTTCTTCTGTTGAGCCAGGGAATTTTTTTTACTTTTAGCTTAGTTTTCAAAAGGCGTTATTTGCATTAGTACACAGCTGTGCCAGCCTGGCATTATGAATATGATTAAGTGTGTGGTAATGAGTCCTTGAACATAGTGCATTTGGTTTTTTTTTGACCAGTTAGTCTAGCACAAAACTGACAATTCCTGTGGGCAATGTCAGCTCAGAGACCAAGAACCCAATGGTGCCAGTGACCAACATCTGGTCTAGTTTCTTAGAAAATCAGGATTGATTTTCTGAGAATAACTGAGCACTTTAACCAATAGGGATAGATTGGTTTAGGAAGTGGGTTTCTCTTCTTAGACTTGTTTCCTTGTGATTAACAAGAAGACACTCATTAGGAAAACGGATTTGAAACTTGATAGCTGTCACTCGTGTCAGTTTAGATTTGTATAGACAAATTTATAACATTCAGTCCTCTAAGAAACAAATTTTCCCTTAGAACTTACATGGGTAAAGAAATAGAAAAGAAAGGCTTTTATGTCATCACAGTATTGCTGTTTCTCATCTAGACAAACCAGTGAAGTCTTCCCAAAAAGACCTTCCTGATTTCCTGCCTCTTTTTCCAAGCATTTGACTGATGTACTTGATCATTCCTTAGGAATGTATTATTTTCAGGAATTTTGCCCATTTGATTTGCTAAAAAAATGTAAGTGCAAAATTATTGTTTATTTGCCTGCCCTTATGTGTTTAAAATCTGATTCAAAATTATATATTTTGGAAAGATCAAAAAACACTCTTTTACTGTATTTCCTGTGTGGGTCTTGATTTTATCTAAGTTCTTTTTTTAAGGTTGCAATAACTCTTATAGTACAACAGATTTAATTTGAAAGAAGGAAAAAAGTGTTTTCTTTGCTTTGCATGTCTAGTGGATGATCTTGATTTTGCCTTTCTCATTTTTATCTCACAGACCTGTAAGGTTTCTCCTGCTTTGTGAGACGAGACAATGCCATAAGAGAGCACATAAGGGATACTGCCTTGGCTCATAGCAGTGATGCCGTGGAATGTTGGTGCTAAAAAATAACTCCGGAGCAGTTAATTAGGGGTGAGATAAGGAAAGGGTTTAATGTGCCAAGGCAGTAGATGTTACACGACGCACGCCCCTGTGTCTGAGATGTTACATTTTATAATACCATCTATCCAATCCCAAATGTGTCCACTCTTGTGGCCTTTGCTCCGATCTGCCCCAGTTCCACCCCCTGAGAATTGAGTCGGGGGGCTCTTTGGGACCAGCTCTTCATCAATCTTCATCTTCTTCGGGGCACAGAGGGTACATATTCACCTAATTCTTGACTCCGTTTTGTTATTCAGGCCCTGATATGCTGTACTCTAAACAGTCTAGGCCTTGCCTTGACAAAAGACTAAACATTGCCACTGAATTCAGGGGTAGGTTTGATATGGGGTGCATAGAATGGGGTAAGAGGGTTAAGGAATGTGTAAACTAAGGGTGCTACAGGGTAGAGGGATGTGAGGGTTGCTGCTTTTAAAATCTACTTCTACTACTTATAAAACTTATAAGACTTACAAAATTAGAAAAATAAAAAACTATTAGGGGCTTAAGGTATTAGCAGTTACATAAAGGAGGAGGAATAAGGAGGAACCATGTTACCAGGCAGCACCTGCAACAGGTAGAGCTTCTATTTGTACTATAACTCTTTCCACACTGGCCAAGTGGTCTTTCAGCTGCTGAGCCTGTGCTCCAAACAGAGTTTCTTTGAAAATGAGCAAAGTACAGCTCAAACCTAAAAATCCCAAAGAGCATGGATTGTCTAAGTCTGAAAGTGCTCAATGTGTGAGACATGACAGGTCACACTGTACTTCAGTCAAGTCTTGGATCATTGCACTTCCAGCTTATTACCCAGGGTGTCTCTGACTAAGAGGAGAATAATTTCCTTATCACCACATGTGGTATCATTGGAAAACTGGATTTCCTGTTCCATCAGCAACACTTTGCAGTCTCAAAGGAGAGGATTGTCTTTATATTTTAGTGTCTCTTGCAATACAGAGTTCCCTCCTTCTTTTACAGAGGGGTGTACAGCAAAGGTGTCAGCAAATTGCAAAAGGGCTGTCTGTGGGTGTGGTTTCAGTAAGCCCTCTTGATAAACATGGAACCCTTCCTAGACACTTCTCTGCAGCCAAAGATTTAAATATTCAAATAAATATATTTAATGACTCGACGATGTTCTTCTTCATTGGTGTGAATTTTCCTTTACTCGCCAGAGAGAGCTGAGAGAAGAGCCAAGTGGCTCGAATTATGATAACCATGTTGCCAGTAAAAGGCGAGCTGTATGTTTTGATTGGCAAAGGCACTAAGGAATGTACCAGCTGTGAATTATTTCTTCTCCCTGAATAAAAGGGTTTGCAGGACAACTAAAAATAAAATCAAATTATCTTGGGCTGATAATGATAAGGAAGTTGAGGAAAATATTGAAAAGAGCTGAGAAAAGTCCAGAATGATCTCCACCATGATGTTTAAAATTATGCACAATTACCATCTATAGTCAAGCTACAGACTGCTCTACACATCTCTGAGGAAGAGGGAGTGGATGAACCTGAATGGGGACAATGACTCAGGAAAACCTACATCCATTCTCCTGACGTAGCCAATATTAGATTTTCTAAAGAAGACTGTGTATGTGGGGGAAAGCTGTGAATTAGCACTCTTTGTAAACTATGGAAAATCTTAGTCAAGGCATGGAAGTTGGAGATGCAAAGATCTTGTTAATCCATCTTATTCAGATTTATCACTCCAGAAGGGCTCTCTTGTGATATTTTCTATTGGTTCATCTAGCCTCACTTCAGTTCATATCTACAAGGTTATTACTTTCTCTTGCTTTTTAGGAATAGTGATTATGCAAAATGGGAATCCAGGCTTAACTACTAAGAAGTGGCATCAGAATGCACAGATGAACAGAGAAGGTCATTAAACCGTTCTTCTCCTGATGCCATGGGGTGATAACCACTGAGAGAAGCTTGGCCAGAAACTGTGAGGGGCCCAGAAGTGAACTGCTGCTATGCATCACCTGTGGCCAGCTGTTGTCTAGGTGATGCTGTCTGTATTGAGATGCAGCTGGAAGGAAGAGAGGATCCCAGAAAAAAATTTGATACTTTTTACTTTCACTGGCAGGAGAATGCCTTACACATAAACCATGAGAAAGGCTTTGCTAAAACAGAAAACCCCATGTATTTTTCAGGTCAAGCTACCATGTAAACCATAACAGAATTTCTTGCAGGTATTTCCATTTCAGGCTTCTGGGTGAAGCAGGAAAAACTTTACAGATCTCCAGGTCTAGATGATGCTGGTGCTATGAGTTCAGAAGAATCTCAAACATAAAATTGCTGTACTATCACATGTGGCAATAATACATAGTTTGAACCTTCAGCAATACCAAAGAAAGGAAAGTTGATAAAGATAACTTAAGTCCCTGAAGAGTGGTCTAATTTTTCACTCTGGAAAATCAATAGAAAAACTTTATAAAGAGTAGAATAAACAGATACTGGATAATACATTGCAGAAAGGAACAGGCAGTATGGATGTTATCAAGGCAGTTATGCCTCACAGAGCTGTTGGAGTCCTTCGTAAGTAATATATGTGGATCCATGTAGTATATATGAAGTTTCTAAAAGCTTTCAGCAAGATCATTAGCCAGAGGTCTTAAAAAACCTAAAAACTCCTAAAACCCTCTCCAAATAGGAAAGAAGCCCCTTTGGGGCAAATAACTGCTAAAAGACAGAGAATGAAAACTTTTAGCGTCATAATGAGGTTACTAATGGAGCCCCGTGAGAGATGAATTACTGCAGGCTGTACTGTTAAATACACCCATACACAAATAGAGAGGTGATGAAATCTGAAGGTGGTTTGAAATACTCAGGGGAAAAATGACAGTAAGAAGTTGGAGTGCGATATCACACTATTGGGCAACAGGGGAATAAAATTACAGATGAAAAGTAATGTAAATACTGCACAGGGGAAAGGGGTGGGGGCGGCTACCAGCAATCACTTCAGACATGGCTTGTTTTTTATACTTTTTCCCAAAGTACCTGTAGATAGCTTCTGTTGGCCAGACAACAGATGGATGAATTTTCAGTCTGAACAAATGTGGCATTTTGTTGTGGTTAGAAATTTTAATGGAAAAATCGGGAAGAGATGCAGATTTCATGAGTCCACTTTAAATGTTTTCTGCTTTCTTAACCTTTCTGTGGTGATGAATTTTATCTTGGAATGTTTGAATCATTACTACTGTAATACTGACAGAAGACAGACATAGGACAATACATATAAATTGTGTCGCTCTCACCATGCAATCCTGGAAACAGAGGAAACTCAGATGAGGTTGCAATGGCAATAGGATTTGGGAATATAAGCATGTATAAATACTTGAATGCTTCTGTTTTATATAATGTTTTATATACGACTAAAAAATCACGGTTTAAATCTCTTGAGAGTTCACTTCTGATTCTGTGAAACACAGATAAAATATTATATTTCAGACAAGAAATGAATTTTAATACTAGCATGGCTAAATCTAGCATGGATGATTATATTCTATTTATGCAAATATAAAGTTTTAACCTTTTTTTCTTCGCGTGTGGTTTTTTTAACTCCCAGTACTCATGTGTTTCTCTACAGATGCTGTATTGCACTAGCATTTGTTATATTACCCTGGAGATTTAAGAGGTTTCTTTCTGTGCCATTTTGAGAAGGATCAAGGTTCTCTGGTGGGCAAGAGTGAAAAACAGCAGTGTCTTGTTCAGGGCCTTTCAGTCTGATGCTGCCACTTGTCTGGCAGTGGCCTTTATGCATCAACACTGGTGAAAGGAGCAAGGGGGTGGGAGGGATTTGCCACTTGAAAACCATGTCCTCACTCAGGACTGTCATCTAGAAAAGTCTTAGTTCTCCCTCTCCTCTGTTGTAATCCATATATTGGGTGGAAAGATGACATCAAAGAGATGTATCTATGCTCAGAGACAGAATTTCTTTGTTCTCCCTAGACCATCCTCTGCATATGAAGAGCCACAGTGGAATAGATACTGTTTACTGTGCCCTCTTGGCTGGCAGAACCATGAAGTGAGGGTCATCTTTTCTCCTATTTCTTGATTTTTATTTCTCCTCCATGCTTTCCCCTAAATATCATTCGTTCTATACTGGAATGTGCTGCACATGTTTGCAAAGTATTATCTTGCATAAATCAGAAGATCAAGGGTTGTGACCCTTGTGTAGCAGTGAGTGGAACATGGTCTATTGCTGAAACAGAACCTCTGGAAAGGGAGGAAGAATAAATCAGAAATTTGTTTCTGTATGGTGAAGTAGAAAAAAAAATATGGGAAGAATTCCCCTTCATAAACTGTATATTGTACTTGTAGTTTATTGAGCCCAAAACAAAGATTTCGTCTGTATTTTCTTTCTATTACAGCTCATGAACTCACAACTGGAATTTGCTTTTTATAAAAGAATAAAGGAAGAAATAAAAAAAATGGTGCAATGAGCCAACCCCTAAAACAGTATTGGATTTTAAAATTATATTATAATTGGAATTTTTAAACCTATGTAGAATTATTACTATGCTGAAATATCTGAAATAGGATATTTTCAACATAGAAGTTAAACAAAAATAAACACCAGTAGTATAGGACAGGAAATTACAAATTGAAGCACTCAGTTTAAAAGGGATTATGGCTAATGTAAAATAGGCCTTCACTTAGCACTGCTCTGCTACTTTGGCAACTGTGTATCAGAAGGCAGTTACATTATTTGTGGCTATAAAATGCTATGAGCAAAGTCATGTTACAGATTAATTAAGTTGAGAAAATAAACTTTGTGAGGAGTCCTCTTACACTACCACTTAGGCTTGTTCCTGCCTCAGCAATGGTGATAAAGAAAGGAAAAACAGAACAAGTTCCTTAAAAAGGGGGCAAAAGCAGAGTGCCATCTGTGACTCTTCAGTTTATCTTCAGTTCTTCCAATCCTGGGTCTGGGCTGTTGTTTTTTTTTTCTGAGAGAAGGAATAGCTCTGGTTTCCAGTGAGAAAAGAGCACATAGAGTCCTAAATGCCTGTTGAGGACCAGCGGGTCCAAACAGGTAAACAACAAAGGGACTGCAGCTTTCCCAGGCTAGGGTCCAGCACTGTCTCCCCACTCCTGATCTCATGAGTGACCCAGAAAAGAAAAGGAGTAAGAGGAGCAAAACAACCGAAACCAAGGCAGACTTAGCAGAGGCAGAAATGGACATGTTTGCACTCCTACGACTGTGCTGGTTGCCCCATGAAGATGCACACCAGGCCACTGGAGCCTGTAGGGCTCATTCTAATCTAACCTGATGTCTTATGGCACGGCTGTTACACTGCCATCAGTTCTGGTGCGTTGCAAGACCGCAGTGAGACCCTAAATTAACTGCTTAAACGTTGAGAATGTTTACTAAGTATTTATAGAGAGACCTCTTGCATGGACAAACATTTCAGCCTGTAGCTGCATCAGTTATGGTTCAAAGCAAAGGGTTTAGCCTGTCCCAGTGAAAATGTTGCTTTGTAATCATTCATATCTTAATTCTTTAGAATTTATTACAGGGCTGGGAAAGAAGCATCACGTGAGATAAATGGAGCGACAAAAAGATGTATGGGAAGAACCTGTGATTATTAACTGAAAAAATTCAGCGTAGACTGTAATTCCACCAGTGTGACTATGCTGATTTATGCCAACTGAAGCTGAGATTGTTTGTTTGCTTGTGTTAATTGCATTTAAAAAGTAAAGTATTCATTTCTAATACTCATGTTTGCAGAAAAGTGCTTGAAAACGTAAGTGCATCTAATTGTTTGAAGAAGAAGAATGCAATTATTACTTAATCTTGTGGTACTTAAAGAAAACGATTCCTAATTTTTTTCAGACTATTTTGAGAATTTGATAGGAGTTTTGTAAAATGGTAATTTTCCCTCTTTTTTGGTTTTTTTTTTGGGTGCATCTTTCAAACAGTGTCAAAAGGCAGTAAACATTACTTAAGGTAAGCAATCTTTATCATAAAAATTAGGCAAGTTTGACAGAAGCAGATCTAGTGAATGTAGTAAGCAAATTATGTTCTGCTTATCTGGAGAAACTGATTGGTTCCTAGGAATTTTGGACTCATGAATTTGAAAATATATTTTCTCAAAATTTCACACCAAAATATTTGAAACCTCTTTTGATTGAACAACCAGTAAGAAAAGAATTTAAATCCATGACCACACTGAAATTAGTTGCAAACTTCTAATTCTTTTCAGGAGGACTTCTAATTGAGATGAGTTGCAAACTTCTAATTATTTTCATTTTTCCAAGCAATTTAACATTGTGAAGTGTACTGGTTTGGCCATAATAGAGATTGAATTCTCCATTCACCGGCCAGATACAGAACAAGAAGCAGCATGTACAGTCTACCAAACCTTTTCTTACTTTTATGGCTTGCCTTCAGTGGTATTCTGCCAACATTCAATGACTTACTGGTGTTGCTGCTGAGCCAGACTATAACAAATGTCTGTTTCCTAGGGATATTTTTCCTGGGCTCCAGAAAGAGAAGAAGCAATTATTTTCTCACACTCTTCAGAGTGTAAACCTGGAAGAGGGTGAACTCAATGAAAGAGCTCAGATGGTAGGTGGGGAGCACAGCAGCTTTGTTCGGAATTTCTGTGTGACCATGCTGTGTGTTTGCGTGGTGTTCCTGTGGGCACTGGTCAGGGGAGAGAAACCTACATGCCTGTATTCTTCACTGATCACTCTACTTGGCAAGCTAAAAAGCCTCAGACATCATGGAAATGTAGAAAATCATTCAGTAAAGTGACAAAAATTGTTGCAGATGAGCAATAAGATCGCAAAGATGTCTAAAACTTCTTATTTGTCTAATATTCTGAAAGAATTAAAAAAAAAAAAAAATGTCAAAACTGACTTTGAGGTAGCTGTAGGCCCCTCCAATTCACAGCCAGGTGCTCCAGAGCTGGGGGACCTTACAGCTGCAATTCATCAGGCATTTCTACTGCAGCTATTTATTATTCAGACCTAGCACATCGACTTGTAATCTCTCTTTGAGTTGGCTTGGTTTCCTCTGCTGGTTAACTTTCAAACCAGCACAACTGACTACTGTAGCCTTACTTGCCCACTCAAAGGACAGTAAAACTATTTTTAATTCAGCCATACACTGTAGCCTGTAATGTCCTCAGTTGTTGGATCTCTGCACTGGAAGAGTTCAGAAAGAACTTATGCTAGTGCCCTAAGTTATAAGATCCTCTCCTGGGAATTCTTATTTCAGTGGATTTTCTCTATATCAAGCAGGAAAAATTCTACATGCTTTTACAGAATGGGAAAAGTGTGTTATTCTCAGTGCTGCTTGCAGTCAGGTGGCACTTGCTCAGGAACAGAGGAGCTTCTCTGAACACAGGAAAGCACAGGTTTGAAACTAATGTGGAATGAAAAGTGATATCTGACAAAAATAAAACTTGTTTTGACCACTATTTCCCATAGCGGTTTTCTTTTTAGAAACATAAATACATAAAAAGAAAACATCTGTCAGTGTCTGCAGGTTTTCTGTATACACAGTTTTTGTTTTAAATTGAAAAAAGATGCTGAAGAATTAAAAATGTGTAGTTTGTTAACATATTCCAGTAAAAGTTTTTGAGACTTTTCCAACATTTTCTCTTATTACTCTTGAATGTCTTTGTTGCTTTATAGCTTACACATCAATTTATCTGTGTCTTTACCTGTATTTGAAGCCAGTTATACCACATAGAAGTTTAACATTTGGCATGTGACAGATTTCATAAGAACACCTTTGGTCATGAGTCTAGGGCTCTTTAATGTCGCAGATGAATCTCAGTGACATTCGCTTTTCCCTGCTTCCCCTCTCATGTGCTTTTTTTATGAACGGCTCCATACAGAAGTTGGACTGGGTTTATTGGCCAAGTATGAGTGGCAGCACTTTTCACAGAGAGAAAAAAGTTCAAAGAAAGATAAAACTTGCACTTTTGCATGTCTGTCACTGCTGTGGCTACAGGAGCACAGTGAGCACAGACACAGTTGCAGCTGCCACCAGCAGCATGAGTTCTAATGGCAAAGGCTTTCACTTGGCTTTTCAGTACTTAATGGCTGCTTATCACTCATTATTCCTCTAAATTTCTAGATAAGATTTTTTCTAACTGTTCAGTACCCTGGGCCTGAATTAGTTTAGTCATCCACTCATGCCTGAGCACCCCCAGTTTGCCTGAATCCCTGGGGCTGCTTGCAGGGATGGTATCACTGATGATCTGCCACCTTCCCACGTGTGGCTTTGTGCCCACGGCTGCACCTGCTGCTGGGCCACTGGCTAAGAATAGTGCCCTGTTAGATGGAGTTATCTCTAAACTGCTGCCAGAGGAAAACAGTGAAGAACGTGGCACTGCTGAGGGTCACAGACGAAGCCTAGGGCTGAGATAAAGAGCATGAGGCTCTGAGGGTGCCAGTGAGGTGCTTGGGAAGTGCTATCTCCTTTCTGCCCTTGTGTCTACCTCCAAGCACTGTTGTGCTCTGAGTGCCAGAGTGCTCACCAGGAGATCCACGGGAATCTTGAGGACGAGATGACAGCTGGAATAATGATCTTGCAGAAACTGAGCTTTGCCTAGCACTGCTGTCAGGAGGAAGGTCTTATTTCAGTGGCATAGCAACCGCAAGATGAAAATGGTCAGGAATGTGAGGGAAAGGGGAGATGGTGTCTCGCTCTATAATGCAGTTTCCTGCTGGGAGGAAATCCTGTGGTGCTCTAGCAAGACTCTCACTGAGCAAAGCTCACAGGACTTAGGATTTACTAGTGCTCTCTTGCCCTTCTAATGCCTTGATGCATGTCTCACGTCCAGCTCTATTTGGTCTCAGTGCAGAGTGCAGCAGCTCTCCCAGATCCCTAGTAAGGATGAACATCCACATTAGGCTACACACTGAGTACCCAACTCCCTTCTCCTTCTTCACTCCCTGTTTTTCAGAGGAGTGGCTCAGAGGAGTGCCCTGGCAGGTCCCTTCCTCAGAGGCCAGGCCATGTGCTAAGCCCCTCACTGAGCACTAAATACAAATTGTTTCAACAGAACCACATTCAAGCCTGGACATCTCATTGTAGGTCTGATGTTCTTTGAGCAGAGCGACCCAGAGGGCCATCCACCTGGTGCACAGTGTCACAAGAGTCACATGCCATCCATCCTGGGGACAATCTTTGGGGCCAGACTTGGGATGGCTTTTACCTCAGAGTTTCATGTTTTCAGGAGATAAATGACACAATTTAAGGCTGCCCTTTGCCTTGATTTTTAGTTTTGGCCCATCCCTGAGTCTTCACTATAAATTTGTTTTTGGTTTAAGCTATCTGACAGTTTCTTGCAATTGATAGATTGATCGGGACAAATGGAGACATTTGATTTATATTTCAGTAAGTGTGCTTGCAAATGGTTTTTTATCCTCTCAGATAGAGAAGTGCAAGATGTGCTGTTCATTTCACTCTCACGCAGTGACTGACCAGCTGCAATTCCCGCTTCTTTACTCCAGACTGACGTCTGTTTTCACCTATAACTTGAAAGTGGCACTCCTTCTGCTGACAAATGTATGATAAATCCAGTATGATAGAGGATTTCTTGTTGTTTTCCCAAAAAAAGTTCAGATATTTTTAAACACTAAATATATGTTATCCGATGGTTTGTAAGTTTATGTTCCTGCCTTTTAAAAATGATAATTTCATTTACATTTAGAAATCATTCAGTTATAAAGGCTACAAATAGTATTACCTCATTCATCCACTCTGAAATAATTTATTCTTATGACCAAAATCATTGCAAAGACAAGCAATAATTTATCATTTTTTATACAGCTAGTTACACCCTGACTCATAGGCACAAGAAGAAGCCATCAGTAGCATGTCATACTTAATAAATCAGTGCATTCAGGTCCGGAGCACATAGCTCTGTTATAGCAATTCAGTGTGCATCAGCTGAGTGAGGACTGGCAGCTGCTAGCACAATTCTTAACTTGTCACAACTGACAGGTAAAACATGTTAGAGAGAAAAAGAGGTGGATGAAAACCTTTCACCTTGGTAGTCCTGATGACTCAGGAGGACAGGGCAAACTTTTTAAATGGCAATAGCTTCATCGTAAGTCTGAGCCCCAAGATTTATGGAAAGGGAAGGCTGAGTGCTTGAAAAAGGAGGTCAGGAGGTCAAACTTTGTGGATGTGAGAGGCCAGCCAAGGAGATAACATGTGGTGAAGCATCCACCCATGGCTTTAAGCTTCTGCTACCTCCACAGTGAAAATATATGTCATAAAACTACCTGAATTTAAAAGCTATTGCTGTGCAGCTAAATGGATCCTGCTAAAATGTTAAAGCAGATAACCCATATATGTTGTTTTGCAATACATGAGCAAGTTCTGGGGAACCATAGCTCCAATGCCCCATTGAAAGGACCTGCATGCTAGAAAACCAAAAATTGTATAGGGAGGCTATGCACAATACTAGGCTCAGGCTGAGCCCTTCATCTGAGGAAAGTAAGAGGGCTCTGATCAACCTGAGTGAAGCTCATGCTCTTCATCATCCTACACAGCATGGCTTGATAAATAAATCACAAGTGTATGGCAAAAGAGTTAAAGCATACTGATCCTGTTTTAGCTGATATAAAGAAAACTATTTCTGTGAGTAAGATAGGAATCTTATATGTGGGTGTTGGTTAAGTGGACCCTATCCATCCCAAACTGGACAAATGGAATTGTGCAAGACAAACAACCTTTGTTTTCTGAACTCAGGCACTAAGTCACCAGTAATTATTTAGAACAGGTAAATGGGCCAAAACACTTCCTAAAACAATATTTGTTTTGTTCCTCAGCTATTGCATCTGCTACTTTTCCACATCCACCTTAGTATTAAAATGCTTCTCTTGGCATTGTGCCAGCCAAGGGAGAAACAGGCAGGTTGAAAGTAACCACATGCCAATCACAATCACAGGGCTGCTCGACACACATTGAAATGTCTGGTTTATGGGAATAAGCCATTGCAGCTCCTATCATCAGGCAGCCAAAACTGTTGTGATTTGTATGCACCAAGACAATTCGTGTGCATAAAGCCCTGTTAGGCAGAGATTACAACCTAAGGAAGAAGGACTCTTTGCCAAAGGGAGAATTTTTTTTCCTATGGTATGAAAAATAACAACAATCAAGCCATTTAATTTAATGTCTAAAAGTGGAATTAGGTCAATACATTTATTTGCAAATATCCTGGAAAACTATTTGTTTCTGTAGCTTGACTCTCGGACAACTGCAGCTAGTGTTTTACTTTTGTAATGGATTGTTTATATAGCAGTTCAGAAAAAAAAAGCAGAGAACAAACACATGGCCCATTTTTCAGACCTCTCTGGGATATGTGTATGTGTACTGGGGTATTCCTGCCTACGCATGTGGTACCAATATGTGTCGTGTCTTAGATCCTTCCCACCCCACTGCCTGCTGAGTACCTGCTGAAATGGCTTCTTAAACAGGGGCCACTGCAGCAGACTCTGTGCCTGCTTGCCAAGTGTTCGAGAAGTTAATTCTCGCCATCTCTGGTAAATGTCAAGTTTTGAGTAAACTCAACAATTTGAGGCAAACTTCTTCATCTGAACATTACCCCTGAAGCTTCTTTCTCACCTTCTTTTTTCAGCCTAATCAAAAGAAAACACTGAAATGTCATTTGCAGCATTTTCAGCAATGGATATATTTCTTTTAACTGGGAAATAAAGGCCCTGTCAATTTTACTGGTAGAGTCAATGGAGGTGGCAGCTGCCACGCTCCCACAGGCAACCGCATGAATTTAGCACAAAGGTTAAGAAGTGAAACAAACACCTGAAGCTCTGGTACAGATTTAACCCGGTTCATAAAGGTGCCAGAGACAAGCCCCAGTTTCTAGTATAAAAAGCTCACACAAGCCTATACTGGAGGTTATACTGAGCAAAATAATAAAGAAAAAGGAAAATTGAACCAGAAAGATTCTCAGGAGAGTGTCTATTTCCCACTTCCCACCACTCCCCATTTAAGGCAAATGTGCCTCTGTCAAAATCAACCCTGAGATACATATGCCTAAACCTAACTCAGAGGGTTTGCAACCCACCTCTAAAATGGACCAGGGCTCATAGGCAGCGTAGTAATGGTGCCTGCACTTGCTCCTCCAGCACATGTGCTGGTTACTGCTGACCTCTGCACCACAGCACCATACCAGTGCCAGGCTGCTCAAGAGCTGGGAGATGTTGCTGTTGTGGTCATCTCTGCTTTAAACCTACAGCAACACGTTTTGGTAAGTGAAGGGATGGGCTGTTGCTGCAGTGGAGAGAAGCTGGTGACTGAAGTGATTAACGGTAGTGTGGAGTGTGATGGCTGTGGGCTCCTTGTTAGGGAGGGTGAAGCTATTTGGTGGATGAGGCAGTTGTTATGGGCAAAGGGTTTGCAGCTGAGAAATCGGAAGTGAGAAGAAGATAAGCCAAGGTGAGAGGGTACTTATGATTTTTTTGTGGGAGCACCTTCCTCCTCAGGCAATGTGCTGTGTTAGTAAAATAGCTACATGAAATTAAAGAGGATCATCACAGGGCAGGAGGTTGTCTCTGTGTGTCATCTGATACTGCTGTCAGTGTTTGTGATGGCACCCATGAAGAGTGGGTTTAGGAAGCCCAGGTTCAGCCTGTTTTTAGTCACCTCCAGACAGAGGGTCTTCTCTGTCCTGAAGGTCTTCCAGTGCTTCAGTAGGACATCTTCACCTTTGCCTTCAGGAGGCAATTTGTAGACTATCCTTACAATAGTTTCCAAGTGATGTCCAGTCTGATTGCAGTGAGAGGCTTTCTTTGCTTGAATATAGGAAACTTCATATACAGCATCTGGTAGGATAAAATATGATCAGAGGATTGCCTGTTTGCTTCAGTTTGGGTGAAAGCAAAAGGCAAAGTGAAAAAGACCCGTCTTTGGAAGACACTAAAATATCAATGAGAATAAAAGAGCAGAATGTGTTAAAATCAACTGGCTGTTACCCAGCAACAGTATCCAACAGTCACACTCTCAGGGACAGGCTGCTTCTGCCTGTGCTGATCTTTTTCTGACTGATCTTTTCTGCATTGAAATGTGCATTTGGCTTTTCCCTCAGTTCTGCCCTGCCAGCTCAGGAATACCATGACAGACTCACATCACCATGTCTCTGGCTAAAACTGGTGCAAAGATCAGAGGATCTAATCCAGCTAAAATAAAGGTAAATTCTTCATTTCTGGTAAGAGCTGCCACCTAACTACAGCAAGGGGTGGGGGTTGCTTTGGACTACCATTTTAAGTAAGTCCCAGTCTGCCTGAACACATCTTGCTAACATACAAGAGACATTAGCCAGACTGCTTCAAATCTTGCTCCACAGTTACCACCGACTCTAGGCTACACCAAAGAAAGGATGAAGAAGACACCCATGGGTTGAGGTCCAGCAAGGCTGCTGGAGCTACATCCCCTTGAGCTGCCCTCCCTGCAGAGTTCAGCCCAGGCCTCTGCAAACACACACAAAACTCCTCTGAGAGCTCTTTGAGTTGCACTCTGCATGGAAAACCACAGTATTTCAGCCTCTGTCATCCAGTGTCCCTGAAAAGCTTTGCCAATGCTAGTTTCCCATGCGTGTCCTCCTTTCTTGAGTACTCTGTCATACACTGTCAATTATGGCTGAGTAGTGCTGCATAATCCCCAGACCACCCTGCACCTCATATAATTTTAAAAAATGACCATATGTTTGCAGCCAGACTGAGAGGCATACTGGCATGTCTGCTTTCCTGGGAAGTGAGCACTGGTTGTAGGGAGGACATAAACTTTGGGGAGCTCATGCTGGCTCCTACCTTGCACAGAGCCATACTTGTGTAAGGTCACCAAAAGTTGATATGCCAGTAACACAGCTGTGCTGTGACTGTGAACTTGTGCAATACCAACAACATAAATATTTTGAAGAAATGATGGTGTCATGACATCTGTCATACTAGTCTTGTGCCCTGCTCTGTACACCAAGTCCTGACTGTTCCGGGGCCTCCCTTCCTACTGCTCCTTCTTCCCACAGGCACAGTAGCAATGCCTGTGGGCTGTCTCCAGAAAGAGTAAATGAGCCCAGAGCAGGTCGTGAGGCTAAATCAGGTCATGTCCTTCCCTGCCCCCCGCCCCTCCTCCCATCTACTTCAGACCACCCCTCTTCCCTTAGCTTAGTGCTGGTGAAAGTGTGGAATCAGAGGGACATGCCAGTGAGAGTCCAAAATTGCAGACCAAACATATTAATTTCTACACGGTGCCATTCTCCAATGGAGCAGCTTTCTGGTCAGTCCTGCCCTACAACGGAATGGCCATGGGGCAGTTGTACAGCTGAGTCTGTAGCCCAGCAGTTCTGCACTATGCTTGAGCTGATTGGGTAATGCATACCAAGGGGAAGGAATATGCTACTGGGGTTTGTCCTCCCTGGACAATTATGCATACAGTGAATTTCTGAGTCACAGGTTGGCATCCTTGCAGATCAAATCATTTGCCCAGTACTGGAATAAGCCAGTGTATAAGCCTGAAATTGTGAGCAGGTTCTGTTTGCTCAACTGACAACAGTGTAGCAGTTGCTAATTCCATGCATCCCCTCAGAGCAAAAAAGGAGAAAATGTAGCAACCGGTAGAGAAAATACAGAGAGACTCTATTGCACTTTCCACTAAATACGCCCAAATGCAGGCAGACAGCTCTCTCCCCTCACTTCCCTGAATGCAGAGTGTTTGCTTTTTCCGGTGATGTAACCAATTGCTAAATAATAGACGAACCTGGTATGAACTCTCCTACTTATCTCTGCACCAGTGTGCATATGGAAGAACATTTCTGCATTTTTCTCTGGATTTTAACAGCTTTGCAACTAGAAATACGCCACTGCCCTCTGCTGGAAAAGCACAAGCCAGGCGAGCAGAAAAGAAAGCCAGAGTGGAATTCTGTAAATGTGTAACATTATTGCATTTACTGCACTTGGCACTGGAGAACTGTGAAGTGCAGCAAGACAGGGAAAGTAAGAGTCATCTGCACGCAGGGCAGAGCAGCACGCACTCTCTTACCACGGCTGACTTTCTCCCTCATTTTGGAGGGCTCCCAGGATGGGGAAAACCTTGCAGTGGAAGAAAACTTCAGACCAGAGTTATCAATCTTTCTTATATGCTTCATGTATGGAATACACTGGGTTTTTTGAGAACTCTTTTCTATCTAAAGTTTTTTTGAGAAGCCTTACTAGAATAGTCTGGATAAAATGTGCCCAATTTAAGCTGTTACATGCTAAAGACTGAAACTGGCATTTATTTTGTAAGGTAAAGATCACTCAATGCACCTTGAGAAAACCACGTCACTCAAATTGCTGTCAGATAGCTGTGGTTATACTATCCGTACGGAGATCCCCTCAGTGTGCACTCCTCATGAGTACTAAATCTGGACTTAATCTGAGACCAACAGCAGCCTGGGCTTTGAGTGATCAGATGTGCCTGAATGGGCTACCTTTCCAGAATAGGTTTCCATAAGTTTTATTTAGCTATTTCTGGCGTGGTGTTTATCAGACTGATTTCTCATCATGAGGGGCACTAGTTTCTTCCTGAACTACAGAGGTATTATTGCTAGGTTAGTCTCCAAGCACGGAAATTCTGGAGTTGCTGCCTTGAAGAACCATGACAAATTTTCAGTTTAAAGCTGGAGGGTCAAAAATACCAGTTTACATTGAGAGATGCCACAAATAGTCATGGTGCTGTGTTCCACCCACTCCACTGGCCTGCCTCCGTTGCTGGTCAGGGTGACATATTCTGAGGAAGGGGCAAGAAATCCCATTGAAAGTATATGAACATGCAGAGCAGCCCTTGACAACTGTCCTTCCCCTTCTTTCCATCTCAGTTTCCCTTTCTCTTCTTTCTTTTTCGGTTTCCCTTTTCCTAGTGCTACAGTAAATGATTGTCCTGGGGATGGAAGTGTCACGATAGTGACAGAGATCTGAAAATTAAATGGACTGAGTAACCAAAGACTAGCTAAGTGGAGGGTGAAGAGGAAAGCCTCCTTGGCATAGCAGCCACTGGAGCACTGGGCATGAAACGTCTGCTCCACGGACTGGTTTGCATGATTGACTTTCCTGACATTAACTTCAAAGTCCTTTGCCTAATTTGCTGACCCATATATGGGTTTACATCTTTATATACAGTAAATGCATAAAAACTTTTTATAATGACTCCATGAATGACACATTAGTGCCCTGCAACTCTGTAGCTGTCCCTGTGGTTACACAGATGTGTCTGATTATAGATCAGCCTTTCAAAAGCAATAAAATGAAGTGGCATTTTATGTAACTCAATGGGTTACAGTAGGAAGCTGTTAACGGTAGAGGATTAAAATAAAATTGTTCTTGGTATTTAAAAAGTGATGAAGTGAGGAGAAAAATAAATCCACCCCCAAATGCTGCAAATCACTCCTTACAAGTTTGGCATCTGCCAAGATCCTACTTGGAAAAAAACCTGGGCTCCTTCCCACACTGTTCAAAGCATAAATCTTAAGGGTAGTGTTCACCATCCACAGACACACATGGACAGACCATACACAGGCATACCCAGCATGCTTATTAATAAAAGCCACCTATGCCATGGGGTTTTGTTTAATGCTTTCTAAAAAATACTACTGCTAAATCTTCATATTTTGTGCATTTTCTGTGATGAGACTTAAATACAGATCTAACACATTTCAACAGATTTCTGTATTCCTTAAAGGTAAGCATGTAAAGGTAGACCATTCGTGAGATGTTTATAGATTAGTAATCACTAATCAAGTGACTGGCTCAAGAAAATATTTCAGCAGCAAAGTATGACTACAAGTTGAAAGAAGTTATTGATAACAAGGGACTAAATTCAGCTGAAGAGAAACATATGAAAAGAAATAACTTCTGAGTTTTAGATTATTCATTTGTATTACTTTAAAAGATCATCCCAGCATATTGTCTGTTGCCTTGATTTTCCTTTCATTTATATGACGTGACTGCTACCATAAATAAATGAGCTCGCATAACTTCTAGATCATTCACTGAATGTGGCATTGAGTAAATTACAGAAGGGAAAGGCACATTCTGCAAAATGTGTTCCTCTGATGAGATGGAGTTAGTCTTGCACATTTATTTCCAACATTTTGGCTAGGCATGTACCAGAATTCCACTGTGCAATTTTTGGCATTAAAAACTAAAAAAGAAAAATAAAAGTAAACCATTCATTATTAAAAGACTTTAATTATTTGGAACACTAACATCAAAACTGTTTACTTGAAAAGATTTCTTTCCACTTTAGTCCATCTTCAAACCTGTTACACTATATTTCACTGACTAGTATTACAAATTAGATCAACATGTTTTCTTATACTTGTAAAAGATAGAACTACAGTAAATCGTTTCACATGGTGTTTAGAAAAAACATATATAAGAAATTATTCTTTCCCTCTTCTTCTATGATAAAGCAGAAATCTAGTTTTAAAGTAACAAGAACAGTCATTACAGAACCGAATATATTTGACATATCTAACCTCACAAATAAATAAATATATACAAGGGAGGTTACAGCATGTCAACTACAAAACAGAAGCTTTACATTGTAGAACTGAGAGCATTCAAGAGCTGACATAGACAGTTTAAGATTACTACATGGTAGTAAAAAAAAAAAAGAAAAAATCTTAATTCAGCAAAAATATAGGTAGCTGTACATTAAACTGATAGGTTACAGCTCAGCTTCATTCAGGATACTGTGTTTTCTTTTTATTTATATTTTACTGATGTTTATATTTTACTGATATTTTTATTTTACTTACGTTTTATTGATTCCTTATTTTTTCAGGAATGTTTTGTGTTCCTTTGATTTTAAACACCTTAATCAGGTATAAATCTCACAGTAAGCTTCTATGTGAACCCTATTATCTACAGTAGTTAAGCCAGTGGGATGATAAAATATAAGTTCAGTAAATGCTTGTACATAATCTCTCCCTAGACTATTTCACTTATTAAAGATATCTGACAACACTCATCCCTGTTATTAATAACATTTTAAGTGAATCAGGTGGCCTTTTGTTCATACCACCATGTAAGTATCTGCAGTTACAAGACTGAGGTTTCGTTAAGGCCCATGTAGCAACAACAGTGTTTCTGGATGGAACACCATCAGGACATCCTCCTCTCACCCACCAGGTGTTTGCAGCCAGGGAAAATATGCCATTTGTGCGGTCACAGCATTAAATGATCTCTACACACAAAAGCGTGTGCAAAGAGCAGAGAAAGCACAAATCCATATCCCTAATCACTGAGCATCCACCTGCTTGGCAACTGAAAAATCTCGGCACAACTTTCTGGTCACCTTCTGAATGCAAATAATTAAATATGTGGCTAAAAATAATTTGGTTAAAAAAAAGTAATTTTAAAAATGAAAACTTCCATTAGGGGACACTCTCCTCTGAAAATAGTACTTGAAAATACCTGTGATCTTTCAGTGCATGCTTTCAGGAATGTGTGCAGCTACAATTTTCATAAAGCCTGTCACTGGATCAAACATGCTTAATGAGGAGAGACGCCCTTTTGCCACTCATGGCCACATGCTAATATGTCATATATTTATAAAGTTTAAACAAGTAAGCATTTTATGCTCTTGTCTATTCTCTGCACATACAACCCCCGCCCCCAGTCACCGTGGACACAGCGTAGCAATGTAAATTCCCTAATATTGCCTGAAGACTTTAAACTCTGTGCCTCCAACAACCTCCATCAAGTCATCCAACAGGGATGCCTGGAAACATTAGGTGACTGGAAAGATGTTATCTGTTTATTACTGGTAAATGTATCCAGGTTATTCTAATGTTGCAATGCCATCTGATGGAGGTGTCTACACATACAGTATATCTGAAATACAGAGACTGATGAACTCATGGGTTTACAAAGAATTCACCTTGTATTTAAATACTTAAGATTAAGTTTTAGCACCATCCATTGTTTTTAGAATGTCTGTGGTACACTCTGTGGTTTTCTCTGTCATATTTACAGTGTGCATTATTACAAAAATATGTGTGGAGAGAGTTCTAGGTATTTATTTATAGATCTATATATAGTTGAATGTCTTCTATTTTGTTTTGTGAAAAAGAACATTAAACACAGACTTGTGATGGGAAATGCTGCATTTCACACATACCAATCAATAAATGCTGAAACATGACTTTGTGTAAATTGTGTTTCTTTGTACATGGACAAAAAATGGCCTGAATTTACAGCATATACTGTTTTGCATCATTAAGTCTATTTAGTCAAAAATGGTTTAAAACCCCTAACTGGTGTAAAAGTTTTACTCATTTCTGAATAAAGAAGAGTCAGCACTAGACAGTCAAGAAGCAAGAATCTAACAAGTGTCATAGGGAAAATCCATATTTTCCAATTGAAAAAGACCATCAGTAAACTGTTCAATGAAAGCTTGCCTGTACTGTGTGAGATGTCTGCTATTTTCTCCAGGAGTCATGACTTGTTTCTCTTTGGACTATATAATTTAAAGTTAGGCTTGTGGCTCTTTAGCCTTAAAAAATATTTGCACAGGATTACAATTAGCTGTCCAGGCATCACGTTGGCTGGCACACACTGAAAAAACAGCTCAATACCATGGTGGAAAATTGTCTTTTTCCACAACAGTAAGAAGGTAGAGAAATCGGTCCTTAAGTGGAAGCTGTTAACAGAAGAGTATTATAAACTGGGGAAAAAAAAACTAAACAGGTCACATTCTATGACATCCACTATTCTCAATTCCAGGTAGACTTTTTAACTTCCTTTGATTAAAAAGAAAATAAATCATAAGCTCAGTTAGAACTTTGTGCTACGACTAAATGTGTCAGACATGATGATATTTTTATAGAAGTTGTCGGAGTGAGGATTGCAATATCCTTTGACCTTGTCAATAACCTGGTGGACGGGGATGATTGATGTCTGTTCTCCATCCTCTTGGGCAAATTTTGAAGATGGCTTGTCAAGAAAAACATTCTCTAGGAGGAGGAAAAAGCAACAAGAAGTTAGGGCCTGTTACGCAAACTCACTGTTTAAGAGATGTGTCACTTCCATATAGATATGCCTTCAATTGCCACTACTGCTGAATGAAATTACTGCCCTAAAAGCCAGCAAAGAACTTTTAGGCTTGGCATTGCTTCTTCTAAATTCTTTTAAGATGCCTGGTTTTGTGGGCAGACCTTTCAGGTATTTCTTGAAATTATCCCCCTATTCTTTTGCCTAAAGTGTAACTGACTCCTATGACTTTTTAATGTATTAATTTACTGTTGATGCTTTGCATCTTGCAAACCAAAACCATTTTGATAGCACAGGAATAGGGGTGGCCTCCATAAATAGCATCTCCACATAATACAGTAGTGGAAAATGACAGTAAACAGATTTAATTATTTCAGCAGTGGAGGTTTTGAGCTATGTACAGAAATAACATAATCTGTGCAGAATGTAGCAGAAAATGTCTTGCATCTTAAAGCAGACAACAAGAGCTGAAACTGGCCTAAACCTTGTGCTCGTCTAGCATCACCTTTTTTTTTTCCATAATGTGAAGGGTACAGACTGAACAACTGTGGGGAGAAAAAGATGCAAAAACCAGGCATTCCTTCAGAGTCCATGAGCTATAAGCCAAGGATGAAGCCGATGAGAAAAAGGAGCAAGGCAATTCCCAGACAGACTGAGAAAGTCTGCTCCAGTGGCTGACATAAGTGCTGTTCGGAGAATGGTCAGTAGGTAGAGCTCATGTAATGAGAAATGAGAAGGAGACACCTTGTCTCTCATTTTCTCAAGTATGTTGTATTAACAAGCTTTCTTTCTTATCTCTTCCACTGCATTGAATAAAGACGGAACTAATTCTCTTAACCCAGGCAAGGTTTGGACCATTGCAAGCTGACAGTAAGGTGGAGTACCCTGGGAAGCAATGTTTTCTACAGGTGACATTTTTTGATGGCTGTTTACAAGACCTTTGAAGGTGAAATCACCTTAAAAAATTCATTGTTAAAGGATCATTTAAGAATTAAGCTTATTACTTCAAGTATGATTTAATAAAAACTTTTTTTCTTAGGAATAAATTAACTGAATATAAACAGTAACTTGCCCCTGCAGAAGTCACGATATCAAGGCATAAAAGAGTATAAAGTGCTGCAAAGGAGAAATGGCTTGCAGACTGAGAAATGAAAACAGTTTCACTCATGAAAACAGAAACAGGCAGGTTCAAGCATATTGAGATGATTTTTTCAAAGCACCCAAGAATGTCCATGAATTGCAGTGAATAACTCCATGTACCATAGCAAATTTCTGGGTACTCTGTGCCTTTCAAATGTATGCATTTACCAACCTATGGCTTCACACTTAGGTACAGAGTTAAAATCATGTATCACTGAAGTAAATGGGAGTTGTATCAGCATATTCTCTGCAGACATAATCTTAACTTCTCATTCATAGAAGTGTTGCATAGGGTATTTAAGTACTATCTACAAGTAGTTTGTTTCAGGCTTGTAGACAGCTGGGGCACAAGATGCCGAAGTGACCTCTTTCGTCCACCCATAAAGGTCCACCCAATATTTGTGCTGGTGCATTCTGCATTCAAGCAGCAGTTCACAGGATGGCTTGTAGGCATACACATTTTGTCACTCAGAGTTATTCTGGGTGTGACTGGATATAAAAAGAAAAAAGACTAATATGATAATGGCCACAGACCAAATAGAAATACATTATCTCAAAATTCCTGCGATAACTTTTATAAATACTAACAAATCTTCCGGAACTCAATCAGATTGGTTTTGCTTTTTAATGTATGCTTTGTGTATGGGTGTTTCAGGACAATTTCCTTTACCCAGACTACTCTACACAAGCATTAATGTCAGGACATGGTCTGTTTTCTAATATGGTATCTTCCAAATGCTTCATGCCCCATGCAGAGTGCAGACACCCAAAGTTTGAAGCATGCTTATCCTTTGATTCAGCATCAATGGAGCAAGATGTAACAGTGAGAAATAAGCAGTGTTTCTGATTAGCAAAATCCTTTGTGTCAATGAGGACATCATGCAAGAAGCATCCCTCCACCCTGTTTCAACCATGCATTCAACAAAAGCAATTCTCACTTTACCTGTAATGCTCCACCACTGATGAGGAAAGGGCCTTAGAAGACATTATCTATACCACAAACACATGAATGCTTGTGTCAATTCCAGGGAGCACATTATAACCATATTAACAAGACTTGCCAAGACATGTAGCTATTACATTATTTGCCTGCAATTTAAGCTAAGTCATCAAACTGAGAAGTTCAGCTATATTAAAAATCAGAATATGAATGTTATTTTTTATTACTTTAACACACGAGAAAATATGTTAGTATATGTTAGCAAAAATTCCTGTGAAGTATCACAATAAGATGTGTATTTTTAGAGATCAAAGCAAAATGCATTAAAATTTTAAAAATAAAACGCTCATATTCCCTTAATACCCAATAAACTTTTACATTACAAACTTCGATTACCTTGCCAACTAAAATCCCTTTTAGGAACAATTTATGCATGGGATTAAGCTCCTAATTTTTAAAAAAGGTATATGAACAAGTTTCTTTTAACTTACTACTTCGTATCTGGAACAGTTTCTTTGTTTTGCTTCAAGAACGCATTGCAAAAACTCCAGCCCTGAGTTTAATTGTCAGCCTGATAAATAGTCCTGAGTCCAACAAAACATTTAAGCGTCTTTTTATCATTAATCCCAAGACCAGGAGTCTAAAAACTGATCTGCCAAGAGTACAAATGGGGATTCTCTGGCTTCAGAACACAAGGCTGTCCTCTACTATTAAATCAACAGTAGCATTGTGATCGGTGGATATTAAGGATGCTATTTGTGGAAGACTGCTGGTCTCTTCCATAGGGAAGAGATGAAGACAACTTGATCAGGGCAGCTGGGTGCACTGAACCTGACACGGCAGCAAAGACAGGCAGGCACCAGCTGTATGTTCCCAGCACAGTTGTGAAGAGCAGTCCTGAGAGCAAGCTCAGGTGTTATCAGGGAATTTCTAAGATACACAGACATTTGCTATAACCAAAAAAATTTTAAACTCTTATAATACCTGATGTGCAATCCCTCTTGCTAATGGATGCAATGAATATTGGTGACTGAGAAAATAACAATTTAATTCTTAAAAAAAATGAGATTTCTAGACAAAAATGGTGTGCCTAATCAAATCAGGCAATGATCATCAATAAAAAAAAGGAAGGTATTTCTTGGAAACTATGCCATGTATCAAGAAAAGAGAGTGTGCCATCATGAGACACTGGAGACTTATGAAAACAATTTATACTTAAGAAACAACATAACTTTCATTCTAGTAAAATCATCTACTTCATATATAAACATTGTTTCTAATAAAAATTTTGAAGCAAGTAAACACATCTTTGGGTTAAATATGTGCACAGATTTTATTACCACTATGTTTATAATAGAGTATTCTGTAATAATGTATGTGACTTTACACAGGACAAAAACAGGACTTCACTAAAACAGAGTAACAAAAAAAAAAAGTCAACTATATAAGTGATTTTCTGAAATATGATCTCAGACATAACCAAACTTGCAAATCATTGCAGCTCCTCTCTTTCTTTGCTCCCTTAAAGTCTTCTCAAAATGAGCACATTTTCATGGTATGAGTGGAATACAGATGATGCCTTTTATTACATATACCATTGACATCTAAATAAATAAGCAGTAGATATGGCATGCTATTTGTAGAAGGCCAAGACAATGCATAATCTAGGAACACGGTATCCATTTCCAAGTAGGCTCCATTTGTCGTTTTACCCATAAATGTTTTACAGTTAGATGGAAGGAGTTTAACCATGTGCATCAGCTGTGGACTTGGACTCTGAAGACTTGATTCCTATTTCCAGCTGTGCTGCCAGCTTTCATGTTACCTTGGGTGATGAACGTCATCTCTCTGTGCTTTGGCTACCCTGTGTTTACAATAGGATAATAAGCAAGATTTGCTTTCATCACACCTGCTTTATTTAGTATGGGAACATACCAAGGTCAGAACTATATATTGGATGTATTGCATGTTATATAATGATTCTTATTAAAGTAACATATATTTAAAAAATACACTACACAAATTGATGAAATTTTCTCACATTGACCTTTGGGTAGAAACAACTATTGTACCTTTAACATGAAACAATGTATTCACAGACACACTTGCACACAATGTGAGAACTCACCTGTATGGCTGTTTCGTTTGCAATATGTATTTGTTGTAGATTTTGATTTGGATGTTAAGTAGGTTGAATTGGAGCCAATGGAACTAGAGGATAAGGATTTCCCAAGATTATCAGAACTCTTCTTTATAATATTGGTTGCTGTTTTGCTCCAATCTAAAAATGATTGAAAAGTTTTACATAAATAACTACCATAAATACTAAATGCCTAATTTATTCAATTATGATTATTTCAGGTAACAGATGCATTTCTTAATATTGCTTACAACAAATAGCCTATCCTTTTCCTGTTAGGCAGCCTCTTTCGTTCTTAAGAATCAAAATTATTCCAACTTAATTTATTCTACCACAATAGTTAAAATTGGTGGCTCTAACACTCTAACAATCATTTGTTAGATTAGATTTGTTAGATTAGAACTGCAAATAAGGCCTAGCTTTCCAGGCTACAAGAGAGCAGAGAAGCTCTGTAGCAGTGTAAGGATACCATACTTTCATGATCTGAAGAGTAAAATCTAAAGGGATAGATTGGATCATTTACAGTGACCTTACCATCTGAGGGCTTGATCTGCTGAGGAAGACACTACATACTAGCAGATTCTCAGCTGATTGTTTAGAATATTGGTGCACTATTATTTTACACTGTTTATTCAGTCATTCCCCATTTTAAGAGTTTTGTCCAAACCATTAACAAAAAAGGCTCTTATGCTGGAAGAACTTAAAAAATCAAATTAAATAACTAATACTGATAAACTGAGTGAGGAAAACTACCAGTGAAAAACTCAACGGTCTGTCCCAATATCAGTAGAATAAAAGCATCTAACTACTTCTGTATCAGATACTTGCAGGTAAGTGCAGGAAGTTTCACATTTGAATCACCTTGCTGTTATTCACTGTACTTCAATGAAATTCACAAAATGGAAAAGAAGTCCAAACCAAAGACAGCTAGGTCACTTTATCCAAAATCATTGCTATAGGGTTTATGTATGCAAGTTCATATTTGACTTATATTTCACTGTTCTGCCTGAAAACGGTGTCAGGTTCATGCAGATTAAAACCAGCTTGTAGAGACTGACTGGTTAATGCTAGACATAATGACATCACATTAACTATACCACTGAAGTATTCAAATCCTTCATGTTTTTATTTCTATCTTATGCACAAACTGCTCAACAGCAGTATAAAAAAAAATAGTTTGATCCATCTGTGTTTTTCAGTTCAGGAGTTACAGCATAAACCACACAGAAGCTGAATGTATGAAACAATTTGGATGTCTGATCAGAATGAATATGATTTTCCCAATTTGAAATAATGAATCAAGTTTTCTTACTACAAAATGAAAGTATGTTTTAGAGTGTACAATGAGAATACATTCCCTAAACAAAACAGAGCAAGACAAGCAAAAGTCTTGATACCAAAGCAGTTACTTAAAACCTTGAAACAAGCCCTGTATGCCAAGAGAAAAAGAAAGGACCCAAGGGTATTTGGAGAACTCTTATTACCCAGGACAGACTGGCTTACCGTAATGGGCTATGCCACCTTACATCAACTCTAGATTTGAACACTGGTCATTGAGCAGGAACCATATGAGAAAGAATGGTCCAAATCACCACATCAGGCAGCAAAGCAAAATCCAGTTGCCTGAACACAGCAATCTAATGCCATCCGAGATGGCCAAAGGTGCAGGAAACTACAAATGCAGTGGCCTAAGTGTTACTTTTACGTGCCCAAACCAACTGCTCTCCTTGCTCCCTGGCTGTTGCAGATAAAGTTGAGCTTCAGCCATGGAACCTAATCAGGCTTCTGCTTAAGGAATTTTCTATACTTCTGAGTGTCTAATGGTCGGTCTTTCTGAATTAAATGGTGAAGGACAGGCAGTTTAAAAAGACAAAGATAAAAGCAAAAGAAGACAGAATATTTCTACACGCCTTTTAAGAATTGCTCCTACATCAGCCTAGCAGTTCACACAATTCAGTCAGCATACTTTAATGCAGGAGAAAATGAGTAAAATGGATTTTGAATGACAGAGTTTGAATCTCTGGATCCTTATTTAATTTTTTTTTTTTTGCATGGCCCAAAGGGCCTTCCAAAATCATGCTTATAGCAGTACAGAATTTACCAGCTGCTTTCAGTGGAAAACTGAGAGACTTGAGAGTTTTTATGAAGTGATATCTGAAAAGTGCCTTGGCACTGTTAGTACTGAAGTGACAGTCTGTGATTAATATATTTTTCCACATCTCTGGTTTACCTTTTATTACATTAAAAGTAACTAACAAGCTGTTTACCTGGACTTTTAAAGACAACTGCAGCACCTAAGGATGGGAGCTGTGAACTGTTTTTACCTGAATTATCTGCCAGTCGGAATCTGCCACAACAGAGATGTCTCCTCCATTGTTTCTGCACATTTTCTTTCATAGCACAATGGAATACAAATATAAACAAACCTTGAAAAAAGCAAACAAACACCAAATGAAGCATGTATTTATAAACAGATAAACAGATTAACTAAAGTCTATGATCAAAAGTCTACGAAGTACAAGCAAAGAAAAAATAATCTTAAGATTTTGTTATTGTCATCTATACCTCATTTAAGAGGTACAGAAATTAACTAAAAATTTTCCCATCCTCTAGTTGCTATTATGGGTGTTTGGGATATCAGAATACAGAGAATAGGACCCATTTTACTGGCACTGTTGATATAGATTCAGCTCAGTGCTAACCTTTTAATTTTATTTTTTTTTCGGCTTAGAGGAAAATGATTAAAAGGTTTTTTCTTTGAACCAAATGACTATTTTGCAACCAACAATACTGCAAAAGACAGACTGCAAAGTAAATACAGACACTATGATATTAGCAAGGAGATAATTTATCTCCTTCTGTTCCATACCTACTGATCTGTAGGCTGCATTCTTTTAAAACCAGAAGTCTTGCAAATGGCATTAATGGGTGTCCTAAAAAAGCACACTTGGATTTATGTGCATCACATGCATGTACTTGAAAAGCTTATGAAAATGTTAAGAATATGTTCACAAGTATTAATCAGGTGTCCAACTACAAACTTCCAAAGAAAACGAACTGATTTGTGCATGCAATTGCAGTGAAAGTGTTTAAGAATGTTTTTGCAGAGTTGATCTTTCTCAAGCAATTGTTAAATTTTGATTTTCAAGACAGGAGATAAGCATCCTACCATGTGATAAAGTAGGTCTTTAACAAGACATATGGTACAATTTCATCATTCTACAGATACACTTTGGAGCTAAATATAGTAGCTGGAAATCTTACGTGCTCCTGGTTTTTCCCAGGCAGGCTCTGTCTGTGGAATCTTTCATTGTTCTCCAGCTTAGCCTATTCTTGTTTTACTCGTATTCTCCGGGAGAGAGCCAACCTGAGGCTGAACACCTGATGGCAAAATACCACTGCCAAATCCCTCATGATTATATATTAAACATGAATCAATGCTACATAAGGTGGGCAAACATGGTCAAGTGGCTTCCTCTAATACCATTCCTTTATGATCATCATGAATGGTTCCATATACTAATGAGTACTGTATTTCAGCTGGTAGAACAAAATGGCAGGGTATGGCTTGGATAATAATGCTCTGGAGACTCAAATTATCTTCTCTCCTCCAAATTGCTGAGGTCTAATTTTCCACTAATGCATGTCATTGAACTGGATTTGTATTTGCTTATAGCCATCAGGCCAGGATGAGACCTCTGAGATCACTTAATTTTAGGTAAGGGTTGTGTCATGAAACACATTTTTTTCCAAATTTTTTCAAGAGCTAATGGGGAAAAAAAAGGAAAAATACAATTTAAAAAAGGCAAACATACCTGGATGCATCTCATATGTAACCTCTCTCAAAGTATGGTTACTGTGTTTGCATTTAGTGAAATATTTTTGTGTGATTTGTTTAAAACACACGAGCAATTCCAATGCAATCATTAGCAGCTCTTACAGTCTTACAGTCTTAGAGACATGCAGTTCCTCTTAGGGCTTCTGCACAGCTACAAACTTTGTAAATTGATGCTTTATTAAATTGCAGTAAATGTTTGGAACATTCTGAATTGTTAAAAAAGAAAATGCATATTCTGTAGTAATGCAAAACAAATGTACTGCATTAAGTACTTTGCCTTTGCCCTGTCTGGGCTTGGTCTCCAGAATTTTTTTCTCTGTATTTCATTATTCATTAAGTTTACAATGTGCTTTTAGTAGTACAGCTTTGGTTTTGTTTCCCAGAGACAAATCAGACCCTAGGCTTGGCTGTAGCTTGGCTCTGACTTGAAAGTATTTGGCTTGCCCAGGCATATATATAAAATGAGCAGCCAAAAAAGAAATGTTCCCAGATTTTTTACTCTGTGCCTCAAGGAGAGAAAAATAATTTCCTATGTAGATGAAATAGCAAAGTACAGTAACACCAGCAGTTGCTGCAATTTACTTTTTCACTGCCAGTGCACAGAAAACTGCTGATGGAGGCTGCTGCTGTAGCTTAAAATACTCATGCAGCTTTCAAAAACTTAAGAGAGAATAATAATAAACGTATTTATTAAATAAACGCATTTACCAAGGTCTCGATAATTAAGCTTATACTAATACTGCTGAAAAATTTGCCATACTGAACTGCTTTTTGGCTGCTAGGAAATGCCTCCTGACACAAATCCTAATTTTTAGTTTGTTCCATTCCACCCCCTTACTGGTACATGAACACTGCACCACTTATATGTGATTTTAAACATACTTCTTTTTTCTTTAGCTTTGCCTAACTCTTTCACAGCGATAAGTACTTTCATATAGGAGATTGTTATCTTCCTGGGCTTGATGTGACATGCCCGAGCATATACTGTGTCACTATTGCTACCACAACCCAAGAAAAGCTCATCACTCTTCTTTTTGTGTTTACTCCTCAGCTTTTTCACTTTCATCTTCTGACTTAGCTGCCTTCCAAATACTCATTTTCCATTAAATAGTGCTGTTACCCCACAGAGGCTTAAACATTGGTGGTCAACCTTGTGTGCACTCTGCACATACAAGCTTAATTGATTGCACTGGAAATTCTGGTTACAGAAAACTTGTTTAATTTGATCCTTGGCACGCTTTTCAGAATTTAAATTTTTTTTCATGTTCTTCCCATACTTCTAATCTCTCAAGGCCCTTCTGAATTTCTCACACAGACACAATGCAGCAAATACTTCATTATGCTGCTAGGGGAATATCAGAATCTGTCCTTTGGAAAAAAAGGCTTCAGTAAGAACAACAAACCATTTTTGCCATTTTGCCCAGAATTTTAGGTTAAAACTGACCCAAACAAAAGCCCAAAACATTACTTTCTTTCCATGAAAGTACAATAAATCTTTTAGCACAATAAATACATCTCAACTGTATCAGATAAAATCCACACAGGATAACATTAAGTACTTTTTCCATAAAGGAAGGTATTTTGCTAACCCTAAGAAAATTTAATTGTTATCTCAATATTTGTGTTGAACACGTGTTCCTTCAATGATATTCTTGTGTTTGTTTTTTGTTTTGGTTTTTTTTCAGGCAAATTAATTTTTTATATCAATATGTGTATGGTATAACACATGTCCTTCCAATGATCTTCTTGGGTTTTTCTCTTCCTTATGCTTTCAATAGTTCTTTATTAGTGGGTAGGGTAAGAGTTGGTTGAGAATCTTATAACATTTGATACATACACAAATTTTAGCTCTGAGCTGAAATTTTTTCTAAATGTCAGCTATATAATTCTGTAATTTATAGCCATTTGAGTACAGTTCACAACATTTTTCAGAAAGACAAACTATGTTGGAAAATTAAAATATTCAAAACTTGATTAAAGGAAAGGAAAATAATCTTATTAAAACAGTCACTGGATTTTTCTTAACCAAAGAATATCCCATAAGTCTGTGCTATCTCTACACACTGAAACAGGAAAAGAGGACTGAATTTTGTTTCATGAGCTTTTCATGCCTTAATAAAATAGTTGTGAGCTTTACAGGTTCCCTACAGGAATAAAGTAAGGAAGAAGGCTTCCTATAATTGAAAAGAAACGTTGAAGGTGACACAGCATCTATCTCAACAGTGAACACTTCAGACTGTTAGTCAGGAATAGCTCTATTTATAATATAGTGCATTTTATGGAAAAGACCTTGAAATCAATGATGGCTTTGTATCAATGGAAAACCTAGAGATTGAATATGAGCTCCCAGTCAAATTACTGGGCATAGTATGCCCCAGAACAGCAATAGCTCAAATATTATTCATTTACAGAACAAAAATTCAGCTTACCTTGCAAAGAATTGAAAATTGAGAAGAGGTACAGGAAAGCGAGAGTCAAGGGACCCCAGGCAAAAAAGGCAAAGCCCCATGTCATGCCTAGCAGGAAGGTCAGGCTGACCACGCTACGGAGGTTCCTCAGGATCTCTTCCTTCAGGCTCCGATTAGTTCTTTTCCCATTCCTCCCACAGATTTGCACCATCACCACAATAAACATGGCAATATTCATTAGAAACATGATTCCAAAGTAGCCAGCACAAGTCACATAGAAGACAATTTCATTCTTGATCCAGCAGCTGTAAAAAAATACAAAAAATGATCATTTTTGGTTAATGCGAACTATCCTCCAATTATTCACATGACTACAATGAAAATCAGACTATTTCTGATTCCACTGATGCAGAGCTATGCTTGAAAATGAAACCTTTGTCCATTTTCTGTTTGGAAACAGAATGAAGTCCAGAGGTGTCTTAAGTGACTATGGTTCAGAGTACTATCACCTTGGAAATCTAAGGATTGTACCACAGTTTTGTCAAAACCAATTACAAAGGAAATCCAACCTCAGATACAAGCTGTGGGAACTGCAATCCTATCATGAAAAGTTTAAACTCAGTACAAGCAGCTTTATGGCTGTCATCTGTGTGAAGCATAGTATGTTTTAGTAACAGAATGGGCAAACTTGGATCTTCAGTGTCAAAATTTCAACTTTCTGCCACTGGAACTAAAGGAGAACTTGTACACAACTGGAGAAGCACTAGGACTTTTGAGGTAGCCATTTGACAGCCAGCCATATGAGATATCTAGCTTATACCCCTAGCAGCAAATGGCCTGAATGTTTATCATGATACAATAATAGACATATAAAATGACATTTTTATTTATCATGATGAAGCTTTGCCAGGCAAGGAACAGAGCACTCATATAAAAATTTTGTCATCTGGAGATTATTAGCTGGACATCAAGAGAAGAACACAGAAGACTATCGAACTACATTGGCAAAAGACTAGCTTACTTAAAAAGGAAACGATTTTTATACTACTTCTTTCTTTGCTCTTACCTAGAAAATATAGCTTTCATTTAAGATAAACTAAATTTGATTTATTTTATTTTCCTGACAAAACCTATAAATTATTCTTCTGCCAGAGGAGTGTTTGCACCTGGCATTGGGTAATACAGATTTCCCTCCACTTTTTCTTACAGTATTCTTCACATTTCAGATTCAAATAACTTAGAAGACAATTTTGCCCATTTTGCTTGTTTAATGCGTCTTTGACTTTTCCAAAGCAATCTGACAGATGCTAATTTTTTTTCCAAACTATAAATGCTAAATTTTAAGAGATCAAAAGAAATACTCACAAGTCATCTCCTCCTTGCCCGTTAGCATCTTTGCCATATAATTCCTTGCCATAAACATGACTTGCACTTGTATTAGCACTTGCTAAAACAATTGCTATCACCAGAGCTGGCAAACCTGTAACACAAGAAAACTTGGGAGCTTTCAAATTTCCTAAACCTTTACATTCACCATGCTAAGCTGAATTATTGATGTCTCCATCCCTATTGCTTCAGTACAGAGTATCCTGAAAAAACTGCACTGAGAAGGTAGAAGAAAACAATTTTTCAAACAGTACCAATATACAGAACTTCCAAAGCACTTAATGGGCATTAATGAATACAACTCGTAACCTTCTGTGAGGCAAAACCCATTATTTTAGTATGTGATATGGAAATGAAAATAAAACAATCTCCCTTAATTACCCAAAGTTAAATTTGCAACTTCACATAGGCTCTCTAGTGAGAAGAAGCTTAAAAAAATATTTTAAAAAATGAGTTTTAATGGAAGGATGTTATTGGGATTTTTTTGAGGGATTTTTTTCAGAGATGCTAATGGGAATTCATTAGGTTGGGTAACTGGGGAACATGAACTTAAATCTGTAATTTCTCCACTGCTTCTCTCAACTGTAAGCCCCTCCACCCTATAAAACAAAACATATATTTCTTAATAATAAGGTAAAGGGAGTATTTTGGGAAAACAGACAACTACGCAGAAGAGAACCCTGTGCAGAAAGGTACAGCTCAAACAAAAGAAATGTACGTTTCCTGATATGCCTTATTTACATGTCTTACCCTTGCTATAACAGAACAGATTCAAAGGGGAAGAGGTTAATTTGCTTTTCCTACCACTCAGTCCTTGCTCTCTGCTGAGGTTGCCAAAGAGGATGCTAGTTGCCAATGGAAAGACATCAATTATCAGCTGTACTGAGGTCAGTGCTCTAGCCGTAAGGTTAATGGTTTTGTATTGTGTTATATTATTTCAAACACAATATGTGCATTCAGGGGGAAGGCACAGATTCCTGATATAGACAAAACTGAAGAATAAAAGCCTTGCTGCCTGAGCCTTCCAGTTATTTTTCAGTATTTCAGACCTGCTTTGTACATTGCTTAGGGCAGCCAGGATCTCTCTGTGTTTTAAACACCGTACTGAAGCTCAGAAAATTTTGGTTGTCTCTGATTCCACCAACTTCTACATGTATTTGTTGGCAAGAAAATTTAACCTGGACTTAAAGTTTTTGAAAATCAATGCAAAGATGCCCATAGGCATTGCAGTAACTGCAAGAGTTTCTGCATTCATTGTGTGCTATGGTTCTTCATCTCTGATAGGACACTCTTGTTTCCCCTCTCCCATTCTGGCCTCTCTGGAGAGCAAGACCAGTTTAGCCGGTCTCTCCACTCATCCAAGGGCTGTGAGCTGCCCTGGGTGGAGGGTGCCAGTTACAGTGTATTTACACAGAATTATACAGGGGAACTTTGTGACAGAGAGGGCTGGCTGCATGCCAGCACTACTGCAGGCCGGGGAGGGGGGGGGGGGAGGAGGAAACACCATGTTGATATTAATTTTGCTCTGCACTTCTGACAGAGAGCTTTTATAAAGCAGCATTTATAGAGAGCATTTTATATAGCAGCATACATGCCATGTAAATATTGCATCTTCGGAACTCACCCCAGCCAATGATGCAAAACTTCAGTATGTATCGCCGTATATACGTGTTGAACACCTTCACCAGAGCAATGTACATATGAACAGCTTCTAGTCCCATCCATGTAAAGGTGGCCAGAAGAAAAAAGTGCAAGAGTGCAGCTACAGCTATGCAGAGGCCGTCGATATCAAATGATGCAATCCAGCCATCAAGCAAAAAAATCAGGTTAAGAAAGAGCAGGGCTGTGCTCAAATTCATCAGGATTTTGGATGGGTAATCTCTTCGCAATTTCCTAATGAGAGAAATACAGGTGCATGTGATTAACTTGCTGTACTCATGCAAGCCACTTTCAGCAGCTGGGTTTACCAGTTCACAAAGCAAATAAAAGTACAGGGATCTCCTCTGAGCTGTAAGTGTTTCTACTGTAAGATGTAGTGATGTGTACTTCTGTGTCAGATTGCTGAAGGCTTCTGCTGTGTGTAGTGGGGGTAAGCTACCAGCTCTTTAGGTCCTTAAAGAGCTAATTAACTGCCATAATATTTTAGCAACTGATTTTTTCCTTAAAAAAAACCCTTTCAAATTAAATATAAAACATTACTTCGTATTTTAGATAGAAATTGAAAACAAAAAGATACAGCTGACCAGAAGGTCATCTGTGATCATTTTATATGTAAGTCTTCACTTAATTTTTGGAATATATTGTCCAGTGCATGTTGTTTTCTGTTTGCTTGTTTGGCTTTTTTGAATAGGATCTTAGGAAGACTGAAGATCAAGTAATTTTTTTTTTAACTGATACACATTGAAATGTAGGAAATTTGGGGCAGCCAAGAACTTCTGCCCTCTTGGACCAGAACGTAGTGCCATAGGTAATTTAACAGGAATGCAATCATTGAAGACATTTAAAACTTGAAAACCCCCACCTCTTCCCTTCACCCCCAGCCAACTATCGTTCTTTAGCAGCTACTGTGTCTTATCCTGTTACAGACAGAATGGTTTCTTTGTGCTGACATGACTTCATTTTCTCTTTTCACTGTTCACAGAACTGTATCACTTCAAAACTTTTGCCTTCTCTTGAGTCACTTTCACATTAAAGTAGAACTGCTGTTGAAATTGTTGCACCACTTCACAATTTATCTTCATTTTATCTCTCTTCCCACCTCTTTCTGAAGGGCTCTTGAATGTAATTGTCCTAACTGGAAATTTATTTTTTTATACCTGGGTCATTTTATGTTCACATAAGCAAGTTCTTGTTTATTTTTTTATAAAAATCCTGTTTGAGAATTTTAAAATAATACATATCTGTTCAGAATCTAGAGCATTCTGTATTCCCAAAAGAGCAAAATTTTGACACACATTCACCTTATTCCCAGGCCTGAGCAACACAACACATTAGAAACAGGAGGAAAGACTCTTAATTTATGTCCCCTTGAAAAAACATTTCACTTTTACAATAGTGTGACAAACAATAGTTTGGTTTTTTTTAAAACAAGATTTCCCTTCTTGGACAAATAAGCCACACTATCCATGTAACTAATTTATTTTATTCAGCACATACAGGTACTACCTTTGTGATGTTTTTCACTTACTCAAATGCAATGTATGTTAGAAGAGTTGCAGCGGAAAATATAGCAGATATTCCACAGCCTATGTAAGTGATAAAGGTCAGGACCTTGTTATTCTGTGTGTCTATTTGTGTCACAGATCTCTGAAGGTCCTATGTGAGAGAAAAGGAAGAGATATCAGTTATAGCCAACACCTCTTCTACGAGCACAACACTCTTTGTTGGTAATTACTCAAGTAAAACTCAAAAGCAGTTTGGCAATACCACTATAACCTTGACACTGGGGTTCATTTTTACTGAGTGTACTTAGTCAACAGCTGTTACACCTCTCACTTCCTTCCCACAGCTCTCCAAAACATTGTGCTTTAAGTATTATAACTGCTTGGAACAGCAGATAGTCAGAGCCTAATTCTGATCCTTATAATTCAGTACCAGGAGTTCAAACGTCCTTCTCTGGAAAAGTCTCTAGTTTTTAAACTTTTTAGTTTTGTTGCTTATATACAACTGTCTTTCAGAAGATGTAAGAGTTAGGAAAATGTAATTTACAAGTTTTTCATACTGAAATGTTCAACATTATTGGGAACTTCTGACATTACTTTTTGTTATTAAAAGTTCATAAGAGTTAATGTAGCTAATCATCTACAGATGAAATCAAGAGCAAGATACTGCTTTTTGGTTTTATGGTCTGCTTTGACATAAAAGCTACAATTATAATAGAAATGGTGAGAAAAATAGCAACGAAGATGACAAAAAAAAAAGATTTAGAAATGAAGCAGAAAATTCTGAGGATTTTTTTTCTGTCTAACTGTCTGTTTTCTGTCTAACTGTAACTGCTACATAGTACCATCTGAGAATAAATGCCAGTGTTATTTCCTTTATTTAAGGACAAGAAACTATAAGAATGTTTGGATCTGTATCACTGTGGAGAAAATGCAAGCAAATGCTAACAGATAATGATGTTCATTCTACAGTCAGTGTCACTGCTGTCCCTAGCAAAACTATCTAGCAAAAAGAAACGAAATGCTACAAAACTTCACACGCTTTGTAGGAAAAGGCAGGAGCAGCTTTTTTACAGCCTTTCCCAACCTTATATGACAGTTTATATATACATAAGGAGGGTGTTATTTGAAAATAATTTAATAGCTGAATTAAAGTCAGAAGCGATTATTAAAATGGAAAAGCAATTAGAAGGGTCAAAACTGTGTAAAAATCTATTGGAATGCAGCCCGAATTCAAAGAACTTCTGCCTTATTTCCTACTGCCACTAAAGCATTCAGGGAAGAGAAGGGACCCATTGAATATATCCTAAAGAAAGCCTTTTCTTTCTCCCTTTGAGGATGGAAAGTGGAACAAGACCACAATTTAGCTTGTAAGAAGACACAAAGTTAGTGGCTTTTTCATATCTACAACTCAGCATGATGTGAAGAGAGCAGTCCTATTAAGAAGGGTCTTGAAGGCCAAAGCTGAAAAAGTCAGCATGTGTGGCTCTCTTGCGGGTTTAAACTCTTATGTGATACCACCGCAAGTTACTTCAAAACCCAAATACTTCCACTTAGGAGCACTGCTGTGACCAGGAGCCAATATCTTTTCTGCAGCTATGTTTTAGAGGCCAATGAATGGTAATTTCAGCTGGAAAGAAGTGTTTTAGGCCATTACTGAGCAAACAATCACCCAATGCTAAGAAAAGATAGCAGTATTCCGTTTTTTCATGTTGGGATTTTTTTCCCTGAAAAACACTTCACAAGTGCAAATTGTTGGAGACAGCTGAAGGCTAGAGGCTATGCTACTGAGGCTAAAGTGCACTCTATGGTTGCCTCTTTCATTTCCCTGTTAGGCATTGTTCTACCTTTCTCAGTCACCCACTCTGGAGACTTTGCTTAAGGCTCTGACAGAGAATAAGCTACAAGTTCTGTACCAGCCCACTGTTGGCAGACTTTTTCCCAGAGCAGGTCTGTAATGTAAGGCATCCCCAAAGCTGATTAAAGCCAAGCAAGAAAAGAGCCAATACATGCTTACACATTTTGCAAAAAAAGGTACTTGCTTTATACTTTTTGACATTAGATAAATCTTGTCAGATTTGCAGCCTATATTTGCGAGGGACAAATTAGCCTCTCGATCTACGGATGAAAGGGAATTATTGTACTCCCTTGACTTTTCATCCTCATTAGGAGTTTTACTGACTGTAGGACATTTTTCTTTCCCTGTTTTTCCTGACAGTATGTGTCTCTCTCCCTTTTGTTCTGAAAACAGCACTTTCAAATTTTTTTCATGATTTTTTTTCTGTAAAAAACTTCCCACTTTCCCAATCTGAAAATTTTAAATATACTTAAATTTGTTTCTCATTCACTTCCCTCTTGTCACACCCTCAGCTGCAGGTCAGTTTTGACAGATTATACTACTGAGGGATATGTCGGGGTTCCCCTGTACTTCAGGATCATTAAGATCAATTTTTTCTGTTTCTCTGTGGAAGTGTTAGTACTGTTATTTTGGTATTGCTCAGAAGCCTCAACCCCAGGTCTTTTGTGGCACAGCATTTGCAAAATTTAGAATTTTATTTTTTAAAAAAAGTAATATTTAGGCACTTGTAAAAAATGTAATAATTATAATAATATCAACAATAATATTCTTTCATTACTAACTTTATTATCTCATTCCTGAATCCTTATCACCAGTTACTTTATTATGAAAAGATAACTTTATGACAATAAGGGGGGAAGTTATTTATTATTATCATTAAAAATCATATGCAAAAGAAATAACCCAAGTAACAAAACTGAGACTTGTCTTGACACAAGAGAAAAACTGCGCCGCTGTTCCTAGGAAAGGTAACTTGGTGAACAGCGTGTTTGCCTACCATTAGGACCCCAAAGTGTGTGAGGTGGTTGCATAAGCACACCGTTTCGTTTTCATTGGACTCTGCATCCACTTGGCAGCCTGCAGGGTTCCAGCCACCATTGCCATCTGTGGAAATGAAACATGAGAAACTGTTGTCCAACAAACACGTCAACCTCTCTTTTAACAGATTTCTCACTTCACCTTGTGCAAATGCAGAAGCGCTCTCTCAAATTGAATGAGCAAGCATTAAAAACAACCAGGAGAGAAGCAAGTAACAGATTTCCTAGTTTCTGCAGAGAATCACAGCAGGTGAGTGTCCCAGTAATGGACTACTGAGCAGAAGCAATAGATGGAGATCTATAATAAAAGTCGGGAGCTTTTTGGTTAGTGAATAAGACCTACTATGTGGATCGTGCATTAAGACACACCTTAGTTTTACCCAATAATAACATAGTTTTAGAACTCCCTTCTACCCCACTGATGTGACATGTGCACCTGCCTGCCTCCCACTTATATATCCTCATTTATGGCCCAGGACCAGAGAGGGTCCTTCCCTTCCTCCCTGCAGCATGTAAAGCAGGAGGTCAGAGTGGATAATCCCAAAGATCCCTTGTGGCCTTATGAAAAAACTCGGAATAAACTATTCCCTACTCACCCCACCTGAAAAGGTCATTCTGAAAAATAAGTAGAAAGATTTTATTTTTAAAAATTAAATGTTAAAAAGTAAAATCTGTTTTCTTCGTTTTCCCCCTGCTAAAATATGAACTAATTTTGTGAAATAGTTCATATTCTCTGACTTCTAAAGACATTTTTTCATAATTCCTGACAAAATTCAGCATAATTTGCTCTGTAATGTCAAGACAATCAAATGCTCAAATTCAAGACAATCTCTCAAAATACTGTGAAGATGTTCGAAAACCACTCAAAGCTCTTCCCCACTTAAGCAGCCACTGGGAATAGTTTCTTCCCTGTGTGTTTCTCCTTTATTGTGCTTCCTAAGTTCAGCTTCATAGATAGGTTCTGTGATTTTGTGCTCTTTTTTTATCCTCCTGCATTCTCCTCAGTTGTTCTGTATTTCCTGCTTTGAAGTACAAACTTGAATAGCAAATTTTATTTCTTGCAAGACTCTGTATTAAACCTCTCCATCCAAAATTCTACTGCTCTATCTGTTTGATTGTAAAGAAGAGTAACATCTCCGTAGTGATCTCTAAAATAGAAGGATATGGAAAGTCATCCCAGAGAACAAATGAGCAGTTAAAAGTATGGCTAAGAACCACTGTTGTGTTTGAGCAGCATTATAATTTAATTTGCTCATACAGACAGATCAGTGAAAAACTGCAATCAGCTATGGAAAAGTAGAGAAACTTGATTGAAAAATTTAAAATGTTAGAAACATTTACATTAAAAACAAACTTTGAAAAGGAGTATATAACATGTACTGTTACAAGTAACTATACTAACCAGAAAAAATTATACGCTTCACTGAATGGACTTAATTGAATTCTGTAAGGATTAATTAGGAGGAAAAATGGCAAAGACTGTATCTGATTTTAAAACTCAAAGCAACTTTATTCCCCACATGAAAGAAATTACAGTATTTTTAAACTTACCGTTTTTGTCCATATCCCAGAAGACACAAGTAGGTTTAGGATCTTCCTAAGAACAGATGCAAAAGTAGACTTTGTATACCTCTTCAGGCATAAATCTCATCAACATTTACAACAGTTGTTGTAATGTGTATTTCATTTACTGAGCAGAATAATCCATATCATTTAGACTGTTGAAAATTTGTCTAGTGTCAAATTAGAATTTCTTCTGCTAGAAAGACAGATTTGCCCAGACTTTAAAATCTAGAGCACTGCTTCTCTGCACTGTTCCACTGCTCCTTTTCCACATCCTCAGAACAATGAAGTTTTATTGTCTCAGTGAAGTTATCTTTGAGTATGTCTTTATAGAATCTAAACACGTTGTACTGTTCACTTTCTCAGGGCTTCTCTGTGAATCCTTTATGTACGTCCTTGACAATATCCAAGTGCCTGCTGAACCCAAGTGGAGGTTCTTTTGCCTCACCTTAAAATATTCATTGTAATGAAACGCAAGATAAAGTTAATGGAACCGTGAAAATTACAAACCAGGTTCCTACAATTTACTTTGGTATTACATTTTAACAGTTTCTTTTTTAACATCTCTAGTGCTATTGCCTCTTTTGGATTAGATACTGACGGTGTGTCTGAGAACAGAGTCAAGCTCACCCATTTTTTAACTGAAAGAGTATGTGCCAAAAGATTGCATTTGGTCTCTATTCCCTAAATTTGCTGTGGTCATCTTTTAACATGTTCTGTCCATTCCTCCTTTGCTGAAAACCACATAACAACAAAATAATTCAGGGACGTATTAAAAAAACAATATTTGATCAAAGAATTTAAGTAATTCTAAAGTTCCAGTGTAATAAATCATGTCCCTGGTCAAAACCATGGTCATGAACAGAGGTTTTGCTTAGTTATTGGCACAGAAATTGCTTCTGAGGGACAGAATGAACAGTTTTTCAGGTAATTCTTAGACCATGAATGGAGTGCGAATGCATGGGGATGGGAGAGGTTACTTGTTTTAACTTTTTGCTTACGTGCTTTTGTTCTAGAGTTTTTGATTTCCATTTATGTTCTTACTCAAAATCCATCCCAATAAATCAGGCTTTATGCTTAGCCTTTACCACATGCACTCTGCATTCCTGTTCCTCTGAATAATCAGTCTTGTTTTACCTGAATTTTGGTATGCTTGATTGTAACCTTCACATAATCCTGAAGATCCTGAATGGTTAAGTTTCCAATACTGCATGCCACCACAAAACTGGTCAAATTGGCAGTATTTTCTGCATCCTTTGAAAGATTAAGAAAAACATAATAAATGCTTACACAGCACATAACATAAAAGCCAGAGTACATAGTTTCATTTTTGCAGCATGCCAGAATAAGTAAGTTGTCAGCATTTCTGTACTTTTGATTACGCAATATAAGAACATTATGTTTATAAAATCAAATTATGGGTTAGCTTCACTGAAGTTTCCCTATTTTCCTTATAGTCATAAACATACATGGGCACAAATATAAAGAGAGGTTAGAAGGCAAACAAAATTATAACTCAAACAATGTAGCAGGTAACAACTCATGATATGATTAGCTCATTTCCCTAAACAAGAATGAACTAGCTCTCTTATTGTTGACACTATCCTTTTGAGTAGATGAAAAGTTTTCAGAGAATAACCTGTTTTCTGTGTATGGTTGCTAAATCATCCTCCATCTTAAAATGAATGACTAAGAAGAAGTAAACAAATTCAAAGCAATGTTATGTACTGAAGGAGGTAGTATTTTCTGCAAGCTCTTATTTGATGGGAATTTAAACAGAATTCTGATATTATCACTGAGCAATACTATTTTTAACCTGCAGCTAAGAATCTTCCAACTGAGAAGTTTTCCTTGGAAACCAATTATTTATTAAAATGGAAATACTAATTTCTTTTGATGAGCTTCCATTGAGACCTGCATAGTTACATGCCTGGCTGGGAAGCTTGGTCGCTGCCTATGGCAGATCTTAGGTCAAATGAAGTCTATTGTCACTCACTTTCCCTCCCAAAATCTGGTCTGTCAAATTCCTGAACCCTTGATTCCTTCTGTCTAGGGGTTTTATTAACCTAACAAGATGTCAGGTATCAGTTCAGCACTGGGCTCATGAGATCCCACCACTTCTGTCTTCTGAAAGACAGAACAGCTTCAGTTTTTAAGTACACATTATCCCGAGAAGACTATTTCATTCCTTAAAAACCATATCCAAGAATTTTCAGATGCAGTATTTCAGATTATACTGGAGCTTTGTAACAAAATTTCCTAAAATCTTAAAAGTCGAAGAGGAAAGAAAATTCAAATATCTAGATAGTTCTTGAACACTCAAACAAGACAAAATCTCTTGGCTACCACCTAAATTTTAACATTTGACTAAGTCTGTGGAAGTCCTTGGACATATTTCTACAGGTTTCAGTCGATTGTGTCTCTAGCAGATATGAAAAACTAGAAATAAATATCAGTTGGTCTCTCTAGGGAGGGCAATTTAACATATTCTTACTTATCCTTAGAAACAAATAGAAATAATGTGTGTAATAAAGTAAAATTCAGGTAACTACTTACTTAGCTGTAAGGCCGTGTTCAGCTAAATTAAGGGAAAACACCATTCTAGTGTTTCTTAACATAGTGAATGAAAGGAAACTGGCACATCCAGGGCATAATTCATTGTATCTATTCTATACATCTAGGTCAAAATACAACTTGCCTAAAAATAAGTGTCCATTTTAGAGGCTTTAGGGTATTCTGCTCAGTCTCCAGCTGCTACTGCAGAAGATGTCACATCTCTTACAGGTTCACTGTCACATCTGTCAGTACTTTTGTACCTTGGAGTATCTCAAATTGCAATTGCTCCTTTGTCTGGAGAACTGATGCTGAGTTCTGCACTGGGATGAGTTATGTTCACCTCAACGGTGTCCATTCTTTTCCATCGACTAGCTTTGAAGGCAACTTATGAACAGCAGTTCAGGCATTGATGTGTACATAGAACACACCTGCCTTTGGTGAAATGAATCCTACTCTGAATAGCTTTTATATAGTCTTCTAATTAATATAACCACCAGATTTTAATGAATGACAAGATAAAAGTTTCTGAATTCTCCCAGTTACAATAAAAAAACCCCTCCAGTACTGTAAAGTAAAATGTTTCACTGTTTCATTGACTACTTACAAGGAATACAGCTAAGAGCATTCGGGTTTTTTTAATTGCAATTGAAATAAATGTATCTATGAAATACTTTTATTCTAATGAATAAAGTTACTGGGTTTGAGATGGCATGTGGATTAATTTATTTGTAGGCCTTATTTTAACGCCCTTTTTTTTAACTTCCTTTATTTTTAGACCTACTAAAACACAACTAATTGTGTTGATCGTACCACCCATGAATAGTTTGAAAAACACACAAAAAATAAAAGGCATTTTAGTTGCAAACTCAGATGCAATTTTTCCGGTTTTTTTGCTTTTCAATGGCTTATTAAGTATCACTTAGAAACATCCTAAAACTACTAAAGGACACATTCTAATTTTATATGATTTTATGCCACAGTGACAAGAGTCCATCTGTATTCTTCTGGGTTTTTTTATTAAAGACATCCATCCTGTTTTTCTCAAAAGCAGGCCTAAAATTAATCCATTTTAAAATAGTTAAAATACTTTGGGGTGTATTTCAGAAGGCAACTGTGGGTCATAGGTATTTTCTTGCCCTAGATTATCTGATGAATCTGGATACACTGCCAATAAAAACGATAATATAGAGACAATACAATACTACAGAGTTCTGCGGATGCACAACAGTCAAAGGTCACTTAAAATACTGATGGGAAAACAAACTCAAGTCTTCTGAGACACATTCTACAGTTCACCATGAAACAATATTTCCTTCTTAATTATCTTTTTTGTTTTTTTTCAAAATAGATATGGTTTCGGTTTTCTGTTTTTCAGGTTGCAAACTCTTCATACTTTTTTTGGCATCTACCATGCAGGCCCTATTTACAATTACCATTTGATGGGACCCCAAAAAGACAAAAACCAAATCTACCTGAGTACCTTTATTTTTCAGGTGTAAGTATTGTTATCCTTATTCCCTATTAAAATACGGAGAGCTTATGAGAACACAGGTATGAAAAGAATAGTATATATCGAAACAAAAGTTCTCTGGCTACTGACCATCAGCCCAGAGTTTCCAACTGAATATGAAGTAGCCAGCTGGATATGATTACTAACCAACTCTTATAAGGAAAAGAGAGTACTTGCAGTGTTACAGGCCAAATTCACTTCTGATAGAAAAGAACCTGGTTCCCCTGAACATCAAAGACTTATATTAATGCATTTAAACACAACTTATGCCCTTTAAAAGGACATGCTACTTTGATCATAAGCAGCTGGGATACAGTTTTCTACAGATTACTGAGAAAAGGTTTATCTTACATTTCACAGGAATCTGCAGTCAAATCACAGACTTTAACCCATCCTGGGCACTTCAACTATATTGTCACTCTGAACATAAGACTGTCTGTAGTGCCTACATTTGGTATCATCTTTTAATTCCTGTAACTCACAAAATGCTGTGAAATGATTCCTACACTATAGGAAACTTTTAGCAGCTGGCTTTGACTCACCCTATCTGAAATTACTTCAAACACATTAATGTTTACCTGAAAAAGACCATTTTTATTGAAGAAAGTAAACTGAGCCCTGGATATAACTTCAAATTCATCTTGACTTAAATTCTTCAGTAAACTTGGTGGCAGAACAACAGAAGCAAAGGCACTTGTCTGATCCTTGTCAAAATCTATCTGTTAAATAAAACAAGAGAAGAACATGTTCAAACAAAAATCAAACCATCTGTTGTCCACAACTGGGTTCACACCTTTACACAAAGATATCTAAACATGGGTATAGAATCAATCAGCACTTATATGACCTGTGTCTATATAAGAGTTGATGCAATAAATAGTTTTTTTTTAAGGCTTGGTAGGTTTGCCACCTTTCCAGCATGAGATCAGCCTTCTGCTATAAAAATGTATTAGATAAAACCAACAAAGAAACAAACTCCTCCACGGCTATAATGATGATTTGGAAATAATGAATGGCAATAATGGCAGTCATAATCATTTTCAGTAACCTTCAAGATACTTTTTCTCATAGAAAACAATGCTGAGATCTAAAAAATATGCTCTGAATCCTTCTTTCTTGAGTTGTATTAGTTGGATTGATCCACATATCTGAAATAATTTTCTTATGAGCTTTTATAGTTTCTCTACTACAAAAAGGAGATCTTAAAATAATTATTAGTGTCACCCATCTATATTTGTTGTGCTATATAGCACAAAAAAAAGACACTTTCTGCCATCAATATAAATGTAATATATACTGACAACGTGTCAGACATCTAAAAGCCCACTGTGGCCCAGGGATGTTACAAGTGAGTACGAAATAAATGAGGATGCAACCTTGCATTTTATTAGCAATTCTATGACTGCACACTTTCCCACCATGACATACTCAAGGTGTGCCACCGTAGCCATCAAAGGAAGGGGAACAAGCCATCTCACAATGGCTCTATAGTAAAAGCATTTAAGAATTTTACTGTGAGATATGGAAACTCACACTTCTGACTTCCCCAGAGGCACCCTGGTCATGTATTTATGCCTCTCACTATCAGACATTTGATTCTAAAAGCACCATTAGCTAATAAAAATCTAAAAGTCATAGGTTACTGACAGATTATTCACTGGTTTACTGTGAATAACAGACACCGTGGTAAATCAGTCAGAAGTGGTTCATAGATATCTCCTGACAGGGATAGATGTAGTTGAAAAACAGGTTTTCAGAGGGTAATTCTGCTACAGTAAACAGAAAGTGTGTGTGATAAAGATGTCCCAGGCACTGTCTGCAAATAGAGTGGAAGAGACTTCTATAAAGAAGCATGGATATATTACAGGAACAATTTAATAATATGAATCATCAAAACCTAACTTAGTCAAAGGTTTGGCAAGAATACATAAAGACATAGGGGACTGAAATAGAATCTTTCCAAATTGCCATGGATAAATTTGCTTGATATCTATCTTAAAAAAAAAAAAATCTGGAAAGATTCTGACATACAGCTTGTTATTGTTCCCTGATGAGCCTAGGATAGGACATCATATCGCTGGTGAAAAATGTGGGCTTTCACAAGGGAATCTCCCTCCAGGAGGGATAGCAAGTATCTTTCCTGACAGGCATGGAAAATATAAACAGTGACCACAGCTCCTGAAGCTTTTTCTAGCAGGAAGGATGCTAAGAATTCTCAATCAGCTGTTTGAAATGTGAAAGCCTCAGAAGAAACTCATGTTCCAATAGGAACATTATAAATGCTTTGACAGAGTTCGGATTTTATGATTATTTCGGCAGTGCTGTAACAAATGATTCCAGGACGAGAAGATTCCTGGATGTCCTCAAGCCACAGATGGTAATTCTTGTTATACAAGCGAACATCCAAAACCTGGTTTTAGAATTTTTCCTTTCCTCTTTCCATAAATAAAGGATGAAATCTGGAGGAGAAACATTCCTTTGAAAACAAAGCTGAAAACAGCTATGGAGGAGTTTCATTAATATGAGAGCTAAACAAAAGTAGATTTACAATTATCAAAAATTTCTGATAAAATTGATTCAAAGAAATTTTAGCCAAAATGTCTATGAATAGAAATATGTGAAAACTCAATTACATGAAATGTATTCATATCTATTTAAACAGCATCTGAGTTTTGATCCTAAGTCTAGATACATGAAAAAGACCTGAAGCCTACTATGTTACTACCACTTTTTTTAAATTATTCTTAGTCTCTTAGATCTTTAAAGATTAGCCTTTAACTGTTTGCATAATGACAAGTATTGTTGAATTCAGTTTTGGTTCCTCTGGCCCAAATGACAGTAGATTTTTTTCTTTTTTGAGTAATATTTTCTGTGTGTTTCTCCAAGTAATGCTCACTGTACTTGAATGGTTAAACACCCAGGAAACTGAGATTACATTGTCACAGACTTCCTATTTAACTGCAAAAAAACCCCGAAAACATTGTATTGCACTTTTGAAAGCATTCAGGTGCCATAAGATGCAGTTAGGCATATAGTGAAATTTAAAGTCTCAGCATCTCATCACTACAGATTTCCAAAGAACCTTTGGAAAATCCTATAGGTGCTCATGTGCATCTCAAATTCTATTTCAAGCTTTCAGATGTCTGATTTTTTTCTATTTGGGGGGGAAAAAAAGGAGAAAAAATATTTTTGAGGTGACAATAACTTTAATATACTAGCCTGTCTAGATACTGTAGCACCGGAGACCTTCCTGGGTTTTGAGTGATCTCTGTTTCTTTTTTTTTTATGTCTAGGCTGGCCAAGCTCCACATGAATGGCTTGAACCACGTCAGACATTCCTAAATGGTACAAGCCTATCAACCTATGTGTGGACAACAGGATCAGTCATAGGTCTCTTTCAGTAGTAAGTGTTAAAACTATACTGGAAGATTGAGGACCTATTGTATCTGAAGAAATCTGCATGTGGATACCTACATCTAGGAGTCTTATTCTAAAGCTGAAAGACATTAATGGAATTGTTAGCTAGTGTACAATGGATAATGCGACAGACTGCTGAAGATTATTTTCCTTTTTCACTAGTAAAAAACCTCACAAAACTAAAAAAGGGTCAAGTTGTTCTGGATTTATAAGCAAATCACTTTCTATCTGCATGGAATGTGAGTTTATCTGTTTCCTGTCATTCAAGGAAATACTACATTAATCTGTTTGGATGATTGCAGGAAAAAGGAAATAGAAAGTAAGGGGAGAATTGGGAGTTGTAACTGTTTTTACAGGAACCACAGTAAACACACTTGGAACAACACGCACATTTCATGTTCAAATACAACTGCTTGTTCTGTACCTGGAAATCAGATGCATTATTCTGTGGACTGACACTGAAAGAACCACCTTTGAATGAAGTTGAGTTTATAGAAGACACTCCAAGTGCAAGATTTCGTGTTGAAATACTCATGGATGGTCCAGTGAAATGGATCTTTAAAGCCAAGGCATCAATAGTTTTTAGAGCCCTAAAAACAGAAGTTAAATTATTTTAAAACAAAAGCTTTTGACTGACAGAAACTATCTGATTGACAGAAACTATCACTGCTCCTGAAATAATTTTTCAACAATACTTATATCTATGCTGTGTCATGTGTCAGAAGACTTCTTTTTTTCCATTGAAATACTTCGTCTTAGTCATGCACATTAATTTTAGTACAAGAAGAAATATTTGTGTATCTAATTTGGAAAATTCTTTTTGATGAAAATCAGAAAAGTTTGATTTTTGTGCTATTTATGGAAGGATGAATCCTTACAGCTTTGCAGGTTGCTCTCAAAAGCTTGTCTCAAATGAAGAAATACTTACTCTGAAGATGAGGCTGCCAATACACTATCTGAACTGGTTAGAATATTGGAAAAAATGGTCACCACAGTAGAACCCAGAGATTCATCAATTTCTTCATCATTAACAATTTTTTTGAGCTTCTGCACAACGTCATTTACTTTGTCTGAGGTTAGCTGCTGCCCTTCACCAGTGAGATTCAGAAGCTGATTGGCTATATCAGCTGCATTTTCTGTAAGCATAGTCAAGTAAAAAAGAGAAAATAATGCATTACAGTCCTGAAGTAATACAGAAATACAAGTTTTTATTCACATTGTTGAAATCTAGAGAATGTTCCAGGGTGCTGGGAATGATCATAGGATTTTATAATTTTGTCAAATTTATAATTTTATGAAAAAAGTATATAGAACCTGCTGATTACATACTGTCCTCATTGGCTCGGTTTTTCTTTTCTTTATTTTGATTTGAGTTTGTAAATCAGAACTATTATTGAAAGAGCTGATTGAAACAAAAAGAAAGGAATAAAAAGTCTATTTTTTCTCTTTTTTTTCTCCTTACGTTATCCTTTTTTTTTTTCCCACTGGGAAAAAGAGGTTCACTCTTTCACTATCACTGAAAGAGTATTCACTTTTTTAAGCTTTGTGAAGAAAGACTGACCCCATTGCAAATGTTTCAGTTCTTTCAGAGGATGGTTCTCTTACTCATCAGAGGGCTGGCAAGTATGACACACAAGCAAATTTCATGAGAAAAATCTTCCTGGTAAGGAAAGTTTTATAGTGTGTCCAATGGCAAAACACTAGTGTAAATCACATGTTAAACTGTAATTTCAATGCCACCTGGACAAAAACTAATGTGAATGCTAACCTTTTACAATATCAAAATATTTGAGATTTATTGGAATTCGCAAATAAGATTTTGAAATATCAGCCTTCTTCAGTCTGCAACTGGCTGTGGGTTTTTAATGCTGTTTTTTTATAATACAGCTTTTGGTACATTTAGTTTAGAATGTTTACTTTACATGACATGATGTTTTCCTATAGTCTGACTGCAAGTACTCAATCAACTACGTTATGAAGCCAGGCTCCCTAGGACACCTCTACCAACGAAGAAAGAAAAAGAGGCTTCTTCAAGAAAGCAATTCAGAACAGGAGCTTACTTGTAGGTGCTCTGAAATACACACAAGAGTATAATTCTCTTCACTAGCTCTGACAATAAAAAAAGAAAGGTCATGAAATTGTTGTCTTGTTATTTTATTACTCCTTTATGGCCAGAATGACATCAAGGGTTATTTTACAAATTGAGAATAAATCTGAAAACGTCTGATTGTAAGTCCAGTGAAGAGAGTGGGCGTCTTTCCCCTGGCAGCTACAGGCATTGGAAACATTTAAAAATTTGTCCTAACTTGAATATCAAATAGAGGCAAGATACCACCTTCATCTACTCTTGCTTGAATTGCCTGAAGAGTTTGATTTATTTCAGTAATTTGTATTCAGAGCTTTTAATGGGTGAGCTGAATTGAACCCGGTGCCCTTCCTCAGAGTTTAATTATTTACTCTGATTATTTAGAAAGATTTTCAAACAACTTAGCATAAAGAAGAAAGATATTCTTCCTTAATCTAACTTCCTTAGAGGAAGCAGTAATCAAAGTCTACCACACTATTCCTTTAGCCGAAGACCAACATCAATATACCCACCTGTGCAATTTCTAAGATCAGGTTGACCCCAGTATGATGTATAATTCTGCAGACCCAAATAGCTAAAGAGGAAAATGACAAAATTCACATGAAATATAGGAACAAAATTACATACATATTTCATAATTCTTATGCAGGTGTCACAGTGGTCCACTCTTCTCAATTCACAACATTGCTAGCAACATGGCCCTTAGTGAAATGCAATATGAAAACTTGAGAGTGGTATCGAATCAAATGTGATCGATTAAGTGACAGCGCAAACAGTCCAAATTCTTTTGGACAAATTACCAGCTGATTCCTATACTGATTTGACAAACTGCTTCAATGGAAATTCTAGCCTTTTATTTCAGGAAATACCCAAATGCTAACACAAACTATTATGCCCCTATTATGGCCACTCAGGTGCTGTTCCTATAATTTATCCTTGATGTAAATGGCTTTGATTAAGTCAATTGCAAGTCATAATACCTCTCAGAAGAACATGCAGAGGAGCTATGTGAAGATATAAATTATGCCATCCAGGAAAACTAGGGCAAGTCACTTTCAGATCTAGATCCAAAGTAAGAGGCAGATAAAAAGATTCCCTTTTTTTTGTTGCTGTTTTTAAAGCCTTACCATAGCAAAATATGGAATCACAGAATGGGTCAGGTTGGAAGGGACCACAGCGGATCATATGGTCCAACCTCCCTGCTCAAGCAGGGTCATCCTGGAGCACACGGCACAAAATTGCATCCAGATGGTTCTTGAATATCTCGAGTGAGGAAGGCTCCACAACCTCTCTGGGCAATCTGTTCCAGTGCTTGGTCACCCTCACAGTAAGGACGTTCTCCCTCATACTCTGGTGGAATTTTCCGTGCATCAGTTTCTGTTTGTTCCCCCTTGTCCTATTGCTTGGCACCACCAAGAAGAGCCTGGCTCCATCCTCTTGACATCCTCCCTTCAGATACTTAAGAGACACTGATGAGATCCCCTTTCAGTCGCCTCTTCTCGAGGCTGAAAAGGCCCAGCTCCCTCAGCCTTTCCTAGTAACAGAGATGTATGAGTCCCTTAATCATCTTTGTCACCCTGTAACAATGGCTTCAAAATTAAACACACTTTTTCCTCAATTTTCTTTAAAGACAATCATGTTGCCATAGCATGGCAAAGGCAGGATGGTGAAAGGGAAAAACTTACCCTTTCACTAAGTACATGATAAAATAACATTATTCCTCAGCTGATCACATTTATTATAACAGCACACTAGCAGGTAACCTTCTACTGTGGGATGCACAGGACTAAAAGAAACTGTCAGAAGAGCTTCCTCTTCTTTTGAAATACATCCCACCAATGCTCCATAGTGGTAAAAGCTAGTGGAGTCAGAGGGAAGGAAAGCACAGCACAGGGCAGAACACAGTAATTTTTTTTAGGAGAAGTGCTGTACAGAGACAATCAATGGTATTGTGTAGACCACAAATAAACAATAAAGATAAGCAGTACTGGGACAGCAAAGGCTAGAAACCTTAATTTTTAATGGTTCGGAAGTTCTGACATAAAAACAGTTTGACTTCTGTACTACTTGCTCTACAACAAAAGTTGGTCAATCAGGATCAGTTCTTGTACAAGATTAAGAGGCTGAGGAAGTGAGTTATTTAAATATAATGCAGGTTGCTTTCCTGTTTGGCACAGAACCTCAAAGCTGATTCATATCCATGTTGCCATACTGTTTTCAAGAAGTAAGAGATGTGGTCTTCTCAAAACATGTTCCAGATGCAATGTGGGCAGATAAGACTAATATATTGCCTTTAATGGTAATCATCCTAAATACTGTGCAAATTAATTAATATTGCATCATCATAACCACATTTAAGGCACTCGAAAAAGATCAAAGCCATAATGTTTTGGTAATACATCAACGGAGGTAATAATATTCCCATTTTACAAATGGGAAATAGAGATACAGAGTCAAAGTCTTTTGTAGATGTTTGCAAACAAAGCCTACATTAGGGAAAATATGTCCTAAACCTTAAAAACACAAGTTCAAATCTTTAAGCATAAGATTATTCCCACCTTCAGTTATGATTAACTACTGGCAAAAATGTTTGTTTCACAATTTCTTTTACTTTCCCCTGATGAGATGAGATGTTCTGGACTAACCAAATACACATCTCAAATTCATAGAATTTTATTCTGTTTCTTACACATGGGAGATAGTAGTAGTGGAGTGGTAGCATATGTGAAACTTTGGTTTCAGTAACATAAACATCATGGCCAAGTACAAGGTCCTGCACGTGGGCAGGGCAATCTCAAGCACAAATACAGGCTGGGAGGAGAATGGATTGAGAGCAACCTTGAGGAGAAGGATTTGGGGATGTTGGTTGAAGAAAAGCTTAATGTGACCTGTCAATAAGAGCTTGCAGCCTAGAAATCCAACTGTATACTGGGCTGTATCAAAAGCAGTGTGGCCAGCAGGTCAAGGGAGGTGATTCTGCCCCTTTGCTCTCATGAGACCTCGACTGGAGTGCTGCATCCAGCTCCGGGGCCCCCACCATAAGAAGAATGTAGATCTCTTGGAGCAAGTCCAGAGAAGGGCCACAGAGATGATCAAAACGCTGGAACACCTCCTCCTATAAAGACAGGCTGAGAGATTTGGAGTTGTTCTGCCTGGAGAAGTGAAGGCTCTGAGGACACCTTATAGAAGCCTCCAGCACCTATAGGGGGCTACAAGAGATCTGCACAGGAACTTTTTACAAGGGCATGTAGTGACAGAACAGTGGTGAGTGGTTTCAAATTGAGAGAGATTAGGTTTCAGATATTAGGAAGAAATGTTTTACTTTGAGTGTGGTGAGATGCTAGAACAGGTTACCCGGAGAGGCTGTGGGTGCCCCATCCCTGGCAGTATTCAAGATCAGGCTGGAAAGGGCTCTGAATAACTTGGACTAGTGAAAAGTTTCCCTGCCCATGGCAGGGAGGTTGGAATCAAATGACCTTGGAAGGGCCCTTCCAACCCAAACCATTCTACGATTCTATGACTTGAATAAAGCAGTTTCATTCTGTAAGAAGATGCTATTTTTATAGTCACTTTGAACATGTATTAATTTTGGGCCTCAATATGCCCTACAGAAGTGGTAGATGAGCCTTTTTTTCTTATCAATCAAGTACATACTCTTATTGCACGCACAAAATCTCTCACAGTATAGAAATCATCTTCCTGAAACACAATACCAGCCAATGGCAACCATTATAGAGAATTTAGATTAACAATATAACCAGAAAGTTGCATCTGAAGCAACTCAGCTTCTCAGACATTTGTACACCTACCACGTTCTTGATGCAGTCTGAACTGAGCTCCCATAGCAAAACGTGAAGTTGGTCACAGTAGGTCTGGTATCTGGCCAAAAATAGTTTGGAGGGTTTTCTTCAGCTAAACATTTTTCTGTAAAAAAGAGTGTTAATATCATTGTTAACAGTAAATTTCACCACCTAACCATCTTGCATTTCTTGTCCTCACTGCACATCAAACAGTCTACAGTACAAAACTGTCTTCAAATTAAACTCTTGGTTGTTTGCTATAAAGTGTCAATAGATACTGCTGCTGCTCAAGGGAAAGGGTTGAACATGCATGCTGCATCCATTTGCATTCCAACAGCCTCCACCTCCTCCTTCCCGAAAGAAAAGTAATCTTTGACTGGCAGTAGTTGAAGGGGAAAAGACGACAGCTAAAAAGAGACAGATTAAGGGCAGCAGCTGGTAGGAGCACAAACAGCATTGACAAGTGGGGACGAGAAGCCTCGGAGGTCCAAAATAGAGGTCATTTTAGCTCTGGCTGTAAAACATACTTCTTTATCCTCAAACTACCAGAGGAGCTGTCAGGAACTGTCCCAGCCTCTGAACCAGACAGCAAAACACTGACTAAAGCAACCTGGACAACTGTGTTTGTGTTAAAATGATATCCTGACCATGGCTCTCTGAGATTAGTGGAACAATGAAGCTTAGAGGGACAATTTAAAATCTTGAACAGTCATATCATTTGGAAACGTGTGATTATTTTAACACAGAAGATGGTTATTTATAGACAAGCAAACAAAATTTGTTGTGTAGCAAAGCCAAACACTACTTACCCACTGGATCAACATCCACAGTATGAAGTTTATATCCTTCTTCTATGGTTTGATTATTACTTATGAGCTTCTGTCGGATGTCTTCCTCTTCTAAATTGATGTTGTTGGTAGAATTATAAACCAGAAGAGCCAAAACACCAAAACTGCAAGGAAAATTATCCAAATGTTTCAGTCAGAACAGCAGAGGCCAAATGTGTGGAAATAAAAATGTCTGTCAACCTCTGATTTTCTGAGTATAGAACAGTGTCACCAACACAATGCTGCACATTATCTGTAAATTATTTTTATATATAAGGCCACAACAAGAAAATATGGTTGGGAAATTTCATCTTCTAGTTACCATTAAAGAAGTGCCTCATTAAAAGAGCTAAGAAATATTTTCAGAAGAGTTAGAATATTTTAAAAGATATTAAAAGATGAAATAATAGACTTTTGAGTTCTAAATGGGTCCTAATTAATTTTAAAAATCTGGTTGCTGATGGCTTAGAAATTTAAGAGCTCATTCATGCCACCCCCAGAGGATCTACCTCTACATTGACTACAGAGGAAGACTAGAAGATTAACAAAGAACAGATGCCTAACACTTAAATCTCTGGATTCTAATGGAATGAAAAACACCATGACACACTTCTGAAGCTTTTAGATGTAATTACGAAAGTCGAGTTGCTCAGATGAGTAATTCAAGTCTGAGCACTAATAGCTGTTTTGTACTGTGGCCCACTGCTACTTTCTTGGGCATAAGAAGTAGTTCAAAGTGCCCAAGTCTCTTTCCTGTGAGAGAAATAAAACAGTCCCCACCCTTGTCCAAAAACATAGTTTTTCTGGAAGGGAAACCATGAACAGCCAAGCAGTTCTAGAAGGACAAAGGAAATAAGCTCACAGTGGAAAGCCCAGAAATTTCCTCCTGGGACACAAAGAAACACATGTTGGAGACAAGAATATGTTGGTACCCAAGAGCATTGGTTGGCTCTGGCTAGTAGGACATGACACCACTAAAGTATGGAACACTGGATCTCCATGCAAGCCAAAATGTGGAAAAAAGGAAAAAGCAAACCTGCTTTAGGCTGTCTTCATCTTAGCCTTGCCCTTGGATACCCATCAGCCTGAATAAAGACAGACCTTTGCAGTGTGAGCCATTCCTGGCAGGCTGGGAAGCAGCAGCACTGCCAGCACACATACTGTGAGCACGGCACAAACTAATCAGAGCTGCCTTCACCTGCAGCCCCCCGTGCAAGAAAGCAACAGTCAGCTAAAGGGTCTTGTGGTCTACAGAAAGAAGCACAAAAAAACTACAGGGGTACTGAAGAGGGCTATTAGGGTTTTCAGGTACTGCTTTCTATGACAGACAAGGACTTCAACTCAAAAAAAATCTTCCAGAAAGACATCTCCATGATGACAGCTCAGAATTGTACTTTCCAGAGGTGCCTAATCTGGTAAAGTGTAAAACTACAGCTTAGTGTACAGATGTTGCTCTAAGATGGCAGATTTAACCCTCTTTCTTGTCAGGCATCATTCTGAAAACTGAGTAACTCCAGCCAATAATTCTGAAGTACTCTCTCATAAGTGAAATGGCATTAAAACAATTGGCATTAGAAAACAACTTCTCAGTCTAGGGAAAAAAAAAAAAAACAGCAAAAAGGAAAAGCGAAGTCCAAACCTCATACAGAAATCACAAATGTGAACTAAATACTCCACACATTTAACTTCTGCAGACGTAAATAAATAAGTAAATAAATATACACAGTCCCTGGTTGTTTATTTTCTTTTATTGTTGTTGAACACCAGCACACTTTTCTTTTTTCTTGCCATATTTACTGTTTTACTGGTAACATGTTACTGGAGACGAAAGATAAAAATGTCACCACCTGCTGGCTTGGCTTGCCTTTTTCCCAGTGGATGCATTTTAGCAGAGAAATGACAACTATCCCTGGCCACGTTGCTCCCGCCCTGCTCCCAGATATACCGAGTTCCTCCTAACATTCCATTCGTCTCTGTGGAGTGTTTAACATAAACAGCAAATAGCCTCGGTAGGGTAGATACGCATTAGTAGGCTTTTGCTGTATACCTCGGATATATTACAAAGCCAAGTTTATTATGGCATTTATTTTTAGAAGAAGTATGGAAATTGCCTACGCGACTGCCAATTCCTTCAGCCCTTCAGTACTTCAGCCTGAGTCTCCTGGCACTTAACCATTTTTCCTAAAAGATCCTGGCTTCACTTGTCTATTCCCTTTACTTCAGAAGAGGAAAACTTAATACATTGATGCCACTCCCTACCTCAGTACTCTGGCTGCAAAAGAGTTCTGAACAGTCACTGCTACTGTTAAGCTGCCTGTTTCAGGACTCCCAACTAACCAAAATGATATTTACTACCCATAACTGTGCAGAGGGATAATAGTAACAAAATAGAATGTATAATGATAGATGAGGTAGAACTGGTTGCAGTTATCTTGAAAAATTATAGAGGAAGGTATTGATAATGAAGCACTGATAAAAATAATCTCTTAAACCAATGTGTTACTTGTTTTCTGAGAAAATCCCAGATCGCAAGTCATGTATACTATATAATAAGAGCCTCCTCCATAATATGACAAAAAAAAGTCTATTAACTTTTCAGAATGACTCATGCTAGCTTCCCAAAGTAAATAAATATCTTTTAACTTGACAGCTGACGCAATATGAAGCTGAGTGCTTCCTTCCACTTTTGTCACACTCAGATCGCAGAAAGAAAACATTTTAATGGTGAAGAATAAATTCTCAATTTGGGAAACAGTAGCCCTACAACTCTGCCATGCTCTGCTGGGGTCACTGGATTTGCTATTTATTGTGTGCCATATAAAAGCAGACAGATTCTCACAGCAGTAATCAATTACAAATTACACATCATCTACAGTAACCTGTACTTCCAGCATTACAGTTATTGATATTAAAAAAAATGGACTGTGGTGTATGTAAACACAATGGAGATAAGTATGTTTCTCTTTTCTTTGATTGAAATGGTGACAGCTGGAGCAAGCAGGAAAGCAGGGGAAGACCAGTGTTTCTCCCACTTTGTCCTGGTCTGTTGAGCTAAGCTGGCTCAGAGAGAGGAATTTGCTAAGCTGCACCCTCATCAGAGGCACAGGAGGCGGTGGTGAAGCCTGCACTGCCATGGCTTGTACCACAAAGCCAGCTTTATTCTCTGGCAGCGTGACTCAGAGCTATTCCAGGACAGTGTGCCTACACACGGGCTGTGGTCTCACTGCTTCATGATGCGAGGAGCCTGAAGGAAGGATTAAGAAACCATGTGAACCATGCAGCACAGACTGTCTTGTACCTGAAGAGATGTGGTTGATAATTAGCAATGCACATTTCTCCTTTCTGTTGTACTAGACAGGCTGAACCAATACTGAATTACTGTTGTTGTCAAATTGTTTCACAAATCGCTATTAATTTCTTTCATAGTTAATGTTACTTGATTTAAAGAACATAAAGAATCATTTTTAAAGAAGCTAAATACTCAGGGAATCTAAATTTCCACTCAATGTCACTGGGAATGTCATTGCTAACTACCTTGGTGTATTTTAAAAAGTTTTAAGATGTCAACATTAAATTCTTTATCAATCTTGCTGTTATGTTGGCTCTGAAGACGAGCAGCGATGGGTAGCTATAACTCAAGACTGGCAGCACAGGTAGGCCCACAGAGTCACCTGTAAACAGTACTAACTTCTTCACATTAACAAGACAGACAAAAGAAGAGCTGACTATTGCGTAAGTCACTCAGTGAAGCTGCAACACAAAGAACAGACAAAATGTTAGAAAACACACAGAATGAGACAGAAATACTAAGAAAGTAGAGGGAAACTAAAAGCATTCCACAAAAGCATCTGAGTTGTGTATAAATTTTTACTTGAGGTGATTTTGACTGCAATACTACTAAAATGTTCAGAACAGAGAGCAAAAAACTATGATTCAGCATAACACAGACATTCAAAGTAATGCCAAGGATAAAGAGTTTCCTTTCTCAGGAGAAGGTGATGTTACAATAAAATACAAAATCTTAGACTTCAAGGCACAAAACTAAAAATTGCAGCTACTTTTTGGACTATTAAAAATAAAAGTATGCTAAGCCTTCATTTTTAAGTTAATGATGGTTGTAGCAGAACAGTGTTGCAAGCACCATAGTCATGCATCTGGTGCTTGTCCTTGTGTCTCTGGGCCTTGCTGCTCCTTACAGATCTGGTGTGGGAATACAATCAACTATGGTTTTTCAACAGAAGGCACTTATAATATGTGATAACTTGGTATGAAGGCTATTCATTATTACAGAATGTTGCAAAGAGCCAAAATAGAAAGGGCTGGAATCCCTCGCATTTAACATCTGGTCTTTGCTGAAATGAGGTTTTGGTTACCCTTGAACTATGTTCTGAAACAACGAAGAAAACCCCTGTTCTCCATTCCTCATTCCCCAATGCACTACTTTTCTAAAAACAGCATCTAACGATGTCAGACCTACATTAAAACTAGTTAAAGCCAGGGGAAAGATAAAGGAAGTAACTGGAAGCTGGACCAAGAGCAAGAAGCTTCAGTAAGAGATTAAGAAGGGATCATCCTTCAGTCACTTGAAAGGAATTCCCAACCTCCTCTATCTGTGATGAAGGCTTTCTTTACAGGTCATGGACACAAGATGCCAGCAAGACACTGTGGAGAAACCTGAGGACTTCTGCTTGGCGCTTTGTTGGTTGGTTTTTCAAACAGAATATTATGTGTAATATACACAGTGTGGCATTTTAAAATGTTTCTCAGCCCTAGTAAAGGCTGTCCATTACTGCCTTCAGCAATGGAGGCACTGAAGTTGAAGTTGCAGGGAGTAGAGGTGGGTCAGGTCTAAGTTGCTCCTAAAACCTCACCAGTAGAAACCAGGAAAACTTTTGAAACAGGAGTAGACATCACAGATACGTTCACTTATAACAAGAATAGCATAATTATTTTATAACAAATAATTTGAAGTAATCTACAAAGAACGTAAAAAGCCTAACACTTCACTTAGGAGTAGAAAAGCAAAATTAAGTTGCTCTGATATTCCTAACTTCTGCCTAAATCTAATTAATGTAAATTCAATCCAAATGCATTAAACTTTACATTAAGCAAAACAACACCCAAAACCACGGCATGCAGGATCCTGAATGTGCCTCACTGACACTGGTGGCAAAACTCCCACAAACTTCAAAAAGCAGGACTACACACCTGGGCAGTTCTGATTTTTTCCTTTCCTTTTTATTTTCATTCCTAAGAGAAAAGATTTCTGTTTAGGTTTAACAGTCTTTGCACCACAGCTACCACTGTGGTTTTTAATTTGGATGAGACGTTTAACAGTACTAACATTAATGTTGTTTCCCATAGTAGAAGCAATTGAACATTGGAAATAGGCCAAAATTATGACAATCAAGCAGTGGAAGCTGGAAAAAGCATAAACTTACTTGTATGTTAAGTAGAGAAAAGTTTATAAATTAATTGGGGCCTGAATCCTCAAAATTGCTTGGAAAATAAAAGAAGAAAGGCGAAGCAGGGGAGTTGAGCTGTTTGTTAAAGACCAATTCCCCTACTGTGAGGCAACACTATATAGTCATCTGACAAAACCTAGGATCAGTAGGGCCCTTCTGAGAAAAGGCAGCGGCAGCAGTCACAGGAAGCTTTGACAAGGCTGCAGAGTCATAAAAGGCAAAGAATTAATGAAAGAAACAAACACATTTATAGTTTATCTGCACAAAATCCATAAATTGGTTTCACTTTCAAAGGTTTGTGCAAGAGCAATGAGGAACAAAGAAAGCTATGTCCACAGGCCATGCTGATTTCCTGTCTATTTTGAACAGCTGGTCTCTCATTAAGAGATGGTAACAGTATGATCAGAGGTAAAAATTAAATACAAAGTCAAATATAGCTATGATAAAATTCTGTCTATTAAAGTAGTTAATAATCTACCAAAGTATTAACTTGATATATACTTCTGTCATCCAGGGATGTCACAGTATTAAAGGTGCTGATGATAATATGCACATTTGAACTTGGAACTGTCTCTCATCACCAGGTACACAAACACCTAATAAGCACAGTGTACTTTGGATTTCTGCAGCTCATTGAACACAACAGTGAAAGAGAAACAATCCAATTAAATAATTTTCTTTTGTTTTGCTGTTATCCAGAATGCAGTACAGTTTAAAATATTTTTTTGGAAAACACCTATTTTTAACGTGACAAAAAAAGCCAGCTTCCTACCTCCCACTTCCAGCTTCTGTTTCTTCTCTGAATCATTCTCTCTAACCATTCTCCCTCTTTCCCATGCAAGAAGACTAGGTGAGGAGACTGACAACTGAAGTTCCTTGATAAGGTAGCAGTGTGGTGAATTAAGGTGAAGCAAAGCAAAATGCACAGAAAAGGCTGGGGAAGGTTGCTTTGTTAGGTTTTATTTTACTGCTGTATAAAATACTAATCCAAAAGAAAAGGAAAACAAACATATGTGATCTGAATGCTAAGAATATGAATTCATGTAAAGGGAGGAAAAACCTTCTCAGAGAGCAATTTTTAAGAATTATGATAGTGTCTCAGAAATAAGAAGGCTATGATCTTGTGGAAAATTAAGAAAAGGGAAATAAGTTTTAGTGAGTTAGAGTTAAGCTTAATAGGTTAACTGCTGTAAAAGATAAAGATAAGGCCATGATAGTTACTGTTTAGGTCTTAAATTTTAACTGTGGAGTGAATTTCTGTTCAGATGAACACAAAGGGAAATAGAATAAGAAGTACTTAAAAACAAAGTAGAATGTCTTGAGACTGCAACAGTCTTGTTCTTGGCTATACAAAATGGAGAAATAAGAAAATAGTTGGACAACTATTCACAGAAATAAATTATAGGGATATTTAATTAATAGTAACTGCATGAAATCACATTGTGAGCAAGTTCCATATGACAGCCATAACATTTCAGTGGATCATCTGGGCAGTGAGAAATTACCATTACTTCCATCAGGTATTAGGAACTTCTAACCTTTAACTTAATTTTTTATACTCTGAAATGTTACCCTAGTGTCTTGTAGGATTTCCTAAGAATCCTATACAGGAAAAATCCAAGAAAGTGGAAAACCTAACAAAGAATCTTGAAAGCAATGAATGGGAAGCAGTAGGAAAAAGAAGTTTGCTTTCCAGATCTTCAGAAGTTCAACTTCCTCGCAAAATCTAGAAACCTCAAAGAACTGCCAGTCTGGTTACTAAAGCCAGGAACACTAAAGACTACTGGTAAGCTGATCATTCTTTTTTTTCATAAGGGAAGGATGTACAAGCATAAATGTATGCTCAGAAGAACTAAGACCTACAGCTGTTTCAACCAACTTTTCTCAAATGTTTCTTCTGTAAGAGGTAAATGATGCATGAAAATGTATGCAAGACATGAAAGATATACAAAAAAAGACAAAAAATTACTGTGTATATATATTCCTATATACGTATATGTGTAATAGGTGTAAATTTTGTTAGTCATCTATCATGTAGCTCACCTAAATTTTTAATTATCCCTGTGTTACCACAACAGGGTAGGCTGGGCTGGATCTTGACTTCTTTTTTTCGTTTAGTTTTCTAAGTTTTCATAGTAACACTCCTGATTATTTGGAGAACATTAACATTTTGTGTGACAAGATTAACATTTATATTAAATTATTCAGAATGATGACAAAATGCTATTTGACCTTGACACAAAGTGCACTAGAGCCTTCTCACTAGACCAGGCTACCCCTGACAAACTTTATGACATATTATGAACATGTAATTCTATTACCTCTGAGATTACATATGATGAGCAAAATAATAGAAATGGGGTTACTTCCCCATAAGAGTAATACATTATGAGAAGTAATTTACTGGCACAATCACTGTATGTCAAAAAGGGAGGAAAAGGAAACGGAAAGGGAAATTACTAGAATAATTTCTCCCTCTTCACCTTTTTTTAGTAGACCAGGAAGAAGAAAAAAAATCCAGAGGATGGGATAGTGGGAAGACGAGACAAGAAGACATCAGGTGTGCAGCCAGGCTGCCGGCCTCATAAAAGATGCAGGAACAAGGATGGGGAAAGCTTAACATTCCTCAGCCATCCCAGATTGTTGGTACGACCTGAGGCATGGCCTCCACTTGAAAAGCACTGCTGGCATAACCACATCATTTAGAAGTGGGAAAAAAAATCCTACCCACATCACTACACCCTACTGTAAATGTAGGTCAAGCAGCAAAATAGCCCATTCAGAGACTGGGTTTACAGTGTACCAGTTAAATGGTTTTGCCAACAAAAGCTGTCTTTCTGCTGTGTCTATGTGGGAAGCAGCTACTACCTTTTACAGATCTTTTTGCACCTAGGTAAACTCTGTAGAAAACTGGAAGCATCACTGGCTACTTCCTAATGGTAAATTGGGAATCCTGGTCTATCTATGAAATTAAAAAGCCCAGCTTTTACTACCATTATCATGACAGTTCTCAAGAGTCAGCAGCTAAAGTCCTTTTCTATGGGACTTTTGCCTACACTGCAAATAGATACATCCCATACCCATTTATTGTCCCATCCTCACAAGACTAATAATGTCTTGGTTTCCTCTCCTCAGTTTGGTCCTAAAATTCCCTCCCTCCCCATACTACTCTCAGAATCAGCCTGCTGCTTTCAAAGAAACCCCCAGAGGTCAAATTTTCAGGGGGTGTGACCCATCTAACTTTCTGCCTTTGAGGTTGTTCCAACTCTAGCGCCTCAAAGCCCAGAAGAAGTCAGGAAATGAGAGCATATGGTAAATAGTTTAACTCACACTAGTTTGGCTTCCAATTCTAACATGATTTTTTCAGTGTTTTGCATCTAGTAAGATGTCTATTAACTCAAAAGGCTCTGGTTAAAGAGAACAAATACAATGACAGTGGACAGACACCAGTGTACTGCAGCTTGTTGCTAAAGAAAGCTGGGTGTGCCATGCAACTTACATATCATATCTCTATTCAGTTCTCTGAGAGATGAAACCTGAGCTCTGAAAAAAATTATCTGTTAAGGTTTAAAGCTCCGGAGGTTTAAACTAAAACAAACATGATAACCAGTATTAGGTTTCTAAGCACATCCAGAGCACTCAGCTTGTCAGCAGTCATATATTTGCAGACTTGCAGCATATGCCAAATAAGAGACAATCAATCCAATAATAGAAAATAAAGCCTATTGTAAAGCCATTTGTAATAGCAGCTGTTGCCTCTATTGAGAAATTGTCTTTAAACATGTTACCTTTTAATACTTCTTTTTTCTCTTGCTCCCTCTTTTACGGAGCCTGGGTGGATGCTATAAAAGAAATAGACATTAATTAGGGTGTGCTAATTCTCCAAAGGAATACAGCATAAACATCTTCCTCCTTAATTTACCTGATGTTGACCACATATACAGTGTAATTCCAGTTCTGGAAAGTACGGTTCAACTGAAAAACAGGAAGACATAGATCACATGAATAGTGAGATGTTAATGGGACTCTTCATTGCTTAAGGCACAGTTAGAATTTCACCCTTCTGCCCCTTGAGAAACTCCCTTCAGTTTTGCAAAGCAAAGAGAACACTCACATTTCAATGAGGTGAATGTTGAATGTTGTATTTCTCACTGGTAGTGAGAAATGTGGCCTTTTTTATAGATAGAAGGAAGTCTCTATAACATCATGACACAGTGAATAGGCGAGTGCACAGGATGCTGACCTTTTCCTTTTTTCCCCTCTTAAATTCTCAGGAACACTTTGATAAGAATAGATTTCCTGACAAAGCTACCAGGTAAATATTCACCTGAACGTCTTCAAACTTTTGATGATCTTCTTTTCAGACCTTTGTGCTACTTATTCTGAGTGCACAGTGGCTGCTCGGTTTTCCTCTCAAGAGACACTTTTGCATACTCTGCTAGGGCCAAGTGACACCTTTCTATATTCTTTGGCTCAGGCACCTAAAGTACTTTGCCTGGCTACTGATGCTAAGAGAACAACCTTGGCAGGTGTGGATGATCGCATTTCTGGTTTGTAGATTACTACTATAGGTGGTTTCCCTAGCTTCTGAAAGCTGAAAGCTCCAGGTTTATTAAAAGAAAAATAAAGAATAGTTGCCATATATTCATGATATATTTTCATGTAAGTAGTTGTATAAAGACTACTTACAAACTGTGTGTGTGACTATGTGAACTGTCAAAAGAACAGAGAATATCTATATTCAGACAGGAAAAACTTTCAGAGACAAGAACTTCAAGAATCCTCCATCCAGAGGGCCCGGAAAGGTGCTTATGTCTACTAAAATGGGCTGAAAACCCAGAGACTACTAGAATACTCAGCAACTGACCAATGGGAGAAGCCTTCTGAAGCAGAGAATATAAGGATAAACTGGAAAAGTTTATTGCTTCACACAAATCAACACTGCCTGGCTTTTTTAATAATTTCTTTCACCATATAACTTCAAAACCATATTAGCATTTTGGCAGAAAAATTTTGTCCTGTATAGTGATGTTGGAACTCAAACATCTACTGCTTTCAGTGGACAATTACAATTTCTCCATACTTTTCAAAATCTTACCTAGTATCTACATTTCTTAAGAAGTGGAGACATTTCAAAATTTTATCCATAGAGCTGAAGAGCTCCAGTTCCACAGAGCTGAATTCACTACTGCACAAATCAATAATAGAAAGATATTTAGAGAACACATATTTAGAGTTTATGTGGTAGCCTATTTTTTTCCTTTTCCAACTGATAACATTGGTGCACCAGATTCATATATGTAATCACACAGGAAAGAAACTTAACTTACCCATTCTGCAATGACATCATGCACTTTTGACACTGAGTTGGAGTTGGAACTAAAGACAGTTATAGATATCCTGTAGAATAGCCCACCTGTCCATTAAAAACAGCATTATAATGTTAGAAACTGAGAAATTTTACCTTTTTAATAATGAGACTTTAGTTTCATGATTAATATAAAGATTAGGCCGAACCTCATATACAAGGACATCTCAGGCTCTTCTCGGCATTATAAAGTTTGAAGTGAACAAGGCCTGCAGGTTTGGGACCATTCTCGCTAGTGCTGTTGATTTTGACAAGAGTTCCCTTCCCCTTCATATTTTCAGAGACACTTGAAATGTGACATGGAAATTCACAAACAATGTATATAAAAATATTATTTTGCATATGCCTCTAATGTGGTGTGTTAAAGCAATATCATGAAAGTGCCATTAATTAAAAAACTATTATAATTAATGAAGTTTGTAAAAGCAGATAAATACTGCTCTAAGTCATACTGTTATAGTTTAGAACTAAACCACTGCAGGTTACATTTAAAACTTTGTGAGAGCAGATAAAGCTCATCAATTAAAAGTAACAAGGTAACTGAGGACATAGGAATAGGTGTGAGAAGGGATGTACAGCTCTTGTTTCAAAAGCACAGTCTTTGTCTCAGGCCTGGCAATGGCCAGAGAGTAGATGAACTCACATTAGCTTTACAAAACTGGCAGCTGAACAAACCATCTTTCAGTCACAAAATGTGTAACACTTGGTTTGGTGCAATTTTATATTCAGAAAGCTGTTTTGAAATGTCACTGGGCAAATACAAATTCTCTTTAAGCTCATGAGTGGGTAGGCAGCATTACAAGATTTTACATCTAACAAATAACTTCAAATCATTTCATGGTTATGTGCTGTGTCAAAAGTCTGTACTTCTCACAAGTCACTTTTTTTTTCATTAAGCTACTAAGAAGCCTTTAAGTTCCAGTTGGATAAAATTTCCCAGGATGTGGGGGAGGGTTTAAGAACTTCTGGATGAATTCACTTGCATATATGTGCACATGTGGCGTTGCTTGGTTCAGGGCTGTTACCAAACAAAGTTGTGGGTCTTGATCACAGATACATGTATTCATATAATCCTCTGCAAATCTTACAGAGACAGTACACAGGACAGAACAGGGCATGACAATAATTATACAGAAATCCCTTTCTGTCTCTGACTGTAAAGGAACTGCTCTATTTTTCTGAATCTAAATAAAAGACCTTTTATTCTAAGTAGAGCAAATGTCATAATTTTACAACTTCATAGATAATTATTGTACAAGAGCCTGAAACAGAAGTATCTGGAAAGAAAATCTGAAGCCAGCGTTGTCCAGTTTAATTCTGCATACATTGGTTACTATCTTATTCATGAGATGGCTTGAGTATTGTTCTTTCTTTTCAATATGGAATTAATCACATGAACACTGAGATTAGTATGAAAATTCCTCTATGATAAAATACTAAAGAAGATGGTTTCCTAGTTACCTTCTTTGGTAAGCTATGATTAAAATTTATATATGAGTAGAATGAACTTGCTTTTTGATTTAATGTCTTTTTTTCCTCCCTTAACTCAGGAGATACACAATTTTGATGTACAGTTTAATCTGAAAATGTATTTTAGTCTTATATTATTACTGTGATAGTTTTAAATTTAAAGAAAAGAGGAAAAATTAAGCCTTTGAAAGTAAAAAATTGGACTTTGCGCAAGTTGAAAACACTTGTAAGACCTGGATCTCATTTATATATATATATATATCTTTGTATATACACATATACAATTTTATATCTATAATGTACCTGTGCTGTACAGATACACACATACAGAAAGTGTTCATTTTATATATTCTCACACATTCATATATAATTACACATATGTATAATTACAACCTTATTCAGATAATTATACATATGGACAAAACCACCTTAATATAGGAATATGCAAAGTATTTTTAAAATCAAACATAGTAAGTACAAAACAGTCAATAGCTTCAAGATCTCCACTAGATAGTGATCCAAAGCATGGTTTTAATGAAAAAAAGAATAAGAACAAAGAACAAATCTATATTTTAAAACACTCTCAGGAGACTGCAGTGGCTGATAGTAAAAACTAAAAATTATTTCTCACTCTCCACATTAAACTGTGGAAATCCCACCTCAAAATGGTGACTGAAAAAAAATATGGCTACAAAATTGATAAAAAGTAGCCAAAGATAATTTGAAAATAAAAGAGAAAAAAATAGCATGGATATCAATTCTCCCCACACCCACTATCAACTACAAAAATATAAAGATCAATGAAGTACCAGTATTTTTTTTTAAATTCTGTTAGGCAAATTATCTAAATATTCTTTTTTTAAAAAATATCTTTGATTTTTGAAATTAAAATCTTAAAAAACATGTAAGCAAAAAACATTCATACAATCCCAAACAATTAAATGGCATAAAATTATATAAAATACATGGCAACCAATATATTATCCTCACAGTGTCATGAGAGCTGTTTTAGAGAAGTACACAAATACTAGAAATCACGTTAATGACATGTACTATCACTAAGATGTTACAAATTCCCTTCTACTGCAATTAAATTATTATTCCAAAACTTCATATGCTAAATCCACATACATCTAAAGGATGAAAGACAGCTACTTCTATGTTCATTCTACAAACTGAATATCTAATAGATAAGATGATGTGGGTTTTTGTCTACATCTAACTTAATAGCTTGACATACTGTAGGTGACCTCAGGTCAACACAGGCAGCAAGAATCAGTGAAGGAGACATAAACAAGACAAAAGGACTGCAGCAGAGCTAGTAAGTTGATTCAGTGATGGCTAAGAGGTGCTGTTTTGGCTTGTCCCAGATGGTAAATTGGCCAAGGAATGAACATGTGCCGAAACTGATGACTGATGGTATGTTATAGAAGAAACTTGTGTTTGGAACTGCATGAGAGAGTGATGGATGGCTGCTGCAGCAGCTGTTGTCAGAGCGCCTGTCAAAATGGTCTCTTTGTGCTGAATAACAACTCCACTATGAAAATGGTAGAGGTATCGCATCATTCATTGCTGCAGTTCTGGATGACTCCAAAATAGAAGAGCGATTTGCAAAATGCCCATAATCAGTATTTTCAAAATCCAAGACATGAGCAGTAACAATTTTCAGAGAAGACATTCCTTCTCTGTCCTTGCTGAAGGATCCATACACCTCCCCTTCTGAATTCCATTCAGAAAACCTCAATATGTTTCTTGGTGTCAAAACAGCAAAATTCCTTATGTCTTCATTATTGCCAATGATTTCTTGTTCTACTGACCATAGACAGTATCTCAGACCGTCCACTTGATTTTCAATGGAGTTTTGTCCTAAAACAGTTTGATAACAACATTCTACTGGGTCCTAGGACTGAATTTGTCAGTTGGATGTCAGGAATAAATTTTGTGTATGTTGGGTTTGCACATGGAGTCTCTACAGAGATTAAATTTGTAATGCCTTCTGAGTGATGTTCCTTAATGTACGTAGATTTTCTAAACTGAAATGCACTGTTTGCTGGTAACACAGAAAAAGTTTTCCTATCAGCATTGCCTTCTATCATTTCCATGTAAAAATTTTCAGGTGCCAAGTCTAGCAAATCTAGCCTATTTTTCTGGAATGGTGATATCTCCTGTGTAGATGATATAGAAAAGCCAGAAGGAGAATGATGTCTGTCTTCTTGAATGTCAGAGGTGATGTAATGATGAAATACAGTCTCATTCCACCAGTTCACAGGCTCCAAGACACACATGAAATTGGTTGTGTTGCTGTTAGAGGATGAAATCTAAACAGTTTCTTTTTTGTGTTTGTAAGCAGTGCTGCTGCTGCTGCTGCTAACAGGAGAGCAGAACGCTGGCTCAGAGTCAGAGTGATCTAGTCCATTTGCCAAAGTCCATGCTAGCTCTGCATTAGGACTTCTGCTGTGAAGAAGAGGAACTGCTGCATTCACAGAAGGCTCTGTAACTGCATCTACTGCATAAGAAGTGCCATGAAGTGCACTTCTAGAATAATTCAAAATATTTTCATTTGGCAACTGTTCCATCACAGTATTGTCTAGGTTGATTTTTTCTGTAAAAGCAGCCAAAATTTCACTGTGTGTCTCAGAAGCAGCTGATGTAGACATAGTTGGAAGAAACAAGTTGTATGGATTTTTTCTCTCTGGGTTCTCATCTGCTGAGTTTTTACTGAAACGCAGAGGCCTTTGTTTCACTGGCCAAGTAATTGGGATTGAGACAACTCCTATAATTTTGACCCCTTCTATCTTAGACTCTTGCTGCCACCGTGGTTGTGAATGGGAGAATTCAGGTGAATTTCTCTTCATTCTGAAGATAAGTGTAGCAGGAAGGCTGAATTCTGGCAAGTCTGTGTGCAGTAAGCCACACAGTTAATGGATTAAAGAAAATATATGTAATGTGTATGTTCTTAGCTGTCTGCTCTTGGTTTAAAAATCAACTTACCAAGAGTGGAGAACGACGCCAGTTAGCTGAGTGAAAGTTCAATTTGCTTCTGCCATAAGTGAATTTGGCTTTTTTTTTAGTCTTTCTACTTTGCCCTGGGTGTTTCAAAGCCACAGAAAGGACTTAATTGTCCAATTTTTATTCATATTAACATTAATAAGATTTGATTCCTTCTATCATTAAAAAAATCAGAGTAACTGCTCATGGTGAACACAGAGTGAGTGGATCCACAAAAAGGAAACAAACACAACTTGCAAGAAATTTTCAATATTTTCTTCTCACTTTTACAGCTTACTAAATCCAAAGAGTCTGGATTCAGATAAATTCTTTCACATTGTGTACTGCATTGCCTGATTGCCAACGTACAATAAATGATCTGCCAAAAGAAAAAATACTTCAAGAGTTTTAAATTCTACAGTAACAACCGATGCATTGGGTAAAAAAAGAAACCAAACCAAACAAACAAGCTAAAAACCAAATGACAAAAACCACCCAGATCCTAATTTATTTCTGTGGAGCACACTGAAAAAATAAATCTTTAAAAAAAATAAATCTTTAAGCCTCAGATGAAAATTGCAGAAGTCTATCTCTGAGTTGGTAATAACATTTAACAACCATCTTTAACAAATGAATAAATATTTTAGCAGCACCTCACAAAATGATGCTCAGTCTTTAGGAGACAGTGATATCATAGAATTTGAGAAAACCTCAAAAGAAATCCTGGCTTTAATCCTGTGCTAATAATAGGTTCATTTACTACCTTATTTTTTCCCTTAATCTTTCTAAATGAAAAGTAAACGATATGTGATACTGTCAACATTTTCCCTAGTAAAGTCTGATCCAGTTCTTCTTGAAGTCAGTGGAAAGATTCCTGTTGACTCAGTGGAAGTGGCTTTGCTCCATAGGAATGGTTCCACTTGGCTCCTGCGCCTGACTAGTGAGGAACAGACAATCCAAGCATACTACCACCCTGGCTGCACAAGCAGGAGCCACACAATCTGCAGCCTTGAAACATTTCAACAGCACAGTTCTTTTCGGACCCTTTTCAAAAATCCCTCTCCCTTCCTTAGTTCTTTGCATGGGTAAATACAACGGGTGACACAAAGTTAACCTCTTTCATAGAAGAGCCAGGTAAACATGATACAAATAAACACTGAGTTTGATTCTGTTCTCATTTGCACCATTCTGACATGGTCCAGTGAAGTTAGTCCTGATTTATTTCAGCATAAATGAGATCAGAATTGAGACATGACCCTTGACATTACGATAGTCGGAAAAACACACCTTAAAATACAACAAATTTGCTTTACACACAGTACAAGAAAAATGTAACACAGGATTTCTTACCATTGTTTGGCTTATCTTTTCTATTAGTATCAGGCATGTTAGTGGTGACAGTGGGTGGTGTAGGAGTAGTAGCATTTACAGTAGCTGGTAATAAAGATGAGAAAGAGGTGAACTTGAATGAAATATGAATGTTAATAAGGTAAGACAAAATGGGAACAATGCATGACCATGTAAAATGAAACCATCTACACACAATGCCATAAATGTTAAATAAACATATTATTTTTTCTGCACAAAGTGATGAATAGATATGAACTGAGGCCCCAGGCCTGCAATCTTCACTTGCACTGACTTCACTGGGAGTTTTGCCAGTGTAAAGTTTGCAAGATCAGTCCTATACCGCTTTCATAAACTCAAAATCCTCTTATGAGAGCTTTAGATTGAAACAGCTGTGCAAAGACCAGAAAATAAGTTTGAAGATGCACTTATTGCCTGTGAAAAGAATCACTGTCCCTACTCAAAGACTGAATATGACAAACAAATGAGAAACTAAAACATCCATCTAATTAACTCCACCGAGTTCCAAATAATAAAGAGAACTGAAATCAGACTTGGAATAGGTGAAGAGGAATATATATTTTGAAAGCTTGACGTAGGAGCTCAGCTGTACTGTTCTCACTGATACCAATAGGAGTCACTCCAAACAATTCTGGAAACCATCTGGACACTTTCCAAAATTAGAGGAAGGAGTCAAAATCTGCAATTTTTCCCCACAGTAGACTGGGTGGGTATATGTGCTAGAGGAATTCAAAGATTATGCCAATCAATTTTCAAATAATTATTTGGGAAATAATTTAATTTTGTCCAGTAATTCCCAGGGAATGCAGATCCACTCACTGACACATTTACTTTTCTCCTGAAAACTCTCAGTTAAAATCTGAAGGTTGGTATGGTAAAATCCCAAATGTTACATGGCTTTGGACGACTTTGACCAAGAAACAATGCATAAAGGTTAAACAATCGTATTTTGGACAAAAAATTGCATTTTTAATGTTTTGTTATGTGGATTTAACTAACCTTCTGAGTCTGAAAGTCATAAATTCAAGTCACAACTTAGGGAGTAGGTTCGTGTTAAGGTTTCAGTGAGACAAGACAATTAGGGAAAGAGAAGAAGTTGCACGCTGGAGCAAACAGGTTATAACTGGGAAAGTGAGCATATAAAGTGACACCTAAAAAAAGCTCTTCTCTCATGAAACCTCAGAGCTATATTGTCTGAGAAACAAGTTATAAGGCCTCTAATAGATTGTATCTTCCAGTCAATGCTGTCAAAGCAGGCATCTTTTAATGAATGAAAATATTTACTAAGCATAACGGAGAAAACAGCTTTCATCAGACTGTAGCTGATCTGGCATCCACAAACTTTTTGCCTGGTGTTATTGCACAGCATACAACAAACAAACAAAAAAGGAATCCAAACTTGCCTCTCAGTTTAGAGAAAGTCTGCAGTGTCGACAGAAATAGACAGACATCCTTTTATGATTTCCATGATTATTACAATAATGATGATGGTGCTGAACGGGGTAAATCTGATATGGCATCTTATTCCAAAGTGATGAACTGAACACAAGGGACACTTTACCAAACACTTTTTAGAGAAGCAAAGTGAAAATACTCAGTCTTTATTGAATATATGATGGCCTAGGAAGTTAAGAGAGGCAAGTTTGAAAGGCAATATCTTCAACTAGACAAGTTAATAAAGCTGGAAAAACGGATAAGGTTTTTAGAAAAGCAGGTTTGTTTTGATGAAAGTGTGCCCATTTCTGCAGCCATATTAGCTGACGTAATGATAGTCTCTTCTTTTCATCCTGCGCCACTTTCATATAGGAAAACACTCAGAGTTCTTCCAAGAGAATATACAAAGTTATTTATATGATGGCTGTATTACTCTTTACATATAAAAAGACTAATACTGAATAATTGTGGATGCCTCATTTACCAAGGTATTTGAGTGATAGTATTTACATCACACTGTGCTTTGTGAATATGACACCTGAAAATTACTGTTTGAATCTGATTATGAACATTAACAGTATTTCACTTTCCCTGTGGAGACCAGTACACTATGCTCCAAGAACCTGAACCAAATTTACCTCAGGAAAATCTGGGAAAAGTAAACTAAAGACTGACACAGATCCCCTACTGGCTTTCCAAGAAGAGTACATTTTCCCTTTTATAATTGACCTAATCTGATTTACTTGTAATATTGGTTTTGAAAGAGTTCTCAGACTTCCTCTTCCCCTCTTATATTTTATTCTCTCCTGTCTCCTTCTTCCACCATTTGTCCAGAAAAGGGTTACAGAGCTAGACATTTTTGGTGCAGTTGCTGCTGTGATTAAAGTCTAACATAAAAGGCCAACACGTTATCAGGTTTGTGTTCATGAAGGTGTTGTGGAAATGCATTGATGTTGTTCATGTAAAGCACTTTTTACGGAACTTCAGCATCTAAGGAGAACAGAACAAATTAACCATCCTTGCATGTCCACTGATTCACATGACATGGAAATCTTCAGGGTTCACCAATTCCTTGCATTCAACTGAGCTGATCTTTAAAGACATCTAACGCATTCTTATATGTGGTGATTTTTACACCATTAAACCCTCACTAAGTGCTGTAGCATGTGTTGCATTAACTAATAGCTACTGGATTTTGCTGTTTAATGTTGATTTTTTTGCCTGCTAATCTCAATGTATCTAGTCTCAAAATAGCTTATTGAAAAAAACTCTGAACAAGAGCCACTTCCTTTATTTCCATCTGCTCATCTTTTATTTACAGATGTACGCACTTCTTATACTGGTTAATATTTTACTGTCAAAATGTGCAGGAAGAAAAGAGGGGAAGAAAGAAATGAAAACAATCAATTAATGCAGTTTTGATATAATGGAGACTATTTGCAAAATGTATTATCATGGGAGCGATCACATTTTTTCCACATATTGTACATACAGGACACCCACACACTTGATGAGACCAAAGAATTCCTTTCCTTGCAATTTTTTATTGCCACTCACCCTTTTAGAAACAATAATAAAAAAGAAATGGAATAAAAAATCTCAGGATTTCCCAAAGATGAAACTGTGAAAAGGACCTGGGCTTCTTACCTTGGCAAAGGCTTCCTAGGTTTGCACAACTGGTTGGTTCAATTGAAGAAGAGGGAATTAGATATGAGCCTTTAAAAGAAGAAAGCGAATAATTTAGAAAGGGTTGACTACTGGGCATAAAGCTGTCATGTCTGAAAACATATTATATCATTCAGTGCAGTCCCCTTCCTAATTTCTCTCAGTGGTAAAACTGACACTGCCATTTGCCAATAAGACTTAATGTGTTTTCATTTTCTGTTTCCCCTGCAGGATCCTTGAAAACCCCGCTGACTTGCAAGTTACAGTCACTTGTGTATCCTCCCATGGTTTTCTTAGCTTTCACTAAATAACATCACATTAAAGGAATGCAGCTTGCATGTACTGTATGAAATGAGTTTAAGCAAAGGTTCAGTATGGCCATAGGATTTATGCAATCTTTGTGAGTAATAACCCCTGCCTTGGAGCAGCAACTACACTCTGCTGCTGTAGCACAGGTTACCCACCACACAATTCTGAGTAATCTCCCTGTGACAGACACCAACCAGATAAAAGGTAATTAAACTTGTTTCTCTGCCCAGGGCGTGGGTGTGATTAATATTCTGGTATGCATGATTTATAAACAAATAATGTTATAAGTCTGTATCTCTACAGAATTGTCCATTACAACAAGCATACACTTCGATGATCTGGAGGCAAAAACAGGGCATGTAAGAATGGCTACAGAAAAAGAAACGGTGCAACTGAATTAGTTGCACTTTGTGTATCCCAGAAGTTCAGCTGCAGACAGAGCTGCCTTTGCACATTGTGTTGAAAATAATGGGACCATAGAGCACTGGCAAAATGTGAACCTACTAAGAGTGCTGCCCTTTTGGCTTTTGCTTTACCACCTCAGAATCATATTGACTCAATGAGGTTGTGTCCTTCCATAAAATTCAACAGCCACCATCCAGCAGCTTGTAAAGATAGCTAAGAAAGTATTTCCTGTGATGCAAGAACAAATGAAGCATGGACCCTTGACACAGACATCGTATGATGCCGCAGATACCACTATCTGTATTGCGGACAAATATAAGGTAGAATTAAAAATATGATCCTCAACAAGTATTATAGCTCAGCAATTTTTTTTTAACAAATTAAGAGATAGAGGTAAATTCACTCCCTTGGTATACTTCTTATGAACTCCAGAAAGGATGTTCTAAGTGAATGTACTACATCCTGCATGAGCTTTCTTTTTCCCCCCAAAATAAATATGCTAATATTAAACAGTCAATATCAAAACCTACTCTAAGTTTAATCCCTGTTCTGTATCATGGAACGATGACCAGAGAGTTGGCTGGAAAATCTGCAGGCATTCATATTTTCTTTAGTATTTAAAACAAGACTGTGATTTTATTTGGTGAAACTAAAAAAAATCCAATCCAACTTTACAAAACATTTAAGTCAGAAGACTGTACTGAGTTTGCATGGCAAGGGTTTCGCAGCAGCGGGGCTACAAGAGTGGTTCTGTGAGAAGCTGCAAGAAGCCTCCCCCATGTCCAATGGAGACAATGTCACTCAGTTCCAAAAATGGATCTGCCACCGGCCAAGGCCGAGTCCATCAGCAACAGTGGTAGTGCCTCTGGGATAACAGATTTTAAGAAGGGGGAAAGTTACAGGACAACAGCAATGCAGCCAAGAGAGGAGTGAGAATATGTGAGAGCAAAACCCCGCAGACACCAAGGTCAGTTAAAAAGGAGCCGGAGGAGGTGCTCCAGGTGCTTGACCAGAGATTCCCCTACGGCCCATGGTGCAGCCCATGGTGAGGCAGGCTGTCTCCCTGCAGCCCATGGAGGTCCACAGTGGAACAGATATCCACCCGCAGACCATGGAGGACCCCACGCTGGAGCAGGTGGATTCCTGAAGGAGGCTATGACCCCACGGGAAGCCCAAGCTAGAGAAGTCTCCCGGTGGGATCTGTGGACCCCCTTCTGGAGACAGAAGCCCACACTGAAGCAGGTTTGCCAACAGGACTTATGACCCCATGGACTTGTATTACAAGCAATTGTGTGATACACCTCACTCCAAATGTCTAAGACTCAGACATCCATATCTGCTTGTCGTAACAGACTTTCTTCATAGTCAGTGGAGAGGAACAAGTACTCCTACAGCAAAAAAACTTCTGACTTCACTGAGACATCTTCTCCAGTATGAGATGCACTGACCTGTGGAATAGCCTTTTTGATTCCACTGTTCATAAACAGTACTGAGGGCAATTATCTCTGCCTGAAAAATTGTCCAGCTGCCTAAGGCAGAAACATCCCACACTGAGTTAAATCTGACAGTGAAATTAAGAATTCCTTTGGCCTTTGGGAATGAAGGACTCATATACAATGCATATAAAACAAATGTATTTGCAGGCATGGAGACACATGCTGTCACATTATCCTTAAACTGAGTAGGTCATATCCTGTTATAGGTGTGGCCAATTCAGACTTCAAAATCAGAAACAAAAGTTGTTTAAACACTCCTCAATTTGCCTGCACTGAACTCTGAACCAGTGTTCAGTAGCAATAAAGTGCTATCATTACCTAGGCTACTTGTTTTAAAATTAGTCCAGATACCCAGGCTGTGTATGTATACCTTTAAATGCAATCTGTGCAAAGGTATGGCAATAAAAACAGAATTCTGTCAAGTCCTACACAAGCACCCCACCATGACTGCACAGCTGTGAAAACATTAGTCTAGGGAATAAACTAGTAAAAGGTAAAACTAGGAAAAGGTTATCTGAAACAATCTGCCAGTGTTTTCAAGCTCCACAAACCTACTTCTAAAAGTTTTGTCCGAAAAACCCTGAAAATAATACCCCTTGATAAACATAAGCACTGTTCAGGTACAGATATGTTGAGATCACGGCTAAATGCTTGGCTTGCTTTTTTTTAAAGTGACATGCTGCTTCCTGGTGAAGCATTATTGGAGCTGCGTGAAAACCTCTTTTCTGCATAAATCCTTCCATTGCTGTTAAATGAAGCCTAATCAGAGTCAGCTCTCCAATGTCAGTGGTTTATTCATGGTTGATAGTCTGACTCATCAACTCTCCTGTTGAAGGATGGTTTTACAAAGAAGGCTTTTACTCAAGGAGAGGAAGGGAAGAAAATTCTAACAATTTAATCACTGGGATTAGTAATCATCTTTGAAATGGTATTGCACCCAGTATTTTCTCTCAGGAAATACTCTGGTTCAGGAAAGCCTTTATCAAAGAGGGTGATTTAACATCTAAGAAAGAAAAGCACTGACTAATGAGTTAGTTTTCTCATAGGTTGATTTAGAGGAAATAACAATGCTTATACGTAGATACATTTTAAGTGACTTGTATAGACTCCTGGGCCTAAAGTAGGAACACTAATATACTTTTTCTAAAACAGTGCTCTGCTGGACACTGATATCCCAAGGAATAAAGCTGTGCACTGAAAGTAAGTTTACTGTTTCTATGACCACAGCTGTGATACTACATTTGTGTTACAGGATTGTACAGTCTTTAACAGAAAGAAGAACAAGACCTCTACTTCAGTGAAAATTAAATGAGACTGCAGCTTTTAAAGAGGTCTTGGTAGGTTGTTTGGTAAGTGTTATGGTAGTCATCATGGTATAAGAGTGTAAGAAGAGTAAGATTTTTTGGAAAGTTATTCGCTATGAGATCAGTTCATACTGATGAAATAGAAACAACTTTCTTGTCCAGAACACCTTTATCAGCCATAGTCAGATCAGTCTTTTCTTTGTTCTGGTAGAAAGGTGAAAGTATCCAGTTGTTTGTGGTTTTATAGAAGTGTTGCTTAACCTTTTTTAGCAGAGGCACGCTGAGATCTGTCTCAATGGGTCTAGCTGTGATTGTGTCTCACACTTTGATTTGAGTACAATAAAGCAAGCAAGATAGCTTTTTTAGCCACCTTAATCCCTTATAAACTATTAGATACAGAAACTAGCACGTCTTAATGGTGCCAGCTTCTGTTCTAAACTAATGACTCTCTTAGTGCTGACAGATGCTTTGTCAGGAGATGTTTATATTGACACTACTTAAACTGTGTTTAAACCAGTAAGTAATAAGGTGTCAGAGGAGCAAGAAGGCAAAATTGGAGAGGACATTAGATGTGAAGAGACCCCACATGGTTTAGAAAGAAGCAATATCTGTAACCATTTACTTTGATTTTTTTGCTTTTGTTTTTATCAACATGTATTCATTCATTATTATTGGAGAGCTCAAACTGTGTGGACATGGAGTTTGACAGCAGCTGATTTTACAAGCATCATACGTATGTGTATAGGCTGTTCCTGGCCATGGTTCAGATTTTCCACTGTGCATTTTATAATTATCTAAATATTTCCAAAGCTATTAAGCAAAACATTCTTTAAAAATTATTATTATTATTAAATTATTTATTACTTATTGGGCTTTATTATTATTCTTCTAAAGTGACAAAGAGTTTTCAGCTTTGATTTTTTTTTCATTTCAGTAGAAAACTGTCAACCAGCTGTAAAAATATAGACATGTACAAAAAATACATCTGGACACTTGTGAGAATCAAGTGTCTGAGCCATGAAATGAGAACAGGTTGGACAATGTATTGAAATTTATCTTCTAGAGTAATCTACAGGAAAAAAGACCTTCAGTAATTACCAGTTAAAAGAAGGACTGATAATATATCATCAGGGAGACAAAATCTGATGATTTTGATCTAAAATTCTTCCTTCCTGTCTGCCTCCTCTAATTTAATATTTTCTCCTACTTTCCTGTCTCATATGAATTGTCATTTTGTCACTGATTTTGCTGGCTTTGTACACTCAGCAGAAGGCTACCAAGTGCTCCCCTGGCTAATCAAAGGGTGAAAGGGCAGGTACAAAAATATTTAGTAATTAGTTAGTTAACATACTTTATTTTTTTTTTCTCCAGAGACCACTGTAATCTTACTTGGGGCTAGGAGGTAGTTGCAGTTATCCCCCTTTTGTATGAGCCAATAAGGAGTGTTTGGGAAAAACTTTGATCTGCAGATCATTTCAAATAGCAACTCAATATACTTAGGGGACTTGTTCTTTCCCTTTAAGGAATCAACTCTATACTTTTCAAAGCCTCTGTGTATGGTAAGAGTTGAGCTAAAGTCTAAGAAAGGTAAGACCTAGCTATTTTACTTTCACAGGAACACTCTCATCTTTTTCCATCTTGGTATATGATATGTTCAGCACAATACAGAAGTGTGGGGGGAAAATAAGCAAAAAAGTCTTGGCAAGGCATACTCACCACAACTCAAATTGTTTTCTGCTTTCAGTGCTGAAGTTGGAATACTCCAGAATTCATTTTCCCAGTCTACAATGTTTCCTTTCACATCGCAGCTGAGGTTGGCCAGTGTTTGTGCATTCATGGTGAAATTCCAGAGGCGGAAGTTGTAAATGTCTCCATTTAGAGAGCTCATTTCATTGCTGTTAGAGCCCAGCACCAGCCTCCCATTTCCAGGGATAACTTTGTCAAAGATACCTGGACAATACACTATATGATAGGTGCTTTTGGCATATATACCTATAGTCTCTGAGAAGCTGTCCCATACAACACAGAGCTGTTGAAAGGTTCCTGTGAAAAACTCTGCATTTCGGGGCAATGCATTCTCAAGGATGCACTGTGTGCCTGAGATGGACAGAAAATGGCCTTTTGTGGTCTTTCCGAAGCTGAAGAATTCTGTTGACAATGCATTAGTGTAGGAGAAAACCTTCCAGTCGTCGTTGTCATCACTGTTGCCTTTGGTTGCTTCGAAGCACAGGGTAAACTGGCTAAGATCTGGCACTGAGACAGTCTCTGCCACAGACACAGCATCTATGTCGGGAACCTGGGGAATGATGACTTTCTGATTCCTCAGAGACACAGCAACTAGAAACAAGAGCAGATGAGTAAATTAACAAAAAAAATTTCATCATATAGAAATACAGGCAGACTGGCAGCGGGGTTCAAAGTAAGATTCATTAAATCAAACATTCATTAGGTAGTATTTATCACTGTAATATATCAATAGCATACAACAAGGGGAATTAGACTTAGGAGTGCACTCTGCTGAAAATATGCAGAGATCCTTTCAATGGCACAGAAAATGCTCTGTAACAGCTAACAACCCCCTAGGTTGCATTAAGAGCAATATTAGGACATATTACTTACTAATTTCCAATTCTGCCTCAGCTCACTTTATAAAAATTACTACTCATTCATCGACTAAGGATGCACGAGGCAATGGAGTAAATCAGTTATCTGAAAAACACAGTATGACTTGCTTTTAAGATATATTATTTTGATTACTTGTCTGCATGACTATATTACACCAGTGAAGTTCAGGCCTTGCTTCTTTTAATTATCACAATAGAAGAAAGCCGCCATTACATTCCTTGGCAAACTGAAGCCTTTTGCTTCTGAATTCAGCTAATGGCTTTCTGCAAAGCATTAGGCATCTTCTCATTTTGTCCCCAGCAGCTTTCTGGTTGAATACTGCAATCGTGTGTTCATGAATATTTACATCCAAGCTGCTCTCTATTTGCTAACAGTTGGGTCAGCAGTTTTGGATTTTGCACAAGTGTCTAGAAATGTCTAGTCCTCCTGTAAATTATGTACTGCTGTAAAGGTATTTAGGCATGGGCAAAATTGCTCTCTCTAATTGTTATTAAGTATTCTCACTTTCATGGACAAAATGGCAGTCACCAAATGTGAGAAGACGTATCCCATGACATATGCTTTTTCTCCATGAGTACATTAATGACAATTCTGCTCACTCTATTTTGGAGAACATTAGTTTTCAAAATAAAATGTCAATATGCTCAATTTTATTGGTACATTTATGGTAGCAAAATTCTTCCAGTAAATTTCTCCACAGAATTAAGTTTCTGGCTATCAGACATGCACAGGCAGTCAAGATCAGATTGCAGCAGCTCCTGGTTTTACTTCTGGCTCCGCAGTTCTTTGTCAGACCATATCTCCAGCAAATGTTTGCTACCTCTTACACATTTTCACAGCAAATATGCTGGAAGTGAAACTGTGTCTTGCTGCACCTGAAGGATAACTCCCACAGTAGCTAATTCCTAGACTCCTCTGGGATTTTTCATTGATGTCATAACTCTTACACTAATTACTACAACTTTTGTCTTCTCAGAATGAAATAAAAACCTTTTTAATATGAGAGAGTGAGACAGTAGGGAAGGGTGACTGTCACATCATACTTGGGAAAAGATGCAGATGTACGGGGTATAAGGATTCTGTGTTGTCTGTGGTACTGCAAGTTCCTTTTGCCAACCAAGACACAGCTGCTTGCAAAGGCTGAGCTCTAAACTACCATATTTGGATATACACAAGGACATAATTTGACCAATATATTACATACTAAAAGAACATAAAGCATTGCTCACTATCCGCCAACCCACCAACTGCAGAACGGGAGGGAAGAGAGAAAAATACTGGGCTTTTATAGTTACTGGATTTACTTCATAGATTTATTTTTCTTCCCAAGGGAAAAAGTATGTTGTAACAATTTTATAGATAGAAAATGTGTTCAACTCTCCATTGAAAACAGGGGCATTTTTTTAGTGGGGTAATTATACTGTAAGCTCCTTTATGTAACATGGAAAGTGTTCCAGAAGAAGTACAAGGACTCACGACTTGGAAAAGAAGAAAGCTTATTCATATGAGCACTATCCAGCCTGTGTTAGGGTGGTCAGGAAAGTTGTGGACCACTTGGTCAAATTTAAACAGTATAGAAAGAGAAATAAACAGAGAGGACATTGCTCCCATACTGAAGAAATCTCCTCAACTTTGCTGTATGAAAGTGCAAAACTGAGAAGTATTTTGTCCCCATGAAGAAAACAGAATCCCATGCAGGTGTCTTTCCTGATTGCTGTTGCACACTCAGTCATCACACTGACGAATTTCAGATGTTAGTACTGGAGAAACTGCTTATTCTTTGAGGAAGAATATATATATATTCTTGGGATATTCATCCAAGTGTTTATACTACATCCAGAATGATGTTAAATTGTTTCTCTTAGGAAGACAGCTGGATTACAATGGACATGGGTTTTTCTGACACATTGTGATTTTCTCATGAAGAATGCACAAAAAACTTTACTTGCATCTCACTATCTCACATCTCATACACCCCTTTATGCATAAGCAAGCCAGGAGTCCCTAGACTGCATTTTACCAGCAGGGAAAACTACTTTCCTGTCAGCTGATGGGCTTTTCACCATGGTTCAGTGCTTGACTGGTGCCTTCGTCTGCCCTGTCACTGATGCTGGAAGAAATGTGTCAAACTTCAATGAGATCTACAGAAGTCTACATACCAAGTGCCTGTTTGAGAGTGTCTTGTTACTACCTCAGTGAATTGTGCTTTTAATCTGAGCTACTGCAGTACTACTCAATTGTATGCTAATTTGACATTGTCTCGAGCATTTCTGTACTAACAGCCATCTCTTGGCTCTCTGTCCTCCCCTTTTGGCAACTGAGTGACTTTTGCTGACCAGTGGAGCTATTACTTATAAAGTTAACTATTACCAGAAAATTATTTACCACGCCAGCTCTTCAGCTGGTGTAAATAGACATTCATTTCCCTAAGACTGACAAAGCTGCATTTGTTTACCGAAGCTGAGGATATGGCCCATCCATCTGCTGTTGGTGTATTGCAGTAGGTCACAATCAGAAAATCAATATTTGTGTGGGCAGCCAACTTGCTATGGATAACAGAACACACTTTGCAAAACTCATTTTGAAACTTGTTTGTTCTTACATAACACTGAGCTGTCACAGAAAAGCTGTTCTATTCCCAATCTACTTCCAAAACTCACTGACATCTGCCATGAGGATGAGCTGTAATTTCAATGTGTGTGTGCGCTGATGTCCTACTGTCCACTTGCTTTTATAACTTGAAAAGAAAGTGGTACATTATAATACCTTTACCAAACCCATTTTCTGTATCCACTTCCAGGTTAAATGTCACTATGATCTTTGTCTGTAACAACCTTCTGAAACTAACATAATTGCACAGCTGTGGGCAATAAGCAGAATACAGTTTTAATTTGCCCTAGAAGCATGTGGCCAGCTCTCCTAGCATCCATGGTCAAAATCAAGATGTCAGGTTAAAGTTACACATTTGGAGTAATGAAGTCAAATTCATTGGCCTCAGTCTAGATGCTTCACAAAAAGCCTTAACACAGACCTTCTGAACCAATATATATGAAACATTAAAATACAGGTCGCTGGTGAAGGTCTCTGATACTTTTATTCACACCGGAGAACAGTCTTCTTTTTCAAAATAAAAGGATTTCCAAGACTATTTAATGGTGCTATCCATGAACAGAAGGCACTATCCAACATGGCATGGAGGTAATATTTTTGCTTTCATAAAAATACATTACCTCTAGGTATATATACACAAAGGGCTCTCTGACTATGTCTGTGGACTTTTCCTCTCTTCCTCATTAAACACAGCTGAGGGTAACATTGCATCTTTAAATTCCAATTGTAAGTCATCTTACCCTTACAGTGATAATTAAACATTAAAATATTAAAGAGGAATAAAGAAATAAATCATTTGAATAATCTGACTGCAAATAATTTTTATGATCCACTTGATTTTACAACTTCTTACAACACAGCAAGAGTTGCTATTTTCAAATAGAGAAACCTTTCAGAAAATTTGCTTCACTTTCAGAAGAAAACCAGTGCTCCTAGAATTATTGCTACATTCATTTTGTCAGCATGAAAGGACCTCAGTAGAAAGAGATATTGTCAGCTCCTCTGTGATGTTACCTTTTTAATTTTAAGAACTGCACACAAATCTTGCTGTCATAATCAGGCCTACTTTTGTCTTATCATTCCTGGGAGTTACTATCTTAATTATTTTAAAATATATGACGTGCAATAAATATTTTTAAAATTTAAATAAAGGAAGATGTGCTTGTGACTGAAGACAGAACCGCCGAGCCTCCCTGCTCCGTGATTTTAAGGCAGCCAGCCAATCAGCAGAACATAAGTGTGCTACAATAATGTAAATGCCCAATGCAATACTAGTGTTCAGTTTAAGGTGTGCGACTTCTACAAAAAGAAAGTCTACTGAGAGAATGCAATTGGAAACTAAAGAAGTGGAATGAACAGTGAGCCGCATATGGGGCCTGGCAGTGATCATCCTAATGCCCTCCATTTAACGTCGCAACTTCTAATTAACACTTTAAATAAGAAAACAAACACCAATCAGAAGCTATTTGTACCCTTCTAGGAGAAAAAGCAGGAGTGTCTTGTATTTTGCAGTTTTAGGCTCTTTAAAACCTTTAAAACCACTGTTATGTGTCTAAGGAAGGGAAAGAAATATCAAGGAACCAGAACAAAAGGTAGCCATTTGCAACGTCAGTTCATTCCTGGAAGTTCGTTCCAGAGACTGGACAAACTCTGAGAAGTTCTACTTTCTGCACAAACTCCTCCCTACCACTGGTCATTTCACTGGGCCAGAGGTCTGGGCTGGTGTTGTTTCTATCTCAGCTAAGTTCCCTGTCATGCTGTCTTTAGGTTTCTATGTCCTCTGCAGGTATGCTGACCTGAAGGACATGCATCCTGCTTTCAAATCTGCCAGCATAAATTGGTAGAGGCAGGAACTGTTAGGCCTAAAATCTTTGCATGTGAAAAGTTTTTCTAACACATTTCCTGTCATGTGTCAGAATAAAATAATTTTGACTCAAAGAAAAATAAATTAGTTAAAAAAACATACAAGAGAACCCTGTAGCCTGTATCCTGCAGTCCCCTCATCCTTTCCCTTCTCATGGAGGACTTGATTCCTTTAGGAAGTGTCATTCTGATCCTTATAGGACATATCCTTCTAACATCTATAAAGGGATGAAATGCTTTGTTTTTACTTACTTCGTACATAACTGGCATTAAAACCTTTCTTTTGGATACTGAAGTCACTTTTAAATGACACAATCATTTCATTCCCAGTAGAGTTATAGGATAATCCTTTGGCAGTGATGCCACAAAGGTTCATTGGGCTTTCTCCATTGTCTAATGTCAGTGAATCATAAATGCAGCCTGGAGCTTCTTCAATGTCAAAATCAATAAATGTTAGCTGTATGATAAATCCATGAGGTGCTCGGATGATCCACTTGCATGCTTGGCTGTTGGGATAGTCACTGGGGAAGCACGGGGAAGTGAAAACTCCAGAGGGGTCAGTTAGCACAATCCTACAGTCGGAGCATCCATGAGCTGACAATAAAAACAGAGAAGGCTGGAGGTCAGGTAGAAAGGTAACTTAAAAGGCAAGTAATCATCAACACAATAAGTAAATGTATTTTTATACAGAAAAACATAAACAGAGATGGGAGAAAGAAAGGCAGGAAAAGGCCTCATTTCTAGTGGGTAAAATGTTGGAGGAATAGTACAGGAAAAGAGTATTTCATATAAGAAATCTTACAGCAAAGAAATAGAAATTATACTGTTAAATATTAATTTGTGAACATGATATATTTGCCATTAATATTGGCCCGATAAAGGCAAAGCGAATGCAGTCTTTTTGAATTCAGAAAGGCAAATTCTGAAACTGCTACTTCAAGAAAGATGACTGCTATAATTTCATTTTTTGACTGCTGGTCTGATGCTGACTGGTGGCTATCCCAGCAGCTCTATGCCATGCCACTGTTTCCAGAGAAGTGTCCCCAGAAAGGAGCAGCACGAGACAGGTTGAAGAGCAGCAGAAGTGGCAGTTCCTGAAGGTTAATCACCTGCATTTCCAGCTAATGCATTCCACGTCACCCAGAAGAGTAGCAGTGAGCTACTGGCTTTTGAATCAACAGTAAATTACTGTGTTCTTCCCATGCTGAATCAGCTCCATTGACTTATTTGTGGCAGTCAGGTTTTAAGAAATTCTTATTGTATTCCTCATACTCCTTTGCTCACCTGCTGTGCTCATCCACGAGAACTGCAAGCCCAGTTAGCCCCCAGGGTTGCGTTTCTTGTTTCGTTTACATTTGCTCATTTATCATATATTTACTTAGCATAATATATAATATAACTACCATAAACTTCCTGCTGCTAAAATCTGTAACAATTTGCCAAAGCATTACTGAATAAACTAGGTGGGAACTGAATATCACCAACAGATAACCTAAGAAAGTATTTGTCACATTTATGCTGAATTACTTTGTTAATATTCCATCAAGCCACAATTCTGAGTCAAGTACCACAAATACGGAAAAAATAGGACAGTGTGAATATGCATTATTAGCTGCCCAAACTAAAAAAAACTAAAAAAGTTTGTCAAGTGCAAACTACATATGGAGCACCTATAAAAGAGCGATAAATGCAACTTACTTCTCCAAAGAGCCCCTTGATGTTTCTTACCACTACTTGAGGTCTGATATTTTTCAGTCACATTTAAATGCTGTTTGGCCTAAGCAAATGGACCCTGACCCTGTAAAGCGACATGCCAAAAAAAGCAGTTTACATCCGCAGGTAGAATTGTTACACTTTTTATAATTTTTATTTGCAAAACACAAATCATATGACCGCAAAGAGGTAAAGAGACTGTTCATTATTTGGGCTCTCAGAGCCAAATGCAGGCTGGTCACATTAGAAAAGCTCAGTGGGATCCTTCTTTGTTCAAATGAGAAAAAAGGATTGTCTGAAATATTTGCAGGTAGTTTTGGGAAGAAGTAGTGCTCCTGGCATTGGAAAACTTCATCTGTGTAGTATAAAGAGAAGCCTATCAACGCTGATTTTCTTTGCAAATCTTTACAGTTAAAGGACTATTCTAACCTGCACTGCAACCCTGGTGTTCAATTCATTAACCAGAGAGGGAATATTTACTTATTAGTATGATGACTGTAAATCCTGCAGTTGTACAAACATATGATGGTTTCATTGAGTAGATTTTGCACAGATAGGTATAGCTTTTAGAGAACCACCCTAGATTGAAAGGAGGAGGAAGAACAGGAAAAGCATGCTCTATACCACAAGCCACTGCAGGCAGTCTGCTAGTCCAGGGTTAGTGAGCCTTTACAGGGCAGAGCAGCTGTAAGACAGTTCTGGCCGGATCTGCCTCCCGTTGGAAGGCTCACTGATTCAAGCTCCTGCCTTCCTTATTGCTAGGATGAGAGCTCACAGGGGCTGAGAATTTGGCAGCATGCCTCACTCACTCTCCTACTCATTCCTGCCAGAGAAACAAATGACACAGTCATGGGCAGTTGAGAGCTTTCCCTGAGCACTCAGATGGACTTGGAGTCAGGGACTAATCTGTTCAGCGATGTAAATACATATAGGAACATGAGTGTTAATGTATGCTCATTTGTTCTTGGACACCTAATGTAATTTTAAGGCATTATAAAACATTGCTGAACCAGATAAAATATGCTACTTGTCAGTAAAACTGTTGTTCCCTTACTGGTAGAATATTGCATCCAACCTGAGACTGGAAAAGTCAAATTTGTCCATCAGAAAGAATACTGATGTTCCTTGTCTTTATTAATTCTATTGATTGTCAATAGCCAAAACAAGACTCATCTTTTCTATTCATCTCTCCCTTGAGTATGTATCATTGTTTCGAGGCTGCGTAAAAAAAAAAAAAGTCAGCACACATCAGAAAAAATACTTTTATCCCTGCTGTCACTGCAAATATTAAAACACAAATGTTGTTTCTGGTATTTTTTTTAAATAATTTAATTTTTGCAGTAATGTATTCTCATTTCATTACATCCATACAGTTTTGTTGGTTTTACAGCAAAAAAACCCAGCCCCTAAATTTAGGTAGGAAAATAAGTGCTCAAAACTTTGCATACACAGAAGAAACAGATTTGGTAAGCAAAATAGTTTACTTTTTTTGAAGTGGGTTGGCTCCATTTTGGCATAGTAGCTATTCTGTCCATGACTGCAATTTGAAGGAGAAATATCCTGTTTTCATGCAAATGTCCACAGTAGTAAGTAAAAAGAAAAGAAAACAAACAACAAAACTATATATAAACAGAATGGTTTTGAATGGAACTTTTTGCACAGCTTCTCATGAGACAGTTATTTTTCTATAAACATCACCTATTTTACTCATTAAAGAGAAAAACTGCTGTGGCAACCTTAGGCTGTCAGCCAAAGCTGACAGATATTTTGCAATCCCATTGGCCCAGAGCAGTTCTGAACTACGGAGACTGAATACTTGTTGCAATACACACCACAAATATTTCCACAAGCAATCCAAGATATTTATTGATTTTAATGCGAACAAATTTAGGTATGATATTCCTGGTCAGGAACCCCACATAAGCAGAATCTGCTGACCTGTAATTTTTACCACTGTAGACCACAGGAAATTCACTCTCTAAATATATTTTATACAAATATATTTATACAACGCCTTTCTCTTCCCCCCCCATTCTTCCCCAAATCAAAATAAGCACCCCTTTAGATAGTGAAATCAAGCACTTAATTTCAACATTTTTTAAACTCAAAATTACACTTTCTTTTCCCTGCATCATACTCATACTTCCTATAATAAAAGAATAATTAAGCTTTTAGTGTGACACTTCAACACTGTGCTAAAAAGGGAAATGAATAAATACTTCTGGAGTACCTTAGAGCTTTCACCAAAGTTATCAAAGCAATTCACAAATGTTAATTGACTTCAGAAGGGGAATTAACTATAGTGGAAATGGCATGGAGATAATGGGAGAAAAATGGCAAAACTTTCCACAGATTTTGGGTTCCTCAAAGAAGAAATGAGACTTGATTTTTCTCAACTACTTGGTATTTGTACAGGGTTTTATATGCCCAAAGCACACTATCAATGACTTGAAACTGCAGCTGGGAGAGCACTCTGCCAATCTGGCCCACTGCAGAAAATCAAAAAATGAGTATTTAATGGCCAATGGAAAATTTTGGTCACAGCAATTTGGCTATCTTTGATAGGAACTTGTCAGTAAAGGCAGGAATAGAATCCCATTCTCGTTGTTGCCGACATTCCTAACCATGAAAACATTCCCCTCTCTTCTATGAGTCTCCTGCCAATTTTACATATATACCTTTCAGTTTCTATAAAGGGGAAAGTATCTTATACTAGTCTGAATCATCTGAAGACTGCCCTAAAACTAAGGGGCTAAGTGAAACAGTATGTGATGCATTAAAGATTGCACCATACCAACAGATGCGTACATGCAAACTTCATACCCTGTGAAAAAAAATTAATTGACCATCTTGTTCTGTCTACTGATTTTGTCTCTTTATAAGACTCTTTATAGAGTCCTAGCACACAATTCCACCACTGGAACTCATGAAGACACCTGTAAGCACTGAAATGCTCAATTTGAAAGCAACTTTCATAAGCCAGTTGTGGGCAGCTGAAGCAACAATCAGACATGGAGCTACAATACTTAACTGCAGATTTGGGAAGGAAACATTCTTTATATAACCTTATCACATTTGTTCATACTTCTCTTTTTTTTTAATTTTTTCTTAAATGACTAACACATTCCAGCACTTGCCTCCAAAATCTATGTCATATTTTCCTCTAGCTTCCCACATTTCTCTACTTCTCTCCATTATCATCCTTTCCCTCCAAACCTATCTTTTACCCTATTATGCTCTGCACTTCTTTATCAGGCATGAGTTTTGACTTCTACCTCTCCACCTGCTTTCATTTGTGCACTTATCCAAGCTCGGAGAAGTGCTGGACAAGTCTTGTTTGGCTGAGAATTTTCAGAAGAGCGCAAAAGCAATCCAGCTTGGGACACTGTCTATTTCAGCCCTAAAGACCTAAATTTTGTGAAGGTTAGGATCAAAAGAAAACAGCATCTCTGGGGAAAAAAAGTCTGCATTTGCAAATTGTGCATTATCCAGTTTGTTTTCAAACTAATTGACACCTTGGATTGGGTCTTTCTTTTTCCAGCTGTGGGATGCAGCATTTTCCACCTGACAGAAGCATAAATGACTACATACGTGTAGGCAGTGGCACAGGATACCAATGATAGCCTGCGTGGGTTGAATTAACACTACTGGTATTTTTTTTTAATACTTTAAAAGGTTCCCTCATAAAACAGAATGCTGCTGGATTTCATTTTGGCATGAAAATTAAATTTACTTCTCTCTGTAGATGATACAATTTTCATATGAAAATATCCTAAAATAAATCTGTGTCGCTCTGGAATAGAATTTTCAGAAAAAAACCCAAAACATTTCATGCTGACTCTAGTCATATTGAAGTGGACAACAAAATCTCCCCTGCCTGACAGAATTAGGCCAATCCTAAACCACAGAAAATCTTACCTAGAGTACCCAGCACTTTAGGCATAAAAAGCAGTAAAGAATTAACTATAATTTGCTTTCATGTTGACATGGGACACCTTTTAAGCACTTTACATGCATTTGAAAAGGCAGCACTTTTTTTGTGATGGTGATTTGAATTAAGAAGGAGAGAAGCACAGCCAGGTGACATGACAGAGACACTTTTAAGTGTGCGGTGATGGCCAAAATAGAAAAGCTTTACAATCATTTGCTGCAACAGCATGAAAAAAAAAATCTATTTTGATGAACATTAGGTGGAAAAAAAATTTGCTTTGAATAAGCAATTAATTGTCAGGGTTTTTTTTCTATTTCAAGGATGTCATAACACAAATATGGCCAAACATTAGGTTAGATGTATTTATGACTGCAAATAGATGGGTGAATGAGGTCAGAACGGGCACACCTGCAGACAAGCAAGAGGAAGGGCCAAACCACCAAGATGTGGGTGGCCTGGAATGGCTACAGAACAAACAAACCCGTGTTATTCCAAAGAGACACAAACACCAAACTCAGAACAGCTATCACATGGCAAGGCTTCCGCAGTAGCTTATCTTCACTTTAAAAATCATTTTGATGTAAAGGGGATCTGTAGATCTACAAAAATATCTATATTCAAAGTGTGACCATATTATTTGCAAAGAAATGTCCCATCATTCACTCTGAACATAAAGTAATGCTCTGTTCTGCTTACTCACTTGTAAGTTAGTTATGAGATATGACATAGACAATTTTCATGCATAATATGAAGCCTAGCACTCTTCTGGAGCCTCTGCAGAACAAACCATGTACTCTTGCTCTCTGTGCAACCCACACTTTTTGAGTTCAGTCTGAGAAAGTGCAAATGAGGAGATGTGACAGGTTTACTTTTGCTTCTATATTTGCTATCCAAATTGTAGAAGCTGTTTAAGCTCCCCAAAATATCTTTATTATGCTACAGTACGCTGATAAAAATTACCATATACATACATAATTCAATGTTAGCATGTATTGTAATCCTCAAAGGAAACAGACAATTCTAATTCTATTTAAACATCCAGATTTAAAAAATAAAATAAAGGACTATCTCTGCAATAAATAGAAGGAAAGTAAGACTCTCATCCTGATGTGTACAAAAGTTTGTCCCTACACATACAATGTTACAGGGCTGAGGTCTACTGTTTGGAAGCATAGCTGTGTCCCCTGATTTGTAACCATCACATGGCACAATTTCTACTTCAGCATTTCTACTAGGTGTGCACAGCTCTAAATTCACTGAAGTCTTGAGCAAACCCTAAAATCTCACAGATACGATTTGAATTTAAGCATGGACTTAAAATTCAGCAGCTGTTTAAAGTCCTCTCCTGCACAATGGTGCCTTTGAGTCCTGTATTTGAAGCTTTACAGCCCTGTCTTCAGCCTTGCAGCCCCCTCAAGGCCAAACGGGAGGGCATGACTCCATAACTATTGCCGTCTGAAAACCACAGGGGAGGCACTGCACGGATCCGAGCAGGGAAAAAGACTGTGCCATCCTATCTACTTCTGATCATTTTATTTTCTTTCTAATGAAAGAAGTAATAACTGGACCAACATAGGCAGACATCCATTCAGGGAGTGAGATCCGCTCTCGAACACACATACGATGAGTATGGAAAGCTGGTAACCATGTGAATAAATAATGCTGATTGAATTTGGGGGGAGACAGAGGTTGATCTTTTATACCAAACTGTAATGAAATAGTTCCTTCCAGACTTTAAATTTCCTTTCCAAATTACTTTCCACCTCAAGACCAGGAAGTGCAAAGTTTAATATGTAGAATTCCTAACAGGATAAACATTACAAGTTTCTTTGTGAAATCACCTGCATAGACTCATCAGTAATATAACCAGCATAATTTATAAAATAAAATTTTATAAGCTTTATATGAGCAAAACTTTACATTATTCTCCTGCAACACATAATCAAACATATTTTGCTCAGCATAAGTACAATGAAGTTGTAATTAGGAAGAATCTTTTGCATCTGTGTTATTCTTTATTTGCAAATGTGACTTTTTTTTGTTGATTGGTAAGAAACCACTATTTTAAGCGCTATTAAAAACTCAGTCCAGACTCTCATTCTGCATCATTCCCATTGCATCATCTTCACAGTACTTCTTGTACCCAGCAAGAATTTAAAGCCTCCATATTCCTGACTGGAAATAGCACATAACCCTGGCAGAGTCTTTTATAATTCAATGAAAGACAAGATTGTGTTCTCACAAAATAATTCAACAATTGGGATTTGGCCACTGAATCCAGGAGACAAAGGGAGTACTATGCCTTGGCCAGTCCTATCAGCTTGCCTCACATCATCTCTTGCTGACGCATTATGTCCTGCAACATATGCTTTAAACGGCTGAACCAGTTGGTGCACCTAAGAATAAAGAAACGGTAGGAAAAAAAAATCTCACAGGCTAATATAGAGACTTATATGACAGTGTAACTGTTGTTTATGAAATAACTTATTATTCCTGCTTCCTATTGCTCTAGCCCTTATTACTTATCAGTTTATTAACAAATTAAATTTGTCATCACATGTAATTAGAACTGATTATTTTCTCTCTTTTGTAGGACAAGAACGAAGCACTTAATTAATGAAATTGTATGTGGCAAATTGAAAACTGATAAAAGACAATATTTTCTCTTATGTTACACTGTCAGCCCATGGAACTCAGACCTGAAAAGTATCAAAGCAGGGAATATAAAACGCAGAAAGCGAACAGACATTTTTCCAAGCATCTAAAGGACCTCTGAATCCCTCCAGGTATAAAATAATTGATAAGGAATTGTAAAATAACTGTAAGGAATTGTAAACCTTGTGACTTATGTCTGAAATTAATCTTAACCAACTGATCAGGAACAGTATTATAGTTCCACCTTGCTTGTGGACACACTCCCAGTCTCTGGAACTCAACTGCCCATATGGCTGTAGAACAAGGCTCTGGCACTACTTAGGCCAGTCCAGACAGCATTTCTACAAACCCTTCCTGGGTACAGCTGAGCAGCCAGCACAGGTTGGAGGCCATTCCCAACATGCAGCCTGGATACAGCTACCCTAGTTTTATAAGTGTTTGCACCTGAGGCACAGCATGAGCTGGCCTCTGAGGCAGAGAAAAGCCCTGGGCATAATTTCATTTAATTGAGTAGAATTGGCCATCGCACGTGTGGAGAAGGGGAAGAAGTCATGTGAGGCAGCGACAAGGCTCTGTCTTGTGTATCTTATGTAGCAGCAAACAGAGCAGTTGTCACTAGTTTTGATGTTCCAACATTATACTGAAATCTGGGAGAAACAGGTGGTATTACATCCTGTTTCCAACATGATAATCAAAATTATCTTTCAGGATACACGTGAGGTCAGTAACAGCAATAATGTACCAAATAAATCAGGAAGAGCAAAGCTTAATTTTGAAATCAGGTTAAGATTAGAAGAGCAGAAGTGAAAATAGTAAATTACTGACTCAGGAAGCATTTACCAAGAACATAGGCAGTCGCTCCCTACCACTAAACCCAGCAGCAAGCTTTTCACTAAAACCAAGATAGCAGAAGCTGGTCTGCACTTCCTCTTGAAACAACTGTATGATACGGTCCTACACCGAAAGAGATTTTGTTATTTATTTTTTCATAAATAAATATAGAAACCATGGCTTGATTATTAGTCCTTTTTGTAAGGGACACAGATGGACTGATTGAGCATGTACCATTTGTATTCAGGCTGTTGAGACTTTGGACAGGACATTTCAGGGAACCTCTTGACTTCTCAAGCATCCTATCCAGCCCTCAAACTCAAAGGAGTTACCTAAGTATTGACATTTTCAGCACTTGTTACACACTGGATCTCCAAAACTTTATGACAGTCCTGGAAAGGTAAGAGCTGATGCTCTTCACTCTCTCAGAGTGGGATGCTAGCACAATACAGAGACCATTAGACATTCATTGTGCTTCCAGATATTCTATACTGCACCCAGGCCCCATTTTGTGCTAGAATTTGGTAGATATTTATTTCTGTAGGGTTATTAAAGCCCTAAAAAAGCTCTGACCCCTCTTCATCACTCTAGCACAGATATCCTATCCCCTGACAGCAACCAGCTTTATCACAGCAGTGACTCCAGCAGGTTTTGATTGATCTGGGAAATTAAGGGAACCAGCTACAATAGAAGAAAATACACTCAGAGCCAGGGTGGGGGCCCTGCACTGCCTGTTTCCCCTTAGTTGTTTGGTTTTGTGCCAATGAAAATGGAAGTGGAAACAAACACACTGACTAGGTAAATCTGCCCTGACCCATATGAGTAGAGTTCACACTGTAGACAAAGTTATGGATTTCCCCCAGAGGGAGGGGGTAATGTGAAAATCCTGCGTTACACCCATTGTAACTTAAGAATATTTTCATTGGCATTCCTGTGATAATCTTATAAAAATAACAGAATTGACTTGCTGATTTTGGCCTGAGTTGGATTTTTTTCCACAAAGTAACAGAAGTTTGGGACAAAGAGTGGTATTGGCAGTTCAGTTTAGATATGCTATATATAGGTGAATACAATAAGCACACAAGCTAACGTGCATGTCAGTAAAGAGAAAATTAAGTTAGGGAAGGGATAGGGTGGGAACAGGTGAAGTGTCTTTTGAAAGGTTGATGCATGTAACAGTGTTTTCAATCTTGAGATCTACATATCATACTCTATCACAAATCATGCTAAGCTTTACAAAAGAAATGGTCATCAAGAATGTCGTGGTTTTGTCTACTCCAGCAAGAAGTTCTGGCTGCTGGCTCCCAGCTGGTCTGCCACTGCAGTGTTATAAAGAGGATCCCATCCTCAGCTGGAGTAAATCGATAAGCACAGTTAGCTTCAACACAGCTACACCAGGCTGCACAGGCTGAAGAGCTTATTATGGCTAAATAAATTCTTGGGTATCAGTCGTGCAAATGAGCGTCATGCTTGTCTGGGAAGCTGTTCAAAAAATTAGTGGGAAAACAGCTGACAATCTTTTAGTGAGGTGTGGGTTGTAGAACTTGAGATCCCACCAAAGCGCACGGATATTGGTTAAAATAAGATTACATGTAGGCACAGGTCAGCTTCTTAGTAAATCTCAATCAGACAGATGCAGACAAGAAATACATTTCTTCTACATATACACTGGACACAGACTAAAGAAATTGTTAGAATAAAATTTCTAGGTAACAGAATATTCTGTGTAGTGAAAGTAGAAAATACTGCCTTTTCACTAGGTGCTTTACCCAACAAATCCAACACACACCCAATATCCAAAGCAGTTTCCATTTGACCCATGATGCCTTCAACATCTTTTATTGCTTGTAAGAGGACAGTTCAATTGCAGAGTTTACTTTCCCAGGCTTCAGTGTTGAAATGCCTTTTCCGGCTGCTACTATCAGTATTCTGAATAAGCATAATTTTAAACTCCCACAAAGGCCTCTAAAAAACACAAGGTGGAGGGGGTTATACTACTTCTTATCAGTGATATTCTTCAAGCTTTGTGTGCTTATTGGTTATATTTTGTGTTTAGAAATTTTTTTAGAATTGCTTAGCTATCCCAGAAAATTTGCTATTAATTACATGGATCACTTGCAGCAGAGGATGAAACTACATTTTGCTGGGGTTTAACAATATATAGAAGCTATGCCAAATTACTTTACACTAGAATTCACTATTATAATACAAGACTAAAGCATTCTAGACATACTGGGAAACACCAACTCAAAATCGATTTCATACAGGGCCTTCAAAACATTTTAAGACTTTATTACCTGTCCTTTATACCAGTTTTCAAACTGTTTAGTTCACTATTATTTGGGCTACTTATATTTCAGTACTTTAGTATTTTCTGGATCATTTTATTAAGCCATTAAAAATAGATGCTGTTAGCAATATATCTGTCTCAGCTGATCTGCAAGAAGGAGCAATGTAAGTCAAAATATTTGGTTTTTTTTAACATCACAAAATAATAAAGAGTTATTCTATTACAAACAGAAATATTTTGTTCTATCCTATCATAGAAAATTAGCCATTCTTTCACCTTCCACAGAAAATAACATATTCAATGTTAACACTTATTAGTTGATCAGTTCTGTCCAGACCAAATTGAAAAGATGTCCTCAATAATTATATCAGGTATTTTCTTGTACACTGTTAATATTGAGAGGTGAGGAGACTGGAAGGGGTTAGAGCCTCTTTGCTAGCCCAAGTTTTCACCCTTCCTGCTTCATTTAGAGACTTGCTAGAAATAGTGCAGCTACACAAGTGAGATCAGAAATTACTTCTTAATATTTTTCATTGCTGAGAACAGAATAATGCCATAACAGAATAATGCCATGATATGGCAGACTAATGCAGAATGATATCTCTTGTTGGGGGAAAGTGTGTGCATTTTGGACCCTTAGTGCTACTTTGATCTCTCTAATGCTGTTTTTTGCTCCATATTCTTAAACAAGGCATTCACTATAATTTTAAATAATTTCAGTGATACAGCATCTAGCTTTCTTATCGTATTGTTTCTATCAGATGTAAATGTGGTAAGGAATGGCATACCTAACTCAAAACACTAATTCTTTCAACTGCTGTACTACTAATTTCCACCCCTAGTTTGTTGGTGTATTTGCCGGAGAAAAGAAAACATTATGAACACAGACAGCAAAGTCTTGTATTAAACAGTGAAGTGTCTCCTTATCTTTCATTAAACTTAAAATGACTGATCTTTGTGTGACTATACCCGAACCCTTTATTTTTTGTCACTCTGGGCTACGTGATTTATTTTTCTAACCTCCATCCAGTTCTCCAACTGCTCTAGACACTGAACTCCCACTGCAATCAATCAAAAAGTCTACTTACACATTCCATTGCTTTTTCCAACTCTATAAGCTTTTCCTACCAGTTCTCTAAAGACAGACATTCTGTGGATGAATGGACTTTAAAGTTAGGAATTTGATTCTGATCGAACTCCTTGAGTACAGACAGTATGTGCCCCACTTCTCTTTTTGCACCTTGCTTCTTTACTGAAAGCAAAAAAACAAATTTACAATGATCAAATCAGAAATAAATAAGTGATTAACTGTGCCTTTTTTGTTAACTATGACCACTTATCACATAAAACCTGAAAATATTCTCTCTTTAAGCAAGAAAACTATGATAAGCTTGACCAAGTTTGGCTTTAAAACCTCTCTGGTAGATTCCAAAATGCTTAGTGTCTTGATTTTATTATTTGTTTACATCTTAAAGAACAGCTTTACAAATATGGTGTGATGTTTTTAAACATGCCTGCTACAATGTTAAACTAATCTCTGTATTAAAGACATGTATTGTATTTAATTATGCAATACTGGACCACTTCAATCTCAAATACTAAGAGAAATCAATTCTTCACTGAAAGAGGAATTCTGAAAATACACTTCTTGTTTGTCTGGGGAAAGTTCTTGTTTCCACAAATCCAAATCAGTGAGTTATTCAGCTTATTATAAGAACAAGAACGCTTTCTTAGTCTTAACAGAACTTTCTTCATGTGAAGGAATTTATTTTATTTTCTGTGATGGTTCTGCAGTCATCAGCATTATTTGGACACATCTGAAGCACTTGCCATTTAATGGAAACTGCAGAGTTTTACAATTGACTTGCTCTGCAATTTCTGAAACCAAACCAAGCCAATCAACCAAAGGAAATCTCTTTCATGAATCTGTTATTGACATATAAAGCAGACAGGAAAAGGTATTTTGTTAGCTCTGGAGACACAGTTTAAGGAGGTTTTAAAAGATTAGGAAGTCTAATGACAGGTGCACAGTGTTCCTTAAAATGAGACGGGAAGTGAGTACGAGACAGAATTTTATGGCATCATCCTTCTGTAAAACTAAATGAACAAACTGTTCTCTCTTAATAATGACTATACACTAACATTTACAACCAAGTATTGTGCCTTTACTTGACCTTTAACACACTGTACTGCATTAATTGCCTTAACTATTCAATTAATGACAGCCAAGTCCTGGGTTGCTTCCATATTCCTTCTGTCTGAGATTATTTTTTAAAATATTTTCCTGAAATATTAAACTCTGCAGTGGTTTTGTATTCAACAAAACTTTGAAGTTCAAGCAAGCCAACATGTGAATTCATTTCAAAGCTTAACATTCTCACCTCGCAATTTTTCAGCTAATTTTTCTAGCAAAACCTACCTCAGAGAATACCAGTGACCATGGCACTCTCCTTTTCCACATGATTTCCAACACTATTTGTTATTACCTTTCAACTGTTTTTCAAGGAGAGCCTATTTCAAAGCCACAGTGAAAAAGATATCTTCTTATTTAGAGTTGGAGTCCATTTATGAATATTCTCTGTCTTTGCACCTGAAATATGAACTAATAACTGTATGAAAGTAACTGAGTATCTAGAGAGATTATCTGGACACCTCTGAGAATCAAAGCCCAGTTTGACTGAAAGTTTTCTATTTCTGAAATTCTCAAACCCGCAAATATTGAATCCTTCAGGATCCTAAGTCCTGGTTCTTCCAATGATGAAGCCTGACTGAGATATAAAATAAAATGGGCCTAATAAAAAGAGTAAATATGGAAGAGACACTAATCAAACTCTAGTATTGAGCATTTGATGCTGAATTTCCAAGAGTACTTACAATTCCCACTGCTTTCCCATTACTTACCTTTTACTATAGTTTTTAATCACAATTACTTTGATTCTGCAGATACGCAAAATCTTAAAGATCACAATAACTTTTGAGCTAACATTTGGACAAGCAATGGTACAAGCCCAAAGACATAAACATACCAGTGTGGAGAGTATAAGCATACTTCTCTTAAAGAGGGAGAGGATTTTGCTTCCTGAATGTAGATTTACTTTACAGTAACAGTCAATAACAAAAGTTAGAAGCAAATAGTTAAAAGTCAGTATATTTTTACCCATGACTCCAGGTTTATGATTATGCAGAGTTAATCGCAAAGTTTGGAGGGAGAACTAGAGAGAAATATCTCAAGTGTTATGGAACAAAATGATTAACAGAAAAGCAATTTGCCAGGTGTGACAATTAATAAAAAAGCAGCAAAACATAAAGCATATGCCCATTGCTATGACACACTTCATTATGTTACCAGTATGACCCATCACAATACACTAAGTACAGCAGCAAGGTGTTTAATTCGCCTCCTACAACAAAGAGAATAAAAGCAGTGCTCTTGGGAGTTCTCTTGTCATTTTTTAGTTTGGGTTTTTTTGCTCAATTTCTTCACATATGCTGTGTAATCTATTAAACTGTAAACTTGAGTTTATAAATAAACCCATCAATTACTTTTAACTCCACTCTTTTAGGATTTATCTCAGTGATTGTTTCCCTGCATTGAAAATTCGCTTCAGAGGCTACCGAAGCATATCAGTGCAGTGTTCAAAAGCAGTCTAAGGAGACTGATGGGAACAGTGGCTGTCTCCCACATACTCAGCCTATCATAGGATCAAGAACAAAGTTAGTGTGAACTCTGTTCACTGTTGTCCACCCAGATATTCTAGATATTTCATTGAAAGTCTGGATGAACACTTCAAAATAGGGATTTAGGGTAATAAATTTAAGGTTTTGAAGAAGAAGATATGTTTAAACATATTAAACAAAAATATACATAAAATGTATCTAATTCTCTTTATTTCAGTTCAAAATTCTACGCTTAACTAAAAGCTTTTATCCTTTCATCATCCTTTGCCAGATCGTCTAATTTTAGGCTTCATCCAGAACTGTTTAAACTCAAAAGAAATGCTCTCATGGTTTGCAGTGGGATTTGGATCACACCCTATAGACTCAAACATGAAAAACTGTAACTGACAAAAACAGAACCTGATGGGGTGATCTGGTTGCTGGTCATGTACAGTTTCTGTCATAGAAACAAATAACCTACCTTACTGTCTTCACACACTAAGTTCAACAGAAATATAGAAGTTGCTTTAAGGTGAATACCTGAAGCGTGGCAAGATTTCATACGGAAAGCATACTACCGGTGAGTGACTATAATATCTGATCAGAAAACAGCAGGCAACAGAGTGGGAAAAGTTCTTCTTACTAAGAAACCTCACAGTTTGAATTTTGAATTATTATTCAATGTGGTCCCTACCAGGCATACACAAGAAAGAGAAAATCTGCACGAACAAGAAGTAATTTGAAAAATTGTTCCAACAACATTGCCCTATGTCCCTCTAATATCTGAATGCAGCAAGTAATAAAAACTGTAAGATAATGAAGCAGACCACAGCACTTTTCCAGAGTGAAAGAAAAACATTAATACAAGGCCTCACCTGGGCAATGTGTTACCTTCATAGAGGTAGCATCAGAAAAGACGAGAAGTGGTCTAAAAACATAGAATTAACTTGTTTGGTGAGTCTTGTCTGTAACGCAGAGTCACAATCGAACAACTACAGCTGCTGAAAATAAGGTAAGGCATAGCATAATGACACTTTCCATGTTAAATGATCATATAATTGTACTCACGTGAGCGCGGATGAGAAAAAGGCGGACAAAGACTAGTGAAAAAACAGTGAGGGCTGTATCTGACTCTTCCTTTCTCCTAATAGTGTCTCCTTCTAATATGATATACTATATCCTGAGAGCAAGGATATTGTGAAACATCCATCAGGCCATGGTACAGATAGGAATTAGGAAAAGGCATATTAATACTGTGCTGTATAGGTTGGAACCTGCTTTACAGACCTGCTTAAACACAGCTCAGCCTACTTAACAAGGTGGTAAGTGTTCCTTGCCATACCACAGTGAGACTTTTTTAGTGGTCATATTTCACTCATACAAGTAAGAAAAGAACGAGTCGTGAGTCATTTCATAACAACTCTGCAGAAATTAGTTCAACACTATGGCTGTGGGAAAACTTAGCTGGATTGTCAGAGCACAGAGGAACAAGGAGAGAGAGTCCAAAAATCATCAGTAAGAAGCAGAGAGTAAAAAGGATAGAGCTTGTGTAAACAGGAAGCAAAGGAAGTCTTGCATTTCACCCTGACCATAGTGTCTAATTGCTATGGATAAGAAAAATTAAACAATTCCTTTCATGCTACCTATGTGCATAACCAAGTAGCTGTTGTACTCTGCATGCCCTCTTGTCGACCTAAATCCACCTTGCTACAGTCCTGTGACTGCATTATCTCTTCCACACAAGCCACTGACTAAGCCCAGAACTATGGTAGACTCCTGTGGCAGAATTTTAGGCAGCTCATCTGAGTTTGGTCAGGAGTTCATCAGTAAAACTTAGTGACTTTATGCTTGCTTTCTTCTAGAGTTTTTTTATCAAAGACTCTCAGCTAGTAGCTCAATTCAGAAACAGTCAACATAAGGAGCTCCTTAGGGAAAGTATTCCTTTTTTTTTTTCTAATTCCTTGAGTAGACCCTAGTGCAAAGTCTAGTCTGCAAAACAGCTGCTGGCCAAGAGTTAAAAAATTATTGTATCTACTTCCTTAAGAGACAGGCTATTCCAGATCTCCTAGTACTTATGAAATCTATTAAATCTATTTCTGTGTGGCTGGCACTAGCATCAATCATTGCAAGTTTCTCAGCAAAAGTTGCTGAGCAGTCAGTGTGTGCAAACCAACAGGGAAGTCTTCAGTATGGTTCAGGATAGCTTCAGTATAGCTCTCCCTTAGCACGCATGGAAAAGTCGAGACCTTTTAATACCTGCAGGTATTAAATCTAATATGAACCTAATACCTGGTCAGCTGATCCAGACATTAATTTGATGTAGCAAAGAAGTAGCATATGAATAACTAGATGGAAAACCTTATTTCAAAAAAAAAGGAAAAATTAAGAAATCTCCTTCAAAAAATATTCTGCAAAGTAATAGTAAGTAAGTGTAAAAACATTTCATTGTCATTGCTTTCAAAACCTTTAGAAAACCTTTTTTAAATATTGAAGGAAATTCAAAACAATTACTTAAAAAATTGTTTTGAATTTGCAAAGCAAAATTTTTTTCTCCATCATTAAAACATTTAATCTAGCATTTTTATCCTGTCACTTTTCTTTAAAATTGATATCCTTTTCAATTTAAACAAAAACAATATATTTGGGGAAGAAAAATCAATCTTATTTAATAACAACTGAATTCCTCATCCAAGCTTTCCAGGAACTTCAATATTTTCTTTCCTCTTTTTATTGTGCAGCAAACTCTGAAATGAGACAGAGTGCTGGAGATCCATCTGTAATCTAAAAAGCTTTTGGGTGTGCAAGACAGCTCTTCTTTGGCTGTCATGACTGCAGGTTTTTCTCAGTGAAGGCAGTTCCCATCCCCTCCTGTAGTCAGACTCAAGACTATTCACCCAGAACAGCCAAAACAGGCTCTGACAGCTTACAGCAATTACAGCATTTTGAAGTGTGTGGTAATTGAGTCATTATGATCAGGCTGCAACAATCACAAGAAGGAAAAAATTCTTATAATAGCTCAGATGGTAACTGCTTGCATATTTTCTTCAGTCTGTATCAGTTATGAAAACGGAAGAGCACTTGATGATTAGGTGGAATGCCTTCCTTCCAACAGAACCATTCAGGTACCACTTGTATCTATGCAATGCCATAGAAACAAAAAGTTGATGTCATCCTGATCTAAATGGCTACAAAAGTGTGACCACATCTTCCAGTACTTCCAGTTCTACGCTGCACTACGGAGAACTGTCAGTCTCAACAGTTTTTTTGGCTCGTCTGGTAAGTTTGCTTCAGCCTGAACTCTAAACATAAATATAATTAAGTGTCAGCAGCAACTTTAAGCAGTTTTTGGTTATGGAAATGGCAAAGGGCTGTTTATAACTAATCAGGCAACTCCTAGATTCATCTGTCAGCTGTGACTCGCGGACATTTGCCAGAAGAGTCTTCATTCATTCATGATGAGGCAAACAATTGCACCTTTTCTTTCAAAGCCAATTTTGTTATTGTCTGCAAATGCAAATCTTGCTATTTTATTTACAAGTAACCAAACCTTCCTGTTCTGCAAAAGCAGTTACTTTACAGGAAGTAACAGTATCAGAAGTTTCTTGGCATTTGGACTTACTAAAAAACCAAAACCAGCAAAACAGCGTCAAATGGAAAGGTCTAAAAACATCTGTGTCTGAGCTAGCTGATCTCTGAACTGCCCATCAATAAGAAATAATCTATTTATGTGACCATATCTGAGTTGATATGAGGATATGCAGAAGTGCTCTGTCCTTCTAGGGAGAGGTAGGACCATTAGTCCCATGGTTACCAGATCTGCACTGTGCAGAATAGCAGGTTTGTTCCCTCATTTGTGAGAAAGAACTTACAGAATATATGGTGAATTGCTGACTATCTTGGTTCCTTCTTCATCTTAGTTTATTTCTGTTTCTTCTGCATTTCAGAAGAAAGCAGAAATTAATGCTTTCTTTTTCCAGTGATGGTTCTTTTTATTCTCCTTCACAGTCTCAGGGAGCATTATATGAAAACCAGACATTTGACACCTTTCTCAAGGTGGTAAAACTGTGGTCTACCTATTTGTTGCAACTGAAAAGGTTCTTCTGCTTATGTTCACAGTTGTGAGGAGCTACCACTCAAGTGAGTTGCTTCAAGCTTTCATTACATTTTAGTAAAGTACTAGAAGTACCGCTCAGTCCTTTTCACTGCTTGTCCACATGATCAAACATATCCTAATATTTTCAAGCCCATTTCTGCCAGATGCAGTCTGAGCAGAATGCTCTGGGAGCATCTGCCAGATGCTCCCAGTCTAGAGCACTGGGAGAGGAGTGTAATTACAAGTCACACATCCTAAAGGTATGCTAATAATGTTAACACTTGTAAAGGTTGCCAGTAACTGGCAGTCAGGTAAAACTAGTTTACTCCAATTTTTCCCTCTGACCAGATCAGTGTCTTCGCTACCGCAAAGGATCTGTGGTATAAGAAATGCTAGAATTAGTGGACACCTGGACAAATAAAATCTTTACATCTGTAAAGTGACATTTTGTCTTTTAAACTTCTTGGAGTTCTCTGCAGGGTTTAGTTGTGCCATGTGGGTTAATGTAATCCAGCTGACATGGTTCACTTGGATATCCAGAAACTTTCTGGCAAAGACTCTCACCATAAGCTTTAAAGGAAACTAAGTGGAAGGTTCTGGCACAGATAAGTAACTGGTTAAGAGTTAGGGTACAGGAGCAAATATGAAGCTGCAAAAACATAAGAAAGTCACTAGCAGAGTACCATAGGGGTGTCTTTGCTGGCATCCACATTAATTAACAGACCCAGAAAGTATCTGGAAAAGCAGCAGAAGAGTACAGACAAAGTTTGTTGATGATGGAAAGCTCCTCCAGACAGTAGATACCTTGAAGGCAAAGTGCAAAGAACAGAAAAATGAATCTCATAAGACAGAGTGACTGGGCAATAAAATAACAAATAAAATTCAACATAGATAAGTATGACAGTGCCCTGAGTGCACTAAAAGCCCTTAATTGGCTTTCAGTTCTTGCTGAACATATGCTGTAGGTGTATCTGTCTCTGGCCTTTGTCTCTAGCTGCTCCTGACACGACTTCCTGCACAGACCCTGGGCCTACTTCTTCACCTCACCCTGTCTACTAAACCAGCTGAGACATGGTGAGACTGTGCCCAGTCAGTGAGAACTCTGTGCTGGAGTCAGCCTGGCTTCCAGATCCTCCTCCATCATGGACAACCCAGCTCCTACTGCTCCCAGCCAGGTGACAGCTGGGTATCCCAGCCTGGGTTCAATGAAGCTGTTGAGCCACAGGCAGAAAATGCATAGGTGTGGGTCCGAGGTGGGGATGGTCAGGGCACGAGAGGGAGTAGTCAGGTACTTTTCAAGATGGGAAAGAGATGATGTAATGAGACCTGACAAAGGTCTACAAAAGGTCTTTGGGGGACAGGGAAAAGAGAGATAGGGAGTACCTGCTCACTGTTTTCACTTGGTGACCCCATGTTATAGAAGCCGGGTTCAAAGTAAGGAGAACAAGGTGATTCTTCATGCAGTGGGAAGTAGACACATGGCACTCCCTGCCTGAGGACAACTGTGGATGTGCAAGTTCAAAGGGAGAGTGGGCAACTAGTTGGCAGAAATCCATTACAGACTACTAAAAAGGCAAGCCACACCAGCCTCAGTGAGATTTGCCTTCCCCAAATGGAAACAGTTGAAGACTGGGAGAGTTTTGAGGTGAAGCATCATGTACACAGGCCTTGTTTTAACTCTTCTGTTCCAGGTGCTCATCTATAAACACTGGGCTGCTCTGACCCCTGGCTTCAACCAGTAATAGACCTACTTCTGCTCCAAGGGCAGATGGGCATCAGGACCTTGTCCACAGTTACAGGAAAATTAAATTATTTGATGACCTGTAATCTGAAAACTTTCACAGTTATTAAACATGTCATAATTTCTGGAAGACTCATTTGTCTTACCACTGGCTACATGTCTGGAGGGTAAGAAAAACACCCTTAGTTCTAAAGGAAATCCTTTTTCAAATCTGATGTCTTAAGGATTACAATCCTTGTTCTTTTTGAGGATGTTGGCACCAAAGGCACTAAGGAAGCCGGGGGATGGTTGGCACTGCATGCCAGTTCCAGTCTTTCATCTAGCAGAATATCTTCACATCAAAGATATCCTACCCTTTACTGAATATATTTATTTATTTATTTACTTATTTGTTGCTGAAGAATTAGGAATCTTTCCACAAAGCTCTGGGCACCCTGCCATTACTTCAGATACACAAAGATTCTATGTGTTTCAGAGAACCCCACTTCCTAGCAAAATGCCACCTTCGTTCAAACCTCAGTCCACACAGGACCTACTCATCCAAACTCCAACACTCCCGAAGTGCTCCTCCAGAAACTAACACTGCAGAAGTGAAAGACTGAACATCTTTTCTCTAGATAGATATTTTCTTGTCACTGTTTTGCTAAGCGTAACATTGAATCCTCTATTCCAAACGCCAAGTGTTTTGTTTTCTTTTTCCAACAGCATGACACAAATCAATCATCAATAAACTAATAATTACAGTGCCTTAAAACAAACAAACACACAAAAAAGCAAACAAGCAAGCAAAACAATCCCCAAAACCCAAAAAACACACCAAACCAAACCACACCCATGCACAGTATCATCCTAGAGAGAATACTGGAAAAGATGGAGAAACAATATTTTTCAAATGCGCAACCAGAAATACCCATGAAATAAAAAATCAAAGGGAATTTTTTTTTTTTCAAGTGGTAGGAGCATGTGGGAAGTACCTGGAATACCTCTATGTTCTGGTGTTACTTAGGTCGTGCAGGACCAGGTTGCTGTTGACCTAACTGCTGGATCACTCAAAGGATGCAATAAATAATAAAATTAAAAAGAAAGGTCTTCTAAGCAAATTGCTTCACAGGGAAGTAGTTTGATTACTCCAATCACTGTCAATTTCAGCTTTCTTAAACTGTCTCAAAAATATAGTGGAGAACATCTCAATTAAGTGAATATGAGTGAAACAAGAAAAATCAGTAAATTATATTTTGTTAACAAGACTTTCTGCTCTGCATATGGGATACATTAAAATTCTAGCTCAGCATCTTGAAGAGTAATTATATTTTTATCTACATATACACAGTCATCTCAACAATATAAACTCCTCCCAGAAACATTCAGACACCACTAGGATTGTACAATCAAGGACTACTGAAGTTAGGAAATGCCACAGTTAACCTTCCTCTGGCCTTTGTGCATAGATAATTGAAAAAAAACCCACCTCAATTACATAACCACATACTCATTTTGGATCTCATTTAGTTCACAGGAAGGACAAAACACATGAAATAAGCAACTTTGCAGTATCCTGCTTTACCTCAATTCTTCAAAGTGTTACCCTCAGCCTTGAAGCAATTCCAGACCTCTCCTAAGACATAAACACTGATTTCCTCACGAGCTTTTCTCTGGTGTTCATTAGTATAACATTTGGACATTTCTTCAACAGTTATTTTAATTAAAAACTTACAATATTACTGTGAGGGAAGAAGTATTCTTAAATTCACTTTACAGAAGTGTAGTTGGGGAATACCAAGACCAGAAGAATCTTTTTATGCTAGGTATCTCATTTCAGACACACAGGACCTAACTTACTTGTGATTTCCAGCATTATACAGAGGTTAATATAGTTAAATACAGTTCCTCTTCACTTCAGCTGCAATTACAGATGCAAATCATTCTATAGGTTTAAATTAGGCACAGAAAATGAGACTCATTGAAGACAGCCATGAAATTCATTTGCTTAGCCACCCCTAGCAGAAAAGAGCCAGAGACAGTATTCAGTTTTCTAATATAGCCTTCAGCCACCCTAGCCATGAGATCTTCTTGTAATCCAGTACCTCATTTAGTATACATATTTTACCTCTGGCCACAGTTTAAGCAAAGACCTTAAAACCTGTTTTCAGCCTCATACCATGTCTGCTCTGTCCAAAGCTGGAGGCCAATGACAAAAAGTAGGTGGCTTTGTAATAAAAACTGCATTATCACCGTGGATGTGAAAATGGAAAAATCCATAGGCAACCTGAATTCTTCCATTCTGTTATTTCCAAATTACTGAATTGACAGCTTTCTAGCCTTAATGCGTTCTTTAAATTGTTTTCTTCTGTTATTTAAAATAAGTCAAATTTGAAAACCACCCTTGTGTTAAAGTCAAAGGAAACCTACCCCGCTCGTCTACCACACAGGTATCTGATACTGCAACTGAATTAGCAAGTGCTGATTCTAGATTATCGTTCTCTATTTCACTAGCTGAATCCCAAGCTTTTTCCTCACCTCCACATAAGACAGGAAATGATGAGAAAGTAAAAATATATAAATGTCTTACTGTCTGTCAGAATTGGTGTGATTGAAGGGTTGTGTTACTTTAAAGCAGTAACAGACAAGTAAGAGACATTTAAAAGCATGTGACATTTCAGAAATAAACATACTGTGTCATAATTAGAAAAGACAGATTACAGGGATATGGCAATATTTGTGTATAATTGGGAGCCTAGATATTTACTCAAACCTCTCTTATTGCTGCTGATAAAAAGGTGCTAACAATTAAAACCATTATTCATTCAAGTCTCATACAGATATATTTTTCCATGACCAAAGCAGCCTTTACTCAAGAACAACTTACTAAAGTGTGGACAAAGGCTCTGTGCTATTGGGCTGGACTTATAAATCTGTCAGCACACACAGGCAGTACAGGAGATCCACCTGCACAATTCAAATAAACACAGTAACATGTATCAAAGTTTAAGTTGCATTTTAAACTTATAATGTTTTAGGATAATTTTTATCAGTCATTTTTATCACATATAATTTATATTATTGTATTTTTAAAGTCGTGTTCGAGAATAAGTCAAGTAACTTTATTTATAGCAGTAGGCAAGCACAGGTAATGGTCAATCCTACCTCCAAACAATGTATCTCCGGTGAGATATGATAATGCTAACTAGTATTAGTTTACTTATGAAACTTCATACTATATGGAGAAAAATTAACCATTTTACTATTATTACTATGTAACATTTATATTATTATGATATTATTACTTCAAGGGCACAACCCTCTTGGAGTAGCTTATAAAAATAGATCAGGCAAATTATTAACCTTAATGAAAACTTTGTATGTGTAATACATACCATAACCCCAAGAAAGGTCCCTAAGGGAACATATTCACTAGATCATTGTTTAGACTGGGTGTATCGGTCTTCAGTGTTTTTCATAATTGTTGACAAATTGGTAAGCATAGCCCAACACTGATATCTAATGGTGCAGAATGTCTCCTTGCATTTGAAGTAACTTGCTCTTGAATGTATAGACTACCTCGGCCATACAAAGTCTACCTGCATAGCATTTGACTATCATGACATTTGTTACCACTGGTACTTGTATACATACCTCTAAGTCTACACTCTGAGGCTGTAATTATTATGAGGAATGATATAAAAGGAATAATGGGGACTGTTGATGAGAACTGTTGTGAGGGCCAGTACAAAATACTGAACCACAAATACGAAGACAATTAAATTATGACAAACTGCAAAGAACAAACTGCAAGCACCACAGAAGAGCTTCTCTGCACGAAACAAAAAGTTTCACCAACTGCTATTAAGTAATTTATTTTTGTGACTCACAGCATTCATGTGTTCATGACCAGATTCTAGTTTAAGACTTTCCTTTGTTTTTACACTATGTAACATTACTTTCCATTCTGCTGTCATTGTATCATTTCTGATATTGTATTCTGTAAAGGAAAACTAACAGAAACCTAATGTGAAATACTACAAATTGCTAAGAGACTAGATTTTTTTTTTAAGTTTGGCTTGATCCCTGCTAATAGAAGATGTTTCTTCAGATTTTGACATATTTCAAGTGAATAAACACAGTAGTTGATTAAGATAAGCATTGGAGACCTCACCCGAAAGATTAAAACTCTGGCCAGGCTGAGCTGTCTTCTCATTAGAAACAGAAACTACAGTAAAATATGAGGAAAGCTCAAAAACTCATGCCACTATAATCAAAAGCAATCCACTTCAAGGGGAAAAAGAAAGCTTTCCTCTGCATGTTAGGATTAAAAAGCAGTCAGATTATGGATGGATGGGTGGGTAGAAACAAGAGTGGATGTCTGGATTCTTATGATATTTTAAATGACTCTGCCAGTTACTGAACAATTCCCAACCAGATGCAGTAAACCTAACTGAAAAAGAAGATGATACATCAAAAATGCTGGCTTCTCCTTGGCTTAGTTTTTGAGTGCTGAGAATGTTATTTCTCACCAAATCTCAGAATCAGAGGTTCTCTGACTCCTGCAAATGTTACTGTGTCCTGCACAAAGCATGAAAAGTGCTGGAAGAAAAATTCAGTAATATTCCTTTCAGAAGAGATTGTGCATCTGAGTTTTTTGCTGGAGCTCAAGTCAGTTCTTAAGTACCAAGAAGGGATTCACATGACATGGGGATTACACAGACAAAAAGCAGAATACAAAAACCTCTTCCATTTCACTGGGTGAGATCACAGTAATCTGCAGACAAACCCCACAAGTTACAGCATATAATCACTGGCAAGTGTACATAGCAACTCTTTTTAGAGTTCTTTAAGCCTTTTTCCTTTGTGAACAGCAATGATGCAGCACCACATAAGTTAAATCTTTAAAGGCACGGGGCACAACTTTGGCTTCCTCTGACATAGGAACACTGTTTGGCTAAGACATGAACTTCCAAGTAGTTTCTATTTGGACATCTGGGAAGGGATTTTCCAAAGAGCTCCACGGTGATGTACCTCTGCACTTATTCAAAGATAGCATTGACTTTGGTGGGACCCAGTAAAATTAATGATACATAATCCAGTTAAAATGGAAAAACGACCAGACCATACACAGCAGAACATTCACTGAAGAGTTTTCTTATATCTTATTCCAGAAGTTGTGCAAAAATATTTCAAGGTTAAAGCATATTTGTCTCAATTTCACCACTCTTAAGCACAAAAAAGCAAATTGCACAATTGTTGTGAGATTCTTTCATTATTTTTTCAATCATACTATTACTAAGTTTTTTTCCTTTTTTGGAAAAAAATCTCTATTTAAGAAAATTCGTTCTTTTAAGAAAACATACTGAAATTTTAAAATGAACATAATTTTCTCCTTCAAATTCAGAGTATTTATTACATCAGAAAACTGATTAAGATGATAAAGCAAGATAAATGTTTTGAAAACAACAGCTTTAAAAACTGGACTCTTCTCAGCTACATATCTGATACATTCCATTGCTATGATGTGCTATTCAGAAAAGTTTTATGCAGCCAAGCATTTTTTTTCCAAATAGAACAACTTCAGATACTTTTGTTGAAGGTAAGAGTCAAAGCAGTCAGTAACTACAGGAGTTGCCTGAAAAAGGATACTTCTATCACAGACATCAACATTGCTGAAAATGAGAGGAAGAAAACCACCTAAACCAAAAGACAACCGACTATGCCAGATATTATTTGCAGGTAACTTCTAAGTTGCCAGTGTTTGGCAAGACATTTAAAAATTGCTCATTTGGTACTACCCACATGTGAAAAATCTGAACATTTAATTAGAGGAAAGGACTGTATACACAGAGAGATGTTTGCCTTTTTAATCCTCAGTACTATCTTATGATTGCCATGTGCCACCAGAAGGAGAAATTTATTATTCTACCAATGCGACGTCTTTCTTTTTGACTTCCATCAAGACCCTTCCAAGAATGCAGAAGGGTTAAAAGCAATTCACTTGTAAAGCAGTGAAGTAATCACTTAACAGAAAAGCAATTCCTCATATGCAGAGACAGATAGAGGGAAGCCCTGACAGGTAGCATTTCTGATATACATGCCTTTGCCAGTTCCAATGGCAATATCTGAACAGAAGCACACCCAATCCAAAATAAGATCAAAATACTAGACATCATGGAAACAGTATACTCCCAAAATCTGACAGGTCAAAGAAAAAATCCTATGCTTTATAAACTACTTACATGATAAACTGTAACCAGAGCAGCTGGCTCACACAGTATATTTGAGGTACCAGGCTTACCCATGTGAGGGAGAGGGTTCATTATTTTTATTGTTACATTTCCTTTAAATATCTTTATCAGTCAAACAATTTTTGTTTTTGAAAAGCCCCACAACCTGTAACTCACTGTACGAATGATGCCTTTTTTCAACACCAACATTTGCCCTTTTATTTTTGTGTGTATATTAAATACATACTTGAAAAATAATGGTTCTCTAAACCAAAGTTAAAATCCAATATGAGTTGAACACCATTTGGGTGATTTGTTGTTCAAAACATTGGATAGGTGGGCACCCACACTCAGTACAAAATCTCTCAGTTATTCTAGATTTCATTACAAAAGACATATTACCGGTGTTCCTTTGTGTATTTCTAACAACTCATCAGTCAAGATGATTTCAGGATTCTCTGTATGCTCTCAGTTTCTGTAAAGTGCAGTATAATATATGACTAACACACTTTGGAAGTGGAAGATATTTAGACAGAATCAGAAGAAAAAAACCACTAAAATATTCAAAATTTAAACCTGCTTAGAGACCTTTCCTGTAAATTGAAGACAATGAGAAAAACCAGTTGTCCTCACAACACAAGAACAAATGTCACAGAGGACTGGGTCACTTGTACAAATGCCTCTGTGATAACTTCAACCATGAGGTCTTTTTCTCCACCTAAATAGCAAGTTCTGATTAAAAAATGCCTTCAGCTTCATAGTATGGATTTCTCACTGAACAGCTCTTAATTAAAAGAGCTGTGAGAAGCCAGAGCATGCATCCGAACAAAACAAACACTGTTCAAGATAGGGAGTCACAGTTTTCTGGCTGACACCCATTAAGAAGCATATTCATGAGGGAAAAAGCTGGAATTGGGAAAACCTCTGATTGCTTTGTATCCTTTCAAAAATTAGGTTAGCTGTGTGACAATCTTTTCATGGATTTACCCTATGTTCTGCAAGAGCTAACTCTTGCAGATATTTAGCCCTGGAAAAAAAAGCAGCTGTTTTACAATGTACTGGGAGACAGTTGGACTACTTTGGGGATATCCAGAAGAAAAATGGTTTCAAGAATAGGAACTAACTTTTTGTCACTCTTTAATTGAGTAAAATATTTTCCAACACATGTTTTTTCAGTCTACAAGAACTTTCAAAAAATAAGTTCTCTGAAAATATGCCATGCTGACATTTCTATACAATATTAAGTATCTTGCATCTTAATAGATATAGCTGCAGTTTTAGAGCATTACACAATCTGAGTTACCACCGTGGTGGCCTCGATTGTCAAATTTGACTATTTGCAACACTGGAATTTGAACAAACCAGTAAATAACTGAAAAGATATTCAGAAATTGCTGAAAAGGAAATTCACAAAATGGGAATTGGTAAACATGTTTGGGGGCTGAAATCTTGAGGACAATTAGCAAAATAGTTTCCAGCCAACAAATTGAAAACAGTCAGCATACTGTTCATGTGGCTGTAGTCTCAGACAGTAGGGTAAAAAACTCAAAAAACCCCCTACGACATGGAAGATTAAAATTACAACATGAAAGATGATAATAATGGAGCACAAGTTCATAGTGGTACCAAAAAATTGTGACTGGAGTTGTGTTTAGGGCGGAAATTGGCTTGATCTTTCAAGAGAAGGCAAACAAAATTAACTACTGGAGGCCAGACTACATAAGCAGTCCTGTAACTATGAATTATACACTTAATTTTCCTGTACTGCAGCAAGAGTTAGAGCTTAGTCTGTCATTTACAGGAACTGAGCAGACCAAGAAGCACTGAACCCAGACAAAACAAGAGGTGTTTCTGGAAGTCCTCCCTTCCCTTGATATGGGAATTTATATTTTGGTTCAATGTATCACTGTAAGGGATGTACTTCTTTGATGCAACTTACCATTATTATACTATTATTTTCATTAGTTCTGTAGAAAATGTTTACAGTATATAGCTAAAATACTTTATTTTTCTCTCATAGGAGAGATACTTTTCCCTTCCATGATGACAAGAAAAAATTTGGAAACAGTACAGGTAAGTTATTTAATCAGAGGTAATTCATACACAATCTTAACAAGGAATGTACATTTTTAGGTGAGTTTTCTTATATCATAGTATCTTACTAAATTGTAGCTACAAGCCCATGATTTTTTTCCATATTCTTGAAAAATAGAAGTCATACATACTTTTCTTCATTTTAGTATTGTATATCTATCTCAGACATTTCTGTGCTGTGGTTGTATAAAAATGCAAATTTTAACATTTTATTATCAGGGAGTGATAACTGAGGCCTTGATTTAGTTAGCTGCATGTTACACCTTGTGTAAATCACTTAAGCAATCTCATTAAGTAACCAAATCCTATATTCTAGCAAAACAATCATTGACATAGCAATAGGCATCTCAAATCTGCAAGATCAGCTCTTCTGATTGAGAAATGCTGACTTTACAGTGGTAATCACTCACTTCTAAAAGGTCCACTGGGATATTAAATCAACCATTTTAATTACTCAGTATTAATTGTGATGCATATTGAAATGTGCATCACACGATTGCTAGACTCGTATGTGGGGAACTTTTATCTGGAAAGCTTCTATTCCTAATCAACACCTTCACTTCATGATGCAACACTTGTCCCATTACTAATACATGCTAGAAAAAAGTGACATTCTCAAAGACTTCAGTCCTTTAGTAAGAGAGAAACACATTTTGCTCTAAAATGTTCATTCACATTATTGAGAGGAACTGACAAATAGCATAAAGAATAATTTTTGTTTAAAATAATAACCTTTATCAAGGGCAGCCTTTTGTAAAGCATAGTCACAAGTTATCTTGGGGCTACTGTTGGATATACCACTCAGGTAGGTACTTTTATTATCTTCTGTCATAGACAAACATCCAAAATGTTGTTGGCTATGTTTTTAATTTCTAACAGTGAACAGAAAAAAATGAGTCAAAAATAATTTATAAATGGATTCTGAAATCCTACAGGTCATAAAGACTGGACCTTCAGTGCCAGATTGTTCTTTCTTTAAAGGTATACTCTTTATGGAAAGGTAAATTATTTAGCCTGTGTTCTAATAAAGGAGTGCAGAGACCCTGTATGATGAGGTCCCCGTCAGCCTTGAAATTCTGTGATGTTTGAGTGTATTCCATGTGGATTTAGCTATCAGTGCATATCAGAGGAGGGGGAAAAATCACCGTGTTTTTAAGGCAATATTGTTATGGTTACTGTAAGGAGGTCAAAACTCTTTAGGGAAAAGAATTATCAACACCATAAAAAATAATAGCTGAAAAAAGTAAACAGAGGTAATGAGAGGCAGGTTCCTGTGACATTCATTCCAATAGTAATTTACTTTTACATTAACAAATTGTCAACTAGGGGAAATACAAGAAAGCCAACTAGCAATTTTTTCTCTGCAAGGTTTGTATGAACAGAAATTCTAAACACATGCCTCAAGCCAGGAAAAAGGGAGATATTAAACAGAACATGAAGAGGATTGCTTTTCATATGTTTTGCTTAAGCTAAATTAAAATATAAAAGAAGACTGACAGAGAAAAGAGAAAGAATAAAAATACTTGAGAACTATTCATTAAATACACAGATTCCTTCTGACTAATCTCCCAATTACTTATGATGTATGTATGCCTATGTAAGGAAAGAGACTACCAGACTGAACATTTTTTCAAACTTTTTAGGTTTCCTGAGTTTTTCCATAGCTTTCAGAAACATGAATTTCCATACTTGAGTCAGGGATGGCATTCTCAGTCACATTTACCCTACTCAGCTGTTGCTGTACCTATGCACACCTGTTCCCACCTGTGGAATGCCATGAAAGAAGCTTCACAAAGCACCAGTAATAGTGTTATAAAATCATTCCTTGCTGTACGCGAGGATGGTGCTGACTGACAGGGTTAATGCCTTGGCACTTCGGTTCTTGCTGTGCACATGGTAAGAAAGAGGAAGATAAGGGAATGTGCTGACAACCATTTCATCATTTGCTCAGTGATAGGATCTTTGGCCCCTGTCTGGGGTACACAGCTTGAGACCTGTGGTGAAAAAACACACTTCCTGACTTGGCTGCTCCAGATAAAACCCAATCCATTTTCATGGATGGCAACGTCACTAACTCTTGCTGCTAGGGCTGGTGGCATGAGCAATACTTCCCACCATACTGACTTCCCATCTCTTATTAGGCTGTTGAACCCACAGGTTCAATCTGAAATACTTGCATAAACGAGGGAGGATTTTAATCCCTCCTTTATCAACATAGGCCCAATTAAGGAGCACAATAGACAGAGATGATCTGATATTGGGATCATCATCAGCCGTGTGGGTGAAGGACCTGCTTTCAGATTTATTCTTTTTTCTAACCTCTCCTTCTTGATAAATTAAATATAGCACAAAATTTTGCTTTGAATCACCACTAAAATTAAAATTTCAAGGCTTGTAATAGAATTGAAACTACTCTTTGGTGAACTTCTAGGAACTGATTAAACCCTTTTGGGAACATGGAAATGTGATTACAGACATCAGTGCACTTTACCAATAGATGACCAAAATAACAAATCCTCACCCTGGCATTAGCTACAGTCATAGCAATTCTATGATAACATCATTTTGGGGCATAAGAAATAGTATAGTAAGAATTACAAATGTCCTTATGGCTTTACTAAGATAAATACTTTCCACATTCTGAATAAAACTAAACATGGTTGCACAGCAGTCAACATTTGAAATGTCTACTGACTCTTACGTAATTACATGTTTATTAATGACATAAGAAGGTAAAAACTCTTATGAGGATGTGATCTCCTCAAATGTTCAAGTGTTCAAAACTTTGAAAGTCTAATACTGACAAGACACTTGAAAATTAGACTGGAAAGTAATTATGCAAACTGGAATCTGATTTAAGGTCACTGAGAAAACTCCAGTTCTTCTCCTGGGTTACCAGAGAGAGCACAGACAACTCCAAAAGATAGTACAATGTTAAAACATTAGATATTTTGCTATGACAACTGAAAAGTGAAAAGCAAGGGGGGACTAAACTGTGAGGCTATACACACCCGAAACAACTGATTTTTACTTTCTGTAGTGAACTGCTGCTTCCTTATGTGAGATAAAAATGAGGCCACTGCAACAGAACAAACACCAACACAAATTTTAGGCAGAGTAAAACCACTGTCATATTCTGAGAAGTGCAGTTTCCAAAGGATCTCCTCATTTCCCAGATTTTTAACCAAAATAGATTCTACAGGGCAACGATTACGGAAGCACTATAGAAATAGGGAAGTTTGGAAATTATCTAACGTATTTCTTGGCCCCAAGGAAAGAGGAATGTAGATTTAAACCATTTCTGGCAGATATTACTATACATTCCCAAGAACTGAGATTCCCCAGTCTTTCTTGGCAGTCTATTCCTCTAAACCTTTTGATGAGATGCCCTCCCTTCATTTACCTTGCTGTAATTTAGGCCTATTCTTTTTTTCCCTTCCAACTGCCCAGAAAGATCAGTCTATCCCTTTCCACTGCAGTTATCTCTTTAAATAATCTCAATTTTTATGCATTCCCCCCTCTGACTACTCTAGACCAAAAAATCTTAGTTCTTTCAGTCTGCCTTCATTAGTTATGTTTTCCACAACTCTGTTCACTCTTGTTGTTCTCTTCTGGGCTCTCTAAAACCAATGAAATGTACGTAGAAACAAAAAGTTAGGAATGTCTGAATGTGATATAAAAGCAGATTTAACTAATTCTGTTTAAAACATCCTCATTCTAACATCTCAGCTTCTATACAGTCCTTTCACTGGAAGACATGTAAGCTGTTTACAACGGAGGTGAGATATACACTCATCACGGGGAAACTGAGGCACAGTTAAATGACTCACATAAGGCCATCAGAGACATCTGCCCCAGAGAGGAACGGAAACTTGTCAAGTTACTAACTGAACTGTGCTGTAACTTCACCCTGTGTCACAACACATGATGTTAAGCCAGTCTGCCAAAACAGTTATGGCTGCTGAGATTTTAAGTAGCATGTTATATTTTTATAAATTATTTTCATTTTAATAATTCCTTTGTGTTCTTCTATTTCAAGTGTCACAGTCCATCCATTGATTCCTTTGAGGTACCAGACCTATATTTCAGGATTGCACTTTTGCTGCACCTGCTTGTCAGGACCTTACTTATCAATTTGTGGCTAAACATTGTTTCCACAGACCATCCCACTCCCATTCTAAATTTTCTGCGGCGTAATCCTTCTCCTAACCTTTGTTTCTGAAAGCAGGCCAAGTGCTGTAGTTTTTCTCAAGGTAAACTATAAAATTATTACTTCTGCATTTTTCCATGTCACAGTGCGACTGATATCCTTATGAATAGCCCCTTAAATAATCCATAAAACCTAGACCTGATGATCTTAATCCTCGCTTGTATGTAACCTCCTCTAGGCAAAGCTTAATAAGCCCCAAAAGCTTTCTAAGCTTACAGCTCACTAGAGAGGCTGGATGAATGTCAGGCTTCATGATATTTCTACTGTAACTTTAGCAAAGCTTAAGCTGCCAGAGAGATTATGAATACCATATAAATCCACAGTCAAAGTGACCAATACCTTTTAAGAATAGGAAATAAAAAATGCAGGAGCAACAGTGTTTCCCACTTTGTGTGCCTTGCTCTATTAAAAAAAGCAGATGAAAATACTCCATTTTTCAACATAACCTATGCTTTTACATCAACGTAAAAAGAAATATGAATCCTGGGGGTCTACAGGCAAGCACTGCCAAGTGACAGGTTCCTGTAAAGGTAAATGTCTCATTTCATTTCAGTTGAGTATTAACAGCAGACTACCTACTTCACTGATGAACAGCAAACATTTGTCTATTGAATGTGGGCATTTCCAGGGTACCTTATTTATCTACTTATCATTCAGGCATATAGGGAAGTATCTTTTGCATTTATTGAAAGGTTTGAAGATTTCAAATCTGTTCCTGTGGAGTCAAGAAAGGAAAAGCCCCCACAGGGATGCACTTGAGATGTAAAAGACTCAGGTTCAGGTCTTTGCTCTGATTTCCATCAGAGACCTGGTTCTGAGTTTCCTACATGCCAAGCTAGTGCCTGAGAAAAAAGCATGAACAGTTAGAGGCTGGAACACTTTGTCTGCTTTTACCAATCCAATGACACCAACCATTTTATTGCTGAAGTGGTTAGCCAGGGGCATATATGATTTCCTAAAAACACATCTTGGAGTTTGGTACAGGTCTTTTCACCCAGCTACTTGTTCAGTACCAGCACAGCTAGCGATGGCATGCTGTGATTAGCTGAATGCACAGGTGAGCCTGTGGTTGGCTTCCTCTGTCCTCACAGCACACTGGCCTGGACCTTCTGCCTCACGGGACTTAGGCTTGCCGTGTCACCTGCACTTTCAATAACTCAACTGTTATCAAGAGGAATTAGCAAAGGCTAATAATCTTTGGGTCTTAATGTTCTAGTCACCAGATAACAGACCACAGGACATGTAAATTAGATCAGGTTTTGCTGATTTACTTTATGCTAAAGATGGCAGCTGCATGGCCCAGGATCACCAGGACACAAAATCTGCCAACCAATGGAGTCACAGGTGAGAGCAAATCCCAGGTATTCTTCTGGCTACCCAATTTAATGAAAATGAAAAACACTAATGAAGTGACATGAATCTGGAAACTGTTACTGCACAGCAACTGCATTGTTTTTTCTCTAAAAAAAAAGTGCGGGTATTAAAAATGTAAAAAAATGCACCTTTTACCTAAAGAAAAAAAAAACATTATCAAAGAAGCTAAAAGCTCTTGCTATATATAAACAATCCTTTTTTCCAATGGCAAGTCTGTAAAAGCAAAACTACTCATCCGATACGGAATCAGCTGAGCATAAGCTGCTCCAAAATTTTCATATGCTCCAGAATAAACTCCAGAGATTTTTTCCAGTAAAGCAGCTGGAGCTCCTAAAATACTTTGCACTCTAGTGGTTAGGACAAGATATTTAGTAAATGAAACCTCTCATTCATATGTTTAAAGAAAACAGTCAGAATGTATTACATTATGTGTGCTGAAGTGTCACCACAGATCAAGATGATGTCAAGTTAAAACTGATTCTTCTTTACAGTGTATTATTATCTCAGATACATATAAATTGCTGAGGAATGTTTCTATTATATGAATCATAAAAACATTTAAAAATAATAAGCACACTACGGTTATTTTACAACTTTGAACTAGAGTGAAGAGTTACTGAATACATAATTTACAAGCACAAACAGTACTGTGGAAAATAGAAGAGCTACATGATTACTCACAGTATTCCAATAATCAGAAGAAATTCAAAAGAGAGAGGCAAGGTAAACACAAAGAAAGGACAGAATGAAAGAATTAAAAAGAAAAAAGCCAAAGGAAAAATTAGTAACAATTAATAACAAGTCACAAAACAAAGCAAGGCAAAATGATAAAAAAACAACAAAAAGAAAATTCAGTGGTAGCAGAACAAGGTATCAAATCACAACTAATTACTATAATGCATAACTTTCATCAAAATCTTATATTGTACATAATTCAGTCATACATAAGCATAATCCTCAGTCATCAAAACATTGGCTCCTAGACCACTTATTTATGCAAGAAGATAAATTGCTGACTTACCTGTTTGCTGCATGCATATAATATATGTGGTAAACAAAATGAGACAGTACTGCAGCTTCCATTTCCAGTGATAGCACCACATTTCACTTACATGAGACATCCTGTGGAGGGGAAAAAAAGCAAGAAAGAATTCAGGGAGTTTTCCAAGAAGACAAGAAAAAGAGGAAAACACTCTTGTTAGTCAAACTAGTAACTAGCAGTAAATAAAGTAGCACTTGAAAATTATGGATGGCCCTAGTATTGCTTAAATGGGGACACAAGTCTGCCAAAAAGGGTCAGAAATTATATTGTCTGGTTCTTAGCAGACAACAAAGTGTAAGACTGGTCAGCATTGGGCTTCTAAGCAGATATATGTGGGTGGTACTTCAGTAAAAGAAACAAGAAGCACAGTCTGAATGAGTTAAAGTGTAGGGTTCTTTTTAAATACTTTTGCTTAATTTACCTAATTTACACATATAAACACATTTATGCTATTTAAATATATATAATACATACATATATAAACTTGGTAGGTGATAATTTGCCTCTGCCCTTAACAAGGCTTTCCATCTTGCAGTGCTAATATTTTGACAGTTACAACATTTTCTGCTGAAAACTTTTATGAAAATCCTGAAACTTTCCTTGCCAAAATCTAGGAGCTCATCTGTGCTGCCAATGAAGTCAGGGACAGCTTTATTATTTAATAAAACAAATGCAATTATATAAAAGTCTCTATCTGTTATAGCTTGAAATTGAAGCTTCCTTTCCCTTGAAGCACACAGGATAATTAATGGCTAAACCAAAATGTTTCCTCCATAGTGGGCAGAAAAGGAAGCAAAAAAGACTTAATAAATTTGGACAGGCCTTTAACCAGGTATCCAAAATGAACGGTGTTCCACTACATTACCATCTCATCTTATTCAACAAGTTAGTGGCAAGTAAAAGGAAGCAACATATAATGAAACACAACACACATTATTTTGACCAACTCCTTCCCCTCCCATTTGGTGATGATAACTGACTTTTATTCAGTAAGATATTATCTACCTATACTGGGAGAAAACTTGTTTGCTCCACGGACACAGCTGTGAAGCCGAGAGTGAAAGCTGGGGGCAAATATAAAACCTATCCCAGTATCAGCTTCTGTTTCTTCCCAAAACAGCAGCTAAACTTAATGCAGCAAGATAAACCACTACAAAGGAACAACTAATGTTTCAGATTAAAAAGTGGTAGTTCATCAAAGCACCCCCCTGGGCCAGACGCCAGTGGGCCCAAGTAAATGGCACTTCAGCAGACTGCTGAAGACTGCAGTCAGTCAGGCTTTCATTTAGTGCAGGGTTACACAGCACAGGTATCTGATTACAAAAGAATTTCAGTTCTTTATGGGTAGTTGTATCAAATTAAGAATCTGAAGCAGACTTATTTTTTCTGAAATACTGTAAAGTCAAACTTAACAAGTGTTGAAGACAAGCACAGAAAACACTGGGCTCTGAAATACAAGAATCTCTTTGATGAAGCCAGACACACAAAGTAACCAGATTATCAAACAATAGAATTATTGTCCTTCAACTTAATATCCAAAATCCCTATTAAAATTTCAGACAAGAGAATGCAGAGGTTTTGAAACCATTACTGTTCAATGTATACAATTCATAAATCCACAGTATTTTAACATTAATTTACAAAACAGAATTTGAACAGAAGTCCTTGTAAGATACAAAACCAGCTGCACACCCATGCAAGCACGTACAACATACGTATGTATTCACAGAGTGGGGAAATGGAAATGTTGAGACTAGCAGCATGACATACCAGAGATACAAGAGAACACTGCTCTTCCTACAGAAGAATTCGCAGGTACTGATGAGCTACATGCCATCCTGCTCCATAATCTATGAATGCAAACGTGTAGAAGCAGTTGCATTACTAGTTTTTGACCATTGCTTTCTTTTGAGCAAGCACAGATACAGTTATCAGACTAGGAAATAGCTGCAAACAACTATTTATTAACTCAGAAAAAATCTGTGTTGGTTTTTATCAAACCAAAACATTGTCTGTATCATCACTTTTGATGTCTCTGTGAACTCAGACAAAGCTTTTGCTCATTTAATAGCTGGGGAATCCAAGACACCAAGTTTGAAATACTCGAAGAAAAATAACATGACAAGCTTCTGCTGCCTAGGTCTGGTGTGAATCTACCCAGTCACATTGCCTTTAGTGCCTTTCTTAAAGAATATGAAATTCTACATTAGTCTGAAATAGGTATTTAATTTGCCCAATTTGCTATTGTTAATGTTCACTTGCATCGCAGTAATGCTTATGAGGCCAGTACTTCATGGTACTCCTTGGTGACAATTTACATTCTGTTTCCTCATCCTTACTTATGAAAGTAGCACAAGTTAAGAAAGATTTCAAGAACATGGATAATCAACAACAGAGCAGAGTATAAATAAGTGCAAACAGTAAGGCAGAAAGTAGGTATAAAGATTTTTCCCCAGAGGAAAAAAAGCTAGATAGTTATACAATTGCTATTAAAAAAATATACACTTCTCCACCAAAATAAATAAACAAATATGTAAACAATACCAAAACTGTCTTCTCTTCTCCACTTACATTTTTTACAGTTGAAGGACAAACCAATTCTCTTTACACTACATCATCTCAGTTGACAAGAAAGGTTTATCAAACTCACACAAGAATGACCACAGGAGAAGCATGCTACCAAAACACTCCACTAATGTGGGTACCATGAGTCAGAACTGTTTCTTTTGGAGAGGATGTTTGAAGAACTATTTTACAAAGCATAACCTCTACCTGAGTGCTACAAATAAGTGAGGAAATCACTTTATTTATATATATGAGATATATATGATATATATTTGATCTTGTGGAGATAAAAAGTCAAAATTCAGAAAACTGACTGCCTACAGCTTTCCACTGTGATGTGTCACACCCTTGTCCACACAAGAAATTGTCAGGGATGGAAGTCAGCTAACATATTGCCAACAAAAAAGCTTCTTGTACAACAAAATCCATCCGTGATATTTTTTAGTGTGACATCCCAGACAATTATGATAAGGTGTTGTAGTAACTGACAAATAAATACTTCCAAGACGTTAAAAAGACACAGCCTCAGATAATATTCACCTCTTAATACCCACTATGTTTATTTTAAAGTTCTTTTTCTTGATTATTTGTGTTAATTAACATCTAGAAGTGAATCCAAACAGCATACGAATAATTCAGTACAAAAACTAGCAAACAGTTCTGGGCTAGTTTATAGCTTATCAAGGGATGATATGGTCCCCTGACAGCACTGACTTGATGGCCCTTTGGTCTTGTGTTATTATTTTTAATAGTATTAAAAAGATGTGTTCTGTCATGTAATATTCAGTAGCAGCACAGAGAATGGCTATCTGCACAGTAATGTACTAAAATACACCATGAGTAAGCAAAGGGATGGATCTTTGTCCACAGCAACATATATGGATTATTTCACTCTTTAGCTTTGGTTACATTAAAATTGCGGAGAGCATACTAAGTGTTCTTCTCTATTATTTTCTTCTCTATTTTGTATCAATTTAAATGAAAAAGCCCTGTTCTGTCCCCAGCTGGTAACAGACTAGCTGTTCTGAAGAAATCATTGTAAAGTGTCAGAGAACCAAAACATTTTACCTAATATATTTGGAAACTATTAGGACACCTATGGTAGAAGTATATCCATTACAGCTGGATGTAGTCTCAAAACAGTCATTCCTCGTAACGTTTTGGGGTTTTTTGGCCTTCTGTGGAGTCTGATAGAAGAAGTATTATTTTTTTCTGTGGACTTGCATTTCCTATAGTAGACACTGTGTGATATGACCACTCTAGCTACCAATTCAGTAAAGTCCAGTCCACAGCTACTTTCATTTCCTATAACATAAGGAGACAATGAGCTTATTCACAATTCATTCCAGAAGAGCAAAATAGACATGTAATTTATCTAAACCATAAATGGATGTAACTTGACATAGTCCAAGACGGGATTACTGCAAGTTTTACTACATCCAGCTACTAAATCTTTTACTCTGTGTGCCAGCAGCCAGCTAGCAAGAACAACATCATCACCTTTTAGGGAGTATGCAGCTCCCCAAGACAACATACACAAAATGTGAATAATCCTGGAGCATATCATTTGTATACTGTACAGTCTCAAAACATGGAATACAAATTTGAATACACCATCTTCCTTGTTCAGAGCTTTGTCAAAGTTCCCTGAAGTAACATGTGAATTCTACAGTGTGCCTCAGGCACACTGACATGACTTTCTTTGGTCTTTGACATGTCTAAAGCTATTAAGGAAAAATGTTGCTGACACTTTAAAATTAAAAGAAAGATAAGATCAATTTCACAATTTTTTTTTTCTCACAGAGGTTGTAAACAAAAATACTTTAAGCTTAATCACTCTCAAGTGGAACTACAAGTAAAAGGTGATGGCAACTCACAGTTTAGTTCACAAAGCTTAATAGAGGAGTTGATTTTAACTTTGAAATCCTTGCTTTAAACTGTAGCACATGAATGTCTTGAAAGATTAATTACACAATACCCCTTAAAAATTTCATTTTGTTAAGCACTACTTGTTCCTAATTATTCTTACAGTCAACCTTGAAAACACTATCATGCTCATCAAAAGAGATGAAAAAAAAATTAAGACTGTTCCTTTTAATTTGAACAATATCAGCTCTATCAGAGCCATCTAAGTCCCTTGGCTTTCCTTTCAAAAGAAACTTTTCCAAGTTGCAGGCAACAAATCTGCTGGCGGTTTCCAACTCAGTAGCACTGCAACATCAGGTCTTTAGGAATTCCTTTTCATTTTCTGCCTCAACTTCACGGTGTACTGTGTGGACCCCCTACCCTCTTCCCCTTGTACGGATTCCCTCGGGTCCAGCCACAGGTCTTCGCTCTTGGCTGCGAACGCACCGGCGAAACGTCAAACACCAAACCTCAGCACTTCGCCTTACCGTCGGCGAGAGACAGTCAGTAAAGAAGAAATATCTCGGGGAAGGCGCCCAGAGGCCACGGCACCAGCCCTCCCGGGTCCAGGTAGCCTACGGCAGGAGGGAGAACCCCCGACCCGGCTACGACGCCCCCGCCCGCCCCTCGTCCCCCGACGGCGGCAGAGCCCCGCGCTGCCTCCGCTCCGCCGTGCGCTGCGGAGAGTCGCGGTGGGGATGGGAACGTTCTATGAAGCCCGCCCGGCCCTGCCTCTCCCCTTTTTATTTTTTCCCTACTTGTTCTGGCACCGCACTTGGAAGGCCCCCCGTGGTGCCTGTGGTGCCAGCGCTTCTCGACGTGAACGACCGCGGCCCCGAGCCGAGAGGCCGGGACCGGGCGGGTGCCGGGGCACCGGCGTTCAGGGATGGCGGCGAGCGGGGCCGAGGGTTTCGCTACTTGTCTGCAAACACGGGGAAACTCACCAGGACGGTCCTAAGGACGGGAATAGAGTGCCCTGTGAAAGGCAGCGGCCGTCCGGGAGCCTGCAGGGCAGCCGCCGGACGGACGCGGAGCCCGGACGGGGCAGAGCCCCGCCAGTCCTGCCCTCTGAGCTCCCGGCGTGAAATTCCCCCGTTTCCCCATTCCTTCAGCCCTACCTACCTGCGCGGCTCAACCCTGGTATTACTCACCACCTACTGTGGGTGGTGGTGGTGGGGAAGCCCTGCCGCTCTGCCCGGGGTTCCCTGCCCCACGATGGAGCCCGCGGGGATTATCCGCGCTCCCCCAGCGCCGCGGGTGGCCGGCAGCAGCCCTCGCCCCAGAGTCCGGAGAAGAGACTTACATGGTGACATTACGGGACGGCTCTACTCCGGCTCTCAGCAACCATCCTCCCCCGCTGCCGCTCGCTCTGCCTCTGGCCCGCTCCCTCGCCGGCTTCTCGCAAAGGTCATCACTCCTTGCCCACCTCTCTTCCCCGCCCGCGCTGATCCGCTCCTCCTCCGCCGCGATGCTTCCCCCACCCCGCGCCGCGCCGGGACCTGCCTCTCTCTGCACAAGTGGAGGAAACTTCGGTGCGAAGGGAAGTCGCCCCCGCAGAGGGCAGGGGCCGCCCCGCCCGCTGGACGATCCCCGCGCCCTGCGCCCCGCAGTCAGGTGGCGGCTCCGGAGGCTCCGGCGCGGCCCCGCGGGCTGGCCCGGCCCCCCCGCCGCACCGGGGGCAGGACGGGACCCGCCGAGCCGCCAGCGGGGGCCCCCGCGCACTGCTCCGAGGACCTGCTCCACGGGGCCGGCACGCCCCTCTGGGGAGAGGGGTGGCTACCGGGCCCCCGCTGCCTGCGACCCCTGGGAGGGCGCTGCCCGGGCGGCACCACGCGGCACGGCCATGCAGCGTCCCGGCTCCATGGTTAAGGGCCAGCCCAGAGGTGTGCAGCCCCCAAACACCCCTCAGGGGGTGGTAGCCACAGGCCCAAAGCCACCCGCAAAGGACACGGGCCTCCTCTGAGAGGGACACTGACCTTGGTGGTCACAGCGCCCTGGGCATGTTGCACCTCGCAGCATCCCCTGGGCGCAAGCACACCCTGCACACCCACCACAATGTGCACTGCAGAGGTAAGCACCCACAGATGTACCTGCTCGCCCCAACACTCTGTCTCACTGTGTCCCAGAGCTGTTGACACAGACCCCAAGGCACTTTGTGTTGGTTTTTTTTGAAGCATACAACACACTATACTTGGGATACAAGATGGGTGGGTGGAGGTGACGCAGCTCTGACCTACTTTCTGAAGCGTGCAAGGCAGTAATGCTGCTCCCACATAGAGTGCTGGCCCACACCTCACTCCTGGGTAGCGTTTTTGGAGGATAGTAGCTTGTGCCATTTCCTAAAGATCCTGAGTTGCTTTGTTCAGTTGAAATCTGTCCAACGTGCTACTGCACTACAGGTAGGTAGGAAAACATGGATAGAAAGGAAAAACCAAAAGGTCAGCAGAGAAATCCAAAATTTTCGCAGTACTCTATGGATCTGAGCTGGCAGGATGAACAAGGATGGAGGAAGAAAGTGAATCATCCAATGAAGTTATCAGCATGCAATGGCAGTTACAAGCAAACAGAGTTCCTATTTTAAAAAATAAAGAAAACATCACTAAATTTTTCATGAACTTTATACTGAACATTAATATTCACTTATTCTGGTCAATTTTTATTCTCTGTCTTTAAAACCCATAAGCTATAGGCCTGCTTTCATTGTAAATTCCTGGCACTGAATGTGGGTGCAGGAACCTCTGGGCCAACAGTGCAGGCTTGGGCAATATCAACCTAAAAGTTCTCACAGCCTGGGTTTACTGTACACCCACTGATTGCATTTACTTCATGTGCACAGCAAAGTCTGTGCTTCTAGAATGCACTGGACTCGCTGTGAACTCTGAATCTCCTGGGCATATTGGACCCACTGTGTATGAGATGTGCGCAGTAAATCGAGAGCATCTGAAAGAAGTCAATCTGCCATTCATAAGGAGATTAGTGATATGTGTGTAGTGTATATTTGCTGGCTGTGTTGGAAACTTCCATCTTCCTTCCCTACTTGGAAGGCATTAAAGGTGATTGCAATTCCAGAACCTTGCAGTCAAGCTAAAAAAAAAAAGGAAAAAAAGAAATCATGGGGTTTTTTCCCCATCATATTTTTGTTGAGCTGTTTCTTGGTTAATTCTCCTGTTCTGAATTTGCTGTCATATAGTTTTGCAATCGTCAGTCTGCTTTCTGCTCCACAATAGGAGCACTGCTACTCCTGGATCTCAAACTGGACACTGCCCAGTGAGAAATGCCTGTACTGTCTTGTGGGGATAATGTACAGTGCAGATTTTCTGGACAGTGAAGTAGCATGTTGCTGGAGACAGTCTCAGAGCTGCAGAGCAGCAAAGAGAAGCCTAATCGGTCATGAGAAAATGCCCATCATTATCTGGCAGCAGCTCACTGTGCCACATCTGCCTTTAATCAATAGTGAAACAACTTGGCATGGAGTGGCTAGTCAGAGAAGGCTACGTTTCTGGCTGCTGCTTAGCAAGAGTGAGAGTTTCTGTGTAGATTACAGTGAAAAACTGCAGGCTACCTTACAACACTCATCTCAGGTTAACATTGCAGGCTGTGTTTAATACGATTAAGAGGAAAAAAAATTACAAAAGTCTGGAAAACAGTGCTATAATCAACAACTGAAAGGTACTTTATATTGACATCTAGTGAGTGATGCCATCAGAAAGGCAAGCACATCTTTTTATTCTCTTCTTACTGCATCTGTAGTGACAATGTGGCTTCACACTTATTTTTACTATACTATAAGCAATGGTGTCTGAATATTTTTAGGTACAGGGGTAGCATATTCTACAAATAATCCAGAACGTTTAATGAATATTCTGAGATGATTAGTGAAATATTTTGTATTCATTTTATAGGCCCCTATTTTTATGGCTTTGTTCATGTATTTCTTTAAGTTTACAGTTAGGGTGGTTTCCTTATATTTTGTGCAACTTTGCATGGACTTCTAAAAATATTTATAAGAATGTCAAAGAATGGTTCATAAATAATATGAAATACCATATTTTATGTCTGGATACTTCATTTTAACCTATGAGACACATGATTTTTCACTGAACTTTTGTTTTGAAAATTTCCTCTTTATTATATCAATTTCATTTAGGAAAAACTGTGTTTATTTTCCAAAGAAGTGCAAATACTGAAACTTTATTGCCCATAACAGTGCAAAAAAGAAAACACTTAACCTGGAACAATAAAGAGGAAGCTGAAAATAAATAGTGCAGTGCTATAACCTCATGAAGAAAATTCAAGATCATATGCATTCTCAAAAAGTCCAAGGGAAAAAAAAAGTTATCTTTGCATTTTACAATCGTTCCAGGCTTTCTGCCTGGTCATTCTCCTGTTTTGGAGAAAACATGGTAGATACCCACAGCTGAATCTGAAAGTTCAAAGGTGAGCTCTCAAAAGCTGGTTTTCAGGATCAAAGTCTGAGTGTTGGTCTAAAAGGTGAAGTAGCAGAATTTATGTGAACTGTTGGGAACAGCAGTTCACATCAATTCAAGAATTCAAGAATTCAAGAAGTACTTCAGACTGTTGACATATAGCAGACAAGGACTCTGTTTCACTGTGCTTTTACATTAAGTAATCTCTACAGTCCCACAGCTTTTCCTTTTTGAGAGTCTTCTATCCCTCTGAAGACTACTTAATCAGCTCCCAGATTTCCCAGCACCGATCGGCCTTGTTTGCCCCTACCTGGGTCACTGTAGAATTCATTTTTCATAGTCCATAAGACAATCTGACCAAACTTCCTGGCTTTTCTACCGCCAGGAGGTCTCTAAACAGCTCCTTTTTCCTTATTTTCCCTTGTCTGAGAGATTAAGAGCCTTATGTTTCTGTTTCAGGTGTAAAGGCAGTGTGAACTGTATCAGGAGTGTGGTTTATTTTGTTTAGTTCTTTTTTTTTTTTTTTCTGGGGAGATATTTTCCCTTCAGATTTGAGATGCCATCCAGACAAAGCTGGTTCCCATTAGTAAGAGACTGAAGAGGTGGCAAGTCAGTTTTCACTGTGGCCCTTAGTGCAATGGTTTCAATTAAGTACTGGACAGGGGCACAATGGTTTCGCCTAAGCACAGTGCTGAGTGAGCGAGCGTGTTTTAGAGGCTGCTGACCCAGTAGATAGTGAGGAATGGCATGTAGCCTGCGTGCTTGAGCAAGTTCCATTCAAACATGGGCTTCCAAGAACTTGAGAGGCAAGGAAATTGTAAGGACCATATTGACTCAAGTTATTAATTGGTGAAACTGCCTATAAATGATTGCACTGACATGTATGTTCTTGAATTTAATTCTTTATCTCCTGAAAGCAAGCATAAAGTGAATTGTAACTCTAATGTATTTTTACAATGCGCATGCAGAAGTTCAGGGGCTAACATACACTCAGATGTTTGCTTCATTGGTACTTTGTCTGTGTGCTTTCATATGCATAAAACTTAGGTTATGAAATATTTCCTGTCAGGGAGGTTACCACTAGCTAAAACATTGTGCTTTGTGCCAGGTGAGATGTCTTTGATGAAGTGCTGAGAGCATGGCGTATCCAGTGCCTGCACACATTGCACTCCATAAAATCCTGTAAAGTCTGTGACCTCAAGCAAAGCACGAGATAGATCAGGCAGCAAATTAATTTGGATGGTTTTCACAAAATATTTGATATCTTTGATCACTCTTCGTTTTGAGCCCATTTCAATTCCTTACTCTTGATCAGGCACTCCAGGGGTCCTAAACCTTAGCCTGCTGGATCATGCTGCCACTGGTGGTTTTGCACACATTTCTGATCTGTGGGGTTGGGAGGATGCTGGAGGACCTTGCTTCCTGAACTTTCATTTCTCTGAAGGGGAAGAGGAGCTTCATAACTTTTTTCTAGCTTCAGATGATTGAACCTAGAAGTGGTGCTCACTTTACATGGTGATGCACTCTTACTATAAAAAACCTGTAGGATGATTGTTAGCAGCAATGAAAAATTACTGGCAGCCTGATCTGAGATGGTGTCTGGTGTTTGAACAGGAAGATAAACCTGGTAAGAAAGAATCAGAGGATACGCAGGGAGAGCTAGTAATTTTGGTGTGATACAAAGCACAGGGGAAAAAGCTCAGTAGTGAAAATAGAGGCTTCATCAAAGAGGTAATTCTGCCAAGTATACTTTTGAATTTCTTAGATATGAACCAACATGGTAAGTTATCGGATTAAGCTATCCAATGTGGCTCTGTGGCTGGAAGTCATTTGAATGGTAAATTCAACATCAGCTAAACTTCCCCACCTCCTCAATAGATTAACTCTGAAATTGGAACTATTTAGAGAAGGTTACACTGATAGCTGCAGTCTCTCCCACAGTGTTGATGCTGAGAGCAAACACAGCAATATTTTTGTACAAGACCAAGATAACCTTTTCCTGCCGGGATCTGTGTACAACCTTCTCATGAATGAATACATACTTGACTGGAATGAGAATAAATATTCATCCCTGAAAGATTCTAAAATCTCAACAAATTTGAATTTTGCTCCACATATGTTACTTCACAAAGAAAAAAATTCTAAGGAGCAACAGGTTTCAGCTGAGTAGGGCTATATTTTTATGGTACCAGTTAAATTTATTAATCTCTAATTCTGGATTCTTGATTTTTTTCTTTTTTCAGTCATGGATTAGCCAGTTTGGAGGAGTTAAAAAACCCAGTCATTCACCTATTTTTAGAACCCAACTTTTCCTACAATACAACTTCTGGGCAGGATTTCTCACTTCCAGTTTCTGTCCAGATGTTAAATATTTGGAGCAACTGGAAGAAAAGCTGACTTCATGGTATTTCCATCAGGTTCCACTAGTGGAACAACTGGAAACCTCACGAGGAAAGCCCTTCTCTAAGTGTTCGGATTAGTTTTGAAGACTCAAGAGCTTAGGAAAGTTTGGATAACTTTTGAGTAAGCATCAAAATATTTGGATGCTTATCAGAACTGAAAACAGAGTGAACAGTATGAAGTTCATTCATCATTCTTTGTAAAAACTGCACAAGTGGTAACAAAATTGTAGAATCACATAGAAATAGTAATAATTGCATGTTAATCACAATCAATTAACTTTTTCCCATTTCATAAAAAATAATATACTTATGCAGAATGGAAATCAGATACTAAACACAAGTGCAACATTAAAAAAAGGATTCAAAGAGCAGAGTTGTAGTTCTATGCTGAAAACAGTAAACATACAGATGTATAAAACCTTTCTAACTTTTAAGAGAATGAAAGAAAAAATGAGCTAGAACCATGTTTGTGATTAACTAGCTGCCCACTACTCTTCTGAAACTTCTCACTGTGCTCAGGCTGAAACCACAGGAGTTCCACACCAATGTTTTAGGATAATACTGTAAAGTATTGTTTTGAAGATACAAGAAAAAGTACTTGCAATTCCAGGTTTAAATAAACTATACCAAAAAAAAACCCCCAACAATATTGGTTCAAAACTATGTAAAAATTTGTCCTGCCTTTATAATTTAAATTCCATTTCCTGTACATATGCATCATTATAAATTACAGAAGTGCATATACTGTCTGTTCCAGAATATGAGAATGAAATGAGACAGTTTCTTGAGCCTGAAGCACAGGTTGGAGTGATACACGTAATGCTTTGTCTGGCGGCCTTCAGCACCCCAAACTGAACAATTAGGAATGCTTTAAAAGCTGAACTAAATAGGACAGACTCTGGTGTGAATTCAGAGTAACAATTAAATCCATGTTTTGGGCTCCCAGGGCTCATTCAGTATGAGAGTAATTAATTAAAATAAAAAGGTGCTGATCAGAGAAAAAAAATCCAAGCCCTGAACTTTTGGAAGTACATTTTTAATTACCCTCATCATAATATCTGAAAGGTTGATTACACAGTATACTTAAGCGAATACATGGATTTACCATAATTTTCCAAATAGAAAACTGACAGAGAGACGGATTAAGAGCAAAATTACAGAAAAGTACCCACATACTAAGTGTCCAAACTAAAAATGTTAGGATATTATTTTCCCTTGAGATTTCTGTGATATATTTATAACACTTCTGAATTTTTTAGTTGTATTCCTGTTGAGCTCAGGTTTTCTCATAGTAAAAATTAATAGGGAAGTGTAAATACAGCAGTTAGTAATTATTTTTTTCCAATCTAAAATACTTTATGGCAGCAGTAGGAACCAGTTTTTCATAGCTTCCTTAAAGTAGTGTTTGTCTGCCTTCAACTCCTTTCCCAGGTATTGGTCTCCTTTTCTCACTGTTTGCAGGGATTGCACACAGTGAAGAAGCATATCAAATTCTAAAAATAACTGTGATTCTTGCAGGTGTATGTATAGACTTCTATCAGTGAACAGAGCTGGAACCTTCAGGAGGGTGTGATGAGAACCGAAAGGTTATATAACAATATATATTGTTATCTGGTTACTTCCTAACCATGTCCAGCTCATGGAGCTCCACTTGAAACTGGATCACCTACCTCCAGAACCTCTAGTTAAGCCACCATATTTTATTCCAAGTTGACCTGACACAGTGACAACATCCTGCAACTAAAGAAGAAAAAGCTGTGAGGGAAAACAGATTATAATTTATTTACTCAAAGGAATACTGCTAGATGAGCCAAAATGAGTTCAGAATCACTAGGTTAATATGTATTTGCCTCACCCAAACATGAACTTTTCCATAAGATGATTTGAAATCCACACCTCTGCAGGCCTCCTTGTGACTTCTTTGTATCTCTCTTTTCCTTTCACAGGCAGAAAAGAAAGGTAAAAAGCAATGAAAAAACCCTGAAAAGCAAAAGCACAATCTCATTAAGAGAATGATACTGGAACAGGAGTATGTTTATGTGATTGTGGCGGATAAGGAGAGCTATCAGTGGTCACTTTCCGCAGACCAGCTGCAAGAACAGGGGAAGGAAGTCAGCAGTGGAGCAACAGACATCAAAGCTTTATAGATAGATTTAATTCAGAATTGTCATAGAAGACCTAGTCTAGCACTGAACATGCTCAATTAATTGTGAAAGATGAGTTAGACGCATATGTTTTTGACTTACTTTATTTCTTTTTAAACATTGGTGTGACTCTCATCATATAAGCAAGACTGTATCTACTTGTACTGCAATGTGAATGTGCAGCCCCATGAATATCCCATTTAGTGAAGTGTAATTAAGACTGTGTTTGTTGGATGTGCTTTTAACTTGTCATACCTCAAGTCACTTAATTTTTCTAAAATATTTAAAATATTTTAAATCCTTTGTGAAAGTTTATGCATTCTCTTCAGTTTTTAGTATATAGTAAGACATAGTAAAACATCCTAAAATACAGTCTCAGAAACTGAATTAATGTAACCTTTTAGTATTACTTCTATGGGGCATTTGTTGGATGGTTAAATCTATATTTTTTTGCTTAATTTAAGAGAGAGTGCATGAGAAAAACAGTTGAGGTTTTATTTCTCTATGCTGAATAAATAAGATCTGGAAAATTTTGTGGGGAAGGGGAAAGAAACAAAGAATCTCTACTTCTCTAACTCAAAATTAGGGCTTGACAAGTCGCAGGAAAATATGCAAGGAGAAAAGAACATATTTTCCATTTTACTCTGTGTGAAAGTTTGGTGCTTCATTCTTACTATTATAAAGTTTTCCTAGTCCCCTTCCCCCCTTCTTTCCTTCCTGCCCCTTCTGCCCACACCTTTTCCCCACAAATAGTTGATGGTAAAATTGTTTCAATTTGAGATTTTAAAATAAATGTTATTCAACTTAACTCTATATTTTTGAAATTTTTAAGTGCTGTTTTTTCATTTCTGTTTGGAAAATATGGACCAGTTCTACCCTCACTAAAGGTGTCTCCTGTAATCTTTTGCTAGGACATGGAGACTGTTTATTTTATTTCCCCGAGCATTAGGGATATATGGATATATTAGGGACTGTATGGATATACAACATAATCCTGCCGACTGTACCCCTGAACTGCCAGGAGGAGTTTAAGTGTAGATATAACTGGCAGCGTAATCCTCCCCCATACCACAACCCTTTCCTCAGGGCTGGGGTTAAAAAGGCACAGGACAGTGTTTACCAGTGAAGCAACTGCAGCAAGAGACAGTAGCTTACCCACAGCAAATTCCAGCCCAAGGGAAGAAATCACTCATTACTGGAGCGAGGAGCAAGCTTTGCCCACAGAGCGGGACACAGCAGTAGAGGACAGATCCCACAGCACAGGAATTGGGGCTGCTTCTGTGTTCCTGTGGCTTGCTTCATATTTCAGACATAAGGTCTAGGTAATTGTGAGAGTTGCTATTACTTAAATGCTCTAAGTCTTACATTATAACACTTAGTAGGGTTACTGTGTTTCTAAGACAAAAGAAATAAGCAAAATCTCTGTTAATAATATAAATACTGACTACTTATATACACTTAATCTCATAAATCTATTGTAATAAACAGAGAGAAACCACTGCAAATAATGTAAATACAGGTACAAGTATAAATATTCAAGATTCACAAAGTTTAAATGTGTTTGAATATCATTCCCATTTAACTTTCTTATTTTGCTATTTTAAATCATTTTCTTTAGAGGTAGGCAATCATGACAATGCAAAGGGTTAAAGAGCAAATTCCAAAGAAATCCCTTGTATGAAATCTTCTGAACTTAGTTTAATGATATTTTTTGGTAAGCCACAAAGATTAATTGAAAAAATATAGTAATTCTTTTGAAGTTCACCATTTTCATTAGGATGTTGAAACGTCTTCCTGCAGCTAATCTTTGTCTAATCTATTCTGAACATACTTATTTATTTTTTCAAATAGAAAAGGAAATTCAGACAGTTGAATGTTAGTGCTGCTTATTAATTTCACGACACTGATATTGTCAGTAATTTATTAAGCTAGAGGTATTTGGCAAACCAGTTAGAGTTAATGACTCAGCAGCTCAACTATGTCCCTAAAGCAATGATCTCATATACAGGTTATTTTAAGTCCTAAGTTATAGGAGTCTAGTTCTGAATGACTTGGTTTTACCATCATCACATCATAGCTCACATCTGCCTTGGGATCTTCATTTAAAGTCTCAGCAGAGAAGTGAACGGGACCGTGGTGAGGGCCAACATCTCTCTTATGGCAGGTCTATACCATTCCACTTATGGACAAGACATGTTAGCTCTATGCCGTGGGAAGGCAGCAATGTCCACCCCAAACACCTTCTATGAAAAGGTCAGCAGCACTGGAATCTCACTTTCAAATACCCGCCTTAGGACATTTAAAGTAGTATGCTGAAAATATTAATGTGTTAGTAGAGTTATTCTGTGTATCATTAAATGAACCCACATTTAGATATTCAGAGTGGGTGTTCCTCTGGGCGCTGTCCTTTCTCTCTTCTTGCAAAACATGTTTCCTCCCTGTCTCCTCTCTGCCCTTATTCTCTCATGCCTTTTTGGTTGATGATGGAAAAGGAAACAGCACAAAGGCTTCCTAATCATCTTTCTGTCCCCTAAGCATGCAGCGCTCCACCTCCACCTTCTCCTTGCTCAATAATAGGCAACTGGATCCACCCTCTACTGGAATTTCACAGAGCATCTTAGCAAATAAGGCATATGTAAACAAAGGAGCGCAAAACCCTAATCACTACTGAGGAAGAAGGGTGAGTGTATGAGGTGACAGAAGACAAACATCTATAGGGTGATTAAGAAGATCCAGAAAATTTTGGGAAGTGTTTGTTCCTTTGTGCTTCTTGATGCACAGCATGCATAGGCCCATAGATATGTGTTGCTGTGTTTTTCCCATGGCTTTCCTGAGGAAGTGGAGATGTGCTAGAGGAGTGTGTCTTTTGGGTTCCAGTTCAGTTCTCTCATAATGCGCTATGTAGAAAAGGGAAGGGAAAGATATAAAAGCCTGAAAACATCCTTTAACTAAGTCTAGCTGGTGAGTAAGAGAGGTGAGAAGTTAAGAAGGAAGATGCAGGAAAAATGGTAGAAGCATTGAAAATTAATTAGTAGAAGAAGACTGGATGGATAAACCAAATAGGTACTGAAGAGGCATAGGCAGGGCCACATAATGGAGAGAAATGGAAATACTGCTAAAGAGCAAAAAAATGGCAAGACATATTGTAGCGAGAAGAGGAAAGAGTGGAAGATGACAGAAGGAGGTACAGAAGGAAAGCAATACATTAAATTGGAAAACTTAAAAAACTTTAAAAATATGAAATAAACATTAAGTTTATGAAAATTAAAATTATTAGATCAAAAGGAAGTGGATGTGGAAAAGATGATGCAAAAACTTGGTCCTGGAGTTCATACACTGGAAGTAAGTATTTTTGTAAATATTTTCACAATGGAACTGTAAATGCACTTTTCAGAGCGCTGCTTTTAGGTATCACACATATTATGTGAGAATGTGTGTGTAGACATAATGCCCACTATACTAAATATTATAAGGATGAACAATCCAAATCATTAAAAGCCATGAATTTACAATCATTACATTCTTCCTCCATTTCTCATTCCTTTTTTTTTTGTGAACTTGAATGCAGACATCCATTAAGCTAGTGAGGAAAATGGAGCTGAATTTGATCTAGCCTGCCTGGAATGGCTCCCAACACTACTTGGTTCAATAGTCAGCAAGACTTAAATGGGACTTTTTGTAGAGTTTCCATAAATAACCAGCTCAGATTCAGAAAAGTCCGAATGCACCAAATTCATATGAAGCCAGTAAGAAGAGTATCTATTAAGCTGCTATCCAAATTTTCTCCCTTTATCTTGTATCAGAAGAACTTCCTCTATCATTAAAAGCAATCTCTAGACAAAAACTAAGGGGTTTTTTTCTGAGTTATCATAACTAAATAACTTTGTATTATTGACACAGACATTTCAAAAGACAAGAAGAATCATTATGATGTCTCTAGTGATGGTTATTGAGGACTGTCTCTTGAAACTGTACTATTGTTCTCAATTTATTTACTCTCACTCATTTATCTGGTGTATTTGGTTGGTGTGGGTTTTGGCTTTTTGTTTTTTTTTTTTTTTTTTTTTTTTTTTTTTTTGGTTTGGTTGTTTGTTTGTTTTTGGTTTTTGGGTTTTTTTTGTTGTTGTTGTTTTTTTCTGGCCAGTGTTACTACTTAAGCTTCTGAAAATACAACTAAAAGACTATAATAGTAACTTAAGACATCATCAACTTAGCTGTAATGTTGGATCTCAGGACAGGTTACTGATTTCAACAAGTACTTATACTGCAATCAGCAGTGGAAATAATTTGAAACTGCTCTGCCTTCACAAGCAGAGCAGATTGCCCCTGAGGTTAAGGGAAAGGTTCCCACTGACTTCAACAGGCTTTGGATTAAGCTGTGAATAAGGATCTGTGCAGGGTAAATACTGGTGACAGAATCTGGGGCTTCGCCAGATAAACACAGAAAGGGAGACAGGGAATTTCAGAATGCTTCATTCCTGGAAGAGATGAGACTTTCTATCCTTTGTTTTTTAGCTCCAATTGTTCCCCATCCAAAAAAAAGGTCAGGAGGAAAGAAATAGGAGAAAAGACTAAATTTTTCTTTTGCTCTCAGATCTTCAGCAGAATGTGAGTACATTCATAAGAAACCATTCTGATTTTAAACACTCTTTACTAACAATCAAAATATAGGAAGGCATGATCTAGTCAGTGTGTTAGAACCCATGGACAATTCTTATAAACAAGGTTTTGGGTTAAATGTCAGAGTGTACACTGCAGAATTGCATTCCCCATCAGCATCTATTTTGTAGTTGTTTGAAAATAGTCTGATGATTAATACTGGGACATCCTCTTCAATACAATATGCAACATTACCCCTCCCTCTTATCCAATTTGGGAATATTAAGAGCTAAGGAATACTCCTTTATTGAATGCTCTTTTTAATGAGATTACAGCAAGATATCCCTTTAAAAGCTGTTTTTGTGTGGGGACACAGCAAATATTCCAATTTTTACTGAGCAATGTTTCTCTTAATTTTCCATTGGTTTTCATATTTTTAAATAAGTGAAGTGTTAATGCTTTCTGAATTATACTAGATTTAAAAATTGTTACAAAGCAGGGGGGGAACACCTTGAAAATAAATAACTTACGTACTAGACCAGAATTAAACACACTGATTTATTTTCAAAGATGTGTAGATGTGGCACTTAGGGACATGGTTTATTTGTGGACTTGGCAGTGTTGCGTTAATGGTTGGACTTGATCTTAGACGTCTTTTCCAACCAAGATGATTCTATGATTCTGTAGGCTGGACATGTATTAAAATCATCATATGAGGCACTGCAAGCACTTAAATATTGTATTCTTTAGATCATCAATGGATTAATCACCGTTTTTTTCTTCAAGCGCTTTCTGCTCAAGCCGCCATGCAGAAAAAAAGCAGCAAATGTGAGCACTGTATTAAATTTGTTGTGACGCACTGGTGTTTTTAAGAAATAACAAATAGATCATTTTTGACAGAAAAGTAGGTTTGAACAAAGACTGATGCAGGGAAGCAAGTTCATAAAGACTGTGAATTTCCAGCGCAAGGGGAAAGCATTTGTTCTTTTCTTAGCCAGAAAGCACATTCATCTGTCCCAGTGTCAGCAGTGCAAATACGTGCAATTTACACATTATTGTCTAAGCTTCTGAAAAAAATGTGGCCCTTGAGGCTTTCTTCTTCAGAAAATACAAAGTTAAGCTTCCCACTAACATTTTTTTTTGTTGGGAATCACGTAAAAGCAGTTAGGAAGCACAATTAAAAAATCCCTTGACTGTAATGCATTCACCACACCCCCAAGCCCAGACTTAGCAGGAAAATAATTTGGTGATACAGTAGGGTTGCCTTATCATGACATGCCTAAAAAAGTCATCTTGACAATTAGATTGCTAAAGCATGGGGCGAAATTCATTGCAAGTTTAGTTCATAATGCAAAAGTTGTTGCAGGTAAGTGGGATGTAAAATTTCATATTCTACTTTAGTTAGTAGATGAAACCAAATATATCAATGAGCCTTGACGAGATTGCAGGCCCTCTGATTTGGGTCTCTTTTAGCATGGAATAGGTTTTTACTTTAAACGTACAATAGATTCAAATGCCTGAGCTTTTGGGTTTTTCCCTTGAGGTAATAGTTCCTTGGCAACTGACCATACCTCTTCTACTTGATTTGCATAAGAAACAGCAGGACAGTGTGAACAGTTAGTACAGAAGACTTCCTCTTCAGAGAAAATGTCGTGTGTTATGACCAAAATATATTCATATATATCCTATACACACTCATATATGTGTGGGGGGGTACTGAGTAATAACTAATTCATTGTCTGCATGGGGACTGAAAGAAACTGAGAACTCCTAGATGCACACTGAAAAAGAAGTGCTGTATTCTGAAAATAACATGGAAAACCAATCATCTTGCAAATGTATCTGTTGCTCAAGTAAAGTATTACCTTAATAAAGGAGCTAAGAACCCACTTGTGTCTATATAGATGTAATTGTATTCTAGTTTATTATTTTAGCTCTAGCTTATGATAGAATTACTCATTTAAATTACAGATATAAAAAAAACTAGTCCTGCACAGCCCAGTGAGTAAAATCACCAAGACAACACTTAAGATCTGGAATCCAAATGAGAGTAACACTGTCTAACCAAAAATCTATGTTCCCTTGGTTAATGCTTTATTTATATATCTTTGCTTGTATTTCAAGCTGCTTAAACCATGGAAAATGCAGCCTTTTAGTCACTCCTCTCACAGCCATGATGCACTAAAATTTCAAAATTGTCTTCTGTTTGATGGATGCAGGACTGGCCCCCCATGGTGTTGATACCAACAATAGAAAGAAACAGCCTGGAAAAATTTTGGTACCTACAGTATGGTCTTCCCTCCAACATGTACTGTCCTCCTCTTCACAAGGACATACTGCCCTTCCTCTCCTGATCCTCACTGTGCCGTGGAGACCCCGATCCTGCAGATTCTATCATATCCCAACTAACAACACTGTTCCCTGTAGTGCTCAGGGCAATGCAAGAGGATATCAACCTTAAATCTTCTCTTTTCCCAGTCTGTTTTCCTCCTTGTTTTGTTCATAAAACAAATGATTTCCCATACTGTCATTTTTTTCAGACTACAGACTTTTACATACATCTCTTTTCCTTCACACACCCTCCATCCCACCTTACTGTATCCTCAAACTCTGCAAGTGGATTTGTTAAATGAGGGAGGCAAGCTGGCACAAGCCAGCTGAAAGAAAGGTACCTGGCAGAATTTCACTAATCTAGGAGTTTTTCTTAGAGAAGGTTGTATTAACGTGGCTTGGAAACCCACACAGACAACCCATCATTCTGGGTCTGAAACCTGTGTGAGTAGCCTGCTTAACACCCATACCGGGGAGCACCCAGCATCTATGCTCAAACCTTTAAGAAAGAGCAATAGCTGCCAGGGAAAGGAAGAACAGAGGAGGAGAGTCAAAGGGGACATTGCCTGGGACATGGTTGGAGACACTCTTCGAAGGAGGTGCCCCAACACTGAGTTATGGCTTTGAGGGACTTCAGCTTTGGACAACCCATGTCAGAACAGGGACACCCCAGAGGGCCTATGGCATGTGAGTCACTCACGCTGGATGTGAGTGGAGTAGAGGAGAAAGAGTAAGTAAGGAGTGTCAGAAAGTAACCATTATTCCACAATGCCAATTTCGTGCAGTGCCCTGTTGTAAAGGTACTGAGACAGTATTAGGAACAGTTTTGCCAGCAGGACCAGGGAAGTGATTCTTCCCCTGTACTTGGCACTGGTGAGGCCACACCTGGAGTACTGTGTCCAGTTCTGGGCCCCTCAGTTCAAGAAGGATATTGAGGTGCTGGAGCAGGTCCAGAGAAGAGCAACAAGGCTGGTGAAGGGACTCGAGCACAAGTCCTATGAGGAGAGGCTGAGGGAGCTGGGGTTGTTTAGCCTGGAGAAGAGGAGGCTCAGGGGAGACCTCATCACTCTCTACAACTACCTGAAAGGAGGTTGTAGCCAGGTGGGTGTCAGTCTCTTCTCCAGGCAACCAGCAGTAGGACAAGAGGGCATGGTCTTAAGCTCTGCCAGAGGAGGTTTAGGTTGGATATTAGGAAGAAATTTTTTACAGAGAGAGTAATCAGGCATTGGAATGGGCTGCTCAGGGCGGTGGAGGATTCGCTGTCCCTGGAGGTTTTTAAGATGAGACTGGATGTGGCACTTAGTGCCATGGTCTAGTTACCACAGAAGTGTTGGATCAAGGGTTGGACTTGATGATCTCAGAGGTCTTTTCCAACCTGGTTGATTCTATGATTCAATGCAACAGGTGATGAAAATGAAGGGAGTTGAAACCAGGAAGAGTAGAGAAGTGATATTTGACTGAAGCTGAACCTAGGAAAGGTGTATCACTTGGTGTTTGTTTAATTGTTAAAGCTTTTTCTGAATCAATCATTAGAAGGCTTTGTTAACAGGCAAAAAAAAAAAATGCATAAGATAATTGAATTATTTGGTTTAGAAAGGACCTTAAAGACTGTCTCTGCCCATGGCAGGGACACCTCCCACTAGACCAAGTTTCTCAGAGCCCCATCCAACCTGATCTTGAACACTTCCAGGGATGGGCACCCACAACTTCTCTGGGCAACCTGTTTCAGGGCCTCACCACCCTCACAGTAAATAATTTCTTCCAAGTATCAAATCTAAACTTGCCTTTTTTCAGTTTAAAGCCATCAACCCTCGTCCTATGACTACATGCTCTTGTGAAAAGTCACTCTCCAGCTATCTTGTAAGCTTCCTTTAGATCTAGGAAGACTGCTGTAAGGTCTCCCTGAAGCCTTCTCTTCTTCAGGTGGAACAATCTCAAATCTCTCAATGTGTCTTCATAGAACAGGGGCTCCAGCTCCCTGATTATCTTCATCATCCTCCTCTGGACTCACACCAACAGGTCCATGTCCTTTGTATATTGGGGGTCCCAGAGCTCGATGCAGTACTCCAGGTGGGGTTTCACAAGAGCAGAATAGAGGGGCACAATCATCTCTCTTCACCTGCTGGCCACACTGCTTTGAATGCAGCCCAGGACATGGATGGCTCTCTGGGCTGCAAGTGCATATTGCTGGGTCATGCTGAGGTTCTCATCCGCCAACACTGCAAAACCCTTCTCCTCAGAGCTGCTCTCCATTTGACACTGTTTTATCTGCAACAGCTTTGGAGTCACCATCTTGTATTTATAAGCCACTGCAAATAGTGTCTTCCATCTTACCTTTCTACTTCTCACATGCAAGAATGCTCCTCTCAATTTCAAAATAAGCCCAAGCATTTTTCAAAAAGTTCCAGGTACAATTGTGACCTTAACTAATTCCTCTAAATAGAAATGTTGGCAGTGGCTAACTCAGTGCTGATTTTGTTAACTGTGTGCATACCGCTGATAAACATGTTGAGTTTCACATGCTGAGAAAATACAGGCAAAATTTTCCTCCGTGCAAACAAAGCCTCAGCTTTGTCTCAGTCTGAGGAGACCGGAATGTTTGCTAAAGAGGATGAGTTATGAGATAGACCAAACTTCTCTCTCTCAGCAATTGTAAATTCAAAAATTAAGGGGCTTTAATCAAGGAAGTGTGGAAGAAAAGAAGAAATAACAACCCTTTATTAAAAGATATATGTATATTGGTAAGAACAGTAACAGAACATAAAAGCAGCTAAACAATAGTCCTGTACCCAGAAGTTCCCTTCAAACAAAAAAAAAAAAAGTCTGAATACTTCTCTGTCCTTTAGCGCAGTTCTAATCACGGTCGGCAGGGGGCGCTGTTGGATCGCTGGAGGTGCGGAGCCTGCAGTGCTCTGTGTTGACCTGCAGGGGGCGCTGTTGGGCTCTGGCGGTCACTGCGCAGGAAGGGGGGGCTGGGGCGTGGTCTCCGATCGCAGAAGAAGCCGAAAAGACAATGGGGGACCCTTCCCCCAATGGGAGAAAAAGGGGAAGGGAAGCAGTTCACTCCCACAGGACTCACTGTTGTTTCAGATGACAGTGTCTCAAAGCTCCTCCCTTCTCTCCCTGTGGGCACGCAACTCTCCGATGAAAACACAGCAGATCCGGGCTGCAGACAAGAGACAGCTTGCAAGCAAGTTGAGGCCAGTAGTCAGAGCTGACCAGGACGAGAAGCCAGAAAGGCAGGTCTCCAGGTCCCCAGGTCCCCTCTCCAATTGCACACACGCAGACACCCATCTCCGTCCCAGAGTGAGAACTCTGCGGTCTGCCCTGTCCTCTGTCCCGGCGGCCAGATCCCCACCTCTCCAAAACCTTCCCCCCTCACTCCAGCATTTGATGGACCATTAGCTAGGAATGCAGCCTGGCCAGTCATTTCTTTTGTAAGGCTAATTGATTCCCTTCCCCCTTCCTTATTTGAAATCTGTTTCTCTTACAGGGAAGCAGGGAAAGAAAAATTCCTCTCTCAGATTTATATCCTATAACAGGCTTATTTTCCTGAAAAGCCAGTTACATTTATATATACATACATATAAGCATCTACACCAAAATTCCTATTATGCAACTGGCATTATCATGTTTATTGGACATTTTTGAAAATAATGAGAAGCCTTTTCAACTGGTATGGCACTTTAATGGCGAGATGTGAAGTGAATAATTAAATTCAGTACCAAAGAACTTGATATATAACTCCTGACATATCCTGTTATAAGCTTTAAGATAGGAAACTGCAATTTCCCAGTGCAAACATATTTTAGGCTTAATCTAATCAGAATGACTGTGAATCAATGATTCACAAGTTTTATGTGTACACCCTTATTATGATATTGTTCTTAGAGTCACATAGTTCCCTTTATACCAGAAGAAACTATTCTAAAATAATTGATAGTCTATGGTTTGCCAGTATTTCTTCAGAATATCCTTTCAGTGCTGTCTGCAGAGAAATAAAGGGACTAGACTTCCCTCAAATGGCCACCAAATGAAGGAAAACCTTTTTGTAATGGTTGTCATGACCATTTATAATATTTGTTAGTTTGTCATCCACTCCTACAGTGGATTTTACAGAATTACTGGAAAAGAGAATAGACTACAATTTAATTCAATCACAGCAACCAAAGGATGGAAACAGACCCCACACAATTGCTGTATTTTTTTTCTCTCTTAAGAATGATACTGGCACCTAAACAAAGAGAATTTGAGGAGGAGAAGGAATCTGGCTTTCATTTTTGGAAAGTATAACAGTAAGCCAACAATATGTCTATGGAGACAATAACATATCCATCTCTGCAATGGCTTTGGCAGTCATTCTTTGGTCTCAATTTCCTATTACACAGTGTTAGAACTCAAGGTACAAATGCTCTCTCCACCTTGTCCTATCTCCCTTTTCCTCTTCTCTCCTAAAAAGTGAATGAAGTCTCAGCTTTCTGGAACATTATTCCCTAAAAGAAGTTATGCATCGTCCAGACTGTGCTCATCTGGCTCCTTTCCCCTCACTGCTTCTAGGAATTGGAATGGTTTTCTGAGTTGTCCTATTATGATCAAAGCCATTTGTTTTCACCTTAGCACATCACCAGCTCATTTAGATGCCAAGTGGGATTCCATCCCATCCTTCATGGAATGATATCCACCTTCCTGACTAGAATTCACTGCTGCAATGCCATGAGGCAGGGATTGTAACAGAGCTTAAATTTTCACTTTACTTCTTCTTTTGATACTCAGTTCCTCCTTCACTTGGAATGCATATTGCTTAATCTTTCTCTCTACCAAGTGTCTTTGTAACATGTTGGTTGTAGGTTTTTAACTGCATGTGGCAATCCTGCCACATTTACTGAAAGCTGCATAGTACATAGGTGTTGGACTCCATCATGGGGTCTCAAGACAGCCCACACTTTCGTGGTGGATCTGGAAGTGGGTGTACTGAACATCCCAACAAGACCTTCTACCTGTACTGGCATACTCAAACATAAACTAAAACCTGATGACTCAGAAGAAAGATCATTAGATCTAGATAAATTATTAAAAAATTAAAGCATTTGAAAATGCTTCTCCCTTGATAAGGTTGCTTGCTTTAAGTAATGGTGCAATCTTCACTTTCTTCCTCCAAGTTTTCTGGCCTGAAACATCCTGGACAAGACAAGAAGGTAAGATGCCCCCTTTTTTTGTCACAGTCACCTCAAGAAAACACACAGCACCAAGCACTCTTGGGAAATCAGAGCACCTTTCTTATACATATGCATCTGTATGATCCATAATTCAGAATTGATATTTTTTTTCAAGGTCCGAAAGCATTAATGGGACATTGTCTTTACTCTCTACAGGTTTTTCCAGAGGTAATGGGATGGCAGGCTCGTGCATATAATCTTCCACCATGTGGTTTAAGAGACTAGAGCTATGTTTTTTGAAGGAAAGTCTGTATTACCCTCCCTTGTAGGCTAAACTGTTGGTATTGTCTTTCTCTCGAGATTCATTTTCTTGACTGTTGCTTCAGTCTAGTTGACTTGCAGGAGAGCTTCTAAAACTTTTGTGCTTCCTTCCAAAGTCTTTTTTTATTTTGTCAGATGACAAATCAGCACATGGTAACAGAACATTTACTAGACTTCATCCTGTCACTGTAGGAAATTATGTTTCTGTTTTCTCCGTTATGTGCCAAGATTGTGCCTTCTGCCTGGATGCCCTCTCCATGTATTCATCGACAGGACTTGGAAGTTTACAATGCAACCCTCCCCTTTGTATGATCTACAGAATACATCTGAGCTTGTATTAATGAGTATTTCTATCTTGTCTTTTACCAGTCACATCAGAAAGAACCCTCCCTCCAACTTTAATTGGAAATACATTAAGGATATAGCTGAGAAATATCTCTGGTTTCCATTATGAGAAGTGGAAGCCTGTTAATAGTAAGGTTTCCAGGTAAAGGATAGTGAAACCAACATGCAGACTCTTTAGAGACCACATTTGCCCACTGAGTAGACATACATCTAATGAAACGTGTGAAGTATTGCAAGAATGATATATGGAAACTTGTCTTTCTGGCCTTTTTGAGGACTGTGACCTTGACATACAAACAGTTTTCTCTGCAGTAAATGGAACTACGACTGGAGCTGAAAGATGCTGGGAGAATATACCAAAATAAACATCTTGCAGTTTGGTTTTTTTTTTATAGATACTGAATTGTTGGAAAAGTCAGGGTGAGAATCACCAACAGCAGTACTTTACATTTACATCTGACACAGAACACTCATCAAGTAAGATAAGATTTCAATTCATGAATGGGTTAGCAAATGGCTCTCTGGCTGCATTATAATCCACAGCTTGAAAAAGCCATTTTTTCCAAAAATCTAATCCATAAAAACATAAAATCATTTAGGTTGGAAAAGACCCCTTAGATCATTGATTTCAACCATTAACCCAGCACTGCCAAGTCCACTACTAAACCAAGTCCCTAAACGCCACCTGTGCATGTCTTTTAAATACCTCCAGGGATGGGGACTCCACCACTTCTCTGGGCAGCCTGTTCCAGTACTTTACAAGCCTTTCTGTGGAGAAATTTTCACTAATATACAATCTAAACCTTCCCTGATAAAATTTGAGGCCATTTCCTCTTGTCCTGCCACTAGCTGCCTGGGAGAAGGCAATTCACATGAAAATTTTACTTAAAAAGTACCTAAATATAAAAAAGAAAACACTTGTTCCATTTCTGCTAAAGGGATCTACTACAGAAATATAGCTGATACCAAATACTTCTCTACATACGATTTATTAATAATATTTTTGCACGCATCCTTTGAAAAACAGGAAACATTTGGGCAGACTAAATTGGATTTGGTATGGCTCCAAAGGTGCTTCAGTGCACACTGGTTTCAAAATTGAACAATTATGGTATAGCAGTAAAAATGCTATTTTGATCTGAGAGAAAGAACCAGAACATGGTCAGTGACTAAAGTATCTGTGCTAGTGGGAAATGCAGATTTAATGCATTAGAAATAATATTCCTAAAGTAAGCTCTTCTCCAGTAAAGGGTATCACCAAAATGCTTAATTTGATGGACAAAGGCATAACTGAGGACACTGTTACTTCACTGTTCAGAGAAACCTGCCTAATTTAATGCTTTAAGAATAATCTGACTACTTAAACAGTAACATACAAATACCGATATTTTAATAAACCCAGGTCCAGAAAGCACTGTAAACCACTTGTTGCAACCATTTACAGTACTGCTGGCAGCAAGGCAGCCCAACACAGGCTTCCATTGCTATACCAGCACTCCTAACCCTATGCCAGGAGGCATAACCAGCAATGCTGAAACCCAAGCTGCCACAATTTTGCGTTAGCAGTATTAAGGTAACTCTGGTTACTTCTGCTAAAATAATGCTCCTCACTTAAAGCTAAACAGCCTTCAGAAGTATGCTCTTGCTTTGCACATGGAAACAAAGAGCTCTCTTTTGGCTTTATCAGTTGGCCTAAATATTTGGGATTTCAACAGCATGGGGAGTGGGAAAATGATATTTACACTACCCACCTTTAAGCACTTAATGTACTTCCTTCCCCCTCCTTGTCTCCAGTGTCTGCCTGGTTTACATTTGCCGCAGCTACAGCACCTCTCACTCCTCTGGGAACAAAACACCAGAAACAGCACATCACCTCTAGCTTTCTGATAAGTGGCAAGGAAACAGGATATAAATTCACATGACAAGTACTTGGCTAATCATTTTTCCTAAGTGATAGTGCTATTATATTAGATACTAAACAGGGAAAATATGTGTACAAACAAAGCCATTAATCTACTTCAAGTCATTCACAGAGAAATACTTTAAGGATCAGGTTCTCATTTACTTAATTGATTTTTATTCTCCACGTGTTTGTGCAAGATTATGATGTAAGAAGTCAAAATCAACAGTTCTGGTGAAACAACTAAAGAGAGATGTCAGAGAATACCACTATGCAAAGAATTTATGTACAGAAAGCTCTCAGTGTCATCAAAACTATCACCAAGATGAGAAATGTTAATATCAAACCAGGAGGCTGCCTTTGGAATGGACAATGTTGCATTAGTAACAATGAAGACACCAGAGTTTACAAATGCATTTCTTTCTCTAAATTTTATACACCTATAATTCCAATTCTCATAGACCACACATACCTGAAGCTTACTCAACTTGTTCCAAGAACTCTAGGTCTATATGGAAGTTGCTCTCCAGAACAATTCTTCACCTGGGCAGACAGGTAATTTAAACTGAACAAGCATCTGCCTGGTATTTTGTAAACAGAGAGGTTTTAACAGTACGTATGAAGGAAATGCAAAGATTTTGCTTTTCTATGGGCATTTTAGAATGGGATATGATGATTCTAAAGTTTTATTCTATACTGTAGCATACTACCATACATGGAATAATTAACTCCACCTACTTGGGAATAAGAAGAGGCGGAAATATGAATCTTTAATTCTTGATTGGTGAAAACATACTGTAAATTCCACACAGCCCCATACTGTGTTCCATCAGCAGAATTCACACTCTGGCCTTACAATTTACCCTTTTCTTATACATGCAGTAAGTTTAATACAATCAGCTCTTATGACATGTCACTGTATATTTCACTATAGCTACTTCTCCCCAGTGAAGTCTCTAGTCATGAAAGAGAGAAACTGAAGGGCAATTAAAACTCCCACTTATTTGGTGCATTTGAAAATAACTGTTACACTTGTTGTCATTCTCTTTATGTTTCTGTGTATCTGTCCAGAATTGGTGTGTTAAAGATGTAACTTTAATACTGATATTCTAGAGAGTTAAAGAGGTTTAATCCAAAATTCCTTATTTCACTTGGACAATACAATTGGTCCTATTACACTCATTTACTTGTTTACATACAATTTGTTTTCATTGTGATAATTTCCACAGTGCATGATAGTACAAAGCTTTAATTGTAACACTTTGTGCTGTTATTATCAGTCTAGGAGTTGTGACTGCCGAGCCTAAAGCACAGCTAAAACTCAAAACACCAGCATTACTGCTGTGTGAAATTAGAAGTATGAACACTAATGAAAAGAAAGGATTGGTTTAAGACTTTCTAGAATCACCATACTCATTTAATTCCAGGTATGGTTTATTTGGTCTCCAACGCTGTCATTATTATAAATGACATTATTAAAAATGGGACACAAATCTCATGCTATAGATGTTGCTTGAATGACAGGGACATGGTTTATTGATGGACTTAGCAGCACTGGGTTAATGATTCTATGATCTATGATCCTCTTTCTAGCATTTGGATAACTCAAATGCCATGTGGAACAAGTTGTGTATCTCCCCTGTAGTTCCATAGCGATGCTGAGTGCTTAGATGGTCTTCTGTAAGATTTAACCTGTGACAGGCTCTGGGAAGCAGAATTTACCTAGATATCCTGTCCTAAAATTACTTGCAGGGTATTGTTTCCCATTTGTTTACCTTCTTCACCACTGACATAATTTGTGTCTAAATTATTGGGTCCTGCATTGATATAGAACACACATTAGAACATGTATCTTTTTTTATGCTTGGCAGACCTACAGGAAAACAGCAGAAAAACAGTGGAAGAGGGGATTAAAACAGAGGAGGCAGATTAGATTGTTCACAGGAGTAATCTGTTGCAGCACCAGATACCAGATTCAACCAGACAAGTAAAATGGATGTAGTCACTGTTCCATTAAAGCCAAAAGTCTGGTTAGAGGGAATGGCATGAATAGTGTGAGTCAGTGTCTGCCCCAATTACTGCCCGTCTCATGCTTGCACCAGTGCAGCAAAGCATGCCAATAGGGATCCTAAGGAAACATAGTTTAGAAGAACAGAATTTGTGCTGAAAATACTCTTTGTAATTGCACATTCTCATTGCACATTTCAGAATGGTTGATTAAAAAAATTATGAATAGTTTTTACTGCCAGCTGTCTTTGCAGAAAAGCAGAGAGATCAGTTGGGGAAGTCAGAACCCCTCCAACATGTACGTTTCTTATGGATGATCGAGGAATAGCCACAGTGGTGCTCTCTCTTTTCTGGAGATGAATTAATGTAATCTTTTGTACACCAATGACATGTTTCTTTGGGAAGACAATAAAATATATTAGAACTTCATCATTAGTAAATTTTATGATTAAAAAATTGTATCAGGCGAAGCAAGAAGAACTTTGTTGGACCTTTTATGATTTTGGTTACTCTTAATAGCAACTTCTCTTAAAATTTATCAGTTTTATTAAGCTTGGGCTATAGAAAGTAGAAAACATGCTTAATAGATGAAGGGTCACTAGTTGATTGAGACTCACAAGGATTTACCAGTAAAATAAAATTAAAACTTTAGATGTTATAATATAAATCCAGCATAGAATCAAAGTAAAGGCTAGGTGTTTTTTTTTGTTTTGGTTTTTGTTTGTTTGTTTGTTTGTTTTTGTTTTGATCCTAATTCCATATTAGGGATCATTCATAAAGCAAAGTTAAATAGAAATGCACAGCTCTCCCTTCAGAAGTTTAAATCCATTATGAAGGAAGGAAAGTAAAAGCTCTGCCTGATCCTCTTCTCTGCATGCCTCCTAGTTTTGCCAAGTAAGTGCACAGTAACTGTTGACTCCAAACAGGCAAAAGTAGGAAGTCCAAGAGACTACCTACCAAGTAGGTAGACTCTGCAAAGAGATGGCCATTCCTTTGTATCTAACTGACACTGGATATACTTCATTCAACACATTAATACACTCCCATTTTTAAAAAAAGGGTACTTTGTAAAACTCTGGCATGCTTACATCCTGTTTCTTTCATAATGCATCATACTGTGGTCAGAAGTACTGCTATTGGATACCAACCAGAGCAGCTTCCAAGATAAAATACATACTTAAATCTTATTTTGTTTTCAAAACAGCACTCCTGTTTGAAAGCAATTAGTCGAAACTAAAGACAAACAAACAAACAAAACAAAAATCCCCAAACAAGAAAAGCAGCACATCTGTTGAATAGATAAATCCTCTCTATAGAAAACAGGCAGCAAGTTACATAGGATAAGGACAGCTAGAATTATGCAAAGCTCAGGGATCCTATTTGACACAATGGCCTGCTTTGAACTCTCCTTTGGTTCACACACCCTCAGGGTTTGTCATCCAAGAGTCTTCCAAAAGACAAAGCAAAACCCAATCAAAATGGAGTCTGCATTGCAAAATACCGATCCATGGCCTTTCCCCCTAAACTAGTGTTGGTTCACTGGATTGTCATTTTGACAAATCTAGTCAAGTTTCACATCCAAAACTGTAATTAGAGAAAATAAACAATGATCATGTTGAGAAATAATACATTTAAAATTATAGTGGAAGGAACAACTGAAAAAACAGTACTGGCCGATGTGGAATAAGGCTATTTAAAAAAACCCAAACAACAAACAAACAAAAACCCCCCACATATGAAGTGATGCAATTTTCTCCTTGCAGTTTACAAATTGCCTGTTTTGTATGAGATGCTCAAGAAAAATACTGTAAAGAGAAAAAAAGATCACCTTTGGTTAGTTTGCTGACTTTTAGGAGTTGGCAAGATACAGAAATAAGTGAATCCCTCCATCAAGAGCTAGGCTGCTTTGAGTAAGAATGCAGATCTGGAACCAAAAGTGAGAAGTTGGGGAAACCTGTATCCCAGGAAAAAGAAAAAAGGAAATTCTAGAGCATGCCAACAATATCATGGCACAGGTAGAACACTCTGCTCGCCAGAAGTGCCCAGATGGGGGTATGCCAGCTGGTAGTTACAACTTCCACTCCCAAGCAAATCTCGGAAGTAGCAAATACAGGTACAGGTACATGTGACAGGAAAAAACCCCTTCATTATATATCTATAGTTCTTTTTACACCATGTGCTCCACAGATACTACACCCTGGTATTGTAAAGGAAATGGACAAAATCATGACAATAATTGATGACATTTAGTCTGTATAAACTCTGAACTTGGGTTAAAAATTTTTAGGAGCAGTTTAGTAGCTAAAATCTTCACAACAAGTTAAGTCTTCAAGCTCTGAACTGATTTTTAAGAGTATTTTTTGTTTTAATCATCTTTGCTTCCACTTAAGGCAATTGGGATATAAGTTTATACCCACCCCCCGTCCTTTTCCCCACTTCTCCTTTACATGTTCTGCAATCACATGTCAGCAAAGAATATCTGTCCCTTCTCCATGAACCTACAGTCCCTGTAGCAATTACACAGGTTCATGAAAATCATGCTTGCAGCAATGCATAAAACAGCATACATATGTCCGAGTGTGCTCCATCTCAAGAGAACAAAGCAAGCCATTCCCCAGCAAGTCACACAACTTTTACAACATAATGGTTTTAAAAAAACCCCTATTGACAAGCCTAAAGTACCTGCCATTACTGTTGCTACATTGGAGGGGTGGGATTTGGTTTCTTTTAAATTGTTCACATGACTTGTTAATGAGGCATGGCAACCAAAAGGCTGGCTGGCTGCATGGAACAGTAATTGAAAGCAATCAGACAGTGGTAAACAGAATAAAAAGAATAGTTTTTATTCCACATAAATAATCATATTGCATAATCTCTTTGGAGAATTCCACATACTTACTGAAAGGCCCAATTATGTCCCCATGGAAGTGCTAATTTCATCATTTAGGTTAAAGATCTCCATGGCTCTAGATTCCTCCTCCCATAAGGGGAAAATCTGACATCTTGACACTAAATTAGATATCACAGAATCAGACATTACTAAGTCAGAGATTGATGTTCATATGCTGAATTTTATTATCTTTCTCTTCATGCAGAACTGCACCAGGTAATCTTCTTCTCTCCCTGCCTATTTTGATGACACTAATTTGAATTTGTGGTGCCAGGGAAAGGAATCACTGATGAAATATTTATTTGCATTCAATAGCTGAATGCTTGCAAAAAATTCCAGTGTGATCGTGTAGCATGCTGGCTTGTTTGTGAATGCCGTAACACAGGTTATGAACTTGCATTCAGTGGAAAGTGTGGCATTTAAAAAAATACCAGATAGAAATGCATGTGCTGTGTTTAAATGTTTATGAGGCAAAATACAAATTTGCAAACACTTCCCCAACTTTTTAATTTGCCTCTACCTGGCCTAAAATACAATACAAAGTACAAGAGTAGTTAGTTGAGCACTTTAACTTAGTAAAAACTCTGAATAAAAAAAGGTCTGTGCAAATCTCTCACTCTGGACAATCAAATGAATCAATGTGTAATCCATTAAGAAAAATACTTGAAGGATGAGTGAATTTTGCTGGGGTAGTTTCCTCTCCCACTTCTAGCCTCTCTTACATTTTACTACTGTGAGACTTCAAATATATAAAATCTTGATTTCAATTATATCTTGTCAGAAACAAATATAAGTTACATTAGAAACTGTAGTTTCTTTTATACTAGCAAGAATGATGCCCACACAGAATAAAGACAGAACCTCACAGTATTGAAATAAGCATACTTCTCCCCAAACACTCATAGGAATAAAGACGTAGGCAGTTAAATTTTGAACATTTGTTTTATTTTAGAATCTGGGTTCGTTTTTCCTCTCTTCCATCCACCTCTCTATGGAAATTTTTGTGCAAAATATGCTTTCCAAATAAAGTCCTTTTACTGGGCACTGCCCAGAGCATAGCTGGAAAAAAGGGTAATATGAATAGCCACCCTAAATTTTCTATTATTTTCTATTTTTCATGTACATAACTTCATAACTTACATTGCATTTTTCATGAACAATATATGCTATGATCATTTTAATGATGTAACCATGTCTTAAAAAATTTATGAGAGATTAGTTACCTATAACTAATTCCCTCTACGATGTATTACTTATAGATACCACAGTGTTAACTAATGAATTCCTCCTTTCAACCATCTCCTCCACTCCTTTTCAGTGGTACATTTCTAGCAGCATCTGCCCCATTGTCATCCATGGTTCTATCTCTTCCCATATCACCTCATCACAGTCTACTGAGAGGACCTCTACAATAAAACTACCAATTACTTATAGACAAAGCCAAGAAGACAAGTGAGATGAACTTCTAAGATCAGAAATTCTGACTCTATCAGAAAGTCTAACGAGGGAATGGGAGTCTCAAAGGACGAGTTCTAGAAGAGAAAAAAAAGAGCAAGAGTTCAAATGTAGCAAAGAAAAACTATTTCATAATTTTAAGCATGTCTGAGGTTACCAGCTGTCAAACACTGAGATAAATGGCATCTAAAATGGCATTAGGTCTAAGTTGTAACACACAGAGAATTAACAATTTTAATTGCATTCCAAAAAGAGTTCAGATTTAATATTTTTTAGAGTGAAGGGCGGTCCCCTAGTGACACAAAGTATGAAGTAGTTATTCTTATCAAAATGACCAGCTCACTATACAGATGCTAAACATTTCTCCCTGCAGGATAAATTTTCTTCAGGAATCAAGACACACACAACAGATATTAATCCATGTGCTCCGGCATCCTCCTGGGAGGCCCAAGGACTCGCATGACAACACTTTTGTGCCAAATCCCAGAAGAAATTATTTAGTGAGTCTTCAAATGTTATGAAGTGCTTGACAGTCCTACTATAAACAAAGCCACTCAGTTCTGGTTTCTTTACTGATTTTAAAGCCTGCAGTACACATGGTCGCTACTGCATTTGGTCACATGAACAAAACAACCCTCTTCTGCAGTCTTTTGTACTTTTTGCCAAAGTTCCCATATATTTGAGTATAATGGCAGGTATGTTGAACTTAGCCACTCAGTGAGTGCCAGTCAGCAAGACCTTTGTTTTGGAGTGATGATGGAGGAACCTACCAAGGTATAGACTGATTCAACATACTATCTTTGCAAAGTACTTCTGCCAGTTGCTTGCCAAAATGTCAAGAAACTACTTTAAATCTAAGTCTTAATAGACAAAGAGTTTCAGAAGAATGGCTGAAAAAATATGCCAGTATAAAGATTCTGAGATTAGAACTTCCAGTCTGGAGAACTATTAGCATACCAACACCTGGATCCATTAATGCCATTACGATTGTTCCAGCTGTATTTTACTCAACAAGCAAAGCTTTTTACCTGAACACAGCAAACACTTATGTCTATGAGTACTCTTACTGTTGCAATAGGACCATTCACATGAGTGAAGTTACTCAGGCAAATAAGTGTAAGATAAAGGCCAGATGTGTGTGGTTTCTATCATCAAATGGCTGCTGAGCTTAAGTGCAGCAGTTATGAGTACCTGCATGCCTGTTTTACAAATACAGATTTAGTATCTACACTGAATAAAGTATTTTTCCCAAGACTGTGCTGATACACTTGATTAACTTCAGCACAGAAGAAATATTTGCTGTTTTTTTACAACAGCTTACAGAGATTTCAGTATGGGTTTGTTCCTGCAAAGCTGTATTCACACCAAGAGATATGGTCTCTATTTTGAGTAGTGCCATATCTTGATGCTCTACATCTCAACCTCTTAAAAACTCTTCGTATTGCAAATTTAAAAGGTGTCTGCATTGAGAAACATGCAGACTGTGGATATTCTTTCACAATCACAAGCAAACATACATTAGGTATTGAATTAATACAATCTAGAAATATCTCTTCATTCTGCCCCACACTATTATCCACAAAATGGTTACAATGTTCCATAACAAACATTAGGTTTAATAAAGATGAAATTATGTATCACTGGAAAACACTGGGAGAAATGGGGTTATCACAATGTCTCAAGTGCTGCAACACCTTTTCTAATAGTTACACTTCCAGGTATTTTGGGTGATGAACAATTACTCAAGGTTGAGCAGAAGCCAGAAAAACCTTCCCAAAGCTCATCAACTTGACAAACAGAAATTTTAACTCTAGAATCACTACAATCTTGCAATCAAATCCATAAATTCATCAAGCTCTCTTAAAATAAATTAATGCTTCGTTCCTAATGCCTTAAGAAAGCCATTCTGTAACTACAGTTAATTTTTTTCAATAAATAAGGTTTTCATCATCTCAGTAGCCCTTCTTTGCATCTAGTACCGGTAAATAACTTTCATCAACAATGATGAGAATCAAACCCAGGACTGTCAAGTGACAGTGTACTTACTCACTGTACTGACAGAATCTCATCCAATGCACCCTAAATTCTCATTATTTCACTGTACTAGGCAAAGCTTATTAGAATTGCTTCAGCTTACAGTATCCTAATTTTTATTAAAAAATACTCTCTTGTTAAAACGCAAGTGAATGACTTTGTGTTTTGTGTTTTCAGTTTCACTCCACTCTAGTCCTTCAGTTGAAGTCATAGAATTTTCCCCAGTTCTCTGCAGGTCTTGCAATAATTCCCAACTTCATCTCATTCACAAATCACATGTGACTTAGACGGTGACCTCAACCTACATCACTGATACATGAAACAGGATGTGTCCTTAGGCTGATCTCTCTTCGTTTCCATCCTGAAAATAATTTATAATTTACTGTAATCTCTTTTTCCACCAGCTTAAATCCATCTTTCAATTCTCATGTTAATCTATTTCAACCTAAGTATTTTTAGAGCCTTATGTCAAGCACTACTTCAATTTGAGTAAACTAAATTAATTAATTTTCTAAGAAGTGACTATTCCAAACCACCCAGGATGAGGGGCAGAACTGAAGGGCAAGAAAGAACATACTATATGCTATCATACTCATGTTTGAACTTCCAAGACTTCTGTTCACAATCTGAAGTAAGCTTTTTCTTGTGGCTAAACTAACAGGTCTGAAGTTGATCACAACTTTCTTTTTTTTAAAAATACATTGCTTGTTATAATAATCAGCCCTTCTCTGGTTGTTACTCGTCACAATTACCAAAATCCTGACTATATTAAGAAGTGTTAAATCTAAAGAAGCCCATTTTACTGATGGGTTAACTGAGACAAAGAAAGGTTGACAATTGTACCAACTGCTTAGCTGGAGGTCTCCAAACTCCCAGAGATTAGTTTGTTGGGCTCTGACTTGGAATATGGCCCTGAGTAGTTAATTTCCATACACTCTTCTTAGGATATTGTAGTCATACTGCTGTCAAAGAGCCTCTGAAGCTCAGAAGGAAAGTACAATCACTTCCTTCTTCTTTATAGCACCTACCAGCTAAAACTCAGATCGGATAATCTTCGCAAATTACCTGAGAATGTCTAAACATGTGCACTATCAGTCATACTTAGCATTGTATTCAAATAAAGCAAGCTCCCCTCTAGCTATGGGAGCACCACAGATTAAATACAGACACTGAAAATGGGGAGGCAAATCACAACAGGAAGGAAAGCACAAAATCAGCAGACAGCATTTCAAGGCAAACATGGGTGTCTGTAGTTCTCTGCAGACACCATGCAGTTACTTACGCAAGTTCCCAAGTTTTCTAAAAGGGCCACATCAAGTCAATTTTAATTATTTGATAAATATGATGTATTTAATAAGCACAGATTCCAAGGATGAGAGGATCTGCTCCTCTCCAATTTCAGAATGCTGTCAACTTGTATTTTTTTTTGCTTCCCTTTTAGAGCTAGACTTAGTCTCTGCTATAATTTCATCAACTAGGAAAACTTTCTTCTGTGCTACAACTCACATTTTTCCCAGTCTGCATAAAAAAAAAAAAAAGTATATTTCTTTTCTTGTCATTCTAGTGCTCCTCTCCATCTCTCCTATCTTCCTGTAATCTTCAGGGGTTTTTTTGCATCTCTTTCAAGGTTCTAAAGAAATCAGACAACAACTCTAACCTCATTCCAATCACTGTCCTGCTCCATTCCCACGTGGGATTTTAAGTATTTCTTCTATTTTCTTCTGCAATCATTTCTGCATCCCTTCTCATTCTGTGGAGAATGTGATTTCTTTTTCTCTCTTCTCTTTCAAGTTTGTTTTCAATACTCTTATTTACAGGTTTTCTATTCTGAGATCATTTAGGGCATTACAACATTTATGATCAGAGTGCTCCAATACTCTTGTAAGCCAAAGAAAGCTCTGCTGACAGCATTGATACTCTTTTCACTGACAGTGAAATATCTAATGCAAATTCATATTTTCTCTTCTCTTGTTACTGCAGCTGTGCACCGAAAGGTGGTGATGCAGTAGGAAAAAAGTATTGCTACTTTTCCCAACAAACTTGGTTAAAACTGCAACATTTAAAAAGAGGTACTCTGAGGTGATTGTGAACAGTTGCTGTCAGTCTCAGGTTGCACTGGTGGTTTAGAAACTTGGCATCAAAAACCAGGTTTTCCTAATCCAGATATCCCGGCTCAGGCTCCAATTCCATAAACTGCACAACAAAGGACATTTTAAAAGAAAGCAAGAATTATACTTTATAAGCATGGGCACTTTCCAATCTCAATCCAAACATTACCACAAAGCCTTTACAATAACAGAAACCATATTTGTTCTTTAGTAAATCTAACTTCCTCTAAATTTGTGTTCTCATTCATTTTGTACCTAGCTCCTGTTTTACTGTTGACATGAAAAAGGAGAAAATCAAACACGATTCATTTGGAATACCACACAATTAAATCCTAGCTTTTGGTCCAATGCTAGCACATTTAAAACTACATTTTACATTAAGAACAACATTTGTCAGCAGTATCTATATATTTGTACCTGCTATTTTCTGAATACTTGTAAACAAGGTAGTAATTATGATTTTTGGAAGGCATTCCTATAGCTCACCATTGAATTTACATGCACTATATTATACATGCACAGACATATGTCTGCACACTCACCACCTCCACCTCCCAAATTCTATCTCAGTAAGTTTCTCTGTTGTTAATTTTTCATAGGTCAATATTATATAGTCTCAAAAACTACAATTACAATCACATGCTGGAATGTGATCATACTTAAGTCTGTGCTTCTGAAACTTATAAAGGACATCATTAAAAATTCCACCTAAAATTACTTCAACAATTTGAGAACACTGCCTCCAGTACTAGTAAATACAATTCATGCATATTTGAAAAAATCTCCACTATTTCATAAAGGATCACCTGCTCCACAAGACACTTTAAAGACTTTTTCAGGAATCCTGAAGTGTAATATGGAACTTTTCCTGGAGAGAAGTACAAAGAACTGCAAAAACATAAAGTAATACAAAAGGCCTTTTAAGTAACAAACATTGAACAGATTTACTAAAATTCTAGCTTACATGGGAAGCAAAACTGAACATGGAATATCTGACAGATATTCCTCTTTCTCCTTTTTTAAGTAAGACTGAGAAGATTAAGAACTCATAATTCAAAAGAGAATGGCCAACAAGCATGTAGGTGGCAATCACAATGAACAATGGAGCTGCTGAGTGCAGTATGGAACAAAATCAGCACTCTCCTTTATTTAACACTGTACTTGTATGTTATGGGAATCAGTTGAGAGAAGCTATGGGTTGATACTTTATCACTCAGAGCAACTGTAAAATGAATCAGTCAACACTTAAAAGCTCACACTATATTTTACAATTTTAAATTCCAGTGCCTTGGACAAATTCCAATTTGGAATAACTACAGCCTAACATTTTCAAATGTGTCCACTTTTCGAACAGTTCTACAACACTGGTTTGTACTTTTGGGCTATCTGCTGTATTTAACACTGTCCCAGAGGCTATACTTAATGGAATGGAAATGTTTTGCTATAATTTACTTTTGGCATCAGTTTGGATGATAAATATTCAGTCTGTTACATCAAACATTAGCAGCTTAAAGATGGAATTTCAAACATGGTTTCATGAACTTTTATAAAACTTCTCAACTGAAAAATAAATGATCAGAGCAAAAGTATTTTATGCAAAATAACACTCAATATGTTAAGTATTGTTGTCTGAAGGTTGGTATTCGAATATGTTAAAATTTTACATGATATTCTATACAGTATATCTTCTAAGCATTAATTTATTTTCAGAAAGAATGACCTGATAGCTTCTTTAAGAAATTCTAAAATTTTTGTACTAGCATTTTCATCTCCATTCCCCTCAGGAACACTTACTTTACTTCTTTCGAAGCCGAAGAATGTTGATAGATTTGTAAATGATCATTCAAGAAAACTGCTTATGACTTTTACATTGCTTATTGCTTTTTTACTGATGATTTCCTGATTTCCTAGAGGAATCAAGAGGTTCAGTATAATCATGACCAACAGACAATACTTTATACGCTTTAAGAAATACTTAAATTTTCATTTTCAATCTTCTTAGTTATGTACTTCCATTTCACATCATTGAATCACCAAAAAAAATCAATTTTAATTTAAAAGCCTCAAATTAAATCATAGTTTGCTTATTTTTGCATGTAATAAAAAAATCTTTGGGACTTTTGTATTATTTTATAAATAGAAACAGGAAAACTGAATTTCCCCCTACAAATGCTGGGGACTGATGCTGGTATTAGAAAATAGTAGTATGATCCTCAAGTGGAAGCAACTTCTGATTTTTTTTATAGCAATGCTGAATGGATTTCATAGCAATGCTACAGTGTAAAAGAATAATTATATACATAGAATAATTTGCAGTAATTCAGTTTACTACTGACATGAGGGATCTATCTTGCATGAAGCACTGTACAAAACACAGAGTTATTGCTCAGATCTGTAGAATTACTATCAAAAAAGTTTCAGATGGTTTTATTCTAAGTTTCCCAAAACAATTAAAATCTAACCCAATGCGCTGTTCAGATTAGCATGCTATACCAGATCAGAAAGCAGCACAAAAAATACCATGTTTTATCTGTTAAATCTCAGTCAACTGAAGTGCTTAAGCATACATTTACAAGTTTCATATTACCCCTTTCAAATCTGTTGACAAAGATTCTACACTCTTAAAAGGATACAACCAGCTAAACTTTAATGAGTACTTATGTTTGATTTTCTTTTCCTCATCTTTTTGCTTTGAATATAAGACTTATTTTAGTCACTGCAAAGCAGTACAGCTATAAAAATGTAAATTTGATCCAGTAGCTTGGAAAGAAAGAGATAAAATGTCATTTAAATTATAACATAAATCAGACATGCTTTATGTTGTACTCAATTATTATGTCATGCCAGTTAAAAGACTACTTATTCTTTCTTTTAAACAGCATGGAGGGATTTTTAACAATCAAGAGCTCTATAATTGCAAGGGCAGATTTCATAAAGACTCAAAATCCAGTTTCCAAGATATTTTAATTAAATCCCAAGTCCAAAAAATCTCCACAACAAAGCAGACAGGAAAAATATTAGTTGAAAATACGAAACTCTATGACACTAAGACCAGAGACAAACCTATACTGCTTTATTGGCTGAAGAACAAGCTTTTTTTTCAGCCTCTTAAAAAGATGGAACAGTTATGAAGTAAATCTCCCTAAAAGTTCATGTTTAGAATCTCTGCCTCCAGTTTCAGGATCATTGCTGATAAATATTAGTACTTTCCCTTAATTTCCCTTACATATACAAAATTGTAAAGTGTTCACACAGAAGGAGCAAGAACCAATAATGAAGAATACATGTTGCAATCCATGCAGCTATAGGGGATTAGGTTGGAACACCATCAAAATTACTCTTTCTGAAGTAACAAGAGATGTTTTTTCCAGTACATTTTAAAATGAGACGCAAAGGTCCTCAAGTCTCCCTCAGCCTTGACTTATGTCTCAGGTAATACAAATACCGAAATAATTCATATACAGAATAAAGTTCTTCCTACTGTGGATCTGTCAGCCTTCTCACATTCTCTCATTTTAGGAGGAAAGCACTAATCTTAGTTACCATTTTAAAGCTATTATACTTATTAAATAACTGTTTGGAATAATAAAATAAGAGTAAGAATTTTAACAGAACATCCTAATTCTCAAGTCTTTTACAGTCAGCATTTTCCCATTCTGATAATCTAAATACTGCAAGTATTCTAACTTTTGCACGGTGTTCGTAGTACTTTCTTCAGTATTTTGCTTACAACAAGCCACTGCATTCATGTTTCTAGCTCCACGGTCTGTAAGATGAAAACAGAGATTCCTACTGTACCATTAATTGCTAATCTGACAATGAAAAGGGGTTTCATTGTCCTGGGTGATGGAATTGAGAATTTCTGAGTAACTCCCCTACCCTAACAGGTACAGTAAAAAGATGTTAGTCTTTTAGGCAAAAGACGAATCTGTTGAATAAAGGCTTCATTCTCTGCCTGTAATTAGTAACTTGAGGGCCTTCTGTAGATTCTGCACAGCAGTGCTCACATCTTCATATTGCAAAGCACTGCCAGCATATTTGCAATACTTTTGAGCTCTGGCAAAGTCCTCTGGAGTCAAGCGGACTTCTCCTGCAAAAACATAAGTATTACAAAGTTACTATAAAGGAAATCTGACTTAGGCTTCCTTTCTTATGATTTTTATGTTAGACTTATACTTGTGGTAATATTATGAAAACCAGGCTAATATTTGTGGTAGTACTACAAAGCCCAAGCTATGGAATTTCTTCTGTTCTCTTCTCTTTCCATTTATACAATGCTGAACTTCTTTACTTCTGGCATTTGAAAAATATGAGCACCTTTCTAAGCACTGGTATTTGTATGACCTAGTGTCTTTCAAAAGTCAAGACCTTTGAGAAAGATGTGCTCTTCATCAAAGGCAGCAGCGGAGAGCTTTTAAACAACCTGTAAGAAACAAGGGCAGTGCTCTTTGTGTTTACAGTATAATTACTCTGCTCTCTTCTTCAGGAATAATACATTTGAGTTAGAAACTGTTCCTTCTTAACTGGATAACTTTTCAAAATGTAGAATTCCTCACCAGCATGTTTTCACACATTTTATATTTCTGTTTTTCCAAATAATTCTTATGTTTCTAATTTTATGTAAGATGACTGGAAACAAGATTGATGTCATTAAATGTGCCCATTTTTGTAATACTGGAGAACACTAGCAAAAAATATTCTCATAATATAGTATAAACCATCTGTTACTTATTAATCAGAATATATTCTTAACATAAGCTAAAATATTGGGAATTCTGCAACGCTCAAACACATGCGTTCAGTCTTCAAGAAAGCATAGTAGGGACTTATGCCCTAACTGGTAGAAGATTTTATATATGAATAGCATCACTGATGTGTGCATAAAATAAAGCACAGTTATGTTACTGTACCTCCTTCCACCCATAAATTCACTAGGAGTTTTAAGGCTAATCCCATGCCACTCCAATAACCAATGGACAAATTATAAAACCTTTACTAAGGTTCTTTCAGAACAATTGTAAATGATGGGGTTTTTTGGACACGGATAAATAATTATATGAAACACTAAAGATTATGTCTATATTTAATAATTTCGAACACAGCATTTCATTACCAGTGAACAGATTACACAGATTAAGAGAAAATGCATTTTTAAATGCACTATAGATTTTATATAAAAATTGATTAAACAAAGATTTAGCTCTCTGAGTACAACATTTTAAGTAATGACATGAATATAGTTAAACTCATTTTTATGGCACAGCTTCAGTTAACTGGATCCTTTCTTTCAAAAGAGAACTGCTGTTAGCAATACTGTGAGAACGTTTACTAAAGAATCTCAGTTCTTATCAAAAAGTGTCTATTGTATTTGCTTTTCCTTCCCCCAATCTTATTATTTAAGAACAGCTTTTGAACAAATAAAATGAAAAACCTGGGAATATTAAAAACTAGACTGGTCTGCTGGTTTTCAAAACAACCCTACTCCAATAAAAAGCAGAAAGGTAAGTGCTCTTAAGTTTAATTTATCAATTTTTAAAACATACTCTAAAACTCTACTTATCTTCCCTTCAATAAATAAATATAAGCATTGAGGGACATAAAAACTTGGTAGGCTCATTATAACTGCAACGTGTATTAGTTTACTGCTGAATAAATGAAGCCACATTACATCTCTTATTAAAATACCTATACATGTGAGTAAATACACGTGAGGGAGTGCATAAACACAGGCACACACTTCAGTTATTTTGTAGCATACATAAAGTTACAGAGTAGAAGCAGCTGGGGTCAATCTGTGACCACATTACTGAACATCTTTAAGGAATTATAAAAGACCAGTTCCCCTCAAAGTGGCTTTATGCTATGATGCCAAAAGAAACTACAAAATCATTCTTTAAAAACTGGCCAAGGCATCAGTCCAGTATTCAACTAATTTATTGGAAGCAAGCCTAAATTCACCCGTCTAATCTTATTTTTACAGTACGAGTTCTATTAATGTTTTGCTGGCATAAAGCCTTATTTATTATGAAATCTACTTCAGATGCTATTATGACATAACTTGAGGGAAAAAAGTTAACAGTTTTAAATTTATAAACCAAAGTTTACACAGTAAGAGTGTTGATCTTTTGATGTGCTTAGTAGCCTGAGCTGCTATTGAAATCAGCACCTCACAATGGACAAACAAAATAGACATAAACCAGTTCTGTGTTCTTAAGTTTTCAAAATAATGTGAAACTTAATTGTAACGACTGCCTTACATCAAAGGTATAAACACAGAAGTGAGTTACCAACTTCAATCTACATATTCTAAGGATTAAGCAGTTTCGCAGGAAAGGACCTGGGGGTCCTGGCGGACACCAATTTGTCCAAGAGTCAACAATCTGCCCTTGCAGTGAAGAGAGACAACAGCATCCTGCGCTGGATTATGAAGAGCGTTGCCAGCAGGTTGAGGGAGGTGATCCTGTCCCTTGCAGCCCTAGTGAGGCTGCATCTGGAGTGCTGTGTCCAGTTCTGGGCTCCTCAGTGCAAGAAAGAGTGACTGACATCCTGGTGATAAGCCCAGTGAAGGGCCACAAAGATGATTAAGGGAATGAAGCACCTCTCATATGGAAAGCGGCTGAGAGAGCTGGGACCATTCAGCCTAGAGAAGAGAGGGCTCAGGAGAATCTTACTGATGTATATAAATACCTGAAGGGGGAGCATACAGAGGACAGAACCAGGCTCTTTTCAGTGGTGCCTAGTGACAAGACCAGAGGTGATGGGCATAAACTGAAACACAGGAGGGTTGTGTCTGAACATCAGGAAACAGTTTTTCTTGTGAGGGTAACCAAGCTCTGGGACAGGTTGCCCAGAGGGGCCACAAAGTGTCTGTCCTTGGAGAAATTCAAAAGTTGCCTTTTGTATTAAGTGACATTTTTTCTCAAACTTCCTCCTTCAGTGCAGCAAATCGTACTACAGAGAGAGGGCAGGGGGAGACACAAAGGACATGGTCCTGAGTGACTAGTTTTACAGGACCCTTCCTTGAGCAGAGGGGTTGAACCACACCACCTCCTGAAGTCCCTTCCAACCTGAAGTATCCTATGATTCTGAGCTCTAAAACAACACCAAGATGGGAAAAGTTTACTGTATTTATCCTGAAACAAACTTGCTTCTGTGTCTGCAATTACTAGCACAGTAGTTATATTACTGAAACATGAAAGGCATATGGAAGCCAAAGCATGATTCTTATTTAAGAAGAACACAAAGTGAAAATGATTTGACTAAAACTGCTGAAAATCGTGTTGGGAAAAAAGCAGTTTTAGAATGAAAGCAGTGTGTATTTTACATGATATATCTGCTTCTCCCTAGTGTCCTTTGCTACCCATCAGATGTTTTTCCTTTTTATGATGCCCAAATATAAGGCACTTAATTTAAGAATACTTCAATCACACAAACTGGTGTATAAAAACAGTGATGGCAAAGGTAACAAATGGTTTTTGAAACAAGATGCTCTTTTTCTCCATTAAAGCACTTGAAATATTTGAAAGAATTTCTTTTTAAGATCATAAAAGCACACTCAATGTCAAATTATTATTTCTGCATTATTATACACACAACTAGAATGGACAAATGCTTTTTCTATACTATGCCACTTGTGGAAGGGAGCATATGGCAATGTAAGAAGATCTTATAAAAACTGTGTAGCACAACTATGAATGCATGTAGTGTTAGCAGAATCTAGGGGTAATAAATTTTTTAAGAAAACTACACCAGACAAGTGCACACACACACATGCACAAAGCTGCTGTGTAGCTCTACACTCTATAGTAAAATACATTAACCAGTAATTAAATGCAAAAGTTTTGACACTTCAGAAGTCATGTTAATCTCTGAAACCTGCTCCCACAGGACAGGACAACTATTCAAAGACTCATGCTGACTCAAAATCAAAGAATACTGTTCCTTTAACTTAATTTTCTTTTGATAAAATATTCAACTCCTCTCCACCAAAAATTTTTCTCCCATCATAGCATTAATCAAATTGCTTCTCCCATGTTATGAGAAGGAAAGAAAATACATCATCTATTCTAAAGTTATACATTTGATCTTAGTACCAGAAGGAGCCTTGCAGGAATATGTGGAATATCCTGTTTGGCTATGTCTATACTGGCACATTCAACAGTGCCAAAGAACGTGTCTCAGCACTCAAACCTGACTGTCTACAGTGTCAACCTGCTGGAACAGGCTCCAGTATGGTTTTGGCCCAAGCTAACTAGCACTTTCCCAAACAATTCCTGGACATGACTTGTGGTCAGAGCAGGCTACAGACCGTTCAATACGAGCAGTCTTCACAAGCTACCTTGTTTAGAAGGTTTAAAAATTTAACAGTATGGATGTGAGTGGTTCTGTGCCAGCAGTTCTCCATGCCAAATATTTATAGGCACGTATAATTTGTTAGTATAGACAGAGACACTGTGTCTAATCGTGAAGCAGGCATACTTTGCACTGTGCTAGCTCTATGGATCTATTGGAGGGCAACACTGACTTCTTCCCATGCAAAGGAAACTTCAGTTCCATGGGAATGGTACCTACCTCAATATGGAGCAAGGATCTAGCCCAAATACATATATTGCAACTAGGAGCTGGGGGGGGGGCTCCTGAGTCCCAGAGTTTAGTACATCCCTTGAGATACAGGCATTTCTCAATCTACTTATGGGTCAGAGAACAAGGCTACTGTGTAACAGAGTACTGTTGGCATCAAGGGGACTCCTCAGCAGCACGAGAAGAATGGTATCTGCTCTTACTCTTACATGTATAGCTGAGGGGAGGATGCTTTGGGTAATGACCAAGCACGCACAATAGGACAGAGATAGGCACAGACAAACGCTTTCCATTGATCTCAAGCTTTTTAATTCTACACATACAAACAAAACTGTCACTGCATCTCTGCTTACTGACACATGCTTATGCCCTCTTGAACTCCTACATAACTGAAAACGTATTTTCTAAACTTTTAGAACTGAGGATCTGTATGACCCGTATCACCTCTTCCAGTGCCCTTCTGCAAAACTCTCTCATAAGAATGTAACTTTGAGCTGTTCCAAGACCCAAACTTGTAGTGACACAACAGATGTGCACAGGAGGAATGCAGGCATACAAATACTCAGGTTAGGTCAAGTTAAAGATTTATCATGGTGCTTAGCAAGGGTCTTAATCTCTTAATTACACAATATTACTTACTACGCATTCTCACAAACACACTCAATTCCTTTTTATTTATGTATTTATAAAACCAGGTTATCACAGGTAAGTGGTTAGAGGTAGCAATGCACTGATACCATTCAGATATTGAATAATATAAATATCTATTTCACAGACAGAAAAATTCCCAGAAACCAGTTAATTTGTCCAAATGTACATGAGTGTTCAAATTAGAATTACAGGATGATTCCAGCTTTATTGTCAGTCACTACTCTTTCACTGGTTTCCCTAAGGTTAGCATTTATGTGCACACTTCAAAGCATGGTATATGCAAGCAGACATAAAAATACACATGATATTGGTTATTAGTGATTTTAACATCAAAGGCAGATGGCATCTTAGAAGATAAAAGCCTTGATTAAATGGTACATCAAAATGACATAATTAGCAATACCTTATAAATTATTTCATTTAACATGGGTACTACTTGTAGTCAACAAGCACACATAACAATTATGCTGCACCAAAACCACCACTGGAATGTTGCAATTATTTAATGAAGTGAACATATAACTTACATATTGACCCTGTAGAATAAATTTTAAGTAAAGGGAATGTGTATTAATGACCAAAAATATAATTTAGCAAGGCCATTGGGAATATAGGCTGTGCTAAGTATATCAGAACCTCATCTGAGAAGTAAAAACATAAATAATAAAAAGCCTTACACAGTGGTAGCTCATGGGTTCAAAACAGTCAGATAGACAGCACTAACCATACATTGCAACAAAGCTTTCAGAAACTATTAAACTCTTAGCAAAAAAATGCCTAGGTGATGTCAATTCTTTTTAAACTTTTGGAATTAGTAGCATTCAGATAGCAATCACAATATTTCTCAAACTTCTTCCTGCAATGCAGGGGAGACAAAAAGGACAAAGTATGCCCATGTACAAACAATACAAATGCCACCAGCTTACCTCCAGACTGAGCACTGTAAAGGGAAGGATCGACTAGAGGAATATTCTGAGGAGCAGGTTGAATGGTGTTACTTGTCACTCCTGCAAATCAATGCAAAAAAGATGGACTTGGGTTATTTTTACTCATAGGCTTTAAAGTAAACAAACAAAATGGAACAGGTACACTTAATGATTTTTAAATTCAGCAGCTGATAGCTTACTAATTCTGAAACTGTGTAACAAATAATTTTAAAGCCCTCACTTCATACTATGAAAGTTTTATAAAATTATACAGAAGAATATACAGGCTGTCATCCATTTTATCAGTACAGGATTTCACAGAAATTTAATTTCAAGCATCAAAAAGATAGGAAAACACTACTCCAAGACACTCCCTAGAGCATTGAGGAAAACCTGCTAAAGAAAAGTGTGAGTTAACTTTGATGTTTGAAACTTAAATTCTACATTTTAATATCAGATGACAGCCTCATGCCTGTCATCTAACACTTGCAAACTATCTCCTTCCTAATTACTTCAAAAACAATTGAGGAAAATAAAAAAGCTAGCTAGATTTAAAAGAGAAATGGTGATTCTAGAAGAAACAGCACTTCATGCTGTGAAACATTCTTGTATTTGTTCCCATTTTAGACACACTCATTTGCCTAGATCCAAAAGTGTGTTTTTGCAATATGTCCAGTTCACAGTAGACTAACATAAAGTTATTTCTACAACATCTGCTACGTAGGAAGATGGTATAATCAGTTTTCTAAATTATCTGTTACTGCATGGAATGATTGATGGGGTTAAAACTATGTAATGCAATGAAATTCATGTATTCCAACAAGGTACATACTCCATAATTTTCAGATATGGTAAAAACAATACACTCTCCCTCCCAGACCCAAAAAAACACCACCTATCTGAAGGATTTCCCTTTGATAAAACTGAAAAAAGAGCATCCTGAACTCCTCATAGGTTGAAGCATTTTTAAAATGGGAAAGTAAAAGGAGGGACTGTGTGACAAAAACATGTTTGATAATATAAAAATGTATCTAAACAATAAATGATCATCAGGATTGAAATCAAACTTTTAATCTTATTAATCAATCATTATATTTTATGGTTATTATAAAAAGGTCCCATGAGGTAAAAAAGTTGTATTCACCAATCCTTTAAGACAATTTATTTTAATACTGCAACTGGAAAGGAACGTTGGACTTTTACAAACTTGGTTTTGGTCCAAAAATGGCACATAATAATCAGGATGTAGGAGGCAATATGTTTAGCAGTAGGGATAAAATTCCCATTAATAATATTGTCTCAGGTCAATCACAGTAAAGTACTTGCACAGGAAAAGGAGCACAAACCAAAACGAAGAAAAGTATGAATGGTACATCAGGCAATTGTGTTGTAGCAATTTCAACATTATGTTGGATACGCTCCCGCATAAAGAACGACAACCCATCTGCACAGGGAAAGCCAAATATGAAATGAAATAACACAATTTCAGCTGTCAAGTGAAAGATACAAACCGCGCTTTATAGTACAGACGTTGCGATGCAACATCATTTTACTGGTTCTAGAGAAGACAAAAAATTCTGTCTGCAGGGATAGTAATTTTTTTAGTCCATATATCTCTTCTGGCAAAGTGCTCCAAAATATGAATTACACATTTTAAAAAACATAAAAAAGTATATCCTATGGCATTTTTACAATATTATCTTATGAAGATGCTTTTGCCACACAATACCTGTGTCAATCTACTTTATAGGTAATGGAAAGTGGCCTAGAGTTCATCTCTCAATAAAGGCATGGATTTTTTAGGTGTGATTTGGACATACCTGTGTTATGAGGTACTTCAGCTGGAGTGTTGGCTGGTGCATGGGCACCTGGTGGTATATGTATGCCAGTGTAATTACTAGTTGGTGTGTTGTTAGCTTCGTATGTAGATGATGATGCTGGTTGAGTTGTTCCAGTATGGACAGAAGACGACCCCGCTTCTTCCTTTTCAACATCTGCTAAGATGACACAAAACAGGAATTACTGTAGTTGTTCTGTACAAACACTTGAAAACTCTGGCTTTCTTTAAAACCTCCTTTTGAATTTTTATTAGTAAAAAAACTGCCACCACAGTGTGCCATAAAAAATCGACCCAAGCCACCTACAATTGATTTGACAAAATAAAAAAGTAACATACCATACAATAAAGATCTAGAAACTCACATACTTTCAAAGATATCTTCTGTTCAAATTGAAGGATCATTTCATTACTGATCTGAATATAAGAAATCTTTCTCATTAGAACAATCCCTTATACATTCATGTACTGCATCCACAGCAGTACAAACATGCAGATGTACAAACAAGATGTACAAACATGCAGCAATCTATATTTTAATATATACATGAATCAGAATATGGAAAACTGTATTTGCCCTACAAACTCTTTGTAAAAAACTAGATAATCTTTTTACCCCATATCAAACCACGGATAAATAGCAAAAAAGAGGAACTTCGGGAAAGTAATACCAAACAGGAAAACTAAATGCAGCTTAGCTAAGTCATAACTGTATCTAGAACAGTTACAGTACATAATGTTCTATAAAAACCATCTATCCCATAAAATGTACAAAGAACATACATATTATTTTTCAGTCTCGTCATGTTCTTAAGGTTCTGGTCTAGTTTATTCAATGTTGCTTTAAAGGCTAGTGATCAATTTATTATGCTAATGATCCAGTTAATTTAGAACATGGTTGATTTCTGCTCCTTCATTTGAATTCAGTTCAATTTAAAACAGCTAATTTTCTTTTGCTGTGTATGTATTCTCCTGTATCAATAATGTCAGATGGAACAAGTACAGTTTTGGGAATTGTTTATTTAACAGCCAGTTCTTGAAAGTGGAAAAAAAAAATATATAGGAGCACAAAACTTATATATGTGTAGAGCTAGAAAAAGATGTTCTTTATGAAATCCATACTGATCTTCAACTACACAAGATTATTATTATTATTATTATTATGTTATTCGAACACTTATACTGTTTAATAATTAAACCACCTACTGTTAAAAATGTTACTATTACAAATATAAGAATTTTTTCCCCTGTAAGACCCTCTTCCTCCCAGAAAAAACTTCAGGTGCTACCTTCACTAAACACCTTTTAAGTCACAACACTATTTACTAAAATAAAAGGCTATAAAGCAGAGTAAAATCAACAGTACTGTTGTTAGAACATTTTTACTAGACTTTAATAAATACACTGTAGTTTTATTAAACTGTTTCTGACATAGGCAAACAAACATTTGGCAGATCTCTGGAAGACAAAGGGTATCTTAAGGAGCCAGATTTCTCCTTTCCTGTATTTTTTGCTAGTAATTCATACTGCAATATATACGCATGGAAATAAAATTAATGCCTGACAACTGTCAAAAAAGGAGAAGAAAACTGTTTATTTTTGAGCTTCAAAAGTAAACAATGAATGTCTTTTAAATAATATTGCCATGATAAGAATAAGGTCAAATGCTGTATTTTTCAGTGGTTTTGGTGTTAACTTTAAAAAATCAGTTTCAGAAAAAAATAAATTTAACAAAAACACAGAGGCTTACTACACATAAGATGAATGAAATAGTTATGTACAACACTCATCATGCTGTCTGAAGGTAAGGCTGCCCAATATTGCTTGTAACACTGCTACCAATTATTTATAGCTTTGTCAAACTGTAGCTATAAAGTTGGCTTCTCCAAGCTGGGTGTCTGCATGAAGCTAGGATTTCGGGAAAGTTGTTATAAAAATTACTAAGCCACTTTTAAGAATGAGGCAGTAAGAGCAAACATGCTTCCACTGTACTCAGTATCTTAACTAGGAAAAATTACCTGTAAATTCATGCCCAGACTTAAACCATTAATGCATTTATTCCTTTATTCTGCCCCCTGAAGCTTCCTGTTGCCCTTATCTGCTTTGCCAGTCCCATTCTGATTTCTCTTTCTGTGCACTAGGACTTCATATCCCTGCAACCTCTTGCCCTATACTTTTGTCTCTCTTGCAGTAATTCCATCTTCTCTCCAAGACATTCTCAGTTTCAGCTTCAAGTTTCTCACTGCATAGCTCAGGGTCTCTTGTCACTCCTGTAACAGTGCAATACTGTAGGCAGCACTGGCCATGGAAAACATGAACTCAAAAAAGTCTGCCAATGTTAAAAACAACCAAAACAAGTGTTACCAGTGCTGACTATCCTTAATTACAGTGTCTGCAAAAGGTAAATTCAATAAAGGCAATCAATAAAGGTATATGTACCAAAAGATTAAGCTCAACTGTTTGATTTGCTCATTATGCAACTGGCCAGTGTTAAACTGTATTAAACGTAAAAGTAGTTTTGTTTAAATTAACTCTTCTTAGGTGTTTAAAGTGCCCAGATATCATCAAAGCATTGTAAGTATTCTTCCTGCAAAGCAAATATTTAAAAACTCTTTATCAAAGATTAAAGTATTAGAAACATTTTAAGATACGCACTTGCAGTATTTGTGAATAGTTTTAACAGTAGTGCCAAATGAAAGGATTTCACGCTGCTGAAAAAGAACATTTAAGTCAACAAACTGTTTTTAAATTCTGCAGTTAGAACATCCATAACGTTACTAAAAAAAAAAAAAATCTTTTCCAGGGAATGGGAATGAACACTAAAAAAAATTAGAAAATTATTTTCTCATAAAGCAGTCGTAACCTAGAACTCAAAGTTCCTTGCAATTTGCTTAAAGATGCTGAAATACTAGGCTGTGAAACAGTGACACAGTTGTTTTACATGTCATTTCAGCTCCAGCTGAGTTTCTTTTCTTGGAACCTCATCAACCTTTGTGCTTGAATCCCAGCATAATGAATCCATAAGCTCTTCATATTTTCAGCAAAGCTACAGTATACCCACACCATCTGTTTGCATTTTTAAAATTATTATTTATTTATCAAAGGTAAGACTTTGTGAAATAAGACTGATATCCCTGGCCCCATAACCAACTATCCAAAGATACTTTTGTACTAACAGAGGATTCTCAAGGCTTAATGGGACTTCCTTGTCTAGAGTAAGGAAGCACCAATTATGACTTAACTTCAGCAGCTTAGTGCACTAAATTTAAGACTAAAAAAATTTTTATTTTTAAGGAGTCTAGACTTCTCCAATTCTATGGACTCCTATTTTTAATGAATTCAGAGATTTAAAAGGTATCAATTTTAATTTTAAAACGTTTTCTTTTTCTCATTCTGCTGCATTGTTTCTCTTTTGTTTGAGATGTTGCCATAAGATTCATAAGGTAAGGTTCTATTGGAACACTGATTTTTTAAAAAAAATATATATACATCCAATTTTTTTCCACAACATTGGAAAATAAACTCCAAAGTGCATCAACTTGTCATATAATGTTCTTTCTACTAGCTGAAACTAATAACGTTTTCTCAAATTCTGTAATATAAATGTAGACTACATATTACATATTGCAGTGTAAGCAGTTACATTTAATTTATTTACTATGGCTATAGTATAACCATTTAGAACTTTTAAATATTTCCATTTTTTTTCCATTAGTATAAAATCTTGTGGGATGACCTAGGGCAAATGCTAAGTAACCTTTATATGTACTTCAGGACTCGTATTCCAACTGCATTAATAAATTAAGCATGTTATTTTAAGGTTTCCATGGTGGCATCCTGACAAAAGTATCCATGAATCCAACAGCAGAACTGCATAAAGCATGCCTATGTTGCTGTAAAAACATCTCCAAGAGTTACAGTATGGTTTTCAAAAATCACAAAAAAACCCCAACACTTTGGAAAAAAATGGTAATTCATCAAGCTTCAGAGACCTAGCTTCACTCTGTTTAAACAGACTTTTTCCACTTGCTAGGGAAGGAAGAAAATGAGCAAGCAGAAAGGAATGGGGAAGGTCCAGTCGTACATTCAAACAATGCTGCTTTTCTTCTTATGATGCACAAAGCAAGAACTGAAACTCTTTTTTACTGATTCTTCTCATAAAAATGAATTTGCATAAAGGTTTTGTCTTGGTTGTGTAAAACATTATGGACACCTACACTGCAGAGTTAACTGTCAAAATAAATGTCAGAAAAGGTATTTTTCATTTCATTTCTCAGAAAATAAAAGTGTGAGAAATTATCTTTCTACATGAAATACAATTCAACAACAATATAAAAAGATATTGCCAAATTACAGATCTTGCAGGTTCCCTAACAGTAAGGATGTTAAAATTTTGGCTCACTCAGCATTTGCGTCCCTTTTAAGTTGCATGTAGATATAACTTGGTAATGAGACCAAGAGTCTTCACCAATTCACCTGTACTGAACTGCAATGAGTACTAAGAATTTGAGTAAGGTCCTGAATTCTACTTTCACTTCTACAACAGTTTCTTTTGCGGCCTTGAGTAAGTCAGTTATCTTTGCATTCCACATTAATAAAATGAAGAGAGAACCCATTTGTTGCTGCTGAGGAATAATTAGCTTCTACACAAGTTGCACACACAGATTTTTAGCAAAAGCTTTGTAATATTTACTTAGAAATTCTATTTTTGCAGTTGTTTACAATTCACAATTTGTTTCAGATAATCAGGTGAGCTTTACCACACTATGAGCCAGACCCCTAAAGAGAACTCATTTAAAGCTAAAAATATTTAATTGAGCTATTCATTACATTCAATATACCAAAAGACTGTTCTCCCATATGTTCCATTTTTCATTAAATCATCAAATTGGTGTAATTTGACAAAGATGTGATGAAGTTTGCAGTGGGAGTTGCAACTTGCACTTTTAGAGGTGGCTACATAAGTTTTATGAACTTATGTACTAATATAGGTGATTGATATATTTATACTTGTGCGTGCATACGTACAAAATCTCATGTACTAGGTCAGAAGAAAACTTCAAATGTTTAATGTTCTTAGTTTTTTCATTAGGTAAGTGAAGAATGATACATAGAGGTTATTGTCATTGTGCAGAATTAGTCTATTTTAATCTGCATAGTGAAAATATCCATTCCAAAGACATCCTATTTCGTAAGAGATTAACCTCTAAAATTCATATTCAATGTGTTGACTGAGGAGGAAAACAAAGAGACCTCTTATTAATAAAACTGATCACTATCAAAAGCAATTGGTTAAATGCAAAAAGAACTAAACATCCATAAAACATTAAGCATAGAAAAACTGCAATAAAAGGAAAAGTAAATGGGTGGAAATATTTTCAAAGTTAGTTTAATAAATTACATACAATTTCTATTTTTATATATTCTAGAAATGAATAATTTTTGCATATCTTTTGCTTTTATCAATAACTGAAAAACATGATCAGTTTACACACATAATAGTAATACTTTTTTCTGGTTTAGCAGTTTAACCAAAAAAGTTTTGCATATGATTTCATCTGACTTCACAAAAACACGCACATATCTGTGAACTTTGCAGATCTCTACTTTAGAAGTAGGGTAACATCTATAAAGATTAGAAATAAAAATATGGCAACTCTGATTTGATTGTTTAGTTACTCTTAGTAAATATACACATAATAAAAAAAGAGGACAGAGCTGTCTTTCTCAGAAGAGATTAGGATGTGATCCTGTAAGAGAGGGTCTGCTTAGTATGTGTTCTGTTACTTTATAGAGAGGCTAGTTCATGTCTGCTCAAAGTGGTGTGTCTGTCTTTAAAAAGCTCTAAATGAGAAAGTTTTGAATGCCCCTAACATTTCATACTGAAGATCCAGGCCTTTTAAATTAGGAGCAATTTAGACAGGTCTGAGTGTATTCAATAGAAGACAGTAAAAGTTGTAACTTAGGAGGTTTAAAACAGTTGTTGTAATAAACATTCATTTTGGTTAAGTGGATGTGCTTGGAAATCCCCACTTTACCTAACAGCTACAGAGGATTCAAGGAATCCTGTACAGGAAGCTCAGGTAGCCAGAGGACCACAGAGAAAAACTGAAGACATGAGGAAAAGGTGGATGAGTGAGAAAGAGGCAGGAAATCCAACAGAAAAACAGCAGACCTGTTTTGAAACCCACAATACTGTACAGGGAGAAAGGGGTTGTCTCACAACCAGGTATTTGCTTTGAAGCTGAATTCACTTATGATCAGTTCATTTTCAAATCATATGTAACTTCTGAGAGACGATAAACTGGCAAAGGGATCATAACTTTACAGAACAGATTTAAAAGAAGGGGTGTGGGTATTAATAAAGAAATACACAGTTCTGGCCCAAAGCTGACAATGCCTTCTTAGAGAGTAGCTGTATTCAAAATAATAATCTCTACTACAAAGAAAAAAAATATTTTATTAAATAAGTCAATCAAACAGTAAAGTCCAATAAAATTAACAGTAGGAGAAGCAGAAAAGAAAAAGGAGAAGGTGGCCCACTGTGAATGGAACATTAAATGGGGAAGTTTTGCTTCCTGTGGGGTGCTCCCTGAAGAACTGTGCATACCATCCGTTTCGGTCTTGGCACAGCCCTCTGCTCTTTTGAAAATAAAAGAAACACATACCGAAACTCTCTCCTTCCATTCCAATGGGGCCAGGTTGAGGAGTCTCTCCATTCTTTAAGCAGTTATGAATGTATGCTGCCTTCCACCTGGCGTACTTCCTGTGCTGGGCGTTCTGGGGAAGGGAAAAGGCCAGACACTTTACCCACTCACTTCTGTGAATTTATGCATTCAAAACAGAAATATAAACATGTTTTCCACCTTGAGAGAAGATTAGAAAACTTGACTGCTTTCTCTTCTGTCATTTGACACCCCTTTAAAGACAGACAACATGTGTGAAATTAACAGGTGAATTAAAAAAAAAATAACAGCTCTAACAGGATCTCAGTACGAAAGGAAAATGTGGAGATCTTCGATTAATGCAGCATGTCAGAAAAAGGAAATTAATATACCAAGACCATCTGAAATGCAGAGCACTGTGTAGCAATTACCGATGTGACATGATGATGAAAGTTTCCTATCTCCATAAACTTAAAATGACTATTCACTTTAGATTTAAATACCTGAAACTTAAAATGCGACTGATGCTGATCAGTAATATAAAATCTTTTCTAATTATATTATTTTAAAATTTAAAAATTTATTTAAAAGCATGAATACAGAAAGGCTGATGTAGATGCAGATTAATGTGATTTGTTTGCGATATTCTAGGACATATAATATTTTGATTTCATATCTTCACAACATAGCTAAAATTCAGATGAAGGACCTTTTTTGCAAATTTAAACAAACTGCTAATGACAACTTTAACAGTACAGTTAATAGAAAAAATAACGTATCTTTAAAAATAATTATTATATTGACAGTCAATATATTTTTTTGCCAACTCTCCTTTTCTGAAATGGTGTCAGTATGAAGCAATAGCAGTGAGAAGCAAAGTGGCTGCCTGCCTTTCTGATTCCATTTCCATGGTAACAGTTTGAAACTGAAAAAAACCAACATGATTTTTCATTATTTTCAGTTTCTGGAAAAAAGAAATTGAGGAAAAGCATTTCACCTGGGTTTTCATAAATTCTTCTTTTCAGAAAACATGAGTGATTGAAATAAATGCCAGAATCTTAAAAATTTTAAGATTTTCCATTTAATTTTTTAAAATATACTTTACTGTTCCTGGGTACAACCTTCAACACGTCAAAACATGAAGTGAAGATTAGCCACTTTGTATTTCCTGGGACTGTTTCAACAGTTTCAACAGTTTATTTAATCCAGGAATTCTCAATTGTTGCAATAAATCTTAAACTGATTATGTAAATTAACTACTTTGTCATAAGTCATATGAGGAATTACCAGTTCTGACAGTTTTGATGTAATATATATCAAGGAACAAGGCTGAATATAAACAGAGATGAGAAATTTAGAAGGATGAGTGGAATAAATTGGCCAAATCAACAATACAGATTGTGATAGCATGCTTCACATCAACATCACCACCTGCAAGGTACTGGTGAACTCAAATTTCCACACTAACAATCACAGGTAAAGTGGTTTGGAAACTGAGGTAGACTGATGTCTTTTTAGAAGTCCTGGTTGAAATTAAATCCAAAGTTTTTGAGAATTAATAAACTGACATTCAATACTGTACTTCACAAAGCCTATTGCACTGTCATCTAGAACAGGGTAGAGAGACACAATACAAAAGGTATCTCCAGCAAGTTCCCTTGCTCATATTTAATACACTGTATCCACCAGGACCCTTATGAAGCCCAAGAGAAAGATACAGTCTTCATTTTTGCAAGTAAGATTTTCTTCAGAAAAAAAGCCTAGCCTTAAGACAGGTTTATTAAAACACATTCACTATACCTCAGAAGCAAAAAGTGCAATTGGAAAATCTGACTTTCCGCTAAATACTTTCTTTTAATAATCATTTCTGGTCAGTCAGTGTTACAGATTAAATTCCTTTATTATTAACAAACACACTAGGAGCCACAAAATGCATAAATACTCATCCAGAGTACAGTACTTTTAGAAAATATTATTATGCGATATTTAACAGTCTGTACATCTCCTCTCTGCTCCAATACAGCAATTATTTATTGATAAAATGTGAAGATGCTGTTGTATCAGGTGTCCGTGCCCAGGTGCTGGCAGCATGGGATGGCAGCAGTGGTGTCTGTGAGGAGAAGCCAGGGCTGCCCCACGTTGGATAGAACTAGCTCCAGCAGACCCATTGTGGGACACAGCTGAGACCTTCAGCCAGGCTGGTGGTGCCCCAAGGAGTGCATATTTAAGAATGGGCCAAGCACCCCCCACGCCCAAAATGCTGGATGGAGGAAGGAGAAGGGAACAAAGTGTCATGTCTGTCATGCATCTCAACTGCAAAAGTTATCATTCCAGAACTGAGAAGCAAAATTCTGTTGTGTTCAGTTTGTTTAATATGCACTGCTGTCCCTTTCTGGAAGACTACCCTACTGAATGAATGCTACTACTAAGGTTAATGAAAAGAACACTACTACCACACAGCTTCCTACTGACCTGATGAAAGCTGTGTCTTGTAAAACACATCTTCCAGAAAATCCTTTTGCCTACTTCTAATATCGAGATATAGAACATTCACTCTTAATTTTTGACACAATCCATTCATACTACCCAATAATCAACAACTGCCATTTAAAAACATACATATTAAGTACAATACCCATTTTCTGATTCTAGGTGTCAAATATCTGCTTTCTATGCCTTCTGTTGTTGATTTAAAAGCCTTTTAGTAGCAGATAATACATACATATGAAGGCAATTACATGTTGAAAAAACAGATGATCTGAATATAGGTGTCATACTATAAAACCAGGTGTCAGGTTGAGCTTACTTCTGGCTAGCAAAAGCTTCTGCAAAAGTCTAAGATGGTCACATCATATTTGTCCCATCATTCCTTCATGTGAAACCGGATGAAGACACTGTTGAAATGTTATGATGCTATACAGAAGTTTCCTGTATTTCTGGTACACTCTCTTTTATTGTCTTCACTGATTAAATAAAATGAGAGAATTCTGCTTCTTTCCAATTTCAAAGCATATCTGTCCTTTCAGCATCAGCAAAAAAACCCCCTGACACAGAGTAGTAAACATACCACTACTAGCACTCCACATCAACATTAATAAAGATTTCTTCCATCTACAAAGGAGGATTGCTTCAGGACCTCTGAGGAGTCACCAAATCAGTGCACTGACCTGTGCACTGGATTCCTACAGCCTAAGATGATTGTATTTTCAATCCAACTCAATATGCATTCACTCTCTGGCTCTAGAAAATGTTATTTGATACAGTAAAGGATGTCAGGGTGCAGAGCAGCCAGTTTTAAGAGAACACATGAAAGAGCAAACTTACTTGTGCCTCTTGATAAATGAAAATTTTAGATTGGTATAGTCTCAGGCAATAGATGATGCAGAATCTTAAAAGAACTCTTGGTCAAACATTTCTCTTGGGTAAGACCTATCTTTAATATTTACACTTACATCCCATGGTATACAAGAAGTGCACCACTATTAAGATCATTTTTTTACCCTCCTTCCAATATTTACAAATGAAAGTAGCCACAACAACTGCATTTTAAACTGAGCAAGTACAACTTGCACATTAGGCACACTTATCAGATTGAGTCTGTGAATTCCAAACTGGGCACGGAAAAAAGTGAAGGTGGAAAAAGCCACAAACCTTTCATCATTTTTCCCTATAAGCATTCCCATTCGGTCAATGTAATGCTATGTGTCCCACAGTAATAATCAAACTTTGAATTTCTAACTGATACTTCCCATAAAGCATCCTCCAACAGGTAACAGTTGTCTAGTATTTCACATATGATTTATTTGAAATACTTAGTACAATTCTTTTTGACTTACTAACAAGCATAAGACTATACAATCAGAACATATGTTCTTTGAAATTCATATTCACACATTATAAAGGCAACATCTGTGCTAACAAAAGCAATCACATAATACACTTGTATGCCTAACACTTACCTCTTCAGAGAGCTCCCCAAATACTGTTAGAACATCTATCAGGAGACTTGCAGTATAAAAGGATTTTATCATGTTTCTGTAAAAGAGAAAATATTTCGCTTGGTAATGTCAGTCTTCAGAATCATACTATTACAAGTTGTCATTTTTAGATCATACTGGCTTATTTCAAGCCAAATATCACTATTTTTTTTCTTTTAATCTGATGTTACAGAACCTGCTTCACAACATTTAAATCTAGCAACTTATTGATTAATATCCTGACTACAGTGAAGAAAATGTTCAGTATGTTTTAAAACTGCTCATGTGTTCTGTACTTAGATTCTAGTTTGGAATGTTCCATGTAGGACATAGGAAATCCTATATTAGTTTCAAAAAAATACATCAACATGCCACAGTAATTGCTGTAAACCAAACCACATAATGGATCATCACCACTATTTTACTATCCGTCAGTAGAAACTATAACATGCCTGATGTAAATAAAGTGCAGTATTAGCCTGTGGTTTTAGAAGGCTTGCCAGCAGGTTAACAGCCTCTTAAGGAACGTAAGAAGGAGGATACCAGAAAATGTGTGAAGTTAGAGACGTACAAGTAGCAACAAATCAAGTTTTCTAAAAGAGAAAAGAATGCATTAAAACCCAATTCTTGTTTCCATTCAAATTAAAGGGAGTTTGGATATTCACATTCCCTGACCAGTAGCTTAATTCAGATAAGAAAACCAAAGATTTTCACCTACTTATGAAATTGTCCAGCTCTGTCTTCATTGTCTGCGTATAAAAACATTTTCAAAGCATAATTCTCCACATGAGCAGAACCAACAATTTCCTGAGTAATTGCTTCATTATCACCAAATTGCTTTTTCATCTGAAAAGTGTTGGAAAAATACATCAATTACTTTATTAGACCCTAGCAATTCTGCAAACACAAAATGAACCTGCTGACTTAAACAAGGACAATACAACTCAAAAAGAAACAACATACACTTTGTTTTACAAATTTCCAGCTTCTAACATAACAAAATGCTAAAAGCAGTGTGTGAAAGAGAAGGCACATTCTTTTGGAGAGAGAAACATTATGAAAAAGTAGCTCTGAATCTTCAATCACAAAATATTTATAAAAAACACAGAAAATCTCTGTAAAAGTTAAAAATAAACACAACTACAGTATTGTGAAGGAATAGCTACAGATGTTTTTCCCTTTAGTATCCAAAAGACCAGGCACTCCGAAGCCTGTGTCAGGATTCAACACAGTTCAATCAGTAAAGTAATCCATGCTTTATAAAGGTGCTGTAGATCAGAGTGATCATGTATAAAAAAAGCTCTTATAAAGCTTATTTAACTGCAGTTTATTATATCTTTCAAAGTGTGTGAGCCCTACCTTGACTGGTCTAGTGACCTATGGATTTACTGGAATTTTCAGTGTAAGCAGTGTATTTCAATTCAAGACCTCTTTTCAAAGATGTTAGAGTACAAGAATCTTCAGGTTTCCTAATAAAAATCAGTAAAGCAAACAACCCTCTAACAGTTACAACAGGTGGATTTACAGCTTCTGAATAGGCTTACTGTTTGCACATGAGGAAATCTCAGGTTATCCTCAGAGAACAAAAACAGGAACACTGCATGATACTAACCTGCAGCCTTTATTTTGCCAAAAGATTTAAAAACAATCTCTGAATGGTAGTTATTTTTCATTGTGCGTGTGAAGAAAATGTAATCATGCAGGCTGCATTTCCATATTTTTTAGACTGCTGCCAACTTTTTAAGACATAGAATGTTGCCAGAAGAGTTACTTGATTTCAATAGTGAAGTATAAGCTTTCCAAATAGAATTTTAAATTTAAAGACTTTCGTCAACAAGTACTCTAAGTAGTTTTCAAAAAGTATTTGTTCTACAAAGTGTAATTTTCTTGTGAGAATACCATAATTTGTAAATTGAAAGATATGTAACTGAGATGAAACACAGAAGCTAACTCAGGAGAGAAGTTGTTTGCATACACATATATTTCCCAGTCTGTCTATATACCTCACACTCAGAAAATAACTATACTTGAATAACTATACTTGATCTGAGGTTCAATGGAGATTATTTTAAACACACAAGTGACACTGTTACATACACTTCTAAAAATATTAAAGTTAAGTTATTTACTTTTGAAATTACCCATCACACAGTCTGTGATTCAATAAAGCAGTACTGGTGTTATAAATGTTGATTCAAAATTTGAACCTAAAACCCAAGCCACTTCAGTTTAACTTTACAAAAAAAAAACAACCCTGAAACATTTAAATGAAACAGTCATGTACTGGGAAAGCAAAACAACACAATGTTATGTAAAAATACTTCTGACGGAAACATGCATTTTGGATACAAAATCACTGTGTTTAATTCACGTTTTTGGAATATTATGACATTTCTTGCAAAGAACAGATCTGGTAATTTCCAGCTATATCTACGCTGTTTTATTCTTTGCTATTGTAAAGATCAGGATTGTTTGCAAGCTTCTGTCTTAACCTCTAAAACACCCAACTGCAGTGCCAGTGAAAGCAGAGACCTGCTGCGCTTCTCTGTGCCCCCTGGTGGTTAAGGGCACACTGAAAATGGCTGCTGTTACATTACTGCAGAGGTCCAACTTTTCCATAAACCCAAGCTTCCCAGCCCACAAAACTGCTGTAGTAGATTTTCTTAGAGGTGCTCTCTCCATCCTTCCACCACTTAGATACGTGGAAGAACCTTCAATGCCTGTGCATCAGTTGTCTCACAGACAATCTTACCAGCAAATGAAAGATGAAAGCATGGACATTTGCTGCTCTTCTAGTCTTTCCACCTCTGAAACAGAAGGGGTAACTGAATGCTGCAGACAGATTAACTGCTGCAGTACCACATGGGATCCAACAAATTTCAACAATCCTTAGGAAATGAAGAGCAAACTCTTCTGGAGTTTTAGTCTCACCTCTCCTGCCACCTCTCTCCCTTTTTGAACATGAAACCAGACCCACTGAAGGTGGCAAAATCTGATGAAATAACACACCAAGAAGTCGCTGTACGCTGAATTTTCCATTACTAAAGATCAGTGATAAAACATAGCAAGAAGCACAAGGTGTGAGAAAAAAACCCAAATAGTTCATGTTTCCTTTTTTTCCTGAAGAATCTTACAATCATAAAATGGTTTGAGTTGGAAGGGACATAAAGGATCATCTAGTTCCAACCGTCCCTGCCATGGGTAGGGATGCCATTCACTAAATGAGGTTGCTCAGGCAGGACCCATACAACCTGGCCTTGAATACTTTCACAGATGAGGCATCCACCTTTCACAACTGAAGGCTGTTGTACTAGTTTTGCACAAACTCTTCACGCACTGCTGTGGCTAGATTTCGGACAGAATTACTAATAGTAAACATACGAAGAACAGCTGCTTCATTTTTCAACATTATTTTCTGCTTCCAAATGAGCACTTAAACCTTAAAACCCACACACTTCTTCCTTTGAGAATACTGAAAACTACAAGGTAGTAGTACAATATTGTTCTACAAGGTAGAACATAAACAGCTCCTAGAACTTAAACTGACCATTTGTACAATAACTTTACCTTTCTTAAATCTGTTCTATTTAAGGCTTTTTAATAGGATCAGATCCATTCAAAGAGCATGGCACGGCCATCTCTGACACAGATTAGACTGCGCTTACAAAAATTCATAGTATGAAATCTCCAATCTCTAACAGAGGATACGATCAGAAGTATCTTTACCTTTTACAGTTTAAAAAACTCCCTGGGTACAATGTTTTAAGTCAAAACTTTCAAAAGCATCCAAGGACTAGGCTAGTGAGTCCTACAGTGAAAATAATGTTCACACACTTCAAGGAATCAAAGGCAAATACATTAAAAAGGTCATCTAGAACACCTGTATTTATTTCATAATGAATTATGATTTGTCATGAGAATATATTTGAATAAAGTATTGTAATTCGTGTTGTCTGCACAAAACCTTATGGCAAAATTTCAGTTATGTTTGTGCATGCATACATACACACATACAGTTTTACCTCTTCCTTTACCTTTTCAAATCCTTCTGCCAATTTATTACATACAACTTAAATTCATACAATGTGCCTGCATACAGAACAGTTGCATCAATGACTGATGTTGGAGAAGAGATCTTATTTGCAGAAGCTTAAATAAAAATTAAAGTAATATCATGAATCATTTTAAAGGAGAGTGATAAATTCTACTTACCGCTTCCAACTGATCCATAAGCTTGGATAAAAATTTACGGCATTCTGGGGTTTTACTATCAATCTTCATCCCTGTTTGCATTGCATACAAACGGCCTTGAAACGACACAAAACACAAAAACAACAAAAGTGATTATCTAAGGCAAAACCCATTAGTAAACAAAGCAATGCCTCCCATGCATCTGAAAGACAAACTCATGGTTTAACAGTGTAATGACATCAGTACTAGTGAGCAATGACAGTGAAATCCAGATATGCTTGGTCTTGCAGAGATACTAGGAGATATTTTTGTGAGACTTATGCTTTATTTCCCCCCAATGACTACTCCCACTGATTTCAAATTATCACTATTATGCAATATTAAGTGATTTTGTAAATTATCGCTTCCCTTGCTTGCAATGCTCTCAAATAGGAACTTCGGGTCGATTTGAGAGTGTGTGTATATATCTCAAAAATGGAACTTCATGTAGTAGGAACCAGTTAGCTTTAAAACACCACTTTATTAAACAGAATTAAGCATCTATTATCTCCATGTACATAGCATCAAAAAACTCAAGACAAAAACCTGATCTTTAAAGCAGACAAGACAGGTTTTATTACACTTTATCTGCAAGTAGATTTGTCAGTTTTTAATATGATCTTGAAAATGAACGAAGATGAACACCTTCTGATTAAAAATTATCTTTTTACTACCAAACTCTGTGAATTCTAGATTTGCACATGGTAGAACTTTATAGGCTTCATGAAACTGTGGGCAAACCCAAACAACTGTTATTTATTAGGATTAACATGCACAGAGAAGGGAAAATGGACAGAAACATTCAGTAACCAAATGCAGAACATCTTCCACAAAAAAGGCATTCCACTAACTCTCACTCTTGACCTCTAAGGCAGTCTTACAGGACACTTTCTATGCTATGTAGACTTCATCAAGTGACAATACTAAGCTAATGACTGACAGGTACTCTTAAGCCCACCTTATTTATCTTCAAGATGCTGACGTTAATATTAAACATTATGAAACCAGTACACACAAAGTTGAAATTAGATTTCAAACAAATTCAAACACAGAAAGAGACAGAGATTTGTATCTAAGGCACTGAAATAAATAAAGTCTACCATCAATTAAAATACCATCATCACATGACAAGGAATTAATACTCAGTCTTCAATTAAATTGATTTTTAAGTAAATTCTTGACTGTAAGTTCCCCTGAACACATTTCATGGTATAATTTAATAATATAAAACTTAAGAATTAATATAAGGGTTGCTAAACCTATAAGCCATCGAGATCAGTAGTTTCTTTTTGATGGATGGAAGTTTCAGATGTTTTCAGAAGCAAATAAATTAAGTTGAGACCAATATGCATTAGGGCGACAAATTCAGAATACCCTTGGTCATTACTGGATATAGATTTATCTTACTTACTGAAGTATGCATCTTCAGATCTCTTCCATAACTCATTTACATAAAAAGAACTCTGATCCCATATAAATGGATCTTGCAAATGTCTTTAGTCTTGAGGATGTTTAATAATTAAAAGATGTCCTAATTTTTAACTGTTACTCTTGTGTTACCATATGTGGCTTTTTTCACACTCTTTGCAAATACTTCCATTTAAATAGTGAAAGCAAGGTAATTTTTTTCCTCACTAATACCCAAAGGGGTGTATTTACAGGAATGTGCCATCTGTAGGCTTCGTAGACAGCCATGAAAAGCCAGCCCTTTCCCCTCTTAGGATTTCAGAGGCTCAGAAAACCTTTAAGACTCCTTCAGGCACTCCAGTGAACAAATGCAGAAGAGCAAGTCTTGAACATACAGAAAACACAGGTCAGAGAACAATAGTTACAGTTAATAAACATGTTTTTCTTGTCCATATATAACTTTACACTGTGGCTGATATCAAGCAATGTTCCATACCAACGCCACTTTCCTGCCAACAGAAGATTCTGGGACCAAAGTGCCCAAGAGTCCTTAGGTCATTCACGATTGAAGGTCTATCATCCAAAGCACAGACTGTCAAGAAAACACGAAGGTGCTCTAGCAGCAGCAGTTCTACAGACACTAAGAACAGAGACATCCTACAGGCAATTAATGTCACCTGAAATAAATGTGTTCCATCCGTCACAGTAATTACATCTCTGTACCACACAATCGACCATATGAGACAGTAACCACATTTAGCCACCAATTCCCAATTTGGATCAGTGCCCGTATAAATTGTATAGGAGATTTCCTGAGAGATATTATTAACTGGTAAAAGGTCAAAGCACACTTAAGTTACTGTAATAAGAGAGTCTACTGTGATCTTCAGGAACTTTTGAAGTCCAGACTTTTTGCATACTCACTTCTTTGCATAGATTTGAAAGGAGGACTACTGCATAACAAACCTGTCTAGACAGGTGTCTGATGAGGCAGTCACTGAGATAAAGGCAAAAGCTATTCCTTCTTTCTCAAGTAAGTGGTGATCAAGAAAGAGCGGGATGTCCGAGAAAACTCCGATTGACAGAGTATCACTACCTAGTAACATTCCATACTAAAAGGTAGTCTTGACTCAGATATCACTGATAAAAGAACCTGATTGTAATGAAGGATAAGGCAACTTGCAGGTCAGAAAATGCAAACCATACCCTTCCAGTCAAAATCTCCACAATCATCAGTTTCAGTTGATGAACTGAAGATACAGAAGAAAAAGTACACTCTCCACAGTCTGAATCTCACCATTGCCAAACAAAATGTTGTTAAGTATGTTTAGGCACACTTACTGCTTTACTCAGCGCTGTTCTAGTCAAAAGTAGGGCTTTGGGATAGAAAACTTCTATCAACAATCACTAAACTTATCAAGCAAACAGCACTTAAAACAGCTGAAAAACTGAAAGAACTAGAGATTTCTAGAGACAGAAACAAAATGGGAAGACAAGGAAATAATTTGGTATTTACCTTTAAAGACACCACTGAAATAAAAATAATATTTTTAATGTTTCAAAATTTTGCTTTTGAAATTATCTGTATGAAGAGCAATATGTGAGTGAATCTGAAAGCAACAAGCAGTAAGCAATTTCTTGTCAAATCCCTTGCCTTATTACCGACAACAGGAAAAAGTGTCTATTAGTTCTACTCTTTCCATTTCTGAATACATTGTATTCCTAAGGCAAACAATTAAATTCCAAATGCAAGTTTTTCCATGTCTGCATCTTTTGCCATTCTCTCTGCTCTCTCTAATTTTGAAATGTCCCAAGTGTAGGTTATCTGTAAGACTGTGTTGGTTCTGATACTACTACCTTTGCCAATTAAGGTGTTAGAAGTCTCTAGCATATCTTTTACTTTTGTGTGTACTTCATCACACAAGTATTACTTATAGTAAAGATACATAATAGTAACTGAAAAAACATGTTTTCATCTAGTGAAGGAAATCTATTAATGCCCTTTTCCTGTCTAACTTGCAGCAAATCAGCAAACTGACTAAATTTTCAGCAGCAATGAGCAAAATGTAACTTTCCAGTGTTAATATCGTCAGTCAAATTTTAAACTGGCAATTAATGGTTAAAGAACTGTCTGCCATGTGTATGTTGACAGGTAATCTCAGTAGCAAATAACTCATAAGCAAGAGGCTAAAAGTTTTCTGCCTCCAACATCTCCGCTGAGAAAGTCGTCAGTGACATGAGTTCAGTTGCCCCCTCCCCTCCATATCTAAAAGAAAAGAGAGTAATTATTTACATTCCTTTAAATACAGCTGTTTTGGTTCCTGTAATATTGCAAAAGTAGTGGCATGTATTATTACTGTGCTTGCTAAGTCACAAAACTTCTGCTTTAATGGAAGTGGTTCAACTTCTAACAAGTGGAAGTTAATCTCCTGAACAGTATGGACACCACAGAAAGAAATCCTCTTAGTGTTCTGTATTACGAATGCATTATTTTACCTTATAAAATACCATACTTGAGATGCCATTTTACATCAAAATTATTTCATAGAAAAAAAAAGTCCAAAGTGCATGCCCCTGATGACCGCAGTAATATACTGTAAAACTAAACAGCTAGACTTAAAGGGGCCATTTGCTTAGTAACGTTTGATAAAAAAAAAATTCCTTTGTGAAAAGCTAAGCTTCTGGAAATGGTGGCGTAAAAAGACAACTACAACCATACATGGTAGCTGGAAAAGTTTTCAAGTTTTTAAGCCTAAATGGAGTATATGAAGAAAGCAGACAATCTGGGAATTAAGGGACCTGTAATTCTCATCTCTCTTCACTATTTGTGGTGAAGTTCTGGAATTCTTGTAAACAAACAGACGAATGAAATTATTCCTTCTTTTTGTTTTATGCACTCACCATAATAACAGACACAACTATTTTTTGCCCCCTTTATCGAAATCAGATAGCAAAAAAGACATTAATGCAGCCAACAACAGTAGCATATGCATAAAGTAAAGCACTAACAAGGTAAAGGAGTCTACATAGAGCTAATGTCTAAATATTAATGAATATTATAAGTAGAGCTAAAGTCACTTGTAATTTTATACACAAAGAACTGTTTTGCCAATTATTAACTAAAAGAGAGCTTGCTCTCAGTTTGCAGACAGGACATTTATCTTCAAATTCATAAAGACTTGGCAAGTTATCATTCTCACAAAAATGTTTTGCCAAGACAGCTACAAAATATACATCTTGACTTGCTGCCCTTAATCTTTGTTCACTAAATACTAAGTGTGGGTGTGCTGGATGGAATTATACAGTGAGCTTTACAGAAACTTCTTTGCCTTCATTTATGTCACGTTATTTTTCCTTTGCTAACACCCAGCACAATTTCAGAGAAAGTACTTTGCCTTTAGTATGTGCCAGGCATTCATTCTCATACACATTAAGTTACTCCAGATTTATGTTTGGATAACAACTGAAACTCCCCTCACTCCCACTTTAAACTAACTCTGTGCCAAGTAAAAAATACTGGAGAACAAAAGTTCCAGCCAGTAAGCATGCACAAAACGCTGATTCTATGTTCTAAATTCTGTCCTCCTACCCATCTTTCTTTTTCCTGGCCTAACAGGATCAAAAGATTAAACTTTTTTTCCCTGTACATATTTAATTCTCTGGCATTCAAAAAGAAAAATTATTAGCAACTGGAATATTTTCGACATTTGAGAGTAACAAATTGCGATAAAATAGTAACAAATAACATTGCAGTAAACTTTAACTATAACTATATTTTTATTCTGATTAAGGAATGAAAGCTTTTTCAGGCCATAATTTATTATTCATTCATATTCTTCACCTTCCTCTTCCCTTTGTCAAACCACTGACAGAAAAACATTTGTTAACTGCTTGGTACAGGAAGCCAACAGCTGGAATACAAATGTAGGAAGTAAGAGATACTACTGGAAACATTTTCATATAAAAATGAATTATGCTTGCTTTCATGAACATTAATGTGCCATATTTCAGTCATGCAATTTCTGCATGCAAATCATAAATACACGGTATTTCTACATGGCTAAGTGCAAGTTGTCTGAATCCAAAGACTTTTAAAAACAGATTTAACAGTTCTGACAAAGTAACTTTGAAGGGCCTTATACTGCCTTTTCATTATAAGATGCTGAAGAAAACTTAGCAAAAGACAAGATATTAGACTGGCAGCATCAACTGAAAAACCTAAAACATTCCAGAGAAAGCAAATATCATGACCCCTTTGTCCCCTCGGGTTCTTTCACAGTATTTTAAGTTTTAGCGAGGAAAATGGACTCACAGCAGTATAATTCAGGGTAATGTAACATGCTAGACAAATTCTGTCAAGTTAACATGACCTCAAATAAAATGTCTCTTATTTAAAATTCCTGACAGTTACAGTAAGTTACATTACAATTCCATTTTATTTGAATAATAGCAACTTGTAAACAAGATAAATAGGTGAGACAAAATTTCCAGTGACAAACAAGTGGTAACTACTAAGGTTAGCTGACAAATAATCTAGTAATATCTATCACAAATCCTAGGAAATTACTCTGTATTTTATACTACCATATTTCAGTCTGGTTTAAGGACTAATTTTGATCTTGTAAAATCTGAATAAGAGTGGAATTCATAAGCTTCTAAGCTTTTGCACAATACTTAAATTACCAGTATTTTTAGAAGCTTGTCTCTACAGTCTAATAAAGAAAAGGAAATATTTCTAGTTAAATCAGAAAAACTACATTAAATGTAGGATTTATAGCAATTGAGATCTCTAGAATACAACAGGAGGGCAAGGCAGCTACTCTGGATTAGTTACCGCCAAGTCACAAGGATAAAACAGCTTGTAGTGATTAGAGCACAAATCTTCTGTGGAACACCCTCCAGTTTGGTTTAAACTGGAAGAAGAAGCCTATTTTGTGCCCTGGAAATCTTTTGGTTCAAGACGTTGTCAACTAGTTCTGGGAAGAAAAATTGTCTCTTTTGCTTTTTCTCTCCTGCTTGATCTCACAAAACCAGAAATATTAATACAATACTAAGATCCTTCAGAAGCATTTCTCTGGTGCTTTTGCATGTCAAGAATTTAAAAAGTGAAGAATTTTTCACACCTTTTTTAAGATCAAATTTACTGATCTCACATGAATGTTTTTTGATGTTCAGTACACTGTAAAGCAAAAGTCATCACAGCTCTGCTTTTCGGAAGTTACTAGAATCATAATTTCTCATGTTGCATCCATCAGACATCCAAACACTGTTGTGTGTTAGGGTGTTATATATTATGAAACATCAGTCCCTTTCTGGCAACTCATTTGCATTCTCTCAATACTTTTGAATCAGAACATCAATGCCCAGTAAGTACAGAAGTCCAAAATAAACTACCAATCATCTTTGCAAAGAGCTTAACAACACTACTGAAAGGCTGAAACAACAGCCATTAAGGAAAATCTTGCTTTAAACTCTAAACTAGAAATTTTTGGAAGACACAGCTACTCTCAAGACTTACAGTTATTAAAAAAATTACTTTGAGTCAAACTGTCTATGCCAGAGATATAATTTATTCAGTTATTACAGGCCAGAGATTTTTTTATCAGAGCCTGCCTCCTTGTGTCTGTAGAATAACATCTCAAAGTAGTCAAACAGACTCATTTCAGTTTTCAACATAAAAATTTATTTTATTGACTACCAATTAATTATTTGCCTTTTGCTAGACAACCAGTGTAGCGTAGATTTCTGGTATTCCCTTATACCTGCTGAATCAGTTGACCTTTACTGAACCTGAAACAGCTACATACATTAACCACTAAGGGTCTAATCTCTTTTTAAAGAGAATTATTTTGTGAGATCATGTCCTGCACAACTTAAAAAAGTTTTTTTATTTCTTTACAGTCTGTGTTCTAAGTAGAACACATTTAACAACCAAGTTGCTTCCAGACAGTATCATATTTTTATTGCTTCATTACACACAACATATAAAAGTACTGATCATATCCTGCTTGGAATTTGAATACCTAAAAAGGAGGTTAAGGACAAAGGTTTTGTAAGGAATACACAGGACTACCACCAATAAACCCATTTTTTAATTTTTGCAGTGTTTCTAGGAAGTACCACAACAAAAAGTATCTGTGATGTGTTACAGCATGCAAGAACATCAATATTTTTCTACATTTTATTTCTTTTGTGGAAAATTATGTGGCAGTTGAAAACTACAAATAATCCCTGTTGTAGCTATTCATACTGTGCAAAACAGATTAATGTTCATTAAATTATTTTTTCTTTAAATTAATATATGCCAGCAATATCAAAGGAGTGGGAGTCCTGTCTTCACCCCACGTCACAGTGTCCTGTTCCTTGTCCTTGTCTGTGTGGGAGTACAGCTGTTTAAGAAGCAGTGAATTGGCCTGGATGAAAAATAGCTTACTATTGGCTTTCATCATACTAGGGCTGGGAATGAGAGGCCAGAGAAGGACTACGGTATCTTCTTTAGGTGGCACCACTGATTTATGCTAGCTTAATGCTTAAAATGCACTATACCCCAAAAAACATAAGAGACAAAAACGTAAAACAGTGTATGCAACTAAAATGTGTAACTGCCATTTAAATTCTCAGCTTTAAGAGTGCACTATCCACCACCTCTCATGGATGCTGATGAGAGACAAAAATATTAACATGGCAGTAAGTAGTTACTCCTGACAATTTTATTGCTAAGCTATAGAAAGCAATATTTTAGGTTGCAAACATATCTTGTCACATTTTTGCTTCTGATGTTCAAATTAATTCGTGTCACAGCTCTTATTATCAGAAATATACAAGTGGAATTTAACTAAAATGAACATAAATCAAAACCTAGCAAACATATGTTCATGCTGACGACTACTGTGCTATGGAAACATTAATAATACTAGGACCAAAGCTTTGTTATAGGTATGAGCCACTTACAGCAATATTCCAAAGCTATAAACACGTCACTCTTCAGACTGATAGTTACACCCAGCAGATGACCAAAAGTCAGATGGTTCTGCCTCACAGAGCTGCTGTGGGTGATAGAACGTGCAGCACTGACTCAGCACATGACCTGTCACTGCAGGGCCCCCTCTGGCTGCTGGGTCACACCAGCCTCCCGCTCCCAGGACACACAGTGCCAGGGATGCATCTGCAGATGAGGCTGGTGGAGAAGCACCAGCACAGAGAACACCACATGTTCCAGCACACACCGAGATTTCCTCACACTATTCCCTCCACACAATACATTATAGAAAATGTATAGAGCTCCTCTGAAACACATTTCAAAGGCTAAACAAAGAGATGTTCACTTTTTTCAGTGAAGCATCTAATGAGAAACACTGCTTTAACTCTACATAAATCTGCATTGCTTTCAAAACGTTATCTGAAAAGTATCCTGAAACTTTTTTGTATACCCAGACCTACATTTTTAAAAACCTATCTCTTCAGTAAAGCTTTTATTATTCATTGAATGCTAGCAGTATATCCAGTACATTTTTTGGACAGTAGCAATATTAATAATTAATACTTTGGGATTTCACATAATTGTTCTAAACCCACGATGTTAAAAATTAATGGCTCATAAATCTTGCTTCAAAGCCAGAACTAAATGAAGAAAAAAAAATCCTACGAAACGGGAGTTCTGCATTTTAGTCAATCCAGACAATACTCATCCACCATGGGAGGAAATAAGTGTCACCAGTGGAACACTGGTGAAAATTAATTCTTCTCCTTTGTGTATTTAAAAGAACAAAGGATCTGAGCAAGACCTAACTTGAAAATGAGGTGTCACTGTTTTTCACTTTATGTAATACTTTAATTAGAATATAGCCTTCACTGTACTCAGTAATTAATCAGATGTGTTGAAGTATTCAAATGAAAAAATAAAATTTTCAGACTGCTTAGGACAGACAAGGCAAACAACTTTACAGAAAATGGTAATTATCCAACACAGGCTTTTCTTCCCTCTACAATAAGACTTACATAAAGTTTCAGAATTGAAAAGACAAAGAAAAATAGAGTCCAGACACTTAACCATTTCTGTTTTAAAATAAAAACAGACTTGTATCTTGTCATCTATACTAAGAGCTAGTGTTTTTCTTGTCTAGCCAGATAGGGTATTACATCTGATAGAAAAACCCAAAGAAACACACACACAAAAAAAAAAATCAAACCAAAAAATCAGTGTAACTTGACCTAACTGCTACACAAAGTGTGCCTTGTCTCATGTTTTGCCATTAAATAAAGAGCAAGTACTATTGAGAACAACCAATGTTCTAATATGTGGCTATCTCCCTTCTCCGGTTGCAGTTTTCCACATTAGCACAGTATTCCTGCGTAACACATAAAAGTTTATATTATTCTTCTGTCATTGAACTGTCAGATTTTTCAGAGCTTTCTGAAGATCCAATTTCATGAATTCATCCTTACAAATTAAACTATATCTATTTTTTAGCTCTTTTTGAAGACAAGCCAAATAAACCCCTCAGATGATTTCGCATCTCAATAAAAAGAAAAAACCAAACAACACTGTGACTAGATAGATACCCTCCTTCCCCTTAAGGGTAGTGGTCGTCACAGACATAAACAGACATTCCTGGTGATCTCAGGCATTTTCCCAGTGTGGTTTAACTGTAACAGGAATTTACGAATAACAGCAGGCTCGCATTTCTTAGTTCGCTATGAAAAGTCTTCTAGAAAGGCTCACAGTCCACCCTGACGACCATTAGCTTAGAAGCCATGTCAGCTTAAAAAATTTGCCTATTAATTCGGAAGTTTTAAAGTAAGATTTTGCTGTGTTCATTTCAGTGAAACACAGAGAAAAAGAGCCACCCACTCGCCCCTTTTGAGAACCCTGAGAAGGTGACAAAGCCCTACAGAAAATAAAATGAACACTACTGGCAGGACCAAAGACTCTCAAACCCTAAACGCTTACTCAGATACACAGGACAGAAAGGAGGTCTTTTCAGGAGGAGAAAAACTTCGAAAAGGTTCTCGAGTATTATTTTATACCATAATTATTACGGCTATCCCAACACTGACGGAACACTGGAGTTCACACACGTGTGTCCGAGCAGGCACTCGGGCTGCTGGCATACGCCCCCGCCTGCGAAGAGCCTTTAACTCCGCAAAAGGACAGAGCCCACAGGAGGCGGGTCGGGGCAGGACCGCGACCGCCCGGCACCGCCCAGAGGTGGGGCCTTCCCGCCCCACGAACCCTCGCGAACCCGCGCATCCCACGGGCCCCCCAGGCGGGCAAGGCAAGGCAGGGGAGGGGAGGGCAAGGGAAGGGAGGGGCGCTCGGCCCGGCGCGGCGACTGGCGGCCGGGGCAGGGGGCGGTGGCCGAGCCAGGGACCGGCGGGGCGGGGCGGCGCCGCGGCCGCCTCCTCCTCACTCACGTACAGTAGTACGCCACCACGGGCTCGCGCTTGTCCAGCTCCTGCGCGGTCCGCAGATGGTGCTGAATGCTCTTGAGCGCCGGCGGCAGCGGGGGCAGGGCCGGGGTCGCCATGGCGCGCGCAGGCGGCGGAGCACAGCTCTCGCTCCCGGGGCTGGCGCGCGCCGCTTCCGCTTCCGGCTCCGGGCGCCGTGGGCGGGGGCCGGAGGGGGAGGGGGGGAGGCGGAACTGCGCCCCCTGCTGGCCGGGCGGGAGGCACCGCGCCGTGCGGCGCGTCTGTCCGTCTGTCCGCCAGTGCGGACCCACACCCTCAAGCGCCGCCTGCGTGGCCCCTTAGTGCTTGAAACGCGTCCCACAGCAGCTGTGAGGAAGGGCCTGGAGATCTCGGGGCGGCCGCGGCTTCCCCTGGCCCTGCCCGGCCCCGGCTATGCCCTCGCCCTTCCCATCCCTCGTCTCCCTTCCCAAAGAGCTGTGCAGACCCTCCCTTGGAGGTACACCGGCAAGTAAAGCCTCAGATTGAAAAACCTCCCCCTTGGGCTGCGCCAAGGCCACCAGGCGTCCGGGGAGCCTTGTGGGCTGAACTGCACCTTCTCTCCTGGACCTCTGCCCTTCATCACGCAGGAGAAGCCGTATTGTACCGTGGTCTGGCTAATAGGGCTGGGCTGCTTCCCGGCAGCTGTCAGCAGGTCCACCAGCCCTGGAACATACATCTTGTAGGATCACTACTTCCCAGATAACTTCTTATTGGAAGGACCCCCAGAGATTTCTGATTTTGCTGAGAGCAGATAAGAACAGCAAAAGTCGTGAACTGTTGAAGCAAAATGGTTTCAAATGGATCTCACAAATTATTGCAATATGAATTATTTCAGTGTCTATCAGCTTCTCATTATGACAGCATAATTAAAATTATTTTTAAATTTCTTCTAGATAGCCCTGTTGCCAAACCTCTTCTTGGTTCTCAAAATGACTGTCTCCAAGGCAAGAGAATGTCAATGCACCAGGGCATAAATAAAGATGTGTGTTGGAGGGAGGTATGGGGTAGAAGAGATGGCATTGTCTCATTGCTGGCATGGGAGAGTGCTGAAAAGAGAACAGAAGGGAAATGATGTCTGAACAGAAGAAAGAATACCAAGAAGGGAACAGAAAAAGAAGTGGTTACCGGACTGGGATGGTATACTAGTGGTGGTATACTAGAAGCTGGCTGGCCCAGAACAGCTCTATCTTTGATGTAAACGCAATCACATCACAATTACAGCTCTTTGTTAAGTGAGAACTAAAATGGTCATGATCGCTGACTAGAGACAAAACTGACGACAAACACATGAGCTGGGGATTGCTTTGAGTGCTGTCTGTGAAAATGAGGTGGCTCAAGTATGGTGGAGAACAATGAAAAAATTAAAGAAGCACTTACAGCGTGAACCTGACGTAAGCAACAAAAATGCTTCCTCAGTGTTCTGGGAGACAGGACTTCATGTTCTCTGTGTAAAGAAGTAGAATTGAATCAAAGAATCCCGAAGTGGATTATATAATTCCTTTCATAAAGGCAATAAAACCCCAAACCTTCAGATCATCTCAAATATATGCTAAGCATTTGAGTTAAAATCAGCGTAACACAGAGAAACACATGAAGGCATATCAATCTCAGAGGGAGTAAGGGTTGAAGGAAGCTGATAGAAAACAATGTAAATGATGATTCAAGTGGTGGGAGTTTGGGAGACCAGGTGAAAGAAAAGTTTAGAGACCCTTGAGAGTACAATGAATGCCAGGCAAACAAATGGCAAATATAGGAAAAAGAAGTGTTGACAACCATGGGGAAATGGTTTCTTTACATGAAGATAATATCTCCATCACCTTGTTCCAGAAACTAATGACAGAATCAGTCACAGAAAAACATTTGCACTAAAAGGCAATAACGTACATTTTGTTTCTAAATGAAAAACAGAGGAATTTGACTATTTTAATTTCACAGGAAATGCAGGGAAAAAATTGGTGTTGTATCTCATTTCCAAGAAGGAAACTTTTTAATATGTTCCAGATTTTGACCACTAAGGGAAAGGGCATAGTGCTGGGTAATCCAGCTCCTAAAGCTCCCCTGGGGGTCCTCAGGCAGTCCCCTGCTAGTTCTTGTTCTTCAAGGCTCTTGGTGGTTAACAAGGACATCCCCTGAGGGCTTGGGGGTTTTGGCACTCCTCTGGCCTTTCTGAAGTGTTTGGAAATCTACACTACAGAAGAAGAACAGAAAGCAATGGAAATATTAAGCACCAGGGAAAATACTGACAAGGTTGTGATTAAGTTATTTTATTACTATACAAATATCTGATTAAATGTGATTTGCATACCATTGATCACAACTGTACCTAGCACATGAAAGTAAATTCTTCTTTTTAGTAGTTCTATCTATTGTATTCTTTTACAAATAAAAAAAGGGTTTTTTACCTGAGATTACAAGTTTCAGTTGCAAAGAATAAGTCCAGATGGATACTGACATATACAGTGAAAAATCAAACATGTATCAACCAAAGCACATGGCACATTATGCAAACAAGAAATTAGCACAGTGATTTTTATTCCACTTGTAATGCTTGCAAATATCAAATAACTTACAAGTAAGTTTAATGTTGAACAAATCTGATGGTGTTGACTGAACATTTGTTTAAGACAACATATATCTTATTATCGTAGAGAAAAAAATAACATTAATGCTTTAATAAAGTGAATGCACTGAAATTTATCATCTTGTTCTTGATCAGCATATTAAAAAAATCACACATCTAATTGTCACCCACTTTGTTTTAAATGGCCCAGATTCAATCAAATCCAAGACACCTAAATCATGCAATTCCATTTATGTAACAAGGACTACTATTGTGAGTGAGGATTACAACCTTGTTTGGGACTGCATAAGTAGCAGTTGGTGCTAAAACATTTGGTAATAATTTTTCCAGAATTTTCCAAATATTCCTGAAAGGACCCAAATGTCACTGGGACCTCAAGTTTTTATGGTTGAAAAACAAACAGAAAATAGCTAATTGTTATGATTGCTATTCTTATGTATTTTATACAGGAAACTACCTCCTCCTTTCTTTCCCGTTTTAAAATCTGTTTTATTTCCATTATCTCACTTCAGCAGAAGGAAATCACTTGTAAATTTGATATGTTTATTAGTCCCTAAGAAGAAACTGTTGCACACAAAAATATCTGATACCTATATAAAGTTTGAAACCTAATGTAACCACATACGCTTATTGCAGAGAATAATTTTAGTATGCAGACTTCTTTTTTAGCTGTTATTCTAGCAACTTTAGTCAGAGCAGGAAGTTAGGTGTGACACATACAGGAAAAAATTCTGTGGGCCCAATTCTGCAGTCATACACAAGCAAAACTCTCACTGAAATCAAGTCATTATTGGGTCTAGAGAAGGCTTATCTTTGATATTTTATTTTGACACTTTTAAGCCTCTTATGCAAAATTAAGTCTTTACTCCTTCAAAATGGGATCATACTAAAATATTAAAAATCTTCTACATCTTAAGCCAAAACATAAGGAGGGTAAGGCATTCCAGTCAGCACAAAGAATACCATGTGACTCTCTCACTTATAAAAGGAGATTCCCAGCCAGCACGTGAAACTAGCTGGACCACTACAAAGCAAGCTGGTATTGATGGATATGTTGTCCCCACAGTTCTAACCGAGAGTGTCTGCCCTAGGGAGCTGAGATGCAGGTTGTAACAGTGGCACTGATTGGGAAGATGCTCAAATGCTTTCTGGTACTCAGAGATTATCCACCATTACCGCTTAATTCTCAAGCCATAAGAACATGTAAGAAATTTGGAATAGTTTTTCTTGGAAGGTCAATAACCTTATTAGCCCCCATCGCATGCATTCAGAAAACCTGTGAATAACAGTACATTTATAAATTACCTCCTCCTCACATACAGACATTCCTCTGGAGGCAAAACTATTGTTTGTGGCAGGTCATGAAAATATGTTACTCTTTTAAATCTTATTGTCTTTAGTCTTGACATGGAAACCAAGATTATTCACATAATGTGGTAGTTTTTAGATAAGGAGTAAATGTCAGATGACTATTCTGCAGCACTAATCGTGAGTGTGGTTCTCTTCTGCAACACTACATAGAGGACAGGAGATGTTTTTTATTGTGGCTTGAAATAATTTTGATAAAACTACAGGTGGACGCGGTGGTAAATGAGTAGGAGTGGTTGACCTCACTGAGTTTTTAAGAAACCTAGCCTTCTACATGAGATCTCAAAAATTTCAGCAACACACAAGATCATTGTAATCACAGTAAATGTATACATTGCAATAAGAAAAATTGTCTTTTCAAAGTGCTCTGGCACCATGCACCGGGTAACGTTAAACTTTTTTTCAAGTGCTCCCACATCACACATGTAGATTGCATTCACTTTGAAACCAAAGAGCTGAATCTGAAGCCAAAAAGCAACAACTTCAAGGACAATCCTTAAGAAAACAGAGAAGATATAAAACCCCGTGTATGATGACTTTTGGAGAATATCTTCCTGTTTGATGCTCTTACATGCAGCGTAAAGGTGAAAAAAGGCTCCAGGTACGAGTACAATCACCAGCTGTAATGCCCAGAATACCTAAAATGTAGCAGAAAGACAGCTGTCAGATCATTCACAACTGCATAGGGACAGTTAAAATGCGCACATATTGGAACATTTTGCAAGTCTTTTTTTAACATATATTAAATGTTTAAACACTTAGATGACAATAAAGGTAAAAATCACTGTTATGTTTTGATTTGAAATTTCAGTTGGTTTCTGAAACATTAGGATTGTTGTTATGAAGGACAGAAAGCACAAATCCATATTTAGTCACAGATAAAGGGTTATTTAAAGGATATTCTAATGAAAAAAAGATAGGGATAATTAGCCCAGTCAGTTACTACTTCTTATATGGAACACTCATGTTTAAATTTTGCAGTTTATTTTCTTAATCTTAGATTTTTGCAATTAAAAAAACAAACAAACAAACAAAAAAGATAATTACCTGAGGAGTTATAGGCCTGAACTGGTTGTAACAGAAAAGATTAACCTCTCTCTTGTCTGGGTCACAGCTGAAATGCAAGGCCTCATTTCCATAAACAGCAAAGCCCAAAACGCCAAGGAAAAACATTCGAATTGAGCCAAAAAAAAGAGTGTGGAATTGGCCAATTACCGTTGGTGGCCTGAGCTGCAAATCACAGGGTTATTCACCATAAAAACAAAAATGAACACTGTTATTGTTGGAGGTCTACTTGCTCTTTTTCATTATCCAAAATATTTATTTTATTCTACTTGTTTTAAAAGGAGTTTGCCTATGAAGGCTGCAGTAGCTTTCTAACAAAATAACGGCTTACAACACTTTTATTGTTCCCACTAATTTTATATAAACGTTCATTTGTCTAGCAATTGTCAGTTCATTTGTTTCACTGCCTTTATCTGTATTCCGCTGCTGCAGAACGCGCCAGACGGAGCTGAGCGCTTCGACCCAAAGTCTATTCGTTTTGCTGTTGACATGATGTCAGGTGATGGCAAAGCACGGACCGCCGTTCCACCATCAAACCCGACCATGCTTATAACCATACTTATTCCTGCACATTAAAGTTCAGGTCCCCACAGGGCCATTTACAGCCCCCCTCAAGCCGCCTTCAGCATCCCTCCCGGGCAGCACCGCTGCCCTGTGCTCGGGGGCGGCGGGCGCGGCGCGGCCCCCGCGCGGTTTGGGGCCAGACCCCGGCTCCAGGCAGTGCCGTGGGGAGCCGCCCCCGGGTACTCACACATCCCTCCGAGAAGCTCCGGATGTAGTTGGGGGACATGTCTGGGGAAGGTACTCTCCGTGGGGCGGCGGCGACCGGAGCCGGAGCCCTCCCTGGCCCCGGCCCTGGCCCCGACCCCGGCTCGCTCCGCCCTTTGTCCCCCGGCGGGCCCCCGCGGTCGGGCCGGCAGGGGCGCAGCAAAAGCGGGGTCGGTTGGCGCCGGACGATAATCCCGGGCCAGCACCGTCAGCAGCGCTGGCCGCCACCGCCGCCCCCCTGCCGGGTGCGCACCTGCCCCTGCCCCGCTGCCTTACGCCGGCCTTTCACCGCCGCGGTACCGACCATCACCCCGGCCCGGCCCCGGTCCCAGTTAAGAACCCGGTGCATCGCTATCGGGGCTGCCGCCGGCTGGAGGACCCGGCACCCAGCGAGTCGGAACATCCAGAGTTTAATAGCTGCTTTTTAACTAAGTCCAATAAAAAAGAAAGGACGCAACAAGACTTGGAATCCGTTGGTCCACGATTCTGAATTCAAAGAACTAGCAATTGAATTAAGTATTATTAAACACTCTAAAATTGCTATTAATAACTTAATGGCTATAATTGCAATTGATAATTTGCCAGCTTAGTCAGTATGTGCAGTTGAAAGATCTCTAGAAGAGCTAGGCACTCCTGCTGGTAAATAGCCTCAAGGATGTACCTCAACTCAGTGGTCTGAACCGAGTGGGAGTTTTACAAGAAGATGGAGAGAGGAAGAAGAAGACAGGAAACCAGTAAGGGGCAAATGCTGACTTGTCAGTCACTGGAGTGCAATAGTTTATTTGGTATTCTGGGCGCACAAGAAAGTGAAATCCAGACAACAAATCCAAAGAGGGGCATTTATTCTTTTCCCTCTATCATGAGAGAACCTCTCTTGTAACTGGTTGCAGTGTGACTTCAGGCTGATGTAACAAAAGGCATTGCTCCCTCTGTGATGAATGCTCAGAGGCATGGAAGTCTAGGCAGAAGGAGGGAAGAGATGGGAATCATGGTTCATTTTATGTATGGATTTAGCTGTTGTGTGTGTACAAGGTACCTCGATATGACTGTATTAATGACATCATTAAAATAACTGTAGTAAGACATCAGAACATCCTTTGTAAAAGGAATCTGCCCTGTGTCTGCTGAAGTAGCTCAATTGCAAAGAAGCTGAAAAATGCTTCAATAAGTACATGTTATTTACTACAATTTCTAGTTCAGGCAGTTAATGAAATGTCTGTTTATCTCATGGAGTACTGTAAAAGGTGCTGTATCAGTAACACCGAGACTGGGTTTCCAAACTTTTAATAATGCAATCTGCTGCTCTGCTCTGCTGCATAGAGTGAATGCTGAGGTTTGCGTATGTGGAATGAACTAAAAGCAATAATGCCTCATAGTGGTATGTAATCTACAATAAAGTACTGTGGTTCTCAGACTGTGTGACTAACCTTCACCAAAATGCAGTAATTGTGATAACAGTGAATTGTTTTTCAATACATAATATATCTGGAGCTTAATTATCATCCAAAAGTAATTTGAATGTTCCCACAATAGTATGCAATGACTAAATTAGCTCAGCACACTGCGCAGATGTTTATTGTCAGTAATATTTCAATAATTTCATTATTTAAAATGTGAATTGCTATTGAAAACCTGCTGCTGAATATACTTCAAAAATACTTGTTTTAGTATTTATTATGATCTCTTTAAGCAGAAATGTTTATAAACGCAATAACAGGAAAACTGAAAATTTCCTAGTTTCTAAATGGAGATGGATCTTTCAATGCTTTTCATTATGCTTGGTATAGTAGTAATTATTTGCACGTTAATTGATGCACATGAACGCACAATAGTCATGAAGTTTGGTCAGCATTTGATTCCACTATAGACAGAAACAATATTTAAGAACACATTTTAGGTAAAAAAGCTGCACTATACAAATGCTACTTTGTATCTTGTTATTTTCAGGTGAGGATCATGTAATTACTTACCTGTCTAGATCATCTAATCTAAGACAATCAAATCATTCTCTGTAGAACTTCAGAAACAGCACTATGGAAACTTGAATTTCTGTCCTGTGATAAAGATGCTAAAAGAAGAGTTATCTGGCAATGCCCTGATTTAGTTCTGGGAACACATAAGGAATACAGCTTCACTGAACTAAAAAAAAAAAAATAAATTCTGGAGAGGTCGTCAAATAAACCCAGTACAAACCCCAGGAGCATCTGCACTGAAACCCCACTGAGTGTGATAAATGCACCCACAATAAAATTGTCACTTTCTTTGAAGTGGCTCAATACCTGCCATGTGAGATCAAGCACAGGAATCCCATTATCTTCACACTAGGAGAAACTAATAGCAATGTTTTTCTTTTGGCATGTGTGTTCAATAATGTGCTTTGCAACACCACATTAGGAGGATAACTTGAGATGGAAGTAGAGTAAGTTGGTATTCTGCAGTCCTTTTGAATGCAGTCTGCTGACAAAACTCAAGCCATTCCGGGAACTCTGTTGACAGAAAATCAGTATTTGTTTTGAATCTATAGAAGCAGCTGTCTGTTAATTGTCTATCACAAACAAATGGGATGGAAGATGTTGATATCGCACTTGTTTCCAAGTCAGTCCTAAGCCTGTCTTTCGACTCAAGTTGGCAACTCAGCTATTTGCTCTTTAACCTTTTAATGTGTTGGAGTCCTACTGAATAATCACAGTAAAACAAATGGAATCTAAATGCATGCATAAAGCTGCAGTTGTGCTTGGAGGGATGAGCTGTGTGTTTAACATTAAGCACCCAATTCATTGCTTTAATAGAATGGTTAAATGTAGTGGCCCCTATTACCCTTGTGCCATGAAAGAAACAGCATCGTGAAAATGGCACAAACAATTGAATTGGTATTAATAAAATAAGTTTTTTTCTACAAAAAGAGAGGTAGCATGCTAAATGTTGGAGAACAGCTGCTTCTGACAGCTTTCCAGCTTTGTCTAATGTTGGAAGCACCTGAATTTCCATTTTGCTTTTCAGAGTTCCCTGTGTTGAAGCTTAGGTCCAGTGGAAGCCTCTATCAGTTGCAGACTGGTGCCTGCACTTCAATTTGGACCTGAGATGGAGGTTGCTTCACCTTCTGCTAGGCCAGGAGTCTTAGGAGTCAGGTGACTTCCTCAGATCCTCCTCACTGCTGATTTATGTGTGGCACAAAAAATAGGAGGCAGGATGTAAAGTCTGAGAGCTGAGAGGGGTGGACTAGTGTCTAGGTTTATTGGACAGGGATATGGCTCAGCCATGCCACGCAATATGGGAAGATGTGTCATAAATACAGCTTCTTCCCTACTTTTTTTAAAAATTAATTCAAAGTCAATTTAATCTAAAAAAATTAAGAAATACACATGATGAATCACTAGTATTCTATTAAGAAATACACATGATGAATCACTAGTATTCTTTTCTACACACGGTTTGACTAGCCATACAGACTTAACAGGAAGAATTTCTATATTGGTGTTTGTTGGAGCTTTCCAGGCTTGGGAGGCCACAAACTTCTGCTTGTAGCCCAGTGCTCCAGGGATATAGTACTGGTGTTAGACAGAGCCCAGCATTAACCACAGAATGTAGGTATTTCTTCTGTTCCCTGGAGTCTTGAAGAGGAAAGGACTACATGGCACATATCAGACATATTTTATGTTAGTTAGCTTATCCCTGAGCAGCCATAGTTGAACTTAGTGTTTCTCTTTTAAACATATTTAGTTTTCTAGCTTATGCTATTTGTGACATTCTCCTCACAAATCCACAATAATTCTTATCTTTAGAATAATTCTTCTCATATCAGCTTCTCCCAGGGAGTGCACTGGCAATGCCTATGAGATGTTTAACTTCAAGTGCTATTTTACTAGTAAAAGAATTGTAGAGGCTTGACGTTTGAATGTCTAACCTTAGAGTTTGAGGTCTGGCCTTAGAGATGTGATCTTAGAAACTGAACAGTTGTCCTTCTTGACTCCAAACATGGAGTATTTCATACTGAGCTAGAGAGACCTTGTCTCCTTCCCTGCCTTTCTTCGACTCTGCCTACTCTTCCCAGCTGCTTCTTGGACCCACTTCTAGCTACCCACATAGGAACAGTTGCAAACCCTGTTATGTATTCTGAAACCTGGGGAAATGATCTATTTCGGTAGCCTCTTGTCCTTTAAATAGAGCCCCTAACTCAAGAAGCTGAAATGAAGATTTCTGCCATCAAAATAAGAATCAAAATCTCTCCATCAAAATAAGAAAGCCTCTACTGAGAAGTAACAAGAAAGAAAACAGGAGTTACTTAAGGTTATTGTACATTTGACTGTCTGGAAGAAGTGTGATACTACAAAATTTATTGAAAGGCTTGGTTCCCGATGCTCAGTGTTTAAAATCAAATACTATTTCTTCCTTGGTTGTTGCCATGTTTCTTTTTAATGTGTGACTGATGATCAGGCTTTCAAACATGATCACTTCCAGGGCTGCATTTGAACCCAGTTTTCATTTAATGTACAAGCACACATACTGAATAAAGTCTTCTTACTGCAGGTAGTTTTGGTGGCAGATATGCTTGAATTTTCATGGGACTACACAAAGCTTGTTGTGATGTGCAAATCTGGAATTAGCCCTGGAATTATCAAGTGCCTTGAGCTGCACAAACGTGGGAAAGAAGTGTTTTTCTCTGTCAGAACAACTTCTCGGTAGAGGGCGTTTGTGAGATGTGCGGAGTTCCTCATTCCTACATGAACTGATTATGAGTCCCTAGGTTTGGGAATTACTGATGAAGAGTATTTACCTCTCACGTTTGTGGTTCCTGCCCTATGGTGTTGCATTCCCAGATACACTCCATCTGTGCTGGCTGATTGTGCCTGTGCAGTTTCTTTCACACTAAGGACACTCACCTGTGGCACTCTCTCCCTTGCTCTTGTGCCAAGTACTGTGTCACAGCTGCATGATGAGATTGTCTCAGGGCTGTACTCTGAAATAAGATCCAAAGATGCGGGTGTACTAATTTTGTTTGAAAAGAGAATGAAGAGCAGTTTATGTGGAGATCTGAATTCTGACTGGTTTATGTCAGGGTCTGTGGATCTTCCCCCCAATACCTTTTTGCCTCTGTGGGAAATTATATTCATACTGTTTGAGTGTATTCCCTTGTCTTTACACAGACATCTGTTGAACAACACTAGAAATATAATCTAAATTTTTGTTTTCTCTGAGCTGGAGTCACTCACTCTCTCCAAAGCTTATTTCCTTGCTGTTCAGAGTTGTGAAAAACATAGAGTAGATAAAATCAAGTACCGATAAAACTCAAGAACATAAATTCACACTGAAAATGTTTCTAATTCCTTAACCTTAGGAATTACTGTGGACTAAAGGACAGATAAAATTTATTAGGATAGAAGAAATTCTCCTGGAAGGCAGCACTAGGAGTGGTAATATTGTGCAACAAAAAGCAAGGAGTCTCACTTCACTCAAACTGCAATAAGCTTCTGCCAATAGAAGCTTTTAAAGTGTTCTGACGATATTCATGTGAAAAGACTCAACTTCCTCTTGTCCCAAATAAATTAATATTAAATATATGTTGAATTTAAACTGTTCTCCCAATGGGAAGCATATTGATTGTTCATCTATAAACCCATTTTCAAATAAATTAGCAAAAAGATCATACTCTCAGTGTTAAAATTTAGCTCACAGTGTTAAAGACATATATTAGATCCCGCAATGGGAACCAAAAAGACTGATTCAGAATGTTAGCAGAGACCTGAATATTGATGATCTTAGAAAATTTCATGTATGCTCAGCAAAGTAGAGGGTCACAGCAATTTAGATAAATATCTAAGCCATCAGTAAGGCTGCCTCGGAGGAAGTGTAGATGCATTTAACAGTGTGTGGAGGAAACTTGATCAGTAGCAAGAATCACTTCCAGAGGAGCTCTGTGACAATTCCAATGAGCTGCCTAGTGGTAAAGGTGAAGTCTCTAGCCTGATCTTTTCTGAGGCGAAGCACTGGCTGGGTCTCTAACAAATTATTCAGCATTATATGAATCAGTAATTTACACAACTTTAACACATTTATATCTTCAGGGATGTGAGAAGAATCACAACGATCAATCAATTGATACAGAGAGGTGTAACTTTTAAGAAACATTAATGCTTTTTGTTTGATAATCTTAGTAAAAATTTATTTAAGAGAAATCTCTGATTTAATTCCTACACTAGACAGCATGCCATGGACAGACTATGTATCACTGCACATGGGACATGCTTTGCTTCTGATATTTGAGTGGACAGACTCTCCATACACCTGTCATAAACTCACAGAGCTTCAAGAGAACTCTTTTAATAACATGAATAAGCAAGTTTGCTACAAGCTCATACATCCTCCCTTTTGAGAAAAAGAAATAAAGGAATAAATAAGTCTGCAGAGCATGTTAATGGCTAATGCTGTTATTCCTCTGTGTTAGTACTTTGTCTTGAAAACTTCAGTTCAGTAGGTCTGCCCGTCTTCCAGCATATGTACACGGCTATGTACATTCATGACTTCTGCTGGAAACAGATGCAACTGTTTGGAAAGCCTACACACGTGCAGACACTAGGAAGTACAAGACATTACCTCACTGAAAAGCGAGAAACACTAGGGACAAATGCTACTCTTCAAAGAGGCAAACAACATTCATTCTCCACTGTGTTATACCATTTGCATAGTAAGTCACGGATAAAAGACAACACCTGTCTCCCTTTCCGTGTCGAGACCACTATGAAATGCAACTTTGCGAATCAAACCCTAAAACTTTAAACACAGCTGATGCCTTTGAGTAAAATCTATGCAGAACCCACAGCTGGATGTCAGGAATAAAATCTCTTTATTTCCAAAAGTCCCTCGCTCCCCGTCACCCTGCGTTTCAATGCGCCGTGGTTTCAACTGGGTAAAATGCTGGAAGACTGGTTTCCGGAGGCGATCCCGCGTTCTGCCCGACGTGGCGGACAGCCCTCCGGTTTGCCGGAGAGCGCCTCTCGGGGACTGCTTGCGGAGGGCAGCGGCGGGGGGTGAGGCTCCCCTCGCCCCTCCCGCTCCTCCCGTCGTCTCCATCGCGCTCAGGGGCTGGGACCCCGCGGGACGGCGTCGGCTCCGGGATCCGCCTCTCCCTTTCGCGCAAGATCCACCTCGGCGGCTCGGGGCTGGGGGCGAGGGCACTGGCGCCTGCAGGAGGAGAGGCGGGGCGGCCCCTCCCGGTACCAGGTATAAACCGGGGCTGCGGAGTAAGGAGGGAGCTTGCTCTGCGCCTCACCCCCGCCTCCGGCGCCGCCGCCCGCAGCTGCGGGCCGAGCAGCGCCGGCGCCGCTGGACAGCGCTGGCGGCCCCGGGGCCGCTGCGAGCGCGGGGAGGTGGCCGGAGCGAGCATCCGAGGGCTCTCCCGGGGACGAGGGCAGGCAGCCGCTGTCCTGACGGCGTTCGTTGCCCGCAAGGCTCAGGATCTCTTGCCCACCTGCCCACCGGGACAGGCTTGTGCGAAAAGCTGAGGGGCAGAGCATGGGAATTTTTATTTTCCTCCCCCACCACTGCACCGTTGGACATTCTTCTGCATTTCTGAAGGGAAAAAACTCGTCAAAGAAGGGGAAGGAAGAAAGGCAGTAGGGAAGGGGGGAGAAAGTTGGTTGACTTGCAGAAAAGTAAAGCTTTCCAGTGGCTCCCACTGCACTTTGCACCTAGAGACCCTCAGACCACCCGAAGCTGGAGGATGGAGCCAGAGCTCTCGCCCGAGCTCACAACAATACCCCTTGGGGAGAATGGGAGTGCCCACCTGGTGCCCGACACAGCCCTGCTGCCCCCAGAGAAGGGCACGGCCATGTTCATCATCCGTTGTGTGATCCCATCGCTTTACCTCCTCATAATCACTGTCGGCTTGCTGGGCAACATCACGCTTATGAAGATCTTCATTTCCAACAGTGCCATGAGAAGTGTGCCCAACATCTTCATCTCCAGCCTTGCAGCTGGTGATCTGCTGCTGCTAGTGACCTGTGTCCCTGTGGACGCCTCCCGGTATTTCTCTGAGGAGTGGCTCTTTGGGGAGCTGGGCTGCAAGCTCATCCCTGTCATCCAGCTCACCTCCGTTGGTGTCTCCGTCTTCACTCTCACTGCCCTCAGTGCTGACAGGTAGGAAAGCTGGGCTGCCAGTTCTCAGCTCTCTGCAGGTTGGGCAAAGGCTGGCCGGAGCTAGCATGAAAGGTGAAGTGCCCCTCTGGATAAGGTGTCCCTGGTTTGCAGTCCCCTCATTCCAGCTTGTGAGGTGCCTGTGCTCCTTCTTTCCTCACTGACGATGGCAAGTCTGGTATGAACCGGAGTTAAAAGGTATCTGGAAATGGGTGTGCCTGGGCCTTCAGCTTCCGGGGTGTCAGCTGCAAAAACTGGGTTTAGCCCTGTCTTCTGCACCTCTGCGATGGGCCTGTAACAGGCCATATACTGAAATCTTATTCATTTGAGGAAGGTTTTAGATGCCAGATATGACCCTTGCCAAGTCACAGTGTTATGCTAACAGGCAGTGAGCAACTTAAACCAAGTCAAGCACAGAGGTACTTTTAATCAATTTGTTTCTTTCTGCTGAGAAAGTGTATGTATGTGTGTGTGTGCATGTGTATCTGTGCCTTAGTAGAAGAGCAGGTTACCAGAGGTGACTGCCAGAACTAGCTTGGCTTCTGGGAATTCAGAGGCACCAAACTGTTCTGTTGTAATTGTCAGTCTTAAACTTTTGTTCAAACTATTCTTTTTGTCTTCTGAACTTTTAGAAAAGTGGAAAAAAAAATACCCCAAAATAAATAGAAAGTAACACTTTCATCTTCAGTACTTGTCAAATTAGGAAGAACCAAAGAGCTGGATCCCCAATTTTTCCTTCCAATTACTGTGAAGGGGTACTTAAGGAATTCATAACAACTGACTACCTTTTGGACTGTGCTTCAGGCTCTGAAAGACATAATCTTGCAGTGTAATTGCAACCTTGAATTAAATGAAATTATCTTTCTTCTGTTATCTAAGCAGGGTTTTTTTAAGTCAGAAATGAAAATATTTAATTCTTTCTCCATAGAAATTATCCCATTTTATTTTGTTGGGTTTTAAACTGAGCCACTGCATTATACTGGTGCATAATGTGAAGTCTTGAGTTAAGTGATATATCTTCACAATTATAGTAATGTTTCTTTAAAACTTTTAATCCTTTTTTTAATAGGGTCTTGTAATTTTTTTTTTAATTCAGTAAATTGTTTGATTACACCTGAGGATAGTCTTCAGCAGACATAAATTTCAGCTGTATTTGAAACAGGACTGAACGCACTTGTTTATAAAGACTTCATAACTTATGAAAATTGGTTATATTTTCTTAATGATAGCTTGCAAAACATACTAAAGTGAACACCTGTAACACTCTGATTAAATCAGTTAAAGATATGTCAAAATCTGTCCTTAAAGAGCCAAGGAAACTCTGCAGTGCTCTTTCTGCTCTATTTCCACTGCTTAAAATTATTATTGTGGTATCTTATTTGAAAAGGGAAGAAGTTACTTGAAGTGGAGATCGTCTCCCAGTGAAATGTAATGTGAGAGAATGCCAGTGATTTAAGGATTCATTCATTTGCTTTTTATATGGATTTGGAGCACTCATTGTTTGATCTTTCCATATAATTTTATATCCTTCCTTTAATATCAGTAAAGATTCAAGAAGTAATAATGCTGAATCTGTTTACACTGAAAGCATTTAGAATTGCACATACCAGAAAACAACTTCAGTTTGTGTGCTGAGATCATATAAGCTCATAATAAATACATTCCTCTAGCATTTTGGAGTCTGCAGTATATACCAATGTCAGAAATGGTTTTTACTAGGAATTAAACAACTCTGTTTCTTTGAACTCTGCAATTTTATTTTTGGTTACTGAGAAAAAAAGCATTTATTTTCCAGTCAGAAGATCAGCCACTGACTTCGGAGACCAGTCTCCTAGGGGCCCAAGATATCGCTGAGTGAAGCTGGCTAAACTGTCAGTGGAGTTTGAGTTGGAATCACATCTACTTTTTTTTGTACGACACTTGTGTTGAACTAGAGGGTCCACTGGTGTGGAGGGGTTTGTGTCACACTGATCCTAACATGTGTCGTCTTGACTAGATCAGTTATGGTTAATTATGCAGGCAGATCGGGGGGGTGGCAGCATCCTGCACCCAAGAGGTGCTGAGGAGGTGAGGCCTGGCTGGGTGCAGTGTTTTCTCCAGATAAGTGAATCTAGCATAGTATGTTTGTATGCAGTGATGTCACTACACGTGCTCCATTATAATCCAGTACATGTTTGGTCTGATACACAATGTCTTCTCTGTCTCTTTCACAGATAATGCTCAAAGTACATTTTAATGTATGGTAATTAAAGCCTTTCCTGCTTTTTATTCCCTGTTGCCATGGGACTGTATGGAATGCCAGACTTTGATTCCACTAAGGAACAGATTGAGGAATATTAGAATTCTTTGCAACATGCCTGCGTGAATTAGGATAAGGAAGGTTGTCTTGGTTTCCACAGTGTAATTAGCACTTATAGCTTATGTGGAAATTCTACATGATGGTTTACATGTATGTTGATACATTTAACAAAAGCAGCTACAGAAGCTATAAACTCTGAATGACTGTTACCAACAAACTGAAGATTTAAGGAAGAAAAAATAGTACTAATTGCATATATATATATATATTTTCTAAAGTTGCTTTATTTCGTATGGATTTTTGTCACAGAAGCCCCTTTCAGCATCAGTAATGCTTTCTGTCTGACAAACATGCACCTTTTAACTGCAAGCTTCATTATCTTGTACTGAGATGGTTTGAGTTTTGTTTTGGGTTTGGGTTTTTTTTGTGTATGTGTACAAACATGATATGTAATTTTTAACAATTCTTCCCAGACTTCCCTAGAGCACACTTGGAAACTGAAATTAGGAGCACACAGCATAGGTTGCTGCCCACCCTCATCACAGGAATAGAAGCTGGTTCTTCCCATCCCTGAACTCCTGATGGCCTGACTGACCAGGGAGTGGTGCCCAGATGCAGCCCCACATGTGTTGGGGCAGAGAGTGATGGGAGGTCAGCAGTAGTGGTGGGGATGGTGGTGCACTGGTGGTGCAGGGTGTTAGTGTGAGAGCAGGTTGCAATCTCCCTCTGCTATGGTGTGGGGAAGGCAGCATAGGAGCTGTGCTGCTGAGCCAGACATCCCTTTTCACTGCCATGCAGGAGATGCGTAGGGACAGCACCTGCGCCTCTCATGGCCACTCTTCTCTATTGTGGAGAAACTAGATCACGTCTGGAAATGTTAATATTTCTCTGGTTTATAAAACCAAGGAAAAAAGAGAAGGTGGATTACAGAAGGAGAAAACCTAGTAATTACAGTGGATGACAAATGAAAAAAAAGAAGGGGGCTGAAGGACAAAAATATACAAAACAATAAAATAAAAGGAACTCAGGGCACCATAGGGCAGAACGCCCCCAATAGCACTCAACACACCCTGAAAGTGCCCACAGGGCTGATGTATGAAGGCCAGGGATGCACTTCCTAAAGATGTGATGGGACAAGGAATTAAAAGTGGGGTCTCTGATGAGCTTGTTTCTCCAGGGTTCATGGACTGCAGTTTTGACCAGATCTAAAGGATGTTACTGAGAAAGTCCCAGGACTTGGTGTGGTCTTTGATAAGGAGGATAAAAATAAAGAGGTGAGAAGTGTTACCAGAGGGACTGCAGCATGACGCACATGAAGAAAATGTGTGCCAATATCTCCTCATTGCAAGAAAGGGCAGAAGCCACAGATGAATCTGACTTGGACCATTCCATGAACTTGTTCACTACTCCAGGGAGTGCCTTTCCAATTTATGTCCGTGGTGGACCATGCAGTTAGCTCAGAATGCAAACTGGGCCTGTGAGGTTCCTCACTTTCTTCTCAGAGTAAGAGGTCTTGCTGCTTTGTTCCTGGGAAGGAGTCTAGGTAGGGCAAGGACCTGCTCCTGGTAAGGAATCCAGGTAAGGTAAAGACATAGATGGCAAGAACAGAAAGGTGTTTCCAAGGTGCTTTTCAGAGCTAGAGGTCTGAATGCCACATTGGTGTGGAGAGGTGGCTGTAGAAGCTCAGGAGTCAGTGAATTAAGAGTGAGTAACTGTACCCTTTGGCCATTACTGCATTATTGTGTGGTACCCACAAAATACCAAGACACTGGAGTAAACTTTGAAGGAATATATGTCAATGTCTTCAAACAGCTCTAGATTTGTCCCACATAGCCTTTCCTTTTCTCCTTGGCTGTGGTTTATGCCTCATTTTTAATGTAATCTGTGACAATAGGATTAAATTTAATTCTGCTACTTTTCCTACATTGAATTTTCTTTCTAATGAAGGATTTAAATGTGTTAGCTCAAATGCAGTCCTGCTACACTCTAATGGAGGCAGCAAAGCTGAACTCACCCTGCTGCAGTTAAAATAGCATCTTCTTTGCTTTCTTTCTAAAAAGTGTGACATAAGGACACCTTTGATGAGACAAATACTTGATTAACCAGGTAAGAGTTTGAAAATTTAAATTCATACTTAAATAACTAAATACAGTGCCTGAGATGTTTAAAATATATTCTATAGATTTGCATAGCTAAACTATTTGATCCTTCTTTTGTTGGTTTGTTTTATTTCTTTGTTTATTTGCTTTAAATGTGTAAGATTGCAATCTGTATTTTTAAAACTGTAAAAAGGCTAAAAAATGGGTTTTGCAAGTTTACTATTTATGTGATGACTTCTGATGACAGTTGATAAAATCCATTTTGGCTCAGTTTGCATGTCTATTGTCTCCCTTTTTTGGGGGAACTAAGGAAGTGTTTTGAAGACACTCAGAAGTGTAAAAAGCTGCACTGATAACTCCTTTAGGTTTTTCATTAGTAATAGCACCTTAATAAAAATTTCTTTTTACTCATTTCAGAACTTACTTACAGTTTCCTCTTTTGTTGTGGAAGATGCTGATTCAGGCTGAAATACTATGGTTGGAGAAATGTGGAATCCTCATTTCTTATTATATGTGGTGGAGCAGGTGAAGCAGGAAAGTGGACATGATTTCCTTTTGAGCTCTAATAGCTGATATTCAGGGATTAAAGAACCTTTACAAGGAAAGTAGTATTAAATGACATCTTGAAAATTAACTGAGGAATAAAGAAAAAAATCAAAGGTAAAATGAAAGATTATCTGTATAAGAGAAAAACTGTATATAGTAGATGGGGAAAAAAAATTATATGGACCAAGTCGAAATATGAATCTTCTTAGAAACACATACACTTGAGGTAAATGTATTGAATGAATGAATCACTGAAGAACATTAAAATGAATCATAGTCCAGATGTTTCCTTCACTGTAGGCTGTAGCAATATGGTTATAATTACACAATAACAGGCAAAGCAAAAGAAAAATAAGAATCATTTGGCAAGCTTTGTCTGTCACATTTTTTCAACTTGTATTTTAGTTTATGTGTGCCAACTTGATTTACAAAATAAACCTTGCTAAAACAGCTTTGTCAAGTTAAACAGTGAAGCCTGTTCTCACCTATCTCCACTCTAAAATGTTCTTATTGATTTATATTCATTTTATACAGATCAAAAGAATATGATGGCAAATATTTCAGAAGAAACAAAAGAAAACTCCCACAGAACACTGCAGAAAGAATTTTATGTCTGGAGTAGGTTAAGGAGTCAACTATTCTAGGGTAATATTGTCCAAGCCAGGCAAGTCAAATCAGCTGTTGGAGAAATTCCACTTGTGTCCATCTTTACACAGCTGAAAATGATTTTTCAGTAAATAACATTTTCCTCCCAAGCTAGACAACTGTTTCTCAAAATTCATGCAGACACATACATCTGTTAAACTCCTGCCTTTGTGCCTGTGTCCCGTGTGTGCTCTTCAACTCATACAGAAGCAGCTTAGATAGAGGATGGCAAAGTGAGAAATGGCTGTGATGTTTATCCTGGTCAGTGATCAATGCAGTGGCTGTGTTGTGCTGGCAACAGCCAGCTTTGCTTTGACTAATGCAAATGCCAGTGTCCAGTAGCCTTTCACGGGCTGCAACCTAAAACCCTGAGAGATAGCTTCAAAAGCATCCCTCCTGTTTCCTGCTTCTTTGATCAATTCAGTAAAAGCCTGTGCCGGGGACAGACAAAATAGCTGCTTAACAGCAAATCCAGCCCAATTCTTACCAAGCATGTAAATCTCCATTCATTTATTTTATCTGTTTGGCTCTTACCATGACATGGTACACAACTACCTTGTGTATTACATTACAATGGGTTAATACGAATCAAACTGTTGGAATCCTCAAGTCTGCATTTGTCATGTCCTTAGAAATTATGTCAAAAATGAAGTGTGCTTTCTTTAGGGAAAAGCTTTTACATGTTTGCTGTGATGATAAATTTGTTAGAGAATAAATAATAGATCTCTTTTATATGTGTGCGGAGTGATGGGACTCTCAAATATTCTCCTGAAAAGGGATAGTTTAATTGAGTCCTCATTTTGAATAGTTTAATTATAGAAGAACTTCTGTATTTATCATATGAATTTTGCTGCAGAACCATTCTTCCAGACTATATATTCCTGGTGCTAAATTATTTTTATGTGTTTTTATATGTACTAATGAAACAATGTATATGCAATTGCAATCCCTAGGTCTAGACATGTATGTCCACTACAAAATTCTAAATCTATGCTGAGATTCAGCCAAGTTTGACAGTGTAATTACAAATGGCAAGTAAGTTATTACTAGTTCATGGAGTTTGTGGAATGTATGAGGAAACCTCCTTTGGTATCCATTACAGAGAAGTGTGTTTTGGCATTAACTTCACACAACTTGTCAGATATCAGAGAAAATAACCAGAGGCAAACAACCCACATGGAGCTTGGTGTAATTACATCTGCTGCATACAGGTTTGTATATTTCCAGCTTTGTGTGAGCATATATGCAAACAAAATTGTGGTGTGTGTACAAACATGAAAGAAATGGATTATTCAATATGTTGTCATTGTATCTCATATGATTTTGTTTTTTCCCTCACATGACTATCCCAAATATGGTTTCATTTTTTTCCAACTGATTTTCACAGTATTTTTTTTAAAATAGTGACATGTTTGTGTTTTAGCTCCAAGTTTGTCTGTTTGTATTTTAAGGATTGCTATTTTAACTTTTTCCTCTGATTTTTTTAATCTTCCCTTTTTTACCATAGTATTTACTTGTTTTTTCCATCTACACTGATTTCAGGGTAGACTAAGAATAGAAGTTGCAAATGAAACTGAACTGGAAACTTTTTTAAAAGTGGCAGGGTGGAGCCTTCTAGATGATAATACTGGAGCAAATAAATGAAGTTGCTGCTTTTTGAATTTAGAAATTAGAGCTTTGGGGTCTAAATTCTCAAATAGTAAAATCTAAGTCTGTTCTAGATATATTAATAGAGATTTGGTTATTTAATTCTTCCTGGCTTGTAACGTTTCTAGAAATCATCTGACTATGTGATGTTCTCTGCAATAGTATGCTATCTACCATGGCATGGACTATAACTGAGTTCCTCAAGGAAACGGGAGGAAATGTTTTGTAACAGCAGAACTTTTATAAAGGTAAACTGTGGCAGTAAATCTGCGGTATGGTTTAAACATGGTTTAAACTGTGGTTTAAACATGTTTCAAAATGGCTTTTTGTAGTCTCTTTGCTAACTCATGCTTTCTTCTTCCCAAGACCCCCCACGACAAGTGTTATCCCATGCAGGAATGTCCTGGGAAGATGTCCTAAGGTGTTCTCATTGGACCTTGTTAACCCCCTCCTAAGTGGCACTGAACATAGTTTACACTCAGGATTTCTGCTTCCAGGCACTTTAGTGTCTGTGACTGATATTTTTATTGACCTTCTGCTCCATCAGTGATGATTTTGTGAGATCTTCTTCATTGAAATATGTATAAATATTGTTGCTGGGACACATGTAGTAAGCATACTGTGAATATGCAGATAAGCATGCATCTCTGTCTCATCAGTTGAAAGGTAGGGATATCAGTGGAATTTGGATCAAGCCCATTTGGAGATACGGGTTTCTCTTTTCTCAAAGTCCTTTTTTTCTTTTTAAATGGAGAGCAGAGAACGAGTGAACAAAGCCAATAGTAGGTAAGGTGTCCTAGCTCCACATTGCAATGCCTGGTGTCTAGCCTAGGTGCTGACTTTCCCCTCCGCCTCTCCACCCCTCCAGAGCAGAATCCAAAATCCAGAATCCCAGATTAGTGTTGGAATGAGGTAAATGCTCCAGAAAGGCAATAAAAGCCAAGAGAATACACATGCTAAACTGCCTTGTACTTTAAGAATAGAGTTCTCTCCTCACAAGTGAAATGTTAATTTTGAGCCACTGTCTAGCAGGCCTGATCAATGGCTGAACAAATGACTCTGTTTTGTTCTTGGAGAGGCAGGTACCAGAGCTGCCTTTGCCATGGCAGTTTTGTGAAGGTTAATGATTTTGGTGTGCTCCAGTCTTTATTTAAACACAACTTTGAGATCAGGCTCCTCAGCTTTTCTGTGCTTAGCTACAGGATCCTAATGAAGCTTAGATGCAAACTAAGTAGGTACAATCCTGGCATGCACAGCAGGGGAAATACAACTGCTTGCTTAGTTTTAGAAGTCAAGAAAGAATGTGCACAGTAGGTTGGAATGGGCCAACCATTGTGTGAGGCTTCTGGATAATGTTTTTGGGACCAGGCACCTGAAAGTCTGTGGGGTTTTTGCCATGCACATAAATATGTTTGCACATATTTATGTGTTATATATATATATATATATATATATATATATATATATATATATATTTATATAATCACAAACCCATATTCAACAGTACCAAAGCATAGGCCTGAGCACTGGAAGTCAGCTATTTGTCAAACAGTTGTTAGAGCAGTTCATGGTGTGGTTTTCAACTGGGTCAATCAATATTCTCCTAAACAATTTCTAGGCATGATCTAATATTAAACACAAGCTCAGAAGCCATTACCAATAGAAGTGTAAAATGCCTAGTTTTGTTGGAAGTGATGGTCTCATATTGGGATATTAAAGCATTGAACTATTCATGGATGTCCAGCCAATGCCACTTGTCCACCAGGCCTAAGAACAGACTCTAGCACTATTTAGTTTGCTCATATAAATGTAGCATAAGTCTTTATTAGATTACATTCATGTTTACTTGCCTTATCTTGTCTTGTCTCTCTCTTTTCTCTAAGTAGAAACTTAGAGAAACTGCAACTCTAATGAACACCTATTTGTCTGTCTTAAGATATGCAAACATATGTTGATGAGTGACTTGGAATTATCAAACTTAAATATAAATTTACTGGGAATACTGAAATATATGAACTTTTCTGAATAATAGCCACTGAAACAATTTACTAATTTTTCTTTCAGGAGGAGAATTGAAGAAATTACTGATGGTACTTTTAACTATTGCAGTTATAAATAAATGGCTTTAGAGAAGTAGAACTAAAAATCCAGATTGTGGGCAATGAGTTAGCATTGCAAGATTTGTACGAGCTTGTAAGAAGCATAGTTAGCTAATTTGAGGTGAATAGCAAGAGGAAGAAGTAGCAAGACAAGAAAAAATGAAAAGGAAAACCGAAATTTCTTCTCTGATACACTGAGTGGACAGGACAGGTAATATATTTCATGCAGAAACACCCATCATCCTGGGAAACTTCTGTTTTGATTGCTTTCAGGGTGGAGAAATCATCAACTAAAAGTTTAAATCAGACTTTTTTGTTGAAGCATTATTGATAGCTTTTTGGCTCAACAAAGCATATTTCTGTAGTAGAAAACTTTTTTGCCTTGGAAAAATCTTGGGATTTTCCCCTTATGAAATACAGAACACATGTCATTGACATTCGCTTTAAGTGTGTGTACACATGGTCTGCTGGTCTTCATTTCAAATACTGTTCATTATATTGAGAGGTGCTCATTCCTGAGTGAATGCAATTCTTTGCCTTTAAGAGATAAGCACAGAATAAAAATATTGGGACTATCTGTGGAAAAAAAAAAGATTAAGATATCTTTTTTGCATTGCAAGAATTTGTAAGAATAAAATAGAATAAATGCAAATTTCAGACAGTTTGTTGTGAAAGAAGTTCCCACAACACAAATGTGGGACATCAAATGATCCCATATTGTTCTTGGCTAGGTAAATTGTTCTCCTCTTAATTATTCAACTGGAGTTGAGTCAAATGAACTACCATACAAGGAAAAGGACTTTGGTCCCATCCAAAATTTCATGCTACTGTAGTGGAATGGACACGGTATTTGTATTTTTAACAAATACTGACCATACAGCTGTGTTTTCTATTCAGATATGTTTTATGTTGTTAGGTTTTTTGTGTTTGAAATCACCATGCAGTGACACAATAAAAGATTATCACATGAATGCTTTTGTTAAATGACTCTAGTTTTCAGGAAATGCAGTACTATGGCACAGCAACATCACTTAAAAAAACTTATTTATGATAAGGCAAATTATACCAACCCCTCCAGCTTCAGGATTGAAATGCAAATTAAAGCAAAATAATATGGATTTGCCCTGCCTGAATTGTGTCTCTCCTTGCTTTATGACACTTCATTATTATATTTATTTTCATTGTGATGGCATGTAGAAAACTAAGTTATAAATTAGTGTCCTATTTGTGATAGGTGCTATATAAACAGGAACAAGAAGAAAGTCCTTGGTCTGTAGGGTTTTTAAGAAATGACAACAGACAATCCAGAATCAAAATGGCAAGGAGATATTGTGGCAATTCTGGTTGGAAATGTTGGCTGTTATCTTAGTCCAGTTGCTGCCTAAGTGTTGTCTAGATGCTTCATGTTGTTTTTTTTGTTGTTGTTGTTGTTGTTTGTTTTTGTTTTGTTTTTGTTTTGTTTTTGTTTTGTTTTTGTTTTGTTTTTGTTTTGTTTTTGTTTTGTTTTTGTTTGGTTTTTGTTTGGTTTTTGTTTGGTTTTTGTTTGGTTTTTGTTTGGTTTTTGTTTGGTTTTTTGTTTTTGTTTTTAAGGCTATCACAACTAAGTACTCTAGGAAAGGAAGCAGCAATGTAATGGAAAGACAGCTTAGCTCTAAGCATGGAGCAGCTTCTTTTAAAGTCAAGTGTGTGGGAGGGGAATAGCATTGTGGAAGCAGCAGAGACAGGAATGGAGCTTTCCATTCTAGTTTGAAGCTGATAAATACCTTTACGAGTAGCTTTGAAAACAAAGTTTAGGAGAATAAGATAGATTAGTGTTTATAAGGTAGCAACATGTTATAATGCTGGAGGAAGAGGATATTCTTTTCATCAATTTTTTGGGGTTGTGTAGAAGGGAGGAGATTGCTTTCTATTGAAAAAACACTATACAAACAAAACCAATCTGCAGAATGGGCAAGTTTGTGCTTGTGTCTGTTGGCAGAAACCACAGCTCCAAAGAAAGGAAGTGTTTCCTGAGTTGGGGTCTCTTTGTCAGCAGTCATAATGATAAAGGATATAGGAAGACAGAATTTACGTGAAGGTTTCTAATTAAAACCAAATGCGTATTTATGAATATTTCCTGAACTTCACATAAATCTATAATTTGCTTTTTTTCCATCAGTGAAGTAAAGGAAAAGATGGATTTATTGACTAATTTGCACCTTTGCTCAATTTACTGGTGTTTTTTTAATAGACGGAAAATATGCTTTTTTTAATTTGAATGGTTGGTGGTATGCCTTAGCCTTACATTGGTTTTATACAAAGGAAGAATTTGTGTATTCACTTTGGGAACACTTCTCATTTCATTCAGTTTACATTTGATTTTATCTGTAACCTGTCTCTTTCTACTCTATATCTTCGCAAAGATATGAACAAGATGACAGATTTTGTACAGCACTTAGTGTCTTTTTCTTCTCGTTGACACTGAGTACTGCGAAGAGCCGAGTTCTAGGAAGAAGAAGGACACTTGTAGTCAGTAAAGTAGCAAGTAGAATAAAAGAAATTTTTTTGTACTAAACTCAGCTGTTTTGTGAAAAGGGGCACTTTGCTCCCATGCCTTCCAACTGGAGTCAGTCATAGCTCAAGGAAAAGCATGATATTTTACTGAAACAGCCAAAGTAGAAATATATGCCACGTCTTTTTCTAATGTGAAGTCTTCTGAAAAGGTCTTCCATTTAGAGATTAACTAGACCAAATGCTAAAACAATTATTTGTGATACGGTCATTGTCTTGGGTCATAGGGCTGTGGTCAAAATAGTTTGAAGCAATGCAATGGGAAAGAAAAGCTAAAAATAATCTGTAGTACAATATATTATTTTTGTCCAATGCCCTCCCCATGTCCCAAAGACTCCAAACCAGCTCTTCCCAAAGAATGTAAAGTTTTTTAAAAATAAGCAGATGTAAGGACTTGACGTCACCTCAGTTGAATGAAATGAAATAGAGGGTCTGTCTCTATGTAATGAAATCAAGGCAGACAGCAATAGGAAACAATTATTGAATAATAAGGTCACAGTTTTTGTTGGGTAGTATTCATGCTTTGTGAAGAAGCTTCTATCCTTCTTATGGCAGTATAAAGGATTTCTTTACACCTTGGTGTCCAGGGAGTTTCTCACTGTGCGTTAGCAGAAATGGTAAACATAAATTAACAAAGACAGTTTGCTGAGTTTCATTTTCTACTGCATGATATGGGTGAAGATACAATAAAAATCTTTCTGAATTCAGAGAAGATATGCACATAAATAGCCATTATTTTCAATTATTTGGTGATAAAAAAAATTATCACAATTCTGAGACAGAGGACTCCAAGGCACATTTTGACTCAAATATTCTCAGAAGAAAAGGTACCAAGACAGTGCTCTGCTCCAGACATTTTCATGACACAGCCAGCTGCAGTGCTGATTGCCAGCAAACTCAAAGTTGTTGTGTGGTGGTACAGCTTTAATCCAAAATTCATCAAATATCTGCTCATGGTGTTGAGAGGCTAAGAACCACCTGTCAGGACCTGCAAATTAGCCATAAAGGATATCTGGGATCACAACTCCATTTCCCAGCAGTCCCTTCAGCAACTATGTTATATTTGGGTATAAACTAACCCTTGGTATGTATTTAGACCCCTGCTCATAGCCATACATATTTAAATGTCTATATGCATGTATATGTATCTAGATGCTTGGATATGGAGTCTTATCACAAAGTGATAGGCATCTAAGTTAGAGTTCTCAGTCTAATCTCACTGTATAGCTAACAGAGAAAAATAAACACCTCAGAGTGTGATTTAATGCACCTGAAATCTGAATCACTCTTTGAAAGTATATCTCCACTGACTAGAAAGACCGGAAGATGAATGAAGTTATGTACCTGAAGTAAGAATCTCTCCTGACTCCTTTCTTATCAAATTTTCCTTTAGATATTAAAGAAGAATATTTTTTCCAATTCTCAAAACTTTTGCTGTTTCAGAAAAAAACCCCAGCCATTTCAAATCACATCGAAAATAAAAACAAAAGAATTGAGAAAGCTAAAAAAACTTATGAGACAAAGCAACCTTCCAAATTACCACCCCTTAGACAAACTGAAATGTTCTATTTAAGGTTTAGTTTTTAATAAAAACATTAAAGCATAACTTACATAAAAAAAAAAAATAAAAATCTAAGGGAAACATTAAGATATCCCCCATAAATTTTTCTCAAAGTATACTTGCCCTTTTAGCATGTACATTTTCTTGTGGAAAATTTCAATTTTTCTCTCTTCCTGCAATGATGTTGTTTAATAAAATAATTCCTGACCAGAGTCTACCTCTGTTTGTTTACTTTACTTTGTCGTAGAGTGATATTTCCATTCTCTGCAATTCTTCCTGTTTTCATTGTAAGGGCTATGAAATTATCAATTCCACAAAGGTTTATATGTAATCATATATTATGAGACAGTTTTCCAAAATGCAGTGTAGAGCAGCAGCTTCCAACTATGGATGTGGAAATGTTTAAGTAAGAGTTTAGTAGTTGCAGGCTGTTGGGAGTAATTTCTGCCTGACTTTATGGAGATGTATATATTCCTCTGAGGAGGACTGGGGTTATCCTAGAGTAGGAAAGCTATGGTGGCAGACAGGAAGGAGCCCTGGGCTTCAGGAGCTGAGGAGGGAAGGAAATGCTAAGTGTGCGTGTGCTGGTACAAGAGGGAGGTGGAAATACAGAGGTAGGATGCACATTTGAAGATTTGCTGGGCGGTATTGGGAGAAAGAAAGTGCGGAGTCATGGCTGATACTGGGCTTTCACCACACTGGCTTGGAACGGGCACCTACAGCCACAGGTTATGGTGCCTCCCTCTGCCACCTCTGATGAATATGTATACAAATAAAGGTAGAGATTTAGAGAATGCAAATTTAAGAAAGATTACAAGCCCCTTGACATTTCAAATAAGAGCAAAACACATTATTTTAATCAAAAGCATGAAGTGATCTTGTGCATCACATGTTGAATTTGAATACCTTTTAATTTTCATCTGCATTTTGATCAATTTCAGGTACAAAGCAATTGTAAATCCCATGGACATCCAGACCTCCAGTGCAGTGCTATGGACCTGTCTTAAAGCCACTGCCATCTGGGTAATCTCCATGCTCCTAGCAGTTCCTGAAGCAGTGTTCTCCGAACTGGCTCACATCAATGACACAGATAATGCCACTTTCACAGCGTGCATACCATACCCCATGACAGATGACATGCACCCAAAGATCCATTCTGTGCTGCTTTTCCTTGTATATTTCCTTGTGCCTCTTGTGATTATTAGTATCTACTACTATCATATTGCAAAGAGTTTAATAAAAAGTGCTCACAACATCCCTGGAGAATACAGTGAGCATTCCAAAAGACAGGTAAGCAATTTGCTTTTTACATCCTGTTGGAAGATTTGTGGTTTTTATACACTTATTAATGAAAGTAAAGGAATTATAACACATAAATAGTTTGGATTTTACAGAAGATGAGTTCAGTTTTCACATGAACTAAGACAAGGATTATCTGAAAAATCTCCTAGTTTTCACAATTACTCAGTATTAAGCCCAGTATGTAAATTAATATGAGCAAGGAAAAATATAAATTCAATGCCATCAATCCACATTCTTAACAGTAAATGACATTGGTACATGTGCTTTTATATGCTGCTAATTTAACCATTACTTATGTTCACACTAAAGAATGATGGTTTTTGTAGTTAATGTAGACAGGCTTCACCTGTCTCTATAGGCAGCCATTTTGGGAAAGAAATCTTTGAGAATTGTCCCTCTTTTATTTGTACTTGGAAATGAGAAAACTGACATAAGCAGGGAAAATTTATGTAGAAGTCTAAGGTCTTCTCAGACCAAGGAGTGCTGAAAAGATGAACACAGAGCATTAACTGATTATTTTTTGACTTTCTTAGTAGATCTTCCTTGGATATAATCCTGAACTCTCACTTTTCTAATATCCTTTCTGTTATACATGCTATAACACTCTTGGTATAGATTCTGTATACCTTTGAGACAAAGCTTTTTAAAATGCTGGACAAAGCCATCTTCCCTGTAAGGCACAGGAAGCAGTAAAATAGCAACATTAGCAGGAACATTTATATGTACGAATATCAGTTTTGCAGTGAAAGTACCTTGACCACTTTGCAAAAGCATTAGTAGTGATAGAGAAAAATACTTATGCCTATTAAAACAACTTTGAATGATTTTCTCTTCCAGAATTTTATAAAACTACTTCCATACTAACTGAAATCTCCTTGCATATATAGTATGTACATATTCATTTAAAGGAAAGACTACATTCCCTCATGTCCTTTTTGATCAGCATTTCATTTCTACTCTGGTCTGTTTCTTGTCAAAAGTGCGTACATATTAGCACTTCAGGTATTATTTTATTTTCTTGTGAAATATAGAGAGCCTTTTGGCTGAACTCTCTAGATGGAAAAAAAATGTTTAATTTATATCACATTTCTGAACTCACATGTATTTTCAAAGTAAGAACATATTTTTTCATTCTACTTGTTTTTTTTTTCTTTTTTTAATCTATGAGGCTCAGAAGAATAGAAAATTCTGGTATACTTACATGTCTTCCAGCAAGAGGAAATAAATTCAGACTATTGCTATCAAGTCATGTTTCTTTAAGCCAAGCGTAAAATTCACTCTCTGCCTCTGCACCTTTTAGTTTGCTCTTGCAATATGAGTGCAAATGCTACCAAATTGAAACGTTAGAGTTTTCCCATCTTTTGGGAATTCCCCACTATTTTTTGTTTAGATAGAGACAAGAAAACTACTTAAAGATTAATTTCACAAATTTTGAAACCGTTAGAATAAATTTGCTTCATTTTTTTTTCCAGAAAATTGAGCAGAGCTAGAGAACTTTCCTGCATTTGCAAAATATTCATACCTCATATACATAATAAATCTTTTAGGAAGAATATGAAGAAACTTTCTGCCTCTCTTTGGTGCCTTCTATCTGTCCAGTCTCTCTCTCACTTTGGATTCACTGTGTAGGCTCATATCTGGCCAAATTTTCAGCCATTCTCAGTAGCATCACTGTAATCCATTATAACTTAGTGCTGAAATTAAGGTACATTTCATGTCATTATTGAAGATTTAATGGAACCTTTCACTTTACCCTGGAATTAAGATGTTTTATACTGCGTAATGCAGTTTTGGTGGTTTCTCTAGGAGAGAGGGGCAAGCTGAGGCACTTCAGGAAAAACAATGGGATATAAATATATCTATATATATCTATGTATATATATATATAGAATGGCTAACACCCTAGTAATGTCTCTACATTTCATTCACAGTGTCTCTAGATTTTAAAGCCAACAGTTTCTAAATAGCTTTCTAACTAAAACTTAAGTTTCAAGCCAAGCATTGAGATCTCATCAGAAAGGATTATGGTTCATGACATCCTTTGGTGCTTACTTTCAGGCTAAAAGCCAATGTTTCCTTGGGTCATGAATCAGTCTTGCTGTGTATATCGTATAGAAAGAGCAACCTTGTGTAACTGTGAACAGCTAGGATCTGTCAGTGAAAGTAAGCTGAAAGTGGGAAAGGAAAGTAAATGAGACGGAACAAGTAATTCAACCCCTGAAGGAAGCATTTTTACTGGCCTTACGTATGATAGTTGTTGAAGCTAATATAAAGCAAAATACGACATGTTTTAATTAAGTCTGTTATGTGGAGTAGTTCTATTCGTTGTTGTTCATTTGGGTTCTCTTCATCTTTTTAGATGGAAACTCGGAAACGTCTGGCAAAAATTGTTCTAGTTTTTGTTGGCTTCTTTGCTATCTGCTGGTTTCCTAACCATGTGCTATACATGTACCGATCTTTTCATTACAATAAGATTGATCCATCAACAGGACATATGGTTGTTACCTTAGTGGCCCGAGTGCTAAGCTTCTGCAATTCTTGTGTCAACCCATTTGCATTGTATTTTCTCAGTGAGAGTTTCAGAAGGCATTTCAACAACCAGCTTTGCTGCAGGAAGAAAGCTCAGCAAGAGAGATCTGCCAGCTACTTGCGCAACTCTTCTGCCATTCAAATGACTTCCCTGAAAAGCAATACCAGGAACACAGCAACTACCATGACACAACTGAATGGGCACAACTTGAAACAAGAAATGTCATTATGATTTAACATGTGTAAATTTTGACTGTGAAACAAATTTGAACATTTTATTTGCAGTTTGTAACTCGCTTTTGGCTCTCGTGATTAGACTGTCTAAATACTCAAAATAGAGGTTCTCTCAAAGTCTGGCCAGTATCAGATTATCTCACACCTAGTCTGACTCTTAGATAGAAATGAGCAGTACATTTTATTGAGAAACCAAAACTGGCTGGTGTTACACTGTACTTTAAAGGACATGCTAGTATGTGTTTAACATGAAGGAAAGCAGAGTATCTGATATAATATTGCTTTAAAAAGTTTAGATTTTGTGATTTGAAAAAATATGTATTTTCAACTGAATATTGATCCAGGCTTATGTTTTACTCTAATAGATTTTGCATTATTTTAACTGTGTGGTATCTACAAACATTGCTCGTTAAGACTGTTAGGCATTTTGGACTCAATGAAAGGGCCATTGCAAAACATAAATTCTAGTTTCAGATAAAAAAATATTCAAGTATCGAGTGCCAGATCTTTACCTCATTGAAATCCACCTTGTTTGTTCACTTTGGTAGACATACATGTTGAGATTTTACTCTTTGAAGTTTCTGTTTGCTGCTGAGGTCAGAAGTTTATCTGCTAAAATTTCATTCTTTTCATGGTTAACATATCAAAAGAAAAATGTGTGCAAAATGCAGGTTTTCTAGAACTCAGTGTCTGAAAGCTCATTTCTCTGACTGTTAAGACTGTAGCACCATTGGTTTAGAGTTTCTACATGCTATATATTTGCTGCTAACTGATGTTGATATCAGTACACAGCTAAGAAGGATGCTAAGTGTACTGGGAGGGTTGAACATTCGAGAAGGTAAAATTCTGAGTGCCTACTTCATGGGGGTTCTGTGGCAAGTCTTCATATAGCTCAGCAAGATCTCAGAGTGCAGAATCCAGATTAAGACCAGACAAAACCAAACTGAAGGATGCCATGCAGGAGCGCACTCAACACACTCTGATGGCTAAGGATCATCCAGACCATGGGCCAGACAAGTCCTAGTCTGAAACAACCCCCAACTAATGAAACATGGGTGGCTGGCATGAGTAGCTGGCATTGGTTGCTCAGTACCAGCTGTTTGCTTTCTGTGTTTCAAGCACATGTGTTATGAGGAGTTGGTGAATGAGCGGGGGTTATGTAGTCTGGAGAAAAGGAGGCTCAGGGGGACCTTATCAGTCTCTACAACTCTGCGAAAGGAGGTTGAAGCCTGGTGGGGGTGAGTCTCTTCTTCCAAGTAATAAGTGACAGACCGAGAGGAAATAGCTTCAAGCTGTATCAGGGAATGTTTAGATTAGATATTAGGAAAAATTTTTTCACTGAAAGGGTGATCAGGCATATTAGAATAGGCTACCTAGGTAAGTGCTGGAATCACCATCCCTGGAAGTGTTCAAAAAGAGTGTGTATATATCAGTTGGGGATATGGTTTAGTGGTGAACATGGTGGTGCTAGGCTAATGGTTGCGTGCGATGATCTTAGAGGTCCTTTCCAATTTTAACTTATAAAGATTCCAATAGAATCTTATGATTCTATTCTATCTTCTAGATCTATTCGTCATGCACACACTGTTTACCAGTCTCAACAAAGCTCCAGTACTGTTGAAAATTTGACACTTTTTCTTTTCCTGAAGGCCCATGTGCATAAATAGTCAATGCACTTCTGAAAATCCTGTCTGAGCTGCCTAAAAAAATGATTTTCAAATGTTTTTGTTAGTCATTCCAGTGCCATGGGCAGCATACATCTTTGTCATTATTCCTAGGAGGACATTTTCAAGGTACATGGTCAGTGCAGACCTGGGATTAAAACAACTGGGAATGCTGTGTGAGGCTCTAATACCAATTACCATCATGTCCAGAACAAATTTGCTAGGAGGATCTATTCCTCTTTTTTTTCAGTTACAGATCTCTGCTAGGGATACTCCATACAAAGCTTGCAAAACTGCTCTTCAAATCTCAAGAAAGCAAGAAGTTCAGCCCTAAAATAGTATATTTTTTAAAAATTTTTTTTAATCAGTTCACATGCCAACACAGGTAGTCAACTAGGCACAAAGACGGAAACATATTTCTGCTGCTCGGGCAAGGCTGTTTATATAAAAGTTTCTGGGGGGAGTCAGAGCTGATTCCCCCTTACACAGCTGCATGGTGTCAGATGAATAATTATTCCCAAGCCAGGTGAGAGGCTAGCTGGGGCAGGGTTTGTTTTGTGTCTGAGTTTCAGAGAGAAAATGCTCAGAGTATCCTTCTTAGGAGAAGGGGCAGTAATGGCAGATAAAGGCACCTTGTGAAATTATTTTGTTATGGCCAGTTCATGAGCCAAATGTAATTTTAAATAGCTTTTTCTTTGAAATTGAATGGAACTGCGCCAGCACAGCTCTCTCTGTCACAACATTGTATCCTCAACTTCTGCAGTGACTTGTCTAAGGTGAATACTAGGAAGTACACCAGAAATTTAGATTGGATTTCAGAATTAGTTTCCAGCCTTATAATTTCAAAAGCTGAAGTGCTAATGCAGTGTAGCAACTCACTACTCCTTTTGTCCTTATTTATGCACTTGCACTTATTTAGTTCTGTTTGTAACTGTGGAACCATCGGAAGTTCAAAATTTCTTTCTCAATTCCCCTGTCTTCAAGACTAGTCATACCCCTACCCCAATTTTTAAAGCAGCAAGAAGTTAAACTGATGTAATCTGTACATGATTTAGCTAATTATCTGAGAAAAAAAATCCCCAGTTTTTACCACTCAACAGGGAAAGTAACAGATTGAAGTTCTTAATGCCAACCAGCATGGTCCAGTTGGAGGACCTATAGGGTGATGTAATCTAGTTAAAGTTGTGTGCAGCATTCAAATGAGAAAACTTATGAAGTTCAGTGTAGTTCAGCTCCATATTACCTGCCCTAGCTGATTGCAGTTGCCCTGTGGCTCCTTGGAAGGCTTTACACAAAGGAGCCAATTGATTTGAACTTGTAAATCTATGTGTAATGGTTTAGGAAATTGTCACCTGTCGTGGTTTAGGAATGGTATTCCACAATCTAGTGTTCTAAAGTTTTGGATTCCGCACTTCTGAGCAGTCTCAAATCCTTTTTACTCACAAATATTTCACACCTGCAAAACACAAAAGCTTAATCTTCCTTTGTCAATTCTTAGTGCTGATCGTTGGCTGCAGTCAAGTTCCCCCTTCATTTGTGCTGGTTTTTTTCTGGTTCCCAGCTCCTGATTTTGTTTAGCAACTTTCTACACTGCATAGCATTTCACAGGACTTCTAAATCCATTGTGTTCTTTATTTCCTAAATGCATTTGTCTGATGGGGACATTACCAGATGATACAGGTGCCCTACCGGAAAAATAATAATCTAATTTGTAGTAGATTTGATGCTTGTGTTTGATTCATACTCTCACTCAGAATCTTAAGTGCTGTGGTGTTATGGACAGCATGAGCCAGCTTTCTGGCGGAACTGCAAGCTACATTTCTTTTTGTTGCGAGGGGAAGGTGTTCTAGACTATAACTCCTTCTTGTCAGAAAATCAGCACAATTTTAGTTCATTATTTCCCAGGCCTAATACTTCAAGTCTGTTTTGAGTAAGTAACCTAAACTGTATATAGCTCCTCTCAAATTCTTGTAGCATGGCGTGCCGGAATTAGTTAATCTTTCTGGAGCATTACTGGGTGTACTGCTAGCCCAATATGCGCATTTTTGAAGTGTCTGTTACTGTGTTTCTGTACATATTGTATACAAGTACAGCTGTATGTATAAAGCTATTTTCAGAGAACACTGCTTGCTAACAATTAAATGATTGTAGAACACATTTTATGAAGTATTTTCTTCTAACTGTAGTCAAAGAAACAAAGGAAATCCATAAATGAGATAACCTTTTCACATACTACATTTAGATCTATGCTAAAACAGTTGTTAAAATACCACCTGATTATTTCTTTCTGTTATGAAAACTTTCTCATTTCAGAAACATCAATTCTTTCCTGTCAGTATGGTTAAATTCTTAACTGACCTGAGACACCACATTTAGTATTACACTGTGACATGATAATTATCTTCAACAAAACCACTTCAGTTACAATATGGAACAAATCTTTGCAACACACCTGCCCCATAAATATTTTTCTTAGCTCAGTCAAATAGGTTTACAGAAATTATGTGCCAGGAGTTAGTCAGGCTGTGAAGTCTAGGCTCGAAGGGGGAAGCTCATAAGACCAGTGTCGTAGTTTGAGACCCTTAAAATCCAATTCTTGAGTCCAAACCCCCCTGCCACATCTCACCCCAGTGTGAGATGGGTTTTCCAGATACTACACAAGACTCAATATGGGGGGGAAAGGGAGTTATGTTACAATTACTGTACAAATAAATATTACAATACATCTTAACTATCTCTCCTATGATAAATCAGTATTTACAATGGATCAATCTCTTCTCCCTCCAATAAAAGTTCAGAAGGGAAGAAGGAAGAGATCCTTTCCACTCTCAGAACAGTAGTGTCTCTCCTCTTCCATGCAGCAGCTGTAGCTGGACTGTTGTAGCTGGATCTCCTTCCATTACACACAAGGGGGGGTCTCCTCTCACCCCCTCTCTCTCCTGTGGACTGCGATATCAGGGACAAGCTCGCGTCACCACGTCATATCACGAAGTGCAAGGGGTCTTCGTGACGGTCCCTTTCCTCAGGGAATTCACCCCTGAGTCAGAACGTCTTGGGCAGCTTTCAGCTGAAAGCCTTTGCCTCAGCCATTCTATCAGAGCTCCTGTGCTCTGTCTCAGCTGCTGCCAGCTTAGCAGCAGCAGTGGAGGGTGTGGGGGGGGGCAAGGTCACCCCCTCTGCATTCTGTCTGACCATCCTGGTCCAGCTCCGGGATGTCTTGAGCTTCTTAGCTCCTCTCTCCGGTGCATGCTGCACTCCAAGACTCCTCTCAAATAGGAGTCCATCTCCTCCTCCTCCTCTCTAGGAGGTCTCAGAGGGGTTTGGGGGGTTTGTTTCAGTTCTTACCCCAAACTCTCTCTCTCTGTAGAGCTTAGTCCTGCTCTCTCTCTCTCTGTGAGAGATCTCTGTGTCTTCCTGCTTGGCTGCAGGCTGTCTCTGCTGCATCTTATCTCTTTCTGGTTCTCTACCACGGTTCTCCATCCACTGATGCTCTGCTGCTGCTCTTAGTATCTCCTGCTGCCCACTCACAGTGGAGAAAGACTCTCAGCTTCTCAGTCACAGACTCCGGTCCAGTTTAATACTGTTTCCGAGTTTCTATGACTCCAGCCGGGGGCTGGGGGGCCGTGGCCCCCAAAAGGGGCTCTTGCCCCTTCTCCTCTTGGCTTTACAACATGACCACTTCCCAACAACTACAACATCCTTCTTTTCTGGTCTGTTTGTGATATGTTTATATTTTGCAGGAGCACTGATTGGTTCAACCCCAAGGGACACCACCCCCTCGGGGGTTACCATTTTTTTAACTCCTGGGGGAAAACTTTTTTTCCCCCACCACAACCAGGCTCACTAAAGATGAGCCTAGGGGTGGCATACCTGGGATGGAGGCAAAACCATTAGCCCATTTGAAGTGCATCTACACCAATGCACTCAGTATGGCCAGCAAGCAGGAGGAGCTGGAAGCCACTGTACAGCAGGAAAGTTATGATGTAGTCACTATCACAGAAACATAGTGGGATGATTCTCACAACTAGAGTGCTACAATGGATAACTATAAGCTCTTTAGACATTGTACAAGTGGCTGGCAAAAGTCTCATGCTTTCTGACCCTTGTACTCATGGGTGACTTCAACTCGCCAGTTGTCTGCTGGAAATACAGTGCAGCAGAGAGGAAGCAGTCTAGGAGGTTTCTGGAGTGTGTGGAAGACAAATTCTTAAAAAAAACTGGTAAATAAACTTTCCAGAGGAGGTGCTCTAGTAGACCTGTTTTTTCTGAACAATGGAAGACTGGTGGGTGATGTGGTCGGTGGCTGTCTTGGGCATAGTGACCAGGAAATGGTAGAGTTTTCAATCCCGGGTGAAGTAAGGAAGAGCACCAGCAGAATTTCCACCTTGAACCTCCAGCAAGTAGACTTTGGCCTACTTAGGACATTGATTGACAAAGTCCCTTGAGAGTCAGGGGACTTTCCTGAAGGGCAAAGGACTCCAGGAGTGCTGGCTGTGCTTTAAAAAGGAATTGTTAAATATTTAGGAGTAAGCTGTCTCCACGTGTGTAGAAAGACAAGTCATCAGGAAAAAAGACTGGCCTGATTAAACAGAGAACTTGTGCTGGAATTTAGGGAAAAAAGGAGAATCTATCATCTCTGGAAGGAGGGTCAGGTAACTTACGAGGACTACAACGATGATGCAACGTCATGTAGGGAGAAGATGAGAAGGGCCAAAGCCCAACTAGAACTTGATTTTGCTGCTACAGTTAAAAACAACAAAAAAAGTTTCTATAAATACATTGGCAGCAAAAGTAGGGTCAAGGAGTGTCTCCATCATTTGTTAAATGCAGAGAGTAGTGCAGTGCCAGGGAATGAGGAAAAGGTAGAGGTACTTAGTGCCTTCTTTGCCTCAATCTTCAATATCAAGACCAGTTTCCTCAGGATATCCAGCTCCTAGAGCTAGAAGCTGGTGATGGGGAGATGAGTGAAGCCCCCACAACCCAGGAAACTGGTCTTGATATTGAAGATTGAGGCAAAGAAGGCACAAAGAAGGCACATGGTTACTGACATGCTATGCTAATTAGACACTCACAAGTCTAAGGGCCCTTATGGTATCCACCCCTGAGTAATGAAAGAACTGGTGAAAGAACTTGCCAAACCAATATTTGACTGGAAATTAGCAAAGGTAATGCCCATCTACAAGAAAGGTCAGAAGGATGATCTGGGGAACTATAGGCCTGTTAGCCTAACCTTGGTTCTGGTAAAGGTTACAGAAGAGTTCATCCTGAGTGCCATTACACAGCACATGCAGGACAACCAGGGGATCAAGCCCAGCCAACACGGATTTATGAAAGGCAAGTCCTGTTTGACCAACTTTGTCCTTCTATGACAAAGTGACCCTCTTAGTAGATGAGGAAAAGACTGTGGATGTCATCTATCTAGACTTCAGTAAAGTGTTTGACACTGTCTCCAACAGTATCCTCCTAGAAAAACTGGCTGCTCATGGCTTGGATGGGTGGACTCTCCAATGGCTAAAAAACTGAGCCCAGAGAGTTATGGTGAATGGAGCTAAATCTAGTTGGCAGCCAGTTGCTAGCAGTGTTCCCCAAGGCTCAATTTTGGGGCTGGTCCTGTTTAACATCTTTATTGATGACGTAGACATGGGAATTGAGTGCACCCTAAGTAAATTTGCAGATGACACTAAGTTGGGTGGGAGTGTTGATCTGCTTGATTGTTGGAAGGCTCTGCAGAAAGACTTGGACAGACTCTATTAAGGGCTTAGCACAACTGCATGAGGTGTAATAAGGCGAAGTGCTGCTGGGTCCTGTAGTTGGGTCGCAGCAATCCCATGCAGCACTACAGGTGCTACAGTCACTGTAGGAGTGACTTGAGAACTGTTCAGGAGAAAGGGATCTGGGAGTGCTGGTTGACAGCCAACTGAACATGAGCCAGCAGTGTGTACAGGTGACCAAAATGGCCAATGGCATCTTAGCCAATATCAAGAATAGTGTAGCCAGCAGGACTAGGGAAGCGATCATCCCAACCTGCATTTGGCATTGATGAGGCCACACCTCGAATGCTGCATTCAGTTTTGGGTCCCTCCCTTTAAAAAGGACATTGAAGTGCTGGGGTGTGTCTAGAGAAGGGCAATGTGGTGGGTTGACCTTGACTTGACACTAGGTGCCCACCCAGCCACTCTATCACTCCCCTTCCCAGCTGGATAGGGGAGATAGTAAGATGGAAACCACCTGTGGGTTGGGATAAGGCAATTTGTTAAAGCCAAAGCAAAACAAAAGCTTGCGCGGGCAAAAACAAAGCAAAAGATAATAAGATTTATTCTCTACTTCCCATGAGCAGCAGTGGTCGGCCACTCCCAAGAAGCAGGGCTTTGGTATGCATAACAGTTCCTCAGCAGGCAACCATTGCAGACAATGAATGCCTGCCTTCCTGCTCCTTGCCTTAGCTCTTATATCTGAGCTGATGTCATATGGTCTGGAATATGCCTTTGGTCAGTTTGGGTCAGTTGGCCTACTTGTGTCCCCTCCCAGGATCTTGCCCTCATTTGAGGAAGGAATGTTACAGTGCTGATGCTGTGCTCAGCAGTAGCCAAAACACCAGTGTGTTATCAACACCCTTCTAGCTACCAATGCAAAGCACAGCACTCTGAGGGCTACTGTGGTGAAATGAACTCCAGCTCAGCTAGACCCAATAAAGGCAACAAGGTTCATGAAAGGTCTAGAAAATATATCTTACGAAGAATGGTTGAGGGAGCTGGGTTTGTTTAGTCTTAAGAAGAGGAAGCTCAGAGGGAACCTCATCACTCTCTACAACTACTTGAAAGGAGATTCTAGTGAGATAGGGACCAGCCTCTTCTACTGCACCTGCAGTAAGAGGACTAGATGAAATGACCTTAAACTGAGACAGGGGAGATTCAGATTAGATATTAGAAAAAACCTTTTTCACTGTTAAGGTGGTCAGGCATTGGAATAGGTCGCCCAGGGTGAGTCATAATCTCTGGAGGTATTTAAGAAGCTTCTGGATCTGGCACTGAGTGATATGTTGTTAGTATTTTAGGTTACATTGGTAGTGCTGGGTGGACGGTTGGATCCAATGATCTTAAAGTCTCATTCAACCTTGATGTTTCTATGATTCTAAATACAAGCAAAGAGAGAGTAAATTTAGAAGTAGAAGAGAAAAATGATTTCTCATAATTTAAATGGCCTCATGTTAAGTTGAAAATTTCCAGTACATTTCTTTCTTCATTTATTTCTAAAATAAGAGCCTGTTGTACAATAGTCATTCTTTCAATGACATCACAGTTTGAACTCACAGAATCACTGGATGCTTTTGAAAATCTACCTGCATATTTGTGGTACTTGTAATACAGGATGCTCAGTGTTACCTGCTACAGGCTTCTTCCCTCTTTGAGACTTCTCATTCCTCTGCCTGCTACTGGGGTCCCATCTGCTGTGCTGGAAATAGGAGAAAGAAGAATGAGCAAACAGGTTATAGGAGAAAGAAGAATGAGCAAAAGGATAGACTAAAAAGATATGTCTTCAAATGGTCTCTACTGACTCAGATTTCCAGCATGACTGCATTTCAGCAAACACAGTCTGAAAGCATAAAACTTCTAGTAGGCTAGAGGTCTCTTGGGATCTACAAGACATCTGAAATGTCTTGTGCATGCTATGGCTCAAGAGGTGTAGCTTTCCGAGGAGATGAAATGTTTTATATTTCAAGTTATGGAAATATAAAACAAACATAGAACTAAGTACAGTTCACAAGTGCATTCAGGCACTTCTGGGATTGGTCCTGGTCAGTGCAGTGAAGGGACAAGTTTGACTGAAGAATTTGACTGCATGCTTTACATTGAAGCACATTCTGCAGCTACTTAACTGGCAGGTTGGCATGAAAAGTATATTGCTCAGACAGATCTGCTTTTGATTTCTGATTTGATTTAGACAAGTCTAATACACTTTTGACATCTTGCTTTTATTTCTAGTTGTTTCTGACTTATTTCTGACTCCCTATTCTACTCTGTCTTGGTGGCTATCAAGAATGCAAAAAAATTCATTTTGCTTTCAATGAATAAATGACTTTAATGGCCTAAGTCAGTAGGCAATGGCAATATACTGGAGCCAAAAATAATGTTGTTGCCTTTGTTTGTTTGTTTATTTCTTTATTTCTTGATACTATACCCTTTTAGGAGGTATAGTTGAGGATGTTAGGTGTATGACGTAAATTAAACATGGATTTTGTATTACAACATGATGTACACAGAAAATTTCTATAGCATTGATTTTGAACAGAAAAGGTATAATATATGGCCATTCTTAAGTAATCTGGTGAACTGTTTTTAATCTGTCAAGAGGTGGATTTTGTTACTTCATTCTTTAAATAAATGGAGTCATTTGTGAGTAAGAAGCCTTGCATCATTAGTGGCTCAGTCCTCTATTGATTCACCTTGTAGTGGATGTTTGACTCAGAAAAAATACTTCTCTTGAGTGAACAAAAGGAGATATTAATGCTGTCTTTCTCGAGGGGAGGATGGTACCACAGCTTAGCTGGTTTTAACTCTTCATGGTTCTCAGTGCTTCATGAACCATTCTGTATTACTGCTGCCCTGTGCCTTTGGACTGCATTTCTTATGCATCTTCAACAGTCTACCTCCAGCTGACCCACTGTGTAGAGTGTGAATGCAGCTTGCTACCTTAGCTTCCATAAAGCTGGAGGGTCCCATCTACATGGCATCTGAGACAAGATGTCCCTGCTGACATTAGCAATTTTGCAAGACCTTGCTCTATAGCAGACAGCCCCTCCTGCATTTGTACCATGTACTGCTTACCTGCCTGTCAAATAAGATCCTTCTAATTTCAGTCCTCTCAAATTCTTCTCATTGCATGGTCAAGGCATGTAGCAGACTCACAGTAGCTGGGAACTGAAAAAGCAGAGCAGGAATAGGATGAAAATATGTTTCAGCTATATCCTATTCCTTCTTGTCCTGTCCCTATATGCATAATGGAAAAACAGCTCCATCACAGGTGAATACCTTTGGAAAGCTATCTGTGCTTGATCTGTGCTCCATCTGAACTATTAACAAAAAAGTCATATATATTTTAGGCATACAAGACAAGGGTAGAGCCCCTTGTGTCTTCTCTTCATGCATTGTGACTGTCACTCTTCTCACTACAAACCCCAGATGAAAACTCTAAACACAACCCAAGATTTGTCTCCTTTTGCTGAAAGTCTTTGCAGCACCTGGCCTAGACAACTCACTGTTGCCTGTGTGCCATGACTTTTGTGGTCGGAGTACCACTATTCCCAGCAGCATGTACTGTCTCTTGGCCTTTTTACAATGCTCTGCAGAGCAGTGCACAGCCCTTTGCCCATGCTGAGCTGAGATTTGAATTCCACTCTTAAGTTATACATAGTTTTGAACTGTACGCATTTTAAGAACTGTGAAAGTCTGGAGTTATACTTAGAACTTACGGTTCTAAGACAGTGAAATAGAATCAATATTATCTAAAACCACTGCTGGTTCTAAAATTGCAAAGTACCCTTACTTTTAAGCATCCCAGTGTCTGAAACTAAATGTTGCCAAGCCCTCACCAGCTTTGCTTGTTTGAGAGCAGAGTAACTTAATATCTGTAACAGCGCACAGAATCAGAAAAGCATAGTGTAACTTTTGGTAGGCTTGTGAATCTACAGCAGTGTTTCCAATCTGATTCTGTGGCTGCAGAGAATGAAGCTGTCAGCAGCAGGGGAAGTATCTATCTGGAGGGGAGAATGCCAGAACAGACAATATTACAGCTTTTACTGCACACAAGCCTCATTTAAGTGCTTCTCCCATGCCTAGACACTGTTTACTTTCATTTCCTCTGCAGGCAAAAGCAGATATATTCAAGATGTTTCATTATTACCATTTTTCTATAGATTCATTGAAGAAAACCCAGGACCTGTAGTATATTTCCACTCAGTGAAGGAATGGTAGTGTTCCAAACCACCTTTGTACCCCCAGGAGCTGTATGGGCTCCCGTGCCTCAGTTTAACATTATAACTTCTTGAGCCAGGTCATAGGCAGCCTTACCAGAGGGGTTGCATTACTGTGTCTGTTGGTCACCAATGCAAGTAAGCTAACTGGGAACATCAAGTTTGGAGGCAAGCTGGGCTGCAGTGATCATGCATTGCAGTCCTGAGGTGTATGGGTGAAGTAAGGTGTAAGGTTAGATCCCTGAAACTTAGGAAAGCAGACTTTCAGCTCTTCAGGAAGATAGTTGGTGGAATCTCCTGGGATACTGCCTTCAGGGACAAAGGGGTGGAACGGACCTGGCAGGACCCCAGGAGCAAGAAATCAGGCAAGGAAGGCAAGAGATCAGCATGGCTGATCTAGGGAATTGCTAGTCAAACTAAAGGGAAAGCAGCAAATACACAGACAGTGGAAAAAAGGACAGGTAACCCAGGAAGAGTATAGAGATGAAGTTAGCTTGTGAGGAAGCGAAGCTGGAACTTTACCTGGAAAGGGACACAAAGAGCAACAGGAAAGGCTTCTACAAGTATGGTCAAAGAAGGTGTACCCCTGCTGATGAACAACACTGAAAAAACTGGTAACAATGGAAAAAACTGAAGCACTCAATAACTTTTTTTCTCAGTCTTCAATGACAACCTCCTTGCCCACACATCTCAAGTGGATGGACAGCAGGATGGGGACTGGGGGAGCCAAGTATCTCCCATTTTAAGTAAAGATCAGGTTCAAGACCACTTGAGGAACCTTAATGTACCTAAGTTTATCAGACCCAATGAAATGCATCCCAGAGTTCAGAGGGAATTGTCTAATGTAGTTGCCAAGCCACTTTCCATGATATTTGAAAAGTCCTGTCAGTCAGGTGAAGTCCCAGGTGACTGGAAAAAGAGGGCCTACAAGAAAGATGGAGAGAAAGTATCTACAAGAGTATGTAGTGACTGGATGAGGGGGAATGGCTTCAAACTGAAAGCAAGTAGGTTTAGGTTGGATATTAGAACTTCTTTACTGTGAGGGTGGTGAGGCACTGGAACAGGTTGCCCGGATATGTTGTGAATGTCCCATCCCTGTAATTGTTCAAGACCAGAATGGATGGATCTCTGAGAAACCTGGTCTAGTGAAAGGTGTCCCTCCCTGTGGCAGGGTGATTGGAATGAGACAATCTTTAATGTCCCTTCCATGACTCTATGATCTATAGCCAGATTTTTCTAGTAACCTGGCTCAGCTGCTGGACCAGAGTGCTGACAAAGCGGAAAAACCTAAAATCACTGGTGCAGCTCTCTTGTCTTTTGAGTGAGACATTATTGGTATCATGACTTCTAGGACCACGAACCACTCCCATAGGACTTCTCTTTATACATGGCACAGGGAAGGAGCTAAAGATAGCAAGGATCACTGTAAATACAGTATTTTGTAATTTTGGAGATCTTTCCTGTGTCACTTAAATAATGACCTTTTACTGTGGTTTTCTTGAATGCTCTGTGTGGTGTTTACAGAGAAAAGTGGTTTTGTGGGTTTAGCCTTTATTGAAATGAAGTGTTTGTACCACACTGGGAGCTTGTATCACAAGAAGTCAGGCTGCATTTCCCAGCACACTGACCAATACTAACAACAGCTCGAGAATACATTTCAATTAAACATCAAAGCTTCAAATCAGCTTATACCTGGACAGGATTTAGCAGTGCCTGACCAGAAAAGCAGCTAATAAAGATGTATTTCTGAATAATATTATTAAAAGCTGAGCAGATGCAAATTCCCAGTTTGGCTCTTTTGCCCACAAGTGCAATACAGGACAGAAACTACGTGCAGAGAGGAGGAAATGGTCTTTTACACAGTATGTACAGGAGGGCCAGTGTGCCTGTGAGATTCCCAAATGGGCAAGTACGTGCTAGGAAGATAACCATCTTCTCAGCTCCTTTTCAAAGATGAAAAGATGTTTTATGATTATTTTATAATGACAGTAGCAGCCTAGTTTGGGTTAAAAAAGGAGCACATTGCTAAGGAGTTTTCTACCTTTCAGCAGTGTGTAATCGAGTATTGAATAGAAGAAAGACAATGAGGTGCTGGTGTGTGTCCAGAGAATGGCAATGGGGCTGTTGAAGAGTCTGGAGCACAAATCTTATGAGAGGTGGCTGAGGGAGCTGTGTCTGTTTCCCTCAGAGGGAAACTTATCACTCTCTATAGCTACCTGAAAAGAGGTTGTAGCCAGGTGGGGGTCAGTCTCTTCTCTCTGGTAAAAAGTGACAGGATGAGAGGAAATGACCTCAAGTTGTGACAGGGAGAGTTTACACTGAATATTAGGGGAGAAAAAAAATCAGAGAAGGGGTTATAAAGCATTGAAACAGACTGCCCAGGAAAGTGGTGGAGTCGTTGTACCTGGAAGTGTTCAAAAAACGTGGCTGCCACACTTGAGGACATGGTTTAATGGTGATCATGGTAGTGGTGATACAGTGATCGTTGGACTTGATGATCTTAGATGTCTTTTCTATCCTTAAAAATTCTATGATTCCATGATTGTATCCTGCAGATCAATGATTGTTTACATGGGAGATCATAGAGTCCTTCCTCCTCTTTGGGAATGCTCATCAGCTTTCTGTGGCAGTGCTTGGATTGTAGATGTAAGTGCGATCTGAGAAGTTAGTGGTGATGTACAGTATCAGCATTCAGTGACATTCAGATGCCAACAAGCGGAGCTGTTGACAATTCCCATGACATTGTCAGGTCTGCAATCAGACTCTGTAACTGGAGAAAATAGACACAATATTTTTAAGGCTCTTGTATATAAGAGAATGAGAAGAAGCAAGAGGAGCTTTCCATTACAAAAAAAGAAAAGTTTTTCTAGGTCTTAACAAAACACTTAGTATTTGGCATCTTACTGCCATTTAGCTAACCTGCCAAAGCTGATCATCATATTGACCATTCAGAAAATTGTTTTTAAAATATAGGTTTCTCTCTTACAGAAACCATTTTGAAAACCCAAAATGATTTTTTTTAAAAAATAGCTTGAGCTTTAGAAGTTAACCTAAGTCCACATCAAATTACCTTGTAGGAAATGCTAATCAGGTAAGCAACTAATTACCACCTAATCATTAACATTTGCCATTAAACATTAAAAGATAAGGAATCACAGCTATTTTTCACTTGAAATTTGACCAAAACTTAGTAAAGCATGAGTCAAGAAGCACCAATTCTTCAGGCCAACTGCTTTTCACCCTTCTGCCCTGCACTGTCTTGTACCATATGTTGTGCCTTACATAGTGAGAGCATGAAAATACTTTCTGCTTTAAGTTTTGGTCCTGTAACTAGCAAGTAATCTCATATACAAGCCCTTAAAAGTGTCAGGAATTCTCTAAAAGAAAAGTGATGGAGGTAAGACAGTAGTCTGGATCTCTGGTTTTGGTCTTTTTTAAAAATTTTTTATGCTAATGGATTGACATATAGCTTAGAGATGTTTGTTAAGACCTCATTTTAAGTCTGGAATAACTAGAAATCATGAGTTCAGAAACATTATTTTGGGCTTACATTGGTGTGAGTACAAAACAGGAAACCTTACTCTGTATTTTCTAAGAAGGTTTTTCCGTACTAAGGAATTAGGTGATACTGATATTTCAGATTCTCTTACTTTATCTTTCCAATAGAAACTCTCAAGCCCTGAAATTTAACATGAATTTATGCATGTTTATTCTTGGTGTAAAGCCATAGTAAATATATAGTAAAATATTCTTATACGACTTTAAATTTTTCTCAGATACATGCAAATCAGTCATACAGTTCTTATTTATATCCATAGGAAATGCATATAAATATGGAGAGGACAATAGTTCCTCAAAGTGCTTGTGGGTTATAAATCAGACCATGTGGGACCGAATATCCATTGCACTACCTCAGCAGTTGCCTCAGTTGTAGAATAATTGGATTCTAATTAAATTTTACTTTTGGAGAAAAGCTGCTAAAAATTAAATCTTAAGAGCTTTGTGTTTCAAGCTGAGAACATGTTGGCAAATGTTCCTTGTAATAAGCCTGTTAAAAATCCATTTATTCATCTCATTTAGCCTCTGTAATTCCCACAGAAGCACAAAACCAATAAAGAACAACTGAAGACTCAGGTGTCCCATGTGATGGCTTCCATTAGGATTGTTAGAAAAATTGAAATTCTTCCCAAGAAAAGAAATTATACAAAAAAATTTCAAGAAGTTCCTCTTGAAAATGTCACATTTTAGGTAAAAAAAAATAAATATTTAAATCTCTTAAGAAAAATTACAGTACTACTTGAATCTAAGCAAAAATCAAATCATATTTTTTACTTAATGCCAGACATTTTCTGGTTTTGTGGAGAGGAACACAAACTGCCCAGTTCAAACTCTGGCGTAAGTCTTAAATCTAGGGAACTGTTTGACAGTCCCCATGAAGAAGTGATATGCGCAAAAGGTCAAGTTTTAAAGGATCTGTCCTGTATACTGAGAATTTTTACCAGGGAATCACTTTTATATTAACTACATTACATTTGGCTTTTATTTAATTGGAAAGATATCATTATGATCAAGCGCAACACAGTAATTTGATGGAAAGACAGAAAGTAAAAGTGGTTATTCCATCAGTCTGTCCACTGAAAATAAAGATGTTTTCTGACACAGTTTAATATCAGACACTGCACAAGTGAAGCCATGGCACATCAGAACACTTCAGTGTTTTCCCAGAGCTTGCACAATGGCAGAACCAAGAGAAAGTTTTAGTGCAAAAGCATTTTCTCTTTTTACTGCATACCCTGCAGGCAGAGCCCTTGGGTACAGCCTTCAGTCATGTCAAATAGATTAAAACTTTCCTTTTTTGTAGCTGTCTTTCACAAAATCCTGTTGGATCAATGGTTGTGTGCAGTACTCATAAAGAATAAGAGAAAATGTCAAGTCTATGACTTTTTAGTTCTCCTGTGTTTTCTAAAATGTGGCAAATAAAGCCACATAACGTACGACAAGTGAGCAGAAAATACTATAGGTCGTGTAATCAACTGAAGAATGCTGATTTTGCAGTGCATCTGTTTTGCACTTTCATTGCTAAATGGCAAATAAGTTTCAAAGGATACAAAACCCTCACAAACCATACATACATAGCAGGGAACCAGAATAAATCACATACCTGCTACTGCTAAGTAGACACTCCCACAGGCCTGCTGAGGGCTTCCATACCCTTCAGAGAGTGTGTTGCCTTATGGCTTTTGTCTAAAGTGGGGATGGCTAACAGCACAGCACTCATTAAGAAAATGGACTTGATAAAACCCCACAAAACCAGACCACTATTAGTCTGTTGATAAATCAACTATGATATTATATTAATTTCATGTTAATGAAGCTAAAGTAAAAGTTAACATTGTGCTTCATCGCGCTGTAATCATTCATTCAAATATAGACTAGACATCTAACACAGATGCGTAATTTACCTTCTACAGAGTGTGCTGCAGTGTATATGTCTATGCTCTCATCCAGAGTAATGCGCAGCCTGAATGCCTGGATGTTTCTACAGTCTTGCAACTAGAAGGAAGCTTTTTGCTATCCAGTCATAAACGAACCCACTCTGTTTTTCTGTACACAATCCTTCCTCATTGTAATCATCAGAACTATTGCAAAGAAGGTGGTAGAAATCCTTCCTGCTTTTCAGGACTCATTAACAGAAGAACACCATTATCTGCAAAAATGGTGTTTGCCAGAAGAGAAAGGCATAACCTTTGTAAGACCAGTGCTGAAAGCAGAAGTGGTTGAGTATCTCAGAGAACACTGTACCACTACCATAGTGCATGCTTCACTGACTGCCCTAAAAAAACCTCTCCCTTCCATGTCTGGAAAAGACAGCTTGATCAGTCCTGCAGACTTTCTTGTGCAACTGAATAGCTGCTCAGCATGCCCAACAAGTTGGACATTATACATGTTCTTATGAGAGCACTATGGTGGCTTGCTCGTCCAGGAGGAGGAATTCCTCTGGCATCGGATGAGGAAATAATGAAAGAAGACAATAAGAAGGTAGCAGAGAAGAAGCTCCTAAGGTCTCCCAAAACAGGAGACATTACTCTGAAAACCTGACTTGGTTTCACCCTGGGACTTATAGTCCAGGGGAAAACATACTTCAGAGACTTCACTGTATTTTCTTAGAGTGTGGGTGACTAGAACAAGTCAATGCCATAGATGTATCTGCACATCTTCCTCCTAGGGGAGCCCTTTCTAAAGGAAGATGCATGGGTAAAGTGTCACATAAACAGAAAGGAAGAATCGGGTAATACGTCCCTCATCAGGGATTTTGAACAGAGTTGGAGCTTCTTTTGCTTCCTTTCAGCAGGCGTTTCTAATTGTGTATTGCAAGTTAATGTACACACAAGGATTTTCCATTCTGTCAGACATTCTGATTGTTCCCACCATGAGAAACATCTGGACAATTTCATATGCTGCAGTTTGTGCTGTAGCAGTTAAGAGAGCTATTTTTTCTCTTCTTATTTAAATTTGGTGAGTTTTTCAACTCCACAAGGGAAAGAAAAAACCTCAAAGCTGGAAATGAATCTTTTATACAGTAATATCATGATAGAAATGTCTTAAAAAAAGAGGAAGAATATTATATTCTCAGTCTGTTTTTACACCCCCAGGCTATGGTGATAAATAACACTTTGCTTTTCCTCTCCTTCCCCATTCCTGTGGCTCTTTCTGGAAAAACTCCACGGTGTAAATAATAAGACAAACCCACTTTTGCTATGGTGGGAGTTGAAGGCAGAACACTAACTTGAAAAATCAATGGTCCTCATAAGATTATAGTTTTATGGATGGGGAAACAAGACATCTGAGACCAGCCTTTAAGTCTTAGGAGGTAATATATGAGACTTCACAAACTATACAGAACTAACTTAACCTACAAGAAGTTTATGGTACTTAGGAAGGAAAATTACTTAAGCTGTTTACAGATTACAGTCTGTGATGTGCTGGAGGATGTAGCAAGTGCCAAAGTCATGTGCTGATATGAAGCTGGGATAGAGGTAGGACAGGAAAATGCCTAAAAATGCAGGCATGTTCTTGCAGCACCAGTATGCCTTTCAGGAAGAAATAACACAATAATGTTAAGACTGGTCTCTAAAACTTACCACATATATGGAGTTCTAGTAAAAAGGAAACTTCTCTTTTTAGTGATTATCTTAAAAAAGAATGGTAGGTCTTTGTGGTAGGACCCTTACTGTGATTTGGAGGAGTACTTTAATAGAGGTATGACAGAAAGAGTGGGAAGAAGCTGAAAAAGTAAGTAAAAGGACCATAAACCACCATTATTTATTTTTAAAAGTAAATCCCGACATCCTGTATTGACAAAAGAGGCCTTACATCTGTTTTAAAAGCCTTACTGAAATAGGACATTGTTACTTTACTCTGAGCAGATATTGGAAATTTCAAGGGCAGATCATGTCTGGAAAAATTCTCAAACTATTGTGTAAAGCAAAAGCTATCTCAATACCTTCTTTCCAGTTTTTACATTCAAACACTGCCTTGTACTGAGAAGCAGCAGACTTATAGTGCATGAATGTGCCTTTTGTGCTGACTGAGCCAGCTTGATCTTACTTAAAAAAACAACCTTAGGAGCATTAGGAACCACAGTACATTCCCATCACGAACACCAGCTGAGCAGTCCAACCATGAGGACAATTTGTACTCAGGGTACTCAGGCATGCAAGATAAGAAGGCTGCAACGTACTGGTGCTTTGGTCCCTCCTGGGATTGTGTGGGCAGGCAGAGTAGACCCTACACTCCCCACAAACCTCGTCTATAACTTCTCTTATGCACAGACTAGGACTACTGATGGATATGCTACACCTCCACTAAATCCCTTATACATACACCTGATAGTCACAGGCTGTAACTCTGCATGAGTTGCATTGCAGGAAAACAGTCATAGCCCATGACAAGAGTCCAAATACTCCCTCAACACACTGACACACACAAGTACTGATAAGAATTAATACTCAGTGGATTGTCCTGGTGAAAATGATGATGAGCTGCAAATCTAATCAGAACTGTTAATTTAAATATTTATGTGTTGGGTCTGTGTGCTTGTATAACTGCACTCTCTAGTCATATATACAGTCTCAGGCAGGTTTAGGTGTGTTATAGTGCACGTTGCTGCTGAGATGTTCCACTGGTCCAGCATGACGAACATGGACACGATAATTACAAAGCATTGTAGAATGGTTTGGGTTGGAAGGAACCTTAAACAGTTCCAATCCCTGCCAGGGGCAGGGACCCTCTCACTAGATCAGGTTTCTCAAAACCCTGTCCAACCTGTTCTTGAACACCTCCAGGTATGGAGAGTACACAGCCTCTCTGGGTAACCTGTTCTAGTGCCTTACCACTGACACAGTAAATAATTTCTCCCTAATATCTAATATAAACCTACCCTCCTTCAGTTTAAAGCCATTCCACCCTTAACCTATTGCTACATGCCCTTGTAGCAAGTCCCTCTCCAGCTCTCTTGTTGGTCCCCTTTAAGTATTGGAAAGCTGCTATAAGGTGTCTCCAGAGCCTTCTCTTCTCCAGGCTGAAGAAATCCAACTCTCTCAACCTCCCTTCATAGGAGAAGTACTCCAGCCCTCTGGTCATCTTTGTGGCCCTCCTCTGGACTTGTTCCAGCAGGTCCACATCCTTAAGCTGGGGGACCCAGAGCTGGATGCAGTACTCCTGGTGGGATCCCACAAGAGCAGAATAGAGGAACAGAATTACCTTCCTCAACCTGCTGTCCATGTTTTTTTGATGCAGCCCAGGATGCTTTCTGTGCTGCCAGTGCACATTGCTGGCTCATGTCCAGCATCTCCTCCATCAGCCATCCCAAGCCCTTCTTGGCTGGGCTGCTCTTGATCAGTTCATCTCTATTAATACTGGGATTGCCATGACCCAGGTGCAGGACCTTGCACTTGGCCTTGTTGAACTTCATGAGGTTTGCAGACGCCCACCTCCCAGGGTCCCTCTGGATTGCATCCTTTTCCTCCAGCGTGTTGAGTACATGATGCAGCCGGGTGTTGTTGGCACATTTGCTGCGGGTGCACTCAAGCCCACTGTCCCTGTTTTATACAAGGATGTTAAACAGCGCTGGAGTGGTCTTTTCCTGGTCATGATGTGTTTTAAGATGTCTTTCGTTTATTTTCTTTTCTTTCTCTGACTTATCTATTTGTCTAGTAAATATGTGTGAACGCAGTACCTTTGAAGGTTCCTACTCTTTCTTACTGTTTTAAGCATTAGCAGAATGGAACCAATGCTAAAAAAAATAATGTCATATTACCTATTTATGAAGTCTGAGTGTAAAGTTAGGAAAATATTTTCATTACATCCTACTCAAAGTATCTGCTTCATAACTCTTATTCTTTGTAAATGCTAAAACATAAATCACTTGCTTTTTGTATACTCTATGACCCTCAGTGATTTACCACTCAGGAAATAACAGTGTGAGGATTGAGAGCCTGAATTTTACTCATCTTACAATTTATTTCTATAAGAACATTTTGTAAACTTAAACTTACTCTCTCCTATATTGAGCTAACAAGTAGATGTATCATTAAATTATATAAACATTTTTTAATGAAATATTTTAATTTTTTTTCCTTTTCTTGGCATGATAAATGCAATCTTACTCAGAACAAAAAAATGCTCTTCTGAACTATGCATCTTCAATTGAAAGTATCTTTGATAAACTGAAAAAAAGTGTGTTCCTTGATTCTTCATTCCCTATCTATAAAACTACTTCATAGTAAAACTGTGTCATAGCTGTTAAGAAGGGTAAGAATGATATGCAGAAAGGTGGTTATTATGTAAAAAAAAAAAAGATGAAAAATCAAAAGCCTAATCCCAAGTTTGCATATACTAGCCTTAGTCCTCTCCCCTAATGACAATATTCATTACCCAGAACATGTAATACATAATATTTTCTCAGGTGGATCTTGTATTTCCAAAAACTCTCAGCAGTTCCCTTGTTCCCAGACTTCATGCTCATTCAGCTTTCGGCATATCTGTAATGACTGAAGAGGGTTGATTAGTACGTACTGTGGTACCTTTTCTAATTAAGGCTTTCTCTCCAAGGGTGTGAATTTCACATTTTGGTAGTAAGCCACAAAGGATTAAACTCTTTGTTGACACAGCTGAATGAGATTTGAGGTTACTTAATCCCCTAATGACTGGCCCTGCACATTTTTTGCCAGTTCACTTCTCCAGAATAATATTTCATAATATTCAACCTCAAATCTCTTTTTTTTTTTTTAATTTTTCAACATAGTGCTTTTAAACAGAGTTTTTACTTTTTACTAGTTCTTGGCAGATATTCTGGCTCTGCAGAAAATGTAATCTGTTTTGATGCAGGATTTCCAAAATATTCCTGTACTCAGAACTGACCAAATATACATATTTCTCTCAAGTGATTAATCCTCTAGCTGTTTTCTTAAAGCCAATTCTTTTGTTATGCTTATGGTTTTTCATCAATATAAGCACAGAGAAGATTTTTCTTGGGAGGAAAATGAAGCTGAAGAATCAACCCCGCAGAAAGAGAAATATTCTCTTAATTGGGCAGAGGAGTGCTCTTTTGGTGTGTCTACAACAATGTAATGGACCATAAGTAGCGGTGGCTCAGTCCATCACTTGTAAAGTGAAGTGGCTGCAACTCTCTAAGACATACAGAAGACTTTTATTTGAGAGGAATATTCCCCAAATGCCATACTTGGGGTTTTAAAAGTCAGAAAATCATCACAGTGGGCACTAATGAGGTTAGTAGACAAGGAGTTGAAATGTATGCAGTGAGTTTCAACATCTAAATGTTATTCACTAATATACCCTACCAATCTACCACATTCTCTGAGGATCCACAATGAGTTTAAGTCTCCTAATTCTCCAGTTAGCCTTGGGATTAACATGCTTCCATCCTACCTTCCACCATTTGGTTTACCTTTTCTAAAGCATGTGTTCTACTAAACCTGTCAGGGAAGCCAATAATCCTAACGGAGCAGTTTTCAGGCACTGTAGTGAATGGTGGATCCACTGTACTGAATGCTGGAAAAAGAGGGCAATCTGCTTGTGGCCATCTTGGCTTTTGAGTAAATGACAAGAGTGAATAGGATAGGAAGGAGTGAAGTGATTCCTTTGCTTGCCAGCATTACCTAGAATTAAGTAGGTGTTAGAAGATAAACCATCTGTGAAGAATAGGGAGGTGCCAAGAAGCTCTCATAGAGTAACAGGGATGTGAGAGGACACACAGGAAAGGCTGGGGTAGGCAGATGAAATCAAGCAGTGACTTGGTTAGCCTGAAGATAAAGCAGCAGGGGGAACAGGCAGAAGTGACCTTGGAAGTAGGACACTGGTTTAGGGGAAGTTGAATCTACTCAATACATGTGTCAGTAAGATGCTGTATGCCTTTTGGCCATGCAGAAGCTCTCATAGCCTCCAGGAAGGAAGCTGCACTAAGAGATAGTGGCTCTGTGATAAAACCGTAGTACCTGTGGGAGTTCTGGCAGCTGCTGTTAACAGCTTGATGTATTTTCAATTTACTGTATATTGTTTTCTGTGAAAAAGTCTATATGGGAAGCAAGGAGTAAGGTTGCTTGTTTCTAGGTGATATTGCTTGACTCTCACAGCACTCTCTGGAGGCTTTCTCTCCTGAAAGCAACTGGAAAGGGAGAAAACCTGCAGAGTGTGCCCAAATCACCTGATACCTTAATTACAAAAAAGTAATTGTGTTGATTGTGGGGTGGGGGTGGTGGATATTGTGGGGATTGGATGAATACCAGACAGTCCAAATCCTCCAGGATCCATGTTCTAGGGAACAGCCAGGTATTTTCTGCAACAGCTTCCATGACATAGAGAGAAAGTATGCCTAATTATTGATAATTATTTGCAGAACAAATTGGTTGTCCTTCTACATATGTCTGCCTACAAACACCTGACAGACAACTAGCTAATTGCTAGCCAATGATCTTTGGACAGTGCGTTTCATGTTCTCGTCTACATTTCAGCTCATTTTTTTGAGGCAGTACAAATTAACAAAAGCTGCTTCAAGTGAAAAACTAGTTTAAAGCTGCTCTAGGTAATGTGCCTGTCACTGCCAGCTGCAGTGAAAGGAAGATCTGGCTCAAAAAGGCAGTATAGCTGTGTTCTCCCAATTCTTCTCTCGTACAGCCTTCATACTGACTCAGATCAGCGCACACCGTCAGGAAGCCAAAAATGATACTTTACAGTGTGTAGATATCCTTCTCTGAATAAACATTTTTTGTGTGCAAGAGGAAAAATTTGTGTTAAACATAAGCGCAAGAAAGGATTATTACTAAAAAAAATAACATCTACTAGCAATTACACAGCAACAGTTGTTTCCTGTTGCTTAAGCTAAGAGTATGATAAAGATAGACCTATTTTTAAGGTTCAGCAAAATTCAGTTGACTAACTAAATAACAGGTTATACAAATGATGATATAATACTGTGATAATGAATTTTTCTGGCTACCAAGTTTCTAAGTGTCAACAGAAGACTGGTTTTTGTGCATCCAGTTTGTTGCAATTATTCATTCTAAAGCCGGTGGTATCATCTGTGACCATGACAACCTCATAAAATCAATACATTGCTACAAAATTATCTAAAAACTTACCTTAATTGTCAATGTATTGATGCTGATAACTCATACTTCATTATTTCAGTTCTGAAATTTTCATACTTTAGACAAATGTTCAAATTAAAAATAAAAACATAGTATCAAATGTTATAGAAGCAATCTGAAGAGGGGTAGCTGCTTGACATAATTCAGGCCACTAATTTACTTACCTGCAAGGTGTACTAATGATTTTGCAAGGAAAACTTTCTGCTTTCATGGGAGATGGACTTCATTTCTATTAACAGAAAAAAATCACATTTTGTTGCTCTATTTCACTCTAGATATTTTATTTATTTATTTATGTACCGTGGTGGACACTTAGTTGTGACCTAAGACAAAACCTCCTGTTGCTAATGATGGCCACTGAAAAGTACAGAATAACATAGACGTAACATGAGTAATTCTTACCAGGATATCAGCCCAGCGCATGTGCTTGGTTTCCTACCATTCTTTACCTCAGTCTGCTAACTCACATGACAGATACAAGAATGTTCTTCTGTTACTAGGATTACTTGATGTTTTTTAGGTACCGCACCATGGAAATGCCTTTTTCAATGCCCAAGGAACCAGAAACACAAGGAAGAGAGTTTAGATGTTCTTTCCTAACCAAACTGCTTTCAAATGATGACAGGAAGATGAGCTAAGTAATTTTCAGTAATGAGATAAGAAAATAAATTAATGGATATGCAGTTATAGAAAAGAGAGGATGCTTATAAATGAAACACTTTTCATTTAGGTCTGAATACATAGATCCACTTTGATCAGTTAACAAAATGTATTGCCTTTTCAGCACAGCATTAGTTCTTAATAATATTAAAGGTATTTGATTTCTTTGACTGGGAAGAAAACCAGTCCTAGTCACAGCCATTGTAAATACTAATCCCTTTGTCTGTTTTATGTTCCACATGTAACACAACAATATTTCTATTAATTTCTATGCATTGCTAACATAGGACAGGACAGTCTTCTAGAAGGTAATTATTTTATGCTCAAAGAAGGTTGCTGTAATTCCTTTCTTAATCACCTTATTCATCACATGGACACTGTGGTTTTGGATAGTGTGAGTTACAACTGTTGAATTATCATAGCAAAGAGTGAACAGAAAAAAAAGAAAGAAAGAGGAGAAATAGCAGCAAAATGAAATAGAGAACCATCCTAGTGAAAGGAAAATAAAATCAGTTTTAAAATTCTGTTTTATCTATTCATCATGGGTCCTTCACAGATAATAGACTTGTATAATTTTACAGGAATTCAGGTATAATGTTAAATCACAAGGAAGAATGATTTGCTTAAACACATTTAATAAGCTTCTTTAACTTTCAGAATGATTTGTATTGTCAGGAAATCTCCAATGAAGACTTCTCTGAGGCTGAAATAATACTGTATATCTCTTGGGGTGAAAGAAGAGATATACAGGTGAAACCTGAAATAACATGAATTCAGAAGAACTTTAAAGGCTCTCTATAACAAGTTTAACAACTGATGTTTTGTCTCTGATAAAGAGATATGCGTTCTAGCTTGAAATAAATGGATAATTCCTGTCATTGTGATATCATAATCAGCCTTACCAATGATTACCACTGACCTGGCCTATTTCTTCTGTATATTAGGAGGACAGTAACTTATTTTGTTCTCTGAATTAACCAGAATAGCTGGTTCCTGTCCTAAAACACTGACTTATACAATCTTTTCCAGAATTGTCTTCCATTCATTTTTTCTCCCTAATAAAGCATCAAGTCAGAGAAATGTCATTAAAACCCCCTCTGAACCCTTTTTTGCTCCTTAGAAAATTACTGTCAACCTTATACTCATTACAGTGTTGGCTTAGACTCCTATCTTCTTGAATTTAACTGAAAAAAAAAGAAAATTAAAAAACATAATCATATCATGATACACTTTGATTTTTATACTGGAAGATCCCAAAGTGGTTTTCACTTTGATTTTCTATAAGTCACTCTTAAGAGTACCTCCTAGGACCATTATCTAAGCCACTAAACATTTTTACATGCCATGGAAAACGTGCCATCCCGTGCCACTGCCTCAGGCAGGTCTCCCAGAGGAGATATACCTTAGCAAGTTAAAAAGGCTTTAAGCTGAAAACACCTTACTAAAAAGGAGTGTCCTGTTAAATTCCTCAGGGCTTCTTTCACTGTAATAGCAGATAGATCCTGTAAAACCTTATGTCCCCTTGTACAAACCTGCTATTGGCTATTTGCACAATTAATAATACAGCATGAAATGGGATTCTAAGGAGCTACATGTTCAGGAGAAAAGAATACTAAGGCACAGGAAGTTTTCTGAATTAACCATTATTTTCTATCTCTTGGACAGTAAAGGGAAGTCATCCTGCATTTAACAGTCATTGTCATCTCACATTAAATATAAACAATATCTGTGAGGATGCAAACAGTAACTGCACAGGGAAACACTGCATCCAGTGGTGTTCATGACCAAGGCCAGCCAGTTTTCAGTTGACTCTCTGATACCACACATATAACACCCCCCAAACGAGGTGGAAAATTAAGGTCTTTATATTTGTACTGAAATTATATTAAAATAAATTAAAAATTATAATAAAATAAATTATAAATATTCCTGCCTGCTTGCCATAGGAAAGAAGGCAAATGATTTACCACACTTTTAAGGGATATGGCTTATCTTCTCTTGTTCTCAAGTTTTATTATCTTCTAAAAAGCAAACTTTGCTCCTATGACCATGTTAAATATGAAGAAAGAACAAATCATCTGGATGCTTTGCATCATTTCTACTCTGCTCTCAAAGACTATAACTTTCTGAGACACTTTAGCTAGAATATGACAGGGACACCAGAAAAAATAGAATTACACATAACTTTCCTTACTTCAATAGATTCAGCATTTGTGTCTCTATGAAAACAACTGGGTATTTTTATCTCACTCAGAGTCAGTACCTCCAGCAGCAAAACACCTTCTAATATTTTTTAGAGAAGATGTTTGCATGGAGTTTGAGAAACTGAATAAGTGGAGCTTCCTACAAAATAAAACTAAATAATATCTAATACTGACTCAGACTGAAAGTCTGAACGCTGGATTACCCTTAATTACATTAATCAATGTGTTCAATTACCATCTCCATTAATGACAAAATCTTGACTTATCTGCTTGAATAATTGCTAGCTGTGATCAGTCATCTGACCAAGCTTTTGAAGAAGAATGTCGTTTTACATGAAGCTAAAGTGCAAATTCTCTCTTATTTATACTTGGGTTAAGTTCAACTCATGAACATGTGCTCTCTGATTTCTTTCTGAGAATTGGTCTTGGGCATAAACACTTCAGCAATATTTTCTAATACTGTAGGACTTGCAGGTGTTATGAGTCTAAGTCTAGCAGTGGAAAATAATTCCAATACCTCTCATGGTTGATTTAGTCATCAGTTTTTCTCATTTTGAGTTGAAGTTGTCACTATCTTCTGATGCCTAAGCCTGGAATAATAAGCAGCTTCACAAGCTACTTGGCAGATCCTATAAAGAAAGATTTTAAACATTTTGAACATTTTGGAATGCACTATTAGATCTCAAATTATGTTTAGATTTGGTTCATTTCTCCCTATTATTAAAATGTACCATATAGTAAAACAGCCTTTCCTGAGAGGACAGGATCCTTGCAGCATCCTGTCTGCTTTCTTCTGCATCATGGCCTCTAAGAAATAACTTTTCTCTTCCCTTCTGACAAAACTTGCAGCTATAAATGCTAGCATTATTACCTGCTAATACCAGGAAGAGTGCTAACGTTTTACCTTGGGAATACCTGGTCCTTATTTCACTAGCCCTAGGGAAGGAAGGAGGAGGGAAAAGGAGTACCATGGAAGTGGTCTCCTGTCACTCCGAAGGCCATGTTTCATTAAGGTGGGGAATTTAAACTCTTCCTTTCTGCTTTGAAGAGCAAATAAATTGCCTTAAGTTACACTAGCAACAACACTCCAATATGTTTGGCTACATGAAGAGAAAATACAGAGTGTTCTGTGGCATCCAGTTCCAGATTTTGTCATGTCTCTGCCTGCTGAGAAGATGAGCAAGTCATATATCCTCAAGATAAATAGATGTCTTTGCATATTCACAAGGATCCTGGCAGTGAACATCATTTAGACTCTCATGGTGCAGCCTTTTCATTCTAGACTGATGTAGAGCTCTGTAGCAAAATTATATCCCTGTATTTCCAATAGCATGAAAAACCACCACATTTTTGCAATTACAGTATCTGTAGTGTTGGGGTTTTTTTCTATAAACACAATCAGTTCAGGAGATGTAGACATTTTGCAAGTGTTATTCCCTAATCCATGATTTAAGCACTTTAGTTAGATTATATCAATATTAGGTACATCAGACAGTAACACAAAATGTTAGCTCATAGAAGCATATAGCCTATTTCTATTTTTTGCTCAATTTTAGGGTGAAAATCTAAAACATTAGAAGGTTTTCTTTGATATATGACTCATCTTCTTCTAGTATTGAAATATGAAAATAAAAGCTATTTAAAATTTTCTTTATTTCTTGCACATATTCAAATACCTTAATTCTTTTCTTCTGGTTTCTATCTTTAAAGAAAAAAAAGAAGAAAACAAAGTCTGAGGTGTTCTTTTTGTTGCACCATTACATTAAATTATTGTTAAATACGGTTCTGTTTGATTCTTCTTGTTTTGTTAACTTGATGAAATAACCTTTGTTACATTTCAACACAGCATCTTGATAAAGAATAGTATTTGTTATAAGAATAACCACATGTGTTTTTTGTTATTGTCACCTCACATAAAGCCATGATTCTCCGCAATTTTAAGAAAATGTTCTCAGCAAGAGACTGAAATATCACAAAGAATGATCTCCTGGTGAGAAGAAGCAAAAAACCAGATTTCTCTCAGCAAAATACAAATTCATTTCATGGGGTTTTGCTCAGCACAGCATAGGCAACCATAGCAACATCAGCAAGCATATACATTCAAAAGCTGTTATTAACTGATACGGCTGAGACAAAAATTAAAGAGCAAAATCAATAGTGTTCAAAGTTTGCAAGCAAAGATGTGATGATCCTTCAAATTTTGCATTTGGATTTGGTGTTCATACAAAATCATGTATAAAGGTCACAGATACGTAAATTTTAAATCTCTCGGTTGCATTTCTACTGATATAACAAACCTTAGTAACTGCAAGGGTGCCTTGTGAATTGCAAAGCTTTGTGCAGCATGTAGGGTGTTTAGTGCTAACTTCCCCAGTTCCTAGAGGTTCAACGAATTAGAAAGATAATCTACCGTGCTGGCTGCTAATGCATATATTACACTGATTAACAGTCTTGATCTTTTCCTCCAGACAGCCTGTCATGACACCAGCATCAAATGCTGGTTTACTTCTCCGGCAGACCAGGCATTATTTTGCTTGGAGAATCACAGTCTACTTAGGAATAATAACAGAAAAAATCAGACTGCATTCAATCCATAAAGAAGTGATGGGAGAGAATATTATTAATGGCAGCACTGTAGCAAAAAAACCCAGAAACCAAAAAAATCCCCCAGAGTATATCTGTTTTACAATATATAACATAAATTTGAATTGAGATAATGAGTTTGGTTGATAAAGACTCTGTAAAACACAAAGCCTTTGAGTAAGCAGTTTGATTTGTACTTTATGACCTTCAGATTTAAATCTGGCATTTATGCACAAGATAATTAGATAAGAGATGACCCAAAGCTCTCAAACCTTGTCATTGATAAGAAATAACAGGTGAATGGAGTATCTAGAACAGGAATTTCCATTGAAGATTTTCAAGGAGCAGTTTTCAGTGCAGCATGACTTGATATACTCATCAGTAATCAAAAATCAGATTAAAAAAAATAATAATACCTATGTACACATTAGACAAAGACAACACTGAGTCACAAGTGATGAAGGCTAGATAGTCACACTTACAAGTTTCATTAAATAATTAAAAAAAAGAAGATGTATGAATGTTACCAGATCCAAGTACAGAAGTTGCTGCCACACCCCTCTTGGCAAGAAGCATTTTCCAAAGTTAACTAAGAATTGAATCACAATGTTATGTTGTAGCAAAAAGGTCTGGTGTTATCCTTACTTATAGAGGAAACGAATTAGCAAATACATGGCTTTACCTCTGTAAATGGCTTTTTTTCCTACAGAAGGAACACACTGAACCCCATGGCTATCCACATTTTTAGAAGGATGGTGGAAAATTGCACATAGGGAGGTGCGAAGACTGGAAGTGATGAAAGGTCTGTAATACATGGCTTTTTTAAAAGAATAGAAGGGTTCACTTTGTTTAGTATATTGAAGGGAAGTGTGAGAGGCAAAGTGATTCTCTTGTAAAAGTATCTTCAGGAAGACAAAATACTAGGTTTAATAAAATTTTTCCAGCTCACTAAAAAAAATTAAAATGTGGTGAAGCTAAATGTTCTGGACTTAAAGCTGAATAATTTTGATGAGAAATTAAGTGCACTTTTGCAAAAGCCATAATTATTCCATTATTGAAATTACCAAGATAAGCAGTAAATCTTAACAAAACCAATATTTTTACTATCACACTTATTATTAGGATCTTCAAATGAAGTTTGAATTATTTCTGGGAATACATGTTGGCCAAATTCAAATTACTGAGGTTAATATGAGAGTAAATGTGAGAAAATCAAGATAGGCTAGAAGTCAAAGAAATTGCTAGTTGTTCCTAGCTTTCAGGATTTTCATCAGCATTTCCAGATGTAGCTTTTTAAACCAGGATTTTGTGTATATAGTAGCAATATATGGAACAGACCTAAGGGATGTGTGTGTAAATTAGAAGTGGAAAGAGGAAATATGTTTCTGCACATCTCCTGCAATACCTTCCTCTCTCCTTTCCTCTCCTCCTCCGAAACCGTCACAGTCATTTCCTAACGGTAAGCTTACATAGAGAAGTGTTTATCTTAGAAGGCTAAGAAAGCTTGATGGAGGTAGTGCTTGGCAAAATGCTTTTATGTCTGAACTGCCAATAGCAGTAGTTCAACTGCTATTCAGTGCAGTTCAACCAAGAAATCCATAAAGCATATTGAAGGAGATGGGGCAAGGCTCTTTCACATATCCAATCACAAACAGCTGTCATATCTAATATAATCTGGAGAGTGGTAATACACCCCACTGTTCTTAATTTCTGCTCCAAAATGCAGTAAAATGTGATTTCTACTGCCAAAACCTGAGCAGATGGATAGTCAGAACAGCACTGTGGCTGACATCAGGACTTTGCTTATAGCACTGGTATTCTGTGACTGTGGCTTGCTAAGCAAAATATTTGCAATGCAGAGTTAGCCTTTATGCTCTCATGCTTTTAGATCAGCCTTTGTAAGTCTTTAAAAAAAAACCAAAAAAGCCAAACAAACCAAACCAAAGTAAAATTGCAGTATTCTAAGCTTCTGATATTCAAAATAACAACCTAAGACTAGAAAACAGTCCTAATCAAGCAAATACTTCTTCATGCAGAAGGTTATCTAATTCCTTCAATTACTGAATGTTTTGTACAAGGACAAAGGCAGTCATTTTGCAATGAGCAAATCTCAGGAGACTGGGAGTAGCCAAGAATACCTGGAATGTTTGTGTGGTTGTGATGAAACCTCCTTATTAATTTAATATATTCAGAAGCAGCAGATACTATGGAATATTAATGCTCAGGATGCCTGAGGGCATGCTTGCAGTACAAATGGAGAGCAAAGCAGAGAGTCCCTAATTTATCATTGGACACAAGCTCACACAGTGTGACAGAAGCCCCTGACAGGTGTGGGAGGTCAGACCCACAGCAAAAGGTACTTTCTTGAGGCAAGGCATGGTAGTTCAGAGGCTGTCTTGGGTGAACACAGCTTCCAGGGTCAGCTTTGGTGGATTGAGTTAATGGTAGCAATAGTCTGAGAGGTCTCTTGGCATGAAACTCTTCTGGGAAATTCTGCCTCAGCAGTGTACTACATATTGAAGCATTAGCTTCAGCAATATACCATTCGCAATCTTGATAATTATGCTGAAATTTCCCTCCTAAATGCCTATGCATGTAAAATGGATTGTGATCCAGCTTTTACATGAGAATGCCTTGTTATCACATGCTATGTAATACGTGCTTTCTTTTTAGATCAGTACCAACAGTACTTTTTTGCAAGCTACTTCTCCTTGCTCACCTTATTTTTCTTCCTGGTTTACCCATAACAGAGCTATTCCCAAGCTGTTTGAAGTCAGCAGAAGCACTACTACAGACTTCAAAGGAACCTGAATGTGTTTTCAAGAACAGATCAGAATGTACCTTCTGTGCTGAAGGATCAATTAACCCAGTGGATGTGAAGTGCAAGTGGAGACAGCACTAGGCTCTGCCTACCCCAGAGGAAAGCATAGTTCTTCCAAGCAGAGAATATCATTGGTGCAGATTACCTACCATGTTTGGAGATGTGTGCTTAGGATGATACTGAGTGGTCTAAAAAGACAGAAACCATTTTAATTTGTGACTGGTGATTACGAAGGAAGAGTTTACAAAATTGGAAATGCTATATGTCTTGTTCTTAACACATCTTTGCACTGAAAATGTACCCTGAATTAAATCTGATTTGGTCTGATTTCAGTCAATCTGCTAGTGTTAGTGTTCCGGTTCCAGAGTCCCACACTTCCCCCCATACAGCCTGATTGATTTTAAAGCAGACATAATGCATTTCTCTTTCTCACTCTCCCTGACCCATTTTGTAAGCCAACTTGACTTAGTCGTGATGTCTCAAACAACACAAAATTTTTACTAAGCAGAAGTTCTGATTGCTGCATCTGAATGGCAGGAATCATTGCCAAACCAGTTTTCTTTTTTCTTTTTTTTTTTTTTTAATTACTATGCAAAGAATGATGGCCACTTATATCTATGTGTTTTATGATTTGCTGGAGTATCCAGATATATCAACTGTTTTTTTCTTGTGCGAGGGAAAATGCTCCATTAGTCTCTTTTGCAAAAGACATCCAGATTAATTGTCCCTGCAAGGCTAAAATTCATAAACTAGTGACTTTTGAAAATTGTCAACAAAATCAACTACAAGTATTCACATTTTTCTGTGCTTATTGTCTTATCAATTATAAGTGATATAGTTGGCTTTGCGCTTTTTGCATTCCAACTGCCTTATCACTTGCCATTTATCCCGCCTTAAGCAGTAGAATACATTTGCTGCTTAGATTTACAAATGTCTTATGAAGCAAGACCCCATTAAATCTGTGTACCTAGTGGTTTCCACTTTCATTCTTATAATGCCTTCATTTCATGATGAAAAAGCACAGACAGTGCTGATGGAATGACTGTTCAAATTACAGGTACCAGAAGATAAATAAAATCTTTTTCTTTATCCACAAGGGAGAAAATTCCCCCTTTAAGCACACATAAGAACTTCTTCTGAAAGGATGACTTAGGCCAAGTTAGTGATTATTTATGCTGTGAACAGAATTATGATCTAAATAATACATACAGAAGCCCAACAATTTACTTGGGCAATTAGCCTGAGGCTAATGTGCTTCCTTGACTGGTGATGTGACTCTGTGAGCTCTGTGTTTTAAATAATATTATCCATATAATTAATATAGATTGAGGAGATGTTCAGAATTATAATGAATATGGTAACTCTTCAGCTAAACAGATAATTATATCAGGAGGAAAGAATTAGCCAAATTGTGTTGGGTTTTGGCAGACACTAACATTGGATAACTATATTCAGCTTCATTTGTCCCCAGCTGATACAGGCAATCCAGTCTCCAGAGAAAACAGATGTACATGATTCAGTCTGTCACCTGGTTCACCATCTTCTCATGTGTTGTGTTCTTTTAATAGCAACAAGCTGCTACTGGTAGAAATTTGGCACAGAGACTCATGAGCAAAGCATATATGCATTTATCTGAACATACAACAAAGATTTGGAATTATTGCAATATTTTTAAAAGTTCCTTTTTTCCCCCCTTATGTTATGTGCATTTTAATAAACCAAAGCTCTCTGAAGCCAAAGCATTAAGTTTCAGTGGAAACTCGTTATTCTGGATTCAGCTACTAGAGTTTTAGCCTCTTGGAAACAGATAAAATTACTATAAGTGTTCTTAATTTTGAAACATTTTGATGCCTATAGTCTGCCTGATGTCTCTCACTTTGGTCTTGGCAGTTTCAAAGTTCACTGCACAGTGATTTAGTCCTTGCTTGTGTGCCAAGTTACTAAATACCAGTGATAATGTTAATAAAAATTATTATCTAAAACTATGCCAAAAATATTCCTCATTTGGCAAAGAGAATGTGCATACAGGTTATGAAAATATAAAGGTCTCTGTGCCTTTATATTTTTTTCCCCAGAAACAGGAATTTTATAGGTGCAAGTGCATATGTGTGTATAAACACATGCATGTTTGTATGTCATATGGGGAGTCTTTAGATATAGAATATAATATATAAATACATTAATATACCCATATACAATATTATGAACAAAACATGAGGCCCTCAATATTGACTGCTTCCTTCTTATTTCTATTGTTTCCTTACTTTATTCAGAATCTTCTATGAAGATACTTTTTCCACAGAACCTTATCAAATCTATTATATTCTCTTACTGCCACTACATGACCTCTTCAGATTCTCATGTGTATCAAAAAAGATGTTTATTGTGGGGTGTAAATATAGACTTGGAAAAAATATTTGTGTACCATTTACCTAAGTCTTCCCCTGTTTCTACTTTCACATCTTGTTTGGTAAATTAAAGCTTTTTTTCCTGTAAGCACTTTCCTGTAAGCCCTTGTAATGACTCTCATCTATCCTCATAGAGTGAGATGAAGTGTCTTACAAGTTCCTAACTCCAGGGACTTGCTTTTTTTGGTGGATTCCTTGCACTCATTTCAGTAGTTCCTAACCAAAAAGTATAGAGACACTATGACTGAAAATAAAAAAAAAATCAAAATAATTTTGTATTTGGTGTGTGCAAAGAATCATTCACCCTTGGCAGCTGTTAATAACAACTGTATAATATAGACCGTAAGCATGAGCCCCTTTTATGGCATCCTTTGTTTATCAGTTTTTTATCCGAGTGATGTATATTTACTTTTTGAAGGATAAACAGTGTGAAATCTATTTTTTCTTGAAGAGTCTTCGTCTTAATAAAATTATGCATATTGAAAAAAGAGTTTTAAATTTTTTCATACTCAAGGAATATTAGGAAGGAATATAATTCAGAATGATAAATAGATTTCTATTAAACTTTTTTACAATAAAAATCAAGTTATCCAAACTTTCTGTATTTATTGCACAATCATAGAAACATTAATGTTGGAAAAGACCTCTGAGAAGATTGAGTCCAACCTTTGACCAAACACCACCATGGCAAATGGATCTCACCACTAAGTGCCATGTCCGTTTGCTTCTTGTACATTTCTAGGGATGGTGACTCACAATCTCCTTGGGCAGCCTGTTCCAATGCTTAACCATCCTTTCAGCAAAACAATTCTTCCTTATATCCAACTTGAACTTTTCTGGCACAACTTGAGTCTATGTCATCTTTTCCTGTTGCTAGTTGCCTGGGAGAAGAGACTGATCCACACCTTGCTACAGCCTCCTTTGAGGTAGTTGTAGAGAGTGATAAGGTCTCCCCTGAGCCTCCTTTTCTCCAGACCAAACAACCCCAGCTCCCTCAGATGCTTCTCACAGGACTTACTTTCCAGACCCTTCACAAGCTCTGTTCCCTTCTCTGGACACACTCCAGCACCTCAATGTCTTTCTTGTAGTCAAGGTCCCAGAACTGAACACAATACTCAAGGTGTGACCTCACCAGCATTGAGTACAGAGGGAAAATCGCTTCCTTGGTCCTGCTGACCACACCATTTTTGATACAGGTCAGGTTGCCATTGGCCTCCTTTGCTACCTGGGCACACTGCTGGCTTGTGTTCAGCTGCTGTCAACCAGCACCCCCAGGTCCTTTTCCACTTTACCCCCAGCCTGTAGCGCTTCATAAGGTTGTTGTGACCCCTGGGCAGGGGCCAGATCTCTGCCTTGTTGAACTTCATACCTTTGGCCTTGGCATATTGTTCCAGTCTGTACAGATTCCTCTGCAGAGCCTTTCTACCCTGCAGCAGATCAACACTCCTGCCCAAGTTGGTGCTGCCTGCAAACTGACTGAGGCTGCACTTGATCTCCACATCCAAATTGGTGATAAAGATATTAAACAGGACTCGCCACAGTAATAAGCCTACTGACCACCCGTCAGCTGGATGTAACTCTATCCACCACCACTCTCTGGGCCCAGCCATCCGGATAGTTTATTGGCTCTGTCAGAGATCAGAAGATTTGTAACACTTAAGTTTCTCTTAGTGGGTTTTATGTCCCTAAACCTGAACATATTTGGACCAAAGACTAGTTCTAGCCTCTTTGAGCAGCTGATGGCATGGTGGGGTTCACAACAATAACTGCCCTTTGACTTCTTCCCTGTATGGCACTAACTCTCCCATTGAACAGAGGAGCTGAGGACTTCAAACAACTGAACATATTTGGTAGTTTGGTATCCAAATCCATTTAACCTTCATACTGTCAGTTGTCTGGAGTTTTTTACTGTTTTTTACTGACATTACTATTGTAATGTCTTAAACCATGAGATCCATGAAAAATTTCTACTGATTTTAGTGACCTTTGAATCAAACACTGAGAGTTCTACTGGCTTTTAATTTTATTGATTACCATTGTTTCAGAACATTTTCAGCAAACAAAACCCAACCCACAAACACACAGGAAAGTCCCAGTAAAGTTCTCCAATAGGACATGAAATTTATGTATAGTCTACCAGTTTAACTACTCCATGACTCAAGGAATGACATGCATGGTGAGTTTATAAAATTAAACTTGTCACAAAGAGGCCAAATGGGAGGTTTAATTAGTAAGCCAAATAATTGTAATCCCTGCACATTTCTCTATTTGTGCAAAGTATTTGTGTCATCTTTCCATTACATAATTATATTAAAGGGAATTATTAGCTTAATGAACCCCTGAATTATCTCATTGACTTCCAAAGGCTTCCACCACTGATGTTATCCAAACACCCTCAGAGCTGGATGTTAAATAAATAACGCAAAAAGCTAGAAAATTTTTGCTGTTGCATCAGTAAAAACCTTTAGTGACTAAGGTATTCTACAGAAAAACACTAAGGCTTGTTAATGAAGTAAACTCAGACAGCTGCTGGGACTGACCTGCAGTCTAGCTCAAAATCCACAATATTCTTTTGGACTCGTTGTATGCCCTTCATACATGTTAAGAGTGAAGTACCCCGGACAGGATGAGTTTAGGGCCAACACAACCTTTGAAGATGAAGGCTCAGTGTAATTACAGTGTAATCAGTATAAGGGATAGATAATATCTCTTAAGCAGAGAGAAAATTGTCTATATATATTCTTTATTTATATGTTTTTTTATTCCTTTTTATTCTTTTTAAACTGAAATTATTTTCAATTTGTTTTAAAAAAGTTAATCTACAATAGACAAAAATTCAGTATTGTGTCAGCCTATGATTTGTAATTAAGTAGAAAAATTTCAGTGCCTCCCCTTCTTTTCTTGCACATATATTGCAATCACATCACATCCTTCTCTCATTTTCATGTCAAAATAGTAGGGTAAATGAAGCAAAAGAAACTCATCATGTCTTGCTTGTCAAGCATGACTAGTAGGACGTTCTATAGTCTATATGAATTATCTGTCATTTTACTCTGGCCAGGAAATTAATTTGCAACTGTTTTTAAAATCTTTAGTGATCATCAAAGTAAGTTAACGTTCAGAACTATTGAAGTGCAACGCATAGAAAAAACAACCCTACGCTTCTTATTCTCTTATGCACTAGTTGCAGTCTTATCTCTGGTAGTCCTAGTAAGAAGGAAAAATAATGAGTTTAGCTCATACTGACTGCTTAGGTTTTGAATAAAAAACTTGGAACATCTTTTGTCAGTCTTTCAGTAGCACTAGAGAATCAAAATCTGAAACCTGAAAGAATTGTCTGCCTTGAGTCTCTGTCCCACTGACCTGAGTCTCTGCCCATTACACTGTGCTAATATCAGACTCATTAGCCTGTGCTTGGTTCAGCTGCTCCCAAAGCTGAGAATTTGTACTACTTGGCAACCTTTAGATGCCAAAGTTGCATTGCTGTTCATGTGACTTGGCCCTGGAGTGGGAACTGTTCTGGAGTTGCTCACAAACTGCAGGAGATAAGGGCCACAGACAGTTGTCTTACACCACATCACTCACTGTCCCTAAGTCATATCTACATCTACTTTACTTGGTGACTGTTAATGGGAAAAGTGAGTGTTTCATCTCAAACCCTCAATTGATGTAAATCAGTGCCACCAATGTGAGAAGAGTGATAGCATTGTAGGCTGCCCATGCTGTGTTCTGCTCCTTGGAGTGTATTTTTCTCTACATTAAATGTTAGAGAAATGCACCAAAAGTATTACTATACTCTACATTACCCAAAGTATGTTTTATTCATGTGTTAATGATGCCCCAGATAATTTAATTTAATGTATCCTTAACTTGCTATTTAATACAAATAACTATCATAAAGAAGCATACAAAATTTTATGCAAAGAGCATTCTAGCTGTCTATTCCTAGTATCCACATGAAAAGCTGTTACTATGATATATCTTCTTGGCTAAATATCATTATACGTTTAAGACACACTTGATTGTATTAAAAAAAAACAAACAAGGAAATATATTTGCTAAATTTAGCCTAATCACAAAGCATTTTCACAAAATGGTTGCTTTCCGAATATACAGAGAATTTGGGCTGGTTAGCATTTCAAGAAGAAAGAATAATCTCTAGAAATTTTTTCTTCCTTTGTTGTTTTCATTTGTAAGCCTATTGTTTATCTTGAAAACATTGTTCTGGTTGTACAGGAAATCATTAATTTCCTCTGTCTGTTTCCACTTCTCATATGCTTGTTCTGTGATTTTCAGGCTCTGTTGCTTCCTTTTAGTTGCTCTACCATTTGCAGGGGAGAGGGGAAAAATGCTGCCCCTTTTTATTGTATTCTCCTCTTCCATTCTCCTTTCTGTGTTACATTTGTGCAACTCCTGTCTCACCTTTCATGATATTTCCTCTCAGAATTTCATTGATATGAATTTTAAGAATATTTTCAATATTTTTTCTTAAAACAGACTTATTACAATTTTATAATTCCACTACTGAAGAAACAGACTTAACAAACAGGATCTGATCTTCAAACATATTTTCTAATGAAAGGATTAGACTGAGGGCAACATTATCTGAGGAAGGCCTGTAACATTATCCTGCACTTGCATATTACTACCAATACTATCGCAAAAGAAAGGGAAAGGAAGAGATAGTTTAATATATTTCCACTTCTAAATTCCCAGTTTCTGCTATAGAGATGTTAAGGAGCTGATCTTCAGAAAAGTGATGGGAATGGGGGATAAATTATGTCAGGAATCCTAAATGAAGGTACCAATGTGCAGAGCACTCGGTGAAACTGAGCAGACGTGGAAAGGCCTCTGATTGGATTTTAAGTGACTACACATGAGAAAATGTGTCAAGACATCAAGGATGATGTCAGAGTATTATCTGTTTTCAGTTCAATCGTGTCAACAGTCTTTCATAATGTGCCTCTGAGTAGTTTGTGTATTGCTCTATACTGCAGTTATCTGAACTACAACTCTTTATTTATCATGAAACCTTTTCGAGAAGCAGAAAGAAATTACCTTTCACTTTGTATCTGTTGGCAGAGAGAAAGCAATAAGTACACATGGGAAGTTTTGCTTTTCTGGATATTGCAAGGCAGGAGACATATTAGGGATATGGGCTCAAAGAAGCCAACCCTGAAAGACCCATATTCCAAGGAAAAGCAAGAATCTGTTTCAGAGAAATTCAAAAGGACATGTCAATATAGATAATTAGGGCAAATGTGTTAACACCAATCTCATAAAAAGGAGTAAAGAGGGAATAAATATGTGACATTTCCAAACGTTAGTCTAAAACTTGAGGAAATTAAAAAAATTCCCTCAACACCTGTTCCAACTCTACTTTCAAAGTTCAGAAATCACAAATGAAATGTAATTTCTGTAAGTTTTCTAAATGCCGTTGAGATCAGTCTTGGGCGTGGGCAATGTCAGAAGTGTTGCTCTTAATTTGGGTACATGGAGGTGCCCCTCACAAAGAGCTTTATACCCCTTGGTCACCTTTCTAAATGTTTCCCTCCTGGTCCTGCTATGCCTCAGCCTCACTATATACTGAAAGATGTTCCAACTCTGAGATTTTTTCTTGTCATGCTTGGACTCTCTGGCAAATGATATTAATGTTCACCAAAGGCATCATAAAACATAGTGGGAATTATGAAACTTTGGTAGCTACGAGAAATAGTAATGTATCATAAACCATCATAACATAGTATAAAATGTCCAAGCTAACCAAAAATTGTCCTTCAACAAAAGGTGGTATTTAATTTATGTAATACTTATGAAATATTTATTAGTTTGTCTGTATGTCTGTTTGTTTTTAATATTTCTACTGCTCTACCATCCCTTTTTTTTTTTTTTTTTTTTTTTTTTTTTAATGAACCTGAGGGAAAGTCTACATGTTACACCTTTGCCTTTTTTTTTTTTTCCTGCAGGACATGCTGTTCTGTTATGATGAGATACAAACCTTCTCATCTGTAGTGATATCAGCTTATCTTGTAAGGACGTAGGCTCACATTCAAGGCTGGTTTGTAACAAAATATAGTTAAATTGTTGTGGTCACCCAAAGCACCCCTGCTGTGTCTGTTTCCCTTAAAACAATCTCTTGGGGTAAAACAACTATGAGTTTGAGCAGAGGTTTGATGGCAAAGTGAAAAAATAAAGCAAACCCAAAACCAAAACCCAGAAAATTTGTTTACAACTCATAGAAACCCCCCCAACTTTAATGCCCAATCTTAAGAAGGGCAGAGCTATTTCTGAATGGTCTGCTTACCAGACCATTGCCAGTGACAAACAGTGCTGCTCCACATCAACGTAACAGTCGTAATGCAGCACTTTGCCACAACAGCTATCAGTACTCCAATACATGGAAATATTGAGTCATCTTGCTATTTTCCTAATGCATTTCTAGAACTGTCATCAGGTTGGTCAAACCTGATGAGTATGATTGCTTTCTTCCAGTGGGTCCCCTGTCAGGTCTTATGACACCTATGCTTCCATGGTGGCAGAGAATAGCGAGTATCAGGAGCAAGATATTTCCATCTTCTTGTACCAAGGCTGACATTTTCTTATCCTGTCCTGTATGTGTGGGGCTGGAAGAATGCAGAAACTTATAGATCTCCTTGTCTTCCAGTCAAAATGCTTTTTAAAGCCATTTGTAACTCACACATTTACCTTGGCTTCCTTGTAACTGCTGTGAAATGGAGTTTCAGATTATTATTTACCTTCTGTGTTGCAATTAGCATATTTCTAATAGCTTCGAAATGGGAAACTAAAGCTGAACAACTGAGCCTAAGTAACAGTTCATGTCTCACGTTACAGGAACTGATACTTGTTGCTTTTGGAAGAGTTAAGAGCCAATAGAATAACATTCATAATGGTCATATTAGTGTGCCAAACTTGTAAGTGTAATTAGTAAAAAATCATTGTAATTTGACTTCTGGAGATACTGCTGTCTAAGGAAGAGGGGAATGTTACTTTATATTTGGGAGACTCATGCAAAGGAGAGAGAATAAACTTGTATTCTTCATGGTACAAATTCAAACCCAGTAGAAGCCTAATTCATTTTCATCAGCATCATTAAGTATAAAGATCACAGAGAAGATATATCAAGGGAGCGCGAGAAATCCATAAATTTGATTTCTACAGTGATAATCTCTCATACTTTCTCATCACTTGCATAGGGAATGATGGTATGGATGTCTCCTGCACAGAGTACTTTGAGAATGGCAAGTGGCTTCCAGTTAGCATTGTCAGTCAGGCATGAAAATCCTGATTTTTACTTCTCTCAGCACTTCTTTGAAGGGTTAATCAAACAGTATCACTGAAGATCATCTGAGTCTCTGTCTGGGAATTGTTAGCCTTGCTCTAATTAAATAGGAGCCTTGAAAGAGCATTACTCTTGAAATTTATTACAAAGAGTACTTTTCAGAAATAGGTGTTTTTGCTTCTGACTGAAATACTTCCTTCCTAGACTTCCTCTGATGAAAGGCCTATGGTTCCCCACATAAATCTGCCCGTTTGTGATGTCGATATTAACCTTCAGTCCTGCTCTTTCTGTTATTCCTCCTGTATGCATTTTTCAAAATGTTTTATTTCATACTTGCCATATGATATCCATAAATACTGGTCTCTGTCTGCTTCACTGACCTTTTTTTTTTAAGGGGGGTGGGGCAGGAGGCTAACTGGCATTTCTTTTTTACCTTTCTACTGTTTCTTTCCCCTAACATTCTTACAAGAAATGTTTTAAGTTCCTAATTGATTAGATACAGGCTGACTGTTCTCAGGCAGAGATTTAGGTGAGATTCAGTGACATTTTCTTGTTACTAAACAAACAGAGAAAGTGCTAATGAATTGATCAGATGGTCTAAGTATCAGGAATATGAAAGAGATTTTGGTATTTATAGCAGAAGTGTGTTCACAATAGGAACCACCCTAGGGAGACAGACGCTGTGTGAGATCTTTAGATCTGACATGATTATAGAGGAGTTCTATTAAGGCAAGAAGTTGGGAACCTATGTTGATACCTGAAAAGAGGAAAATCAGGTATGCAAGAAATGAAATCCATGAAAGAATAACAAACAGTAGGAAAACAAATCAGAAAAATTGCAAATATTCATGAGAATAATAGAAAACTGGATAATAGAGGTAACTACAAGGCTTATTCCAGGGGCACTACAAAACGGATAATGATCAATAAAATACAGCTGCAATACTTCTAAACCTATTTTACAAAAGAAGACACTAAATTAGAATATTCTAAAATAATGCTGCAAAATGCAGTAAAAGGATATTGTGAGACTTGCAAACCCACCAATCTATATGTCACTGAAAACAACAGATGATTTGTGTGTATTAGTCAATAAGTTTATGTTGTAAAACCGCAGAAGGTATCTAACTGCCTAAGAAGTGCACTTTCATTTTGGATAGAGGAGTAAAATCCTTGAATATTTTAAGATGGAACTCATTCCACTTACCAGAAGGATTATTACCATAGCTTATTGCAAGAACTGTGTGGGACTTGTTCTATTTTTGTTATTGTTGTTTCCCACAAATGCACACCAAGTCCACACTCATTAAAACTAACAGTTGAAATTCCACCAGATTTTTCAGTTATGTGTCCAGGAAACTCCAGGTTTATCACTTAGCACATATTTGATCTTGGTCTCGGGTCTAGACTCTCCGTCATTCACACATTTACACATAATCTGGAACAAACTTCAGTACAGATTTTTTTCTGCAGATATAAGTCAGTTTGGCTTGCCACAGACCAGTTCTCTGACACTTACTTCTTCATGAACACTTCAATCCTGACCTACAGACAGGTCATTAGCATGAAAAACAGGGTGCTTGAGGAAGGACCTGACACCTTTAGACAGCCTCATTCCCTCCAGAGTTTTTTTGACCTTCAGCTGCTGTTCCAGACTATCTATCTCATCTTATACACTGGCCCCTCTGTTCACCCTATCTATCCTTCCACTTTAGCAGCTTGGCAAATCCATAAAGCCGCATGACTAATCTCTGAGATACCATGCAGATTTACTGCACTGACCTGCCAGTTCATCTTGCGTATTATTGTAAGGAGCATTAACTGCTACATCTCCCGAGTCAAAAGCACAGTTCTCATGTGTTTATTGGGTTGAACTCATTAGATTCAACTGATTCTTGTATCTCAGTCATTAGCGGCTTTCATTATAATATATTTGCAGAAGCTTGCTTTCTCCTACTTTTTCTTCAAGAAGCCAGTACTAGCTGATTTCTACAAAAACCAAACCAAACCAAAACCCAAAAGAAATCCCAACCCCCCTGAAAATAGACTAAACATTCATTGTTACTTAATGTGTAAACTTACTTAGACTGGCAAAATGGATTAAAAGAGCACATTTTAATTTGAATATCTCCTAGAAAAAAGTGGAGCTACTCCAAGCCTCTTGGTTTTCCTGGCACACATGGCACTTCTGCCTGACACCTTCCACCAACTTCTTTTTAATTCTCCCACAACTGTTATAACAAACTGTGAAGACAGAATTTCTTCTTCTGGGTTACACTTGTAAAATTTTTTAGCAGAACTGCTTTGTCAAAAAATAGAGGTTTCTTGTCTAAGGCAACTTGTCTCTATAATCGAGAGGTTTTTCCCTCAGCTGAAACAACTGTGGTACCATGATTGTTGAGTTCATGGTAGTCATTTTGCAAAATGGCTACTAACTGCTTACATGAAACAAAGGAAATGTCAGTTGCTTTAATGTGGATGCCCTTGAACACGTCTGTTTTGGTACTGGACATGAAATACACAGAGACAATGGAGCATATGAAGAGAATGCCTTGTAGTTCAGTTATAATTGGCACAGAAATGGGATTTTGATCTAGTCATTGCAGAGATGTACCAAGTAGTTGACCCCTGGAGGGCTGCACCACCTGCAGGTGGCTCTCCAAGTGGGAGACCCACATTTAGACTGCAGAGACACTGCTCTGGTTTTCTTTCCCTGCAAAAAATCAGATTGGCACAGTAAGGTGGCTGCTACCTACTTCTCTGGGTGAAAGAAAGGCAGCATTGTAACAGTGAGCCTGGGCTAGAGCAAGAGCCTCCCAGTGCTGTGTTAAGGTGAGGCAGATTTCTCGCCTCACCTTTCCAGAGTTAAAACTCACTTGCACTGCTCGTGAGAGAAAAGGACAGAGGAGACATTCTGTTTTTATGAAATAATAAAAAAGCCTCTATTTTTCACCAATTCTTTATCATTACATTACTGAATCTTCCCTCTGAGTTCTTTCTCTAGGTAACCATTTTCAGTTCCAGAGGCCTTTTATAGCAAATGTTGTGCCTACTCTTCAGATACAGGAATATACCGCTTACCTCTTCTCCCCTTAGGATTTAAAAGCAGCTTAGACATCACTGTAGAAGTCATAATTCTTTGCCTTTCAGTATACAAATAAAATTATAACTGTATCCTTTCCCACAATGGAATTGACTGAGGAGATCTCTTTTACAAGAGGACTGGTTATGGTGGCAAATCTATCTGTATCCTGTCACTTTTCTAGGGATAGGAAGTATCACTTTTCTGATCATATTTCAAAGTTTTTTTGGCAATTCAGTATGCCTGAGTTAGTTCCATAACTTACAAAAATACATATTGTGTCTTTATGGGTAGAACTGTCTTTTAGAAAAATTAGTCCTTGTACAATGAACAGCAGATATGTGAACTTTACCAAGATCCATGTATATGGATGTAAGATATTTCCATCTTAAATGGAAGTAAGACAGAAATTTTACTTCCATTAAAAGTAAATGGAAGTAAGATTTACTTACTTCTGTTAGAAGTAAGTTTAAAGTAGTAAGATATTTCTGCTTGGTCTGACCTTGCCTCTGGAAAGAAACCAGATTCTGTTTTGTCATTCCTAATTCTGAATGACAATAATGCCTACAGTATAAGTCCATCTTCTGACTGAATTAATACAATTTTAAGAATTATTATTGTAGATGGCAAAGATCATACACAAAATATTGTCTGCTGTCATAATTCATTTTCAGCTTTTATCATGCTGCCAAAGTTTTATTGAGCCAAGAGTCCCAAGGAAAAAAAATGAAATGAGAAGATATAATTGAAAACTGTGCCCCAATACATACAAGGAAAAAAACCCTAAGATTGCATGGGTCATCTTGAAGTTTTGTAAGATATTGTTAAGTAAGATTAAATTTCTGTGTTAATTCTAGCAAGTTAGTTTGAAAACCCTCCTTGGAATGTTACTTCAGAGAGAGCTGAAGTTGTCTGACATCACTAGAAATCCAGCCATTCAGTCTCTACATACAGATAATTGCATTATTTGGATTCATGTACCTGTCTAAGAACGAGGATTCTTGATTCCTGGTTCACTGCTGAGAATAACTGCAATTTAAGTAGCTTTATGCCTCCTGCCTCTCTCTTGCTTCCTTTACAATGTGCTTTTAGGACAGAAGTATATGGTGCACCCCTATGTCATAAAGCACTTCCACACCTCATGCTGAAGCAAGAAATGAGATGCATAATGTACAAGGCTGCACGGACCAACTCAAGTTTCTGGAAAAACAAAGAGGTCTCTCTGGGAGAGAGAACAGTAATTATGAACATGATGGTGGCATGAAATGCATTATGATGAAGATAGATTTGTATTGGGTAGAAATCACCTAAGAAAATAAATTTGCCTGTCTTCATTTGCCTGTCTTCCCTTCTTTTGTAGGAACAGCACTATGCAAATTTATGTGCTTTGGGCTATAGGTTATGTACTTGCAGATTCAAAAGTACAGTATAAAGGAAAGGTACCGCACAAATATATTTATACTATATCCAAACCACAGATAGTTAAGATGTTACCAAAGTGGATATCTATGTCAGCATCCCCATTTATTGCTGGTTGTTTATGTCTGTGTGCTTCCAAGCAAAGCCAATTTTTTCGCTGTTTTTCTTTATCAGTTATTGAAATCTCTGAAGGAATCACAGTATAATAATCCATAAACACTACAAACCTCTTCATTTTTCATTCAGTTGGCTTCCACAAAGTGGACTTGTCTAGATTTTGGGCAGATAGAGTGTCTCATCACAATTACACAATCTTTCTCTAATATTTTAATTAACACAGATACAATTTCTGATAGTGCATTTATTTTCATTTTATTGGAAATGATGCACAAGATTTCCAGAGTGACTAGGACAATTTAATGAAACAGCTAACTTTTCTGATTTTAAATTGACTGGATTTTTCTGCAGCTAGCTAGCTCAGTTTATTTTTAATAGACTTTTAGTAAATTTTACTTTCATATAACAATTTACTTCAAGTAACAACTGCAAATAAATATATGTTCCAATATCTCATTCCCAACAGACTTTCTATTTGGTCAATATCTGATTAAGAAGTTCTGCATAAAAATTTTTAATTACTTCTGATGGCCATCTGATTGGGAATATACTGGAAATATAATCCTTGGCCCTAGTACAGAAAGTAAAATCTACTTAAGTTTTGACTAACAAAAACATACCCAGGATTTTTGTTGATGTCAAGGAAGGGACTTTGGATTTGACTTTGAATGAAAAGGCACAAAAAAGTGTAAAGTCAGTTTCCTGATATGGATCAGCTAGTACAGTAGACCTGTCTATCTTTTGTCATTTAAAATATAATTCAATCAAATTATTTCAATATCAAACAGAAGAAATTAAAACCAAACTGAAATAAAAATATCTATTATACCTTCATAAAAGAATCAGACAATTTTTAAGTGATTCATATATGTGTGAAGAGCAAAAACTCTGAGATAAAAGCATCCAAGTATATCATTTTAGTAGAATCAAAGAGGATTTGTATGATGAAAAAGAATACTAAATAAATATCCATTGCTATTTGAGCTGAGTAATAAAATTTTAAAAGGCCATTTTGTGTGATTCTGATTTTTTGTCCTCTGAGTGTCTGAAAAGCCCCCTATATTTCCATACTTTCCCCCTTCACATTTCCCCCTTCACCTTGGTTCATCAGATAGACAAGGAACATAAATGAAAATAAAGATATCTGACAACTCAATGTAAAACTGTGCCTTTTTGAATATGAATACAATGCAACAGCCAGATTACTCTACTATGTTTTATACTATAACCATTTAATGACAATTTTGTAGTGAGGTGGTGAAATCAAAAATGGTTTACAAAATTCCAGCAGAAACATGGAATCTACATATGTGGTATTACAAAATGTACACACTGAAATATTAATATTTTTATTAACAGTGTATAGTGGATTGCCAGGATTACTGAAGGTGTTATTACTCTATTGCTCAGTACATCGAGATCCAGAGATCCTTAAACACCAGCTTCACTACCCTATCAGTAGTTGTTCAGCCATAGCACTGAGCTGAAACTAGTGAGCTCCTCCTCTTCAGCACTGAAAGTTTTTAAGGTACAGGGTAAGATCAATGCAGCTTTATGGTTTTCTTTATGGATTCATGCTTATGTGTCCAAGCTTCTGTGGTCCTCTCCTAATTGCACTGGGTTGGTTGTGCCATGCAAGCACACCTGCAGAATGCATGACATTTCTGTCATTGTGGAATAGATGTTTCACGGTTGTCATAACCACATGGAAATCACAGAATTGGAGAATCTCCTGAATTGGAAGGGACCCACAAGGATAATTGAAGCCCTACTCCTGACCCTGCACAGGGCAGCCCCAAGACTCACACCACGTGCTTGAGAGCATTGTCCAAACCTTCTTGGTCTCTGTCAGGCTTGGTGCTGTGATGACTTCCTGGGAATCCTGTTCCAGTGACCAACCACCCTTTGGGTGAAAAACCTTTTCCTAGTATCTAACCTAAACCTCCCGACACAGCTTTGTGCCACTCCCTTGGGTCCTGTCACTGATCTCCAGAGATCAGTGGCTGCTCCTCCACATCCCCTCACAAGGAAAATGCTTTCAAATGGAAATGATCTCATCTGGGAACATTTAGAAAACTAAAATAAAATAAACACCATATTTCTATTGCTATAATAATACAGCAATATTATTGAGAGACTTGAAAGACTATTTGCTCTTTGCAGATCTTTTGATGACCATGAGAAATTATTTCACTTACACCTATGTGCAAGAAAGAAAGAAATCTATTTAAGGCAAAACCCTCCAACATTGCAGGGTAACGGTGAAATTTAGGGTGTGAATGGTTTCTTTCACCTCCTTCAATCTTTGGTTTTAGAAGAAAGCAGTTACAACATCACTATCTTTTGAAGGAGAGATCTCCAAGACCTACAAACAGCACACAGAATGAACAGTGGCAGGATAACAGAAACTATTAAATCCACTAGAACAGATAAAAATGAACAACTAGTGCTAGAGCTTATAACTATGGGTTGTTACTATAATAATGGTCAGGCTAAATAAGTTGAGTGATAAGAAAAGGAGAAATGCATGTATAAGTTTTGTCAAGTGCTCGCTGAGTTTTAACACACAGCAACAAAAGATAACCAGATTGTCCTAGGAAGGACAAATGTCTCAGTCAGGCATTTTCAAGTACCAGTTCTTCTTTCAATAGTAAACTAAATGTATTGGTTGGTGGAGGCTTCAGCATCAGACCAGGCATTAAAAACTAAATCAAACACTATTGAAGTGAAGGCTGCACTGTATGCCATGTGTACTGGACAGGAGCAAAGATGAAATCTATCATAAAGGAAGGGTAAAATTCCACACTGAAAGGCAAAAAGAAGCAATGTTGTGCAGAATGAGCTTAATTAAGATCTTAAGATGCCCATAATTTATTGTGGAAGGTACAACAGATATCTGAACTGTTGCTTTTTGGATGAAACTGACTTGTTTAAACAGTTACCCACATGCTGAGCTCACCCCACTCTGTTTAGCTAGAACTTTTTTTCTGAAAGGACAGGCTGTTTTGTCTAAGCATAATGAGAGTCAGGAACAGCAGGGTAGCCCCTGGTAATTGAATTTCATGGTTTAATCACTGTCACAGAAAATTATGCTTAATTTTTTATTTCGAAATAGTTGTTTTTTTCAATCATTGGTTTTAGTCTGCCTTTCTCCACAATAATAAAAAGCTGTTTAATGATGGGTAGTTTCTGTCATTAAAGAAAAATATGCTTTGTAAGCAGATAATTTCCTTTTTAATTTTAGAGATGTAAATGCTTTCTCAAATTCTTCATTAATTTTTCTATGCTGTTCTCGGTATTGCCTCATTTCTACTACCCTTCTAAACTTATAAGAACCAGAAGTAGATGTATTACTCTACTGTTATCTCATTAGAGTTCTGATTTTGCAGAAGTAATACTGTATTCTAACAGTATGCTGCTTTGTAGCACAAAGAATATTGTTACTGCCATAGAACTATTTGCATTTGCTATTCTGAAACATTGTGCTTAAGCAAGTTTCATTTGCCAGCCAATTCAGAGCAGTCTCTCTGATCACTCTCTCCTTATCAGTATTTACCCCTTTGTCAGCTCTGTGTCATCTGGAAGCATTGGATTGCTTTTATGTGCTTTTCATGACTGATGTACTGAGAGCTTTCAGTCTGTTATCAGTTCTGTAAATGCTAGAAATACATCTGTTTTATGATGATTCCCCCTTGGGAATGGCATTTTGTCATCAGTTAATTGTATATATTTGAATCCATTAAATTTATGCTTCATGAATGCCATGTCTACCAATTTTTTGATCACTGTTGTGCAGCACTCAGATGAACGTCTTGATTCTGCCTGTATTGTGCCTTTATTATGTCTTTATGCACTGTAAGTAAAATCCTCTTCAGTGACAACATGTGCTTGACAAGACCTTGTTTCCATAAGACTGTGGTGACTGATATTAATTTTTTACTTTCTCTTTAATTCTCTGTGAGATAACCTTGATTCTTTATAGTTTTACGCTCTTAATGGCTGAATCAACAGACCTGTAGACTGACCGCCAGATGCATGAGTATATCTGAGAAATATTGGCTGTTCCAGCTTCAGCTACCATAAGGACTGGGTCTGGGTTTTCTCAGTAGAGAGTTCCAGAGCAGCAACTGTAACCTCCCAGACCAACCAAACCACTTTTGGATGGCAGCAGCACATCTTCTCACTGTTGTAGTTTGGCAAAAATTTGTCTGCGGAGTGTTGACTGCTTGGGAGCCAGCTGCATGCACAGAGGCCTGACAAGCTCTTGGGAGTCTGATGGATGCTTAGGAGCCTGAGATCTCTTTCCTTTCCTGAGAAAAAATACTGTCCCAGATGGAAGCATTTCATATGTCAGCCTGGTTCAGAACTGCTGAATAAGCTGGTAGTTTTGTTCAGGAGCTCGAACAATTTTCCAGACTTTACTAAAAATAAGCATCAGAAAACTAGCTGTCTCCTCAACCAATGCTTTTGTTACTCTGGTTAAACTGTCTACTTTACATTATTCTTCCACCATTCACAGTGGCTCTTAAAGACTTAGTTAAATATTAATATAATGAAAAGCACTTTGACATTCATATGCAGTACAATATTTCCTTACTCCTGTTCAAGTAAAAACCAGAAACATTAATTTAACACTTCACACCTTTAAATGTAATGACATTCATTCCCTATTCATGTATTCTGTCTTTTTTCTCCTTTGCAGTGTACTGTAGGTTTATAAAAATGCAGTACTTACCTCTGTATTCATGGTATTAGTCTGAAACAGCTTATAATATTTTTGTTTTGTGGTGTACATGAAAGGAATCTTCTACTCTGGAGGGTTGTCCTGTTGTTATGTTTGTCTCATTTTAATTGCTGCTTTATTTTCCAAGTCTGTAATAACAATATAACAGATAATAACTACCATTTTAATTCTCCCTGGATGTGGAGTAAACATTTTAATCCTGAAACATTAGGGATATTAATTTTTAGAGATTTTCTTCCTCAAAACACAAATCTGATTCTCATTCGCTTCACATTGCAAGAAAAAGAAGAATCAGGTCTGTTATCCCTCTGTAATGTCTTTCCTTCGCAGCACATATCCAGACGTGGTAAACTGCAGTCAACTGTAAGTTTTATACTTTTCTGTTTCAGGTGGAAGGGTAAAAGTTGCATTCACTGTGCTAGAGCAGAGTTCCTTTGTGTATCTCAGTAGCTAGAGTGATGTTGTTTCTGCATAATGTGTTAATCTTGACTAAGAGTAAAGGATGTGATTTTATCTTTTTTTTTTCATTCCTTTATATACAAATGTCAGTAACAAATGAGGAAAGTCTCCTCAGCAGGGAGGAGAGAATGGAGCTTCTCAAGTTGGATCAATTGGGTTTGTTCATAAGGAGTTTGTTCACAAATAATTTAATTTTTATGATTTTTGCAGCACCGAGACCACTGGCATTGTAAAAGAATATTACATTTTATTTGTTTATTTTACATGTATTGCTGTTGGAGAAGTTGACTGAAGTTTTTTAGAGTATTGAAACTGTGACTTTTTTCTTAGAAATCAGGATCTTCCAGCACATCTTTCCATGTTCTAAACTCTCAGGAAACTTGTTCCACATCTGTTGATGGTTTATTTCCAGCACTTTCCATTTCCTGGGCTTCATAAGCTGTATTACCAAAAGCATTCAAATCTAATCTGAAATAAAATGTGAGTGTAAAGAACAAAAGAATGGGAAAAGGAACTTAACACAAATGGCTTTCTTGAGCTTTGATTTAACTGAGGTATTTCAGTCAGTCTCCTTGAAAGCCTGCTCTTCATCAGATTTAGAACTATTCAGAGGAGAACAGTAATAATTTAAAAGTACTTAAAGTTTTATCCAGAATTTTTTGTGTCTGGAAAGGAAAGGGAAAATGTATTGCGGAAAAATAACTTAAATGTCTGTTTATATTGCATTACTTATGTTACACTGGCAATATCCTTCTGTTGCTCTACATTTGGATTATTTCTATATAATTTCAAAATGAACAGAGACACTGAGATGAAGTAGCTTGAGAAAAATATTATTCAAAGTTTTTGATGTTAATGAACATACCAATACAAGAGTTGTGAAGAAATTCAGTGTGAAGCAAATCCTTTTTTCTTATTTATAGAAGCCTGTATACCTGGAAGTGAGCCAAGGTGTTTTCAATGTTGATTTTGAGGAAGCTTGTGGGTGGACATTGCTTATTGTATTATATTTTTCAATAACCTTCTGAAGCATTGAGGGACTCTAGATTTTGATGTGTATCAATAAAAATATTTTTGTCTGTCCCTTAAATGACTTTTTAGGGGAGGGTTGGCTGAAGTTCTCACTTTTTCTCATAGGATATAACAAATGGACATTGGACGTAATTGGTGCTCCAGAGAACAGAGAAATTGTATTTTAGCTTAACCAAGACTGGTGGCAATAAGTTTCTCCTGAAGTCAATTTCACAACACTATGGAATCAGAAGTAATACCCATCTGGTGTTTTACCCTGTGTAAAGATTTCATTGATCCATGTTACCTCCAGTTAATCCATCAGCAAGAGCATTTTTCACCTATGAACTTGTAGAGTTCAAGTTGTAAGACCGTAAATGTTAAAGTGCTGTGTTGTTTATATGTTGCATGTGATAGTAGAACACCAATAACCAAAGCCTGGCAAATCTCAGAAGGACTTGCCTACATTTATGAGAACCCTGAAAAAAAGCTACTTCTTTATACCAGACCAGAAACAAATGAAAGTGCAAGTACTAAAAACTATCATCACCTTAAAGCTGTGGAAACAAGGAAAAGAAGTTAAAGAATTTAGGTGCTGTCGCAATTTAGTGGGAATTGAACTTCTCATACTCAGCCAGAAATCCTAAATTTTGGATCAGATTTTGAAAAAATTTTATGTATTGAATGAAGACATGCACACAGTCATGTCCTCAGAAGTATGCTGGCTGCCTAGCACAGTAACATCCCTATCCTACAGCTGGAGCCAAGTAATACCAAAAGTCGGTTAAGTGTTTGAAACTCTCTACTTCATTTTTCTTATGTGTTGCTTGCTGTTGATGACTCTTAATTTTCTGGCCATTTAAGAATACTTTATATTTATTCTTAGTCAGGAGGTAAAATAGCTGATAGTATATTGCTGTCCTGAGACTACTATAGTAATTATGAACAATCTTACTTATGTCAATTCTTCTGAAACGCATTTCACGGGAATTAAGCTAAATATTTTCCTTCACAACACTTGCAGAGATTTAATTAAATCTTTCTTTATCAATGATAATGATAAAAATGTATTTCTAATCCTTTACTGATTAAGTAAAAACTTGTTTTAAAGATTTTAAGCTGCTTATTTTTCAAATCTTCACACAAATAATTTCAGAGAACATTGATAACAGAAAAATTTTTCAATTAAAATAGTTTCTATAGAAGCTAAAATTCTGGAATGCTTAGGATGTCCCCCCAAGTTCCTTAAAATGATCATCTTACTTCATGAGGATCAGCGCAGCCAAGTCAGACATGGTGATGCACTTTTGGAGCTCTTTCAAATAACCAATGGTGTGAAACAAGGCTGCGTTCTCACACCAACTCTGTTTGCAATCTTTTTCAGCATGATGCTCCAAAGGGCCATGCAGACCACGACGAAGAAAATGGTATCTACACCCGATATCGTATCAACAGAAGCCAATTCAACCTAAGGCAACTGAAGGCCCATACTAAGATCTTAAACTGTCTTGTCCATGAGCTACTTTACGCTGATGATGAAACCCTCATCGTCCACACAGAAGTAGCTCTGCAGCGTTTAACATCCTGCTTTGCAGAGGCTGCTGAGCTTTTTGGACTGGAAGTCAGCTTAAAGAAGACAGAAGTTTTCTATCAACCTGCACCTCAGGAAGTCTTCCATCATCCCATTGGTGAATCAGAGCTCAAATCAGTCCAGCAGTTTAATTACCTAGGTAGCCTCATCTCCTCGGATGGTAAGATTGATGGAGAGATAGACAACAGGTTGGCAAAGGCATATAGAGCTTTCGGAAAACTGCATAAAAGAGTTTGGCGAAATAAACACCTGAAGAAAAGTACAAAGATCAGTATTTACAGAGCCATAGTGCTGTCTACTCTTTTATATGGGTCTGAATTGCGGGTCATCTACCACCACCACCTGTGACTCTTAGAACGCTTCCATCAATGCTGCCTCCGTACAATCCTAAACATCCACTGGCCAGATTATGCGACTAATACATCTGTTCTAGAACAGACAGCAGTTACGAGTATTGAGGCCATGTTGCTGAGAACACAGCTGCACTGGGTAGGGCACATCTCTAGGATGAAGGACCACTGCCTCCCTAAGATTGTGCTCTATGGTGAAGTTGCCACTGGCTGCTGCAAGAGAGCAGCCCCGAAGAGAAGATACAAGGACTCCCTGAAACAACATCTCAGCCTTGACCATATCAATCATCATCATTGGTCCACTCTGGCCTCTAATTTGGAGGCCTGGAGACACACTATCTATAAAGCTGATGCTTCTTTTGAGAATGCATGCAGGATCACTCTCGAGAAGAAAAGGCAACGTAGAAAGAATCATGTCTTGTCAGTATCATCTAAGGAGCCTTTCCACTGAGCCTTTTGCAACTGGACTTGTCTCTCTCGCATTGGCCTTTTTACCCACCAGTGAGCTTGTAGCAAATGTGGGTAGAGTCCTTCCCAAATCTTCATTCATGAAGCCTAGCCATGCCAGAAGCTAAAATAGAAGACTCTGCAATTTTTATAATCTAGTAGAGGTAACTATGTTTTAAAGTAACTTTTTTTTCTAGGTAGGTCTTGAAATAAAACAGTAGGCACAGTTGTGGGTTGTATGTATACAAACAGTATTCAATGGTATAGGTTGTATGAAGATCTTAACAGAAAAAGAAACTACAATCCTGCCACAAAAACTTTGTACAATAAAGAGAAGATTAATTTACCAGCTTCTATTCCCAGCTGAGACGAGTACAGAGATATAGTGAATTAAAAAATCTTGTCAGTTACTAGCCCAAAGTTACATATCTGAAGTCCCCATGGTTATCAATTTTTCCCTTGATATGATTCTAGATTCTTAATATCTCTTAAAATATAGGGATTAAGTTATGCTAAAGGAGTCGCATACATAATACATAATGTTCTGATGTAGTCCATAAGATAATTATTTCCTATACTCTTGTTTCTCTCATAAATTCAGCTGGTCACCTCATTTCGTCTGTGGGGAGATGCCATCCCTCTATGGAGAGACCTTGTAAAAGCCACCACTATACAAAGAAGCCACTTGGTTTACCACATGAAAATCATTCAGGGACAATATTACTCTGACATGGCAGTCAGAAAATGAGCTGGAACTAGAGAAGGTAAACAGCTTGCTAAGCTTGGAAGCACCTTGCCCTTACCATACTGAGGAGAGACGCTTCCAATGTGGCAACGAGGACAGGAGGATGCTCTTTCTGGCTGCTGTGCATTGGCTACAACAGCAGTTGTGTAGCAATCGGGCACGGAGGGACACAAAGAGGGAAAATGGAGATCAGGGACTGCTTGAGAGAGCAATCTCAGAGCTGGCCCCTCTCAGGCCTAAGCCACCCTCAGTATCAACCAAACCAATATCAGGACTCTATCAAAAGGGAAGGAAAATGCTTGAAGCGTCTTTTGCTTGGAAGTGTCTTTTGCTACTTGCAACAGAAGAGAGAAAAAGAGATGTTAAAAGTCAAAACCTGCAGTAATTCCCAGTATGAAGACTCTCAGTTAAGTCAGTTCCCATAATTTGCTTTCCAGACCCAACACTTTTCCAATAATAATATTATAATCTCCCTGACTCATAAATTTCTTGAGTTCTTTTCTGTATTAGCCAAAAATTTCCTCATTCTGTTTCCAACAGATGTAGTAAAAAGACACAGGTTGTGGCAAAAAAGTGATTTAATAACATTCTTACTTCCTCCAAAAAACTACCCAATATCTGCTTACAAAATGATCCCACTGTGTTAGTAGCTGTCTAACTAAAATTCCATGCAGCTCTATGAAAGTAGAGCGTGTTTATAACAAGATGATATGTACTCTATTTTAACGTGCTTTCTCACTTTGCTATTAACTGAATGTTACATTTGTTTGATACCTACAGTGCTATATATAACTGTTAACAGTCTCATGATGCTTAGTGAGCATATTCAGTTAGTCCTGATTTATAAATTTTTCTTGGAAATTACTAAAATTACATTTCATTGTTGTAGCTACATCTAGCAATTGTGTTCTGGTATATAACTCCTCATGTGGAGAAAACAGTGAGGAGGCTGCCTTGTCAGATGTGGTTTTACACAAAGTATCCTGGGCAACTGCTAAGACATGAGGGAAAATGTTATGATGTTTCTAACACAGGGGCTTTTGCTGCAAAGTAAATGAGACAAGCATAGCAAACTGATCTGTGCTCCCATGTGCTATTATTAATGGGAAACATCTGAAAAATATACATTGTGATTTGCCTGTCAGTGTGAGCAGGGACCTGTGCGAAATTGTGTCTCTATTTAACACATGATGCCTTTCAATGTCAGAATTGTTGATTGTCATCTCTGCCCTTTGCACTCAGCTGTCCTGTCATTAATAAAGCATCTGGGAGTGGAGCTTCAACAATTTATTGTTTTGAGTCTTATTGCCACAGAATAAAATCACCAGTGTCTCTTGTGTGTCAATCAAGAAATCTAACACAGGCATCTTCAAACATTGGTTCCCGCAAATCATAGCATCTCTGAAACATCAACACTCCATGGAGCTATTTCTTACAAAATATATATTTAAACAAAACATGCTTCATTATTTCGCTATATAGTATATGGTTAAATTGCCTTATTGCCTTTAGGATATCCTTTTAGTTTTACAGATAAATATTTTTTTCCCTACTGTTCATTTTTCTCACCCATTGCACCATTATTCATGACTATAAAGTACTCAGTTAAGATTAAAAGATTTGGTTACAGTCCAGGCAACATGATTTCACTCAACTTTAAATTTATCTTTCTACAATCTTTTTTAAAGCTAACGCCATTGCTGAATTTGAAGTAATAACATCACTGTAACTAAGTTCAAAAGCCTTTCAGAGAAGAGGTAAAAATAGGGGTGCTGAATCTGGTAACCTGAAGACAGAGGAATTGTTTTTTAGATACTGTCTACAAGATATTAAAAAAAAATAATCAGGAAAATGTTAATTGAAAAAAAAAAAGAAATAAAATTTGTTGGGGTAAGATCTAAATCAACAGCAGCTATTCTCTTACAATAGATAACCAGCACCTAGTTTCTTTCAGCATTTTGGCTTGCCGGGAATAGCCATACTGAACAATTGAGAGGTCTATTTACACTGCAGCCTGATTGACACAGAGACTGTTAGCTCTGTGATTGTGCAATGCTTGGTCTGCTCTGTTACTTTCTTTCACTCTATTACCCTTCATGACGGAGTAATAAACATTCTCTTCTTCCCACTTAACTCTGTAAACTGGTTGGTCCCTGTAGCAGAAATTAGGAAGAAAGAAAAAGCCCCGTAGCATGATCTTTCTTTGAGATGCCCTCTGCTAGGATACAATTAAAAAAAAGTAATCATTACTGAACAAGACATTTGTCTAAACATATAAATTTTATATAAATGCATGTAGAAGTGTATATTAATATATGACTTATATAAATGTATTACAAATATAACTTTGCCTTCATATATATGTCTGATTTAGAAAGTCAGTAATTTGATTTGTTCAATGTCACTCACTGTCATTTTTAATGTAGATTTTATATGAATAGGTGTATCAATACAGAGACTATTGTGTGGGAATGAATGGCTGACTAAGAGAGATTAAAAGTCTGACGTACAGTTCAGGAGTGTTAATGATAGATCAGTACTATTTTTCATGCGATTAAATGGTCAGGGCAATTATTTTTAGAAAAAAAACTAAACCAAAATCTGTATTACATTTAACAGGCTCATTATAGGGAGCTTGGTGGTATTTGATATTTAGCTTTATTAATTTTCACATGTATGTGATCAAGAAATGCAAACAAGGCAAATAAAGCAATTTTTATAATAAGCTATTCAATTGTAACTGAATAAAGTACACTTGAACTATACTGTTGTGAAGTAGGTTGGATGCAGGAAGGGAAGTTGACCATCTACCTATCTTCTGTGCAGGTATGTAATAGCAAGAGTTTGAAGGATGCCGAAATTGAAACCAAACACCGTTGAAAGCTCAACAAAAACCAATACTTAATACAAAGAAGTGGTGAAGTAAACGGGAACCCGAGAGAAAGAGAAACAATGAGGGAATACAACACCCTACTCAGGTGTCACTTATGATGTTATCTTACCAACTCCGAATGCCAAAAAATCCTCTGTAGCAGCTGCATTCTCGGAGGGTCAGCAGGCTCACACGTAGCGGGTGTCCCCACAAAAGGCAACGTGGTCCTTCGTGTGAAGCAAGCCACCCCAAAATGAGCTATCTGCTTTTTATACAATTAATTGGTGACATCTACCTGGGCAGGTGTGGCCAGGACCGCCCAGCTAGAAGCCTTCAGTCCCACTCCTTGTTATGCAAGTGGTATCTCTTCCGCGCATGCATGGGTACCTTGAAATTCCCCTCGAGCATGCGCATTATACCTCAGGGGTCTTTTCTAATTGAGTCTGGGGGTTTACTTCATCATCCTCCTCTTCAATTTCTTCTTCAAATACCGTTGAAAGGCTATAAGCCAATCATAGGACACCAATTAAATATAGTTTAGACAAGATACTCCCTTCAAGGACGAAGTTCCCGTTTATCAGTGCTTGTTTTCTCATAACTTGGCAGGGAAAAGATCAACTCTCACAGGCGGCTGGGCCAAACACAGACCAAAAGTATCAACGTCTAATTAAAAGACCAAAAGTATCAACGTATCTGACACAAGGTACCAGGTTTAGGCATTGCTTAGGTGTTGTTCATAGACCTCAGTGGTCAAAATGTCTACTACAGGACCTAGGTGCATGATAGTAAATTAAAGATGCTGTTGTGGTTTTCGTTCAACATTTTTATTGCCAGCAGAGAACCGCAGTTCCTTAGTGAGAAAAAGCAGGAGAGAAAGAGAAGCATGAAAGGGTCTTGCAGATCACAGTATAATTTCATCTTTCTGGGGCTGAAAACTTATGTGAAATTATAAAGCGGTTTCCAGAAGATACAAAAATACCCACTAGAATTTTGGCAATATCTTAAAATATCTTAAAATCTATCAGTTAATTGTGAGGGTATTATAAGCAACAGCATAGCCTCTGTGGATATTTCCAGTCACTATTTTGTCTTAAACTTTCTATTGTTGACAACAACCTTTTATTAATTTTCAAAATAAGAAATTGCTTGGAAATAGCAATATTAGCAACACCTCTTGTAATAAAGAGATGACATACATACAATTTATGCTGTCATTTTACATCATGACTATGCATGAATTATGGTCAGAAGCAGGTTGTCTTTGGAAGACAGAGTTAATATAGTTCAGGCAGTAAAAACTTGTATGAAAAGAGAATGGCAGTATTCTACACAAGCTAGTCTCAGGCTTTGCTGTGAGATGATGTCTAATGTGATGTGAAGTATGTGTCTGTGATGTGAAGTATGAGATTCACAACAAATGTTGGCATGTTGAATTTGGTAATATTGAACTTTTCATTGATATTGCTGGCTGTTGTTCAGCCTCAGATCACTCTTATATTCAGGAAAAGCTAAACTTGACGTGACTTTCAGTCAGTGTGCATGACTACATCTACATATAATCTGACTGGAGGTGAAACACAAACTGTGTCTGGGCATTCCCTTTTAGATTGTCATCCCTAAGGTGGGAGTATAGGATTCAAAATACTGGTGGTGCACAAGTCTGGCTTCACAGGTTAATTCTGCTTAGTAAGATAGTTTGGACATAATCCTAATTAATGACCTTCAGAACAACTCCTTATCAGAAACGTTACAATACAACTCGTCAATATGGGCAAGGCTGTGTTTCCAAAAAAACATTTTCAGCTTATGATCAGAGAATATGGCTCTTGTATAGATTCATAGGATGCTGTGAAGGGTTGCATGAGCCCACAGGAGATCATCCAGCCTATCCTTCTGCTCACAACAGGTCCAATTAGAGCAGGCTGTACTGTGTCTTGTGTGAAGGATAGCCACAGTTTCTCCTATAAGCTTTCCTTTCAATTCATACAGATGATGAGTGAAATAAAAATAAACACACATTTTTTTTCCATGTAGACCTTCTTCTCAAGTGGAATTCAACATTGTGTTCTGAACCATACCAGTATGAACAGCAGGCACTAAACTTGATCTCTCAGTTCTATACCAGGCTGTAAATGATGGAATATTACTTTATCTTTCAATGCTGTTTTTCTTCTTCTATTTTCATCAGGGCTTTCTCTTAAGCCTGGGAGATATTTGGTGAAAGGATTGCACACTGTTATACTAGTAGAATGAGCCTAGCATATCAGGTCCTCCTCACCATGACCTTGACATAGGACTGCAAAGGATTCACAGAGGCACAGTGAAAAGCTAATTCTAATGAGGCATCAGATCACTACATGGAACAAAGTACAGGATTATTTTAATGTATTCTGTCCCTGTTCACAGCAATTAAAACGACAGGCAAATCTGTGTTTTTAAGGAAATATTTTTACTCTAGCTAGATACATGTCAAAAGATAAACTGCATGAGATAAATGACAAAACCTCACAATTTAAGAGTGAAATTATGACAATATAGATTAAAGCAGGACAAATGTTTTCATGTAACATACATTGTGAGATAACTGTATTGCTAGGGACAGTGTGACTTTTAGTCTTTGACATGGATGACAAATTTTCATCTTACATTTGCAACTTTCTTATTAGACCAGAGAAGAAAAATTGGAGAAAGAAGGGGAGTTAGGGAATAAGATGGATAATCTTGGACTTTCCTTAGAAAGAAAGTGAAAAACAAAAAAAGTAGAGAGGAAGAGTGATATAACTGAGAAAGAGGAAATGTGTATTAAAATGTTGCTTTCTTAATCAAATGAGTAAGTGCCAAAATATCCAAGAATTTCCTTGCAAGAATAAATGAGAACACCTGCTTTATTCCTTTCTGTTTATATTGAACTGGCAGAAAAGAATCACCTATGCCTTTTTTGAGCTCAGATCCTGCAAGTCAGTGATGTAAGACAGTGGGGCTTCTGCTTTGGATAAAATAAATCATGTCAGTAAATCTTTGCATTACTGCACTTCTGAAGTGAGCTTTAGGATGGGAAAACTTTGCAAACAGCTGTAGAAAATTGTTCATAGAGATAGCAGCACAAAGATTTTGCCCAGAGAATATTTAGTTTCAAGGCCTGCTGACACTGGACTGTTTCTCATCCAGAATTCCGTATTTCTGAGTCTTTTCATTTCTCATTTTTGCCTAAAGTAGTCCACTTTCTGTAGATTTTGCTACTTGACTACTCACGGTGAATGCAATTTTTATTAGTATGCCATGAACTTCTTTTGCCAGGGGAAGATTTCCCTCCTACTTCACGTCTGAATCCTCGCTAGCTTTTAGGTGTCTCTGCATCACACCATTATTGCTTAGCTTCTGAAGTAACTTCTTGTGTAGCATATAATGAAATCTAAACTAAATTTGTCAGCAAATTCCCTTTTCTGTGATAGTGAACACCAGGAAACTTGTTCCTAGAGTCATGAGTAAGGTCTCTGTGACACGGTTTTTACAAGGTATCTTCAGTACAGAACCAACCATAAATGCATACATGTCTAAAAATACATAACATGTGTGACACCCAGCAACAGCAAAGAAAATAAAGAAGACTGTAGAAAAGGAGTTAAAATTGAGGAGAACAAAAAAGCTCATGAGACACTGATCCAACACAGATCACATAGGCCACTGGATCTCTGCTTGGGCTCCCATGGATTAAATCACCAAAGTTTTTTACGTGTTTTGAAGATGACATCTGGCTCTGATTGAGCTGAGAGTTTGAGATGTACAGGCAGCACAGTATACCCCTCCTCTTTTATATTAGGAGGTAGCTCAGGGGAAGTTCAAGTACTGAAGAGTGGGTGCAGCCTGCCAGGGCAGATGTCCTCTCTAATGCCACAACACTAGGGAGTAAAACAATATATTTGCAGCTCCACCTCCCCCTAAGAGTCTTGATGTTCTTCCTTCTCTGAAATAGGGGAACAAAGGTTAAAAAAATAACAGCTGGCAAGAAGTTTAGAAAATAGAAGTGGGAATAAAATGAGTATGAGAAATATGGACAGAAAAAGCAAGAGACTGTTAAACAGGAAATGTATTGGGAGAGGAGAAGATGGAGGACTCAGATAAAGAAGGAAGAAAACTGCAAATGTGATCACTGAATGCCCCAAGAGGGTATACAGAAAGTAGAGAGCATTGAATCATCAATCCATCACAAAGGGCTCTGATACCCAACCCCATTTACTAGACAAATGTGCATAAATATTCTTATAGACAGTTAAAATATTGCATTTTGAAGAAGAAGGGACTTATATAAATATATTAGCAATATTAATGATTTCAGACTGTGCTGGGTTGATCCTGGTCGCACTTCAGGTGCCCACTTAAGTTGTTCTATGACTTCCCTTCTCAGCTGGATGGGGGGAAGAAATACAACAAAAGACTCATGGGTTGAGATAAGGGCAGGAAGAGATCACTCACCAGTCACCATCACGGGCAAAATGGACTCATCTTGGGAAAAAATTGACTTAATTTATTGTCAATCACATCAGAATAGGACAATTAGAAATAAAATGAAATTTTGAAAACACTACCCCCCCCTCCACCTCTTTCAGCTAGGCTTAACTTCACCCTCAATTTTCTCTCCCTCCCCTCCCCTCCCCCATCAGTGCAGAGGAATAGGGAAGGGAGGCTGTGACCAGTTCATCACAAGTTGTTTCTGCCACTCCTTACTCCTCAGTGTGAGGACCCCTCACAGGCTTCCCCTGCTCCAGTGTGGGTCCCTTCCCCAGGGTGCAGTCCTTCAGGAACAGGCTGCTCCAGAGTAGGTTCCCTATGGGGTCACAAGTCCTGCCAGCAAACCTGTTCCAGTGTGAGCTCCTCTCACCATGGGTCCTGTCAGGAGCTTGCACCAGTGTGGTCTTCCCATGGGCTCACAGTCTCCTTCAGGCATCCCCCTGCTCCAGTATGGGGTTCTCCATATGCTGCAGGTGGATATTTGCTCCATAGTGGACTTCCAGGGGCTGCAGGGGCACATCCTGCCTCACCATGGTCTTCACCATGGACTGCAGGGGAATCTCTGCTCCCGTGACTGGCACATCTCCTCCACCTCCTTATTCACTGACCTTGGTGTCTGCAGGGCTGTTTCTCTCACATATTCTCACTCCTCTCCCACTGATGTTGCTGTTGTGCCTGGTTTTTTTCCCACTTCTTAACTATGCTGTCCCAGAGACTCTACCACCATTGCTGATGGGCTTGGCCTTGGCCAGCAGTGCGTCTGTCTTGGAGCCAGCTGAGATTGGCTGCATCGGACATGGGGAAGGCTTCCAGAAGCTCTGCACAGGAGTCACATCTGTAGCTCCCCACTACCAAAAAGTTACTACACCCAATAGATAAGCAACTGACTGATCATCGTAACCCTGACTGTGATCAGTGGAAATTTTGATATTGTTTCTTTGTAGTCTGTTTTTCATCTTCAGAGTGTCAGTGCTAAGGTTAAAGTGAGAAATGAAAGACAAAAATTATCTGTAATGCAAGCAATGATCTCAGGTGGGTGATGGATTACCCCGGAAGATTTAACACTGAGCATATATTTTTGAAAAATTTGATCTAAAAGCTGTGTTTTGTACTGCTTCTGATAATACTTAGTGATATTAAACTGAGAATCACAGAGAAGATGGATTTTATCCCAGTGGAAATAAGTGGTGGGATAAAGCAAAAGGAGAAGGGAGACAAAGCAGCAAGTCACTGAAAAAATCCCTAGGAGGTCAGCTCAGCAGTGCAGAAAATGTATAGACAGGGTTATGGTACACGTACTGCAAACAAACATCATATTGGTGTGTGTTACAGCTTCACATCCACAGCAGCACTCACACCTAGAAAGTTCCACGGGGTGGGAGCTTCACAGCTAAGATGCCTTTTCTCATGTGAAGAAAGTTGATCACCATCATGTGTTTCACAAGCATTATTATCCCATTGGCTGAAGAAGATACTCCTCTCTCAAGTTTTGTGTAGCTGATAAGCTAGCTGTTTGGAAAAGTTCTGTGGACTTTTTTTTAAAGTAAAAAATACTAAGTGTTGCTAAAAAAGTCTACTAAATTTTATCAACAGACCATGCTAATTTACAAATCGGCCCCCTGGTGGTCTAGTGGTTAGGATGCGGCACTTTCACTGCCGCGGCCCGGGTTCGATTCCCGGTCAGGGAAGTCCTCTGGGCAGATGGAGCTCGTCAGCGCTGTAAGGCCATCCATCTAAGAGAAGGTCACTCTAAACAAACCTACGTCCTGAGGACCTCACTGCCACTGTCCAAGCTTGCTTGGCCCCGGCAGATGAACCTTAGGATTAAAGGGTGGGCTCAGCTCAGCGCACACTGTGTCTCACCTAAAAAATCCACTGCGCAGGCTGAAGGGTAAAGACCTTTCCCAAATCTTCGTTCGCGAAGACTGGCCATACACATAATTATAAGCTCATTTTTAACTCCTAAATTATTTCCTTTCCAGATTTTTTCAAATTCATGATCAATAGAGCTTCATCAATTCCTTTCCTATTAATAACATCTGAGTGTATTATTTATTTGGTTGATTTCTATTCAGAGCAGGTGATGTACTTTTACCGAAAATAGAAAATTTCTAAAAACATGTTAAATTCTGTAATTTTGTATGACGAAATTTACCCACTTGTGATACAGTGTCATTAAGGCATTTTTCCTATTTTCATTCCCTGAAAATTAGGAAATATTCATGTTGTTTATAGGTTGATAGGTTGTTACATAGTCATATGCATGAACATTATAGTTTCAAATTGTGCATGTGCACACAGATTTAAGTCTCCTATTAATTCAACAGATACTGGAGCTTAGCTGTCTGGCTCTTAACTCCCATTGAGTGAATTATCTCTTGGTAGAGAGAAACCTTTTCCACAAGCTTCAAGGGCTACTGTGAGCTGCGTATGAAAAAAAGCAACCGGAGATCCATTTAAGTGGAATACGGTTAAAAATGAATTCTCAAGAAATCAGTTTTATATATGAAGCTGTGAAATCTGTTTTTCTCCTTCTCTGGATCTGACAAAGCCATGTGCCAGGTCTAGACTCAGCATGTGTAGCTTCTGTTTGTCTGTAAATTATCTAAGTTACTTGAAGAATCTTAGCTCTTTTCATTTCCTGCTATTCTTTTTTCTTCTCAGAGCTCCATGATAACATAGACCAAAAGGATTTCATTAGACACTCTTCATGTCTGAAAACCAGAAGACAAGTAATAAAGAAAAAGATATCAGGCATTCTGATTCAGGAGGTCAAACATGCTGAATGTAAACACAGATGTGGAAAATTTACAGGGAGGAATGACCACTGGTCCCCAGCGTTTCTTTAAGTGACAAATACAGTTGATCCACAGTCATAAAAGAGTCAAATAGACTACTGAGTGAAGAGTTTGGTTGTCTGCCTCCCTTCTATTGCACACAAATGTACCTACTTTCAGTGTGTTGTGAAAGACTAATTTGTGCATTTTCAATGACTTAAATATTAGTTAAGTCATTTACAAAACAGCAATCACTAAAACCTGCTGTTTAAAAACCAAACCAAACAAACCCCACAAAGATTCAAAAATGTTTTGAACATGTTTTCAACAATTTTATTTCTCAATATAGAAGTTGGCATATCATATAACAAATGCCTGGTTATATTTATGGTCACTCATAGCAATGAAAGATATGATCTCTACTTTTGTAGCATTGTCCCTTTGTAAATGCATTTTAAAAGAAAAAACAGCAGTTAAAATTTAAAGAGTTTCTTGTTTACTGAATTCTGAAATGATACATTAAAAACATTTAGTAGGTGCAGTTCATTATTGAAAAGGCGTGTAATTATTTTGCTCTTTAATAAAACATTCACTAAAATACAGAGGAATTAGATAAATAATACAAAACACCTAGAGATTGCTACTGTAATTACAAAGTAAGTAGACATTTGATTATATTGCTTTACAAATGAAGGGAAACAAAATTGCTGATATTTCTCAATAATTACAGGTCCTGCAGGTATTTTCTTCTCCCTAAAAAAAGAGGATTAAACAAATGCTGTGAGTCATTACATTTCTGTAATGACTTGCAAGGTCTAGTACTAGGAAACTGTCAGGGAAAACTGTTGGTTAAATGAGCATGAATGATCAAACAAGCTGCACTTTTATTGACAATCCATTCTAGAATACAATTTGAAAATTCATTTGAAAATTTGAAAAATCATTCAAAATTATTTATTGAAATTTCTTTTTTACTTTTTGCTTCTAAATCCAGAAAATCTTCTTACTTAGGTTTATGTTTGTTCAGTCTCCATGGATTTGAATGGAAACCTCCAATTCAATACTGTTTTGGTTTCACTCCACATAGTTGCAGGGCAACAGTACATAATTTAGGACACTGAAATTTTGCAAATAGCTGCACTTAGTAGCAGTACTAGGTTTTAATACAGACAGTAATTTTCAAGGAAGAAATAACCAAATACCATGGATGAAACTGAAATTACTTTGCAACCTGAAGACATTGTTGATAAGGAGTCCATTTATCAGGACTCAATTTCTAAACAAAATTAAAGGAGTAACTTAAAACATATTTTATACAAAAGTTTAATAATGATCATACTATGTATTGTCCAAAGTTCTGGTTTCAGTTTTCACCTGTTACTTGCACAACTATTTAATTTCTAATTTATCTTATGAATAATGAAAACATTACATTAAGAACCTAATAAGCAATACTTTATATGCTTTGGTAAAAGAGCTAGGACAAAATATTTAAGTTTTTGGGACAAAAAAGTATGTATTATATACCCAAAAGAACTTGAATTTCTGTAGATAAAGGAAATGCTGCAGAAAACTTTTGTTACTCTTTTCAGTTGGACAGATATTCTCTACTAGATTTTTCTAACTTATGGTCAAAAGCCACTTTCCAAGATTAAAGAATAATACTGCATAATCCAAAATGTAAAATGGACAGCTGGAAAGTTTCAAATACTGAACCAACTGATAGTGGGATTGAAAAATTTAGCAGTAATTTCCGAGATGTGCAAGTCAACATATATTAAAAGAAGAAGAAATATATGTCATAGAATCATATCCTAGAATAAAGATTCCATCTTATCCGAGCCCAAGTAGAACTTCCTGTTCCCTACCTGTGGTAGGGAACAGATTGACTCGCTCCTCATTGCTAACCTTTCCCTTCAGAATGAATTGACGTAAAATGTCAACAAGTTTACAATAGAGTATTAAAAGGCAATTGAAAGTAATTTCAAAGGGAAAGAATAAGAAAAACTCATGGACATGCATTATTAGAGTTAGGTTCTTTTTCACTAGAAATGAACTTTTCTCTGTAACAGTTTCCTAAATAGCAACAATTTATAGTGCATATATCATCTATATGTATGTTGTATGTATGATATGCATCTGTATCTTATCTCCGTATTCACATACATAAAAACATTTACATATATATATACACAGAGAAATGTGTACATATTTGTACACTCATAATTACACATATGTACACATGCAAAGCAATACTTTATCTATCAGTAGTATCCTGGACCATATGGATATATATATATATATGCTTACATGTATGCTTACATATACATATGTACACAGAAACACACATATCGGTATATGTATAAAATCTATACATCCTGTATGCTGTAGGCCAGTACTTATAGCCATATTACAGGAAAAAAAGTATATACTAGCTTCTTTCTTTCACTTGAACATCTGCTGTACTAGATAATTGTTTTTATACCTCCCAGTATGAAATTTTCATGGTGGACATAGCTTATAAAACACAGCCCATAATCACATTTTATACATCGTTCCTTCAAGGTCATACATATTTACATGTCAGGCCCAGTGCTAATGAATGAACACTTCAAAATGTAATTTCTCAGTTGCCCCACCTAGCTTCCTGTCAGTACCCAGGCTGGTTAAAACCAAATGAAGCATCCTTATTGCTGACATATATTTGCCAGAAAAGCTACAGGGGCAGAAGGGCTCTCTGCGCCAGTCTCACTTATTTATAGGGACTGGAGAGATGCTTTCTCCCGTAGCCTGTGACATGGCCATGCACCCAAAGAATGGCTAAGTCCTTTCCTGATTTCAAAATGAGGTGGCAGCACACATTTCTACAAATCAACCCAGTTTAAATCATGGGTTTTACAGTGAGAAATACCCAACCAATGTTTCCTGAAGGAATCTCTCCTCTACCATCCATTTGTGAGTAAGTAATTGGGCACACAGGGAACAAACAGATCAGTATATCAAAGCAGCCAGTGTTTGTATCCCTGTACCAATGTAGAACATTTTTTGGCAAGTTTGTCTTCTGAGTAGATTTAGTGTGGTCCCCTGGACTAAACATTTGCTCATATGTGTGGTTTAAAGTGAGTCAGACCACCATCAAGAGCTGGAGGCTCTAACACATTCTAACAGTGTTCTTATTTCTGTGTTTCTTGGATACTTTTCAGTGTGTCTTTGGGGACTTACTCCACTTCCAAATCATACTTTTACTAAACAAGAAAACCCTGCTGAACCATAGGTAAATCAGAAACAAGAACAGAAAGAAAGTTGCTACCCACTATTAAACTAAAGTTTGACTGTATTATTTGAGTGTGATGTAGAGAAGTAATTGATCTTGTGCCTACATGTGTGAGCACTGAATGTAGCTGTTTTCTCTGGGGAGACTTCGCCTCCTGCAGCGCTGAGGCATCAGGCTCTCTAGTGGGAATGAAATAATGATACCTGAGCAATCCCAGATCCATGACTTTCAGGAGTCTGCAAATGTCAATCATCTGCCAACAAAATATTTCCCAAGGTAATGTATTCCAAACTGGGATTATCTTTTAGACCATAAAGTGTCTTACAAAAATCTGTTAACACTAGTGCAGAGACCAGATGGATGTTTTTATGCAGTTTATCATCCAGTATACGTAAAAGAGAAGGGACTATTAAATCTAACAAGCCTTTGTTCTGGCACACTGCAGTAGGGCCTGTTGGATCCACCCTCATCTGAGGGGTATTTGGAAGAGGTAAGCTATGAAATACGATATCATCTGCCTTGAGAAATCAACTGGTAAAATACATAAAATGGTTAGTGTGAAAATCTTATCTCTTTCCTGCTTTTATGTAAAGTGATGGCATGGCTCTGAGTTCTGGCTAATGAAGAGCATCCTTGGTGCAGCAAGTATAGAGGCAAGCACAGCTCTTCTCCAAAGGAGCCTAGTAAGTTCAAGTGTGTGGGTATATTGAGGACAGGATCTGTCAGGTTTGTCTCATCTTGGGCATTATTGTGGAGAGGATCAGTGCAACTAGATCTCTTGATCTCTCATCACAGCCAACCACCCTGGATTACAGGTTGCCCAGAGAGGTTATGGAGTCTCCCTCACTGAAGATATTCAAGAACTATCTGAACGCAATCTTGTGCAATGAGCTCTTCGATGACTCTGGTTGAGCAGGGAGGTTGGATCAATGACCCCACTGTGACCCCTTCCAACCTGACCCAACTGTGGTTCCGTGATTTCAAAAAATGACCAAATCCTACTTTGATTTAAGTCTGCATAGTAACATTGACTGACTTTGCCAGAATTATAGACAGTATTGCCTGTCAGTGTCATGGATTGCTGATCAAATCTAGATTTAGTGTGTAAGTCCCCAGAAATAAGCACTAGAACACAAACCTTTGCATACCAGGAATATAGTTAGACACAAATCAGCCTTGATTTGTCTTTTACATGGCATACTGGACTAAATCAAGGGAGGATATTCACTATAACTTCTATTATACATATGTTATTATATTATTTATATATTCCATTGTTTCTATTAAAGTCAAACTTTGCGGGCATAGTAGGGGATCTGTATTTTGAAAACAAGGCAGTCCAGTATCCTCAGATCTGTCCCATAATCTTTATTTCAGTGTGATATATGGGCTCCAAGTCTCAATAGAAACAAGAGTGGGAAAGAAAGAAGAGGTCTTCATGCTAAATCTCATACTAAACTGGAAGAACATGTAAGGAAGGAACTCTGCAAGGCTCATGAAGATCAACATATTCTCTATCATCTCTGTGAGATATTTTCAAACAAAAAAGAATGTCTGATGAGTACTAAAAAGTACCTGAAATGATCCCTGAGAAATCTGACTGGCTCCATTTGTGGCAGCATCTTTCTGCTATCATTTCAGTGCATCTGTGACAGACCACCTACTACTGACTCATTTTTGTTCATCGAAAGTATTTTGTTCAGGACCTTACTGCTTCCTCATGTGACTTCAGGACAGCACTGGAAGATACTCTTATGCTGACTTCTCTAAATATGATTTTCAGAAAGACAACTTGAATATCAGATTTCCTGCCCTGAAAACAAAACAGTCAACTAAGAACCCCCAGTTTTTAATAGACTGTAGCCTACCTGTTAGTCTGTTTATTCCTTTTTTAGTAATAAAAGAGCTTTTATGAATTAAAAATATTCTTGCAATTATTGTAGCTGAAAATGTGTAAAATATTTATTAGTAGTTTACATTCTTATAATCTGTATGTGTATACACATATATTTTTACACATATAGGTACAGGAAATAGGTTTTGTTTAAATCACTTGTAGAGACCTCACATTTGAAAATGTGAAGACACTGCAGATTGTTTTTTTCTGTGTGTCTGAAAAGCCTCTGTAGCTGTCAGCTTAGTAAGTGTATTTGATATCTTTTGTGGTATGGGGTGACTCTGAACTTCACAAAATTTGTCTTATTATCATCCATCACCACTCCAGTCAAAAAATTCTGGAGCAAGAGAACATAAGATGCATCTTAACTGTGATAACACTGAAAAAAAATGAGGCTGTGGATTTCTAGCAGTCTCTGTCAACAGTTTGTATGAAATACTAATTTTCCAGGCAAAAGAATGTTTCTTTTTTTAATCATCTTCCTCTTTACAATTAATGAAGTGGGATGGTGAACTAAGTTGAAAATGAATTACCATATAAATTATTTGAGAGTAAAACTGAAGCACAAGCAAAGATTGGTTATGGTTTTGCATGCAAATAATCCTCTATGCAGCTGTTAAAATAATGTATTTTTTATCAATTCAAGCTATCTCATAAGGTAATACTACCTATATCATACCACTTAAAGAGTAATAAATATTTTGTCCCAAATACTTTTTACTAAAATAAAATCCAATAATTAAGCACATAATTTACTATCAGTACTTGCAAATATATCTTACATATGATTTCATATCCAAATTCTACTCTAAATTCTTTCTCAAACGCAGTAAGTTTGTCTAGCAGATTTATTGTATCTGTCATTTTTAGAAACAAATAAAACTCTCAAAAATATTTGGTTGTAAAATTTGTTAAGCAGCTCTAATAGATGAAACACTTTGCGTGTTAAGGTTTTGATATAGGGTATTGTGAGAAGGGTTTTGTTAGCAAAGTAGTCTGGAACTGTACACTTTTTGGTTTGTGATCACTCTTTAGATCAGCCTCAATTTAGGTGGCAGGACATCTAACAGAATGTGTTCTTTCAACCAGTGCCATGCTGTCAGAGACACTTGTGAGCTGTGGGTGGAGGTTAGAGAACGAGACAGAATGTGAGTGGAGTGGAAAGGTGAAAGGAGAAGTGATCTCAAGCCTCATGCTGGGAAATGGTCACAATCAATCGCCACCTTAGGGACAATCAAAGAAGGCACAAGCAGGATATTTGCATCGCAGATGAGTAACAACCGACAGTGTGAGCCATACCCAAACCTTCAAGCTGTGTGAACAACTCTGGACACTTTCTGAAGTTTAGGGTGATGTGAGGCATGATATCTTGATTTCACTTTGTCTTTGAAGAGAGCTTGATCATGTAGAAAGAACTCAAGACATCTTATCTTGCTTGTACTGGTTATTGCATGTTATGATGTTATTGCAATAATGAATGAAATAGATAAAGACTCAAGACCAAGAACATTGGTGTGACATACCTACACAGTTGGTAATAATTTAAAAATAATTTTTAACTTTTAAAACTCATAAGATAGTCAGGTTTCCTCACTTAAATAGAATTAAAGCAGCACCACCACGAGTATCCACAAGTGTCTGTAAACAGACAATACAATCATTAATTAGATTGGCACGAGAAGTACCCACTGTCCCCACCATCATAACTTTTGCCAATCTGGATCTCTCTGACTGGGGAGAAACATAATTTCTGTTGCTACGCCTGTTTGCAGCAGTAGTGTTAAAATCACTGGACCAAAACCAGCCACCAGTTATGCCAGGTGTTGTAAGTGAATGACAATAGGAGATAATTCTTTAAAGCAAGAGTGAGTATTTAATCTGAACAAAAGAAACGGACAGATAAGGGAGAGAAAAGACAGGGGCCAAGTGTCATCCTTCCTATTTTACTAAAGGGAAACTGTAATATAACAAGGTTAGGTAAACAAAAAGGTTTGGTACATCTGGGATTTGGAGATGGATCTCCTTGATTGTTGTTCTACTAAATCCAATTATATAGAAGATTAATTTTATATCCCTGCATCCCACCAACACCAATTTAAGTTACCCTCTGTAGAACTCTGTGAGAAGTGAATTGCAGAACAAAGAGAAACTCATATTCTGTGTATTCACACACCTGCTTTCCAGTTACTCTATTGCCCACTTTCTGTATATTTGAATTCTTAGTTACTATCAGGCTTTTCCCATAGTTTGATTATCCTAGAATTAACAAATACCATATTTGTTCTAAAGAAACAATATACAGTAAAAATATAATAAATTTTAACATTAGACAGTACAGGTAAACAAGATTACTTTCACAGTCAAAAAAGAAGTACTTCTTTGGACAGTTTACAGATATCTACAAAATACTTTTCTTATATTTGTTTTTTCTCCAAATGTACTTTTAATTTGGATTCTCTTGGCATTGATAATGTTGCCTTTTCTTTCTTAGAGTACAATTTGTTTTGCTCCTTCACAGCAAAGGGTGTATAACAAAGGTTTCTCTGAATTTAGATAAAGTAGAAGTATGTTTTTCTAGATAAAGGCTTCATACAAGAAACTTTGCTTTCTTTTTAGTAGTTTTCAATGAGATTACAGGAAGAAATCCTAAATTCATGGCTCTGAGCAGGACAGCACTGACAACATATAGCTTCATCCCAAATACTAACTGTGCTGCTTGGGAGACCAAACTGGGATCCACAGATGGTACTAATTTGCCTTACTTAAGCACACAGCCTAGCAAGGTACGGCAGCCTTGCAGAATCCCATGTATACGACTTTCTCATAAACATTATCCTCTGAATCTTGACTGTTGGGAATATTATCAGCACAGTTCTTGCCTTCATTTTCTTATATAATTGCTCCATTACTTGCTGTTTTGTTTGAAAAATCATTCTGTTTTAATCAGCTTTGGCAGAGGAACCCTGCCTTCAACTACTTTCTGCACATAGTTAAGAGTGGGTTTGCTTCTAAATGCAATTTAATCTGATTACCAAACAGAGGCCAAGTTCCTGAAAAATGTATACCATTGCTCTAAGTTCTAATTTCTCTTTTTGCAGTTTTAGATAGGGCTTCTTCCACATGATGTATCTGTTTTTTCTCTTGTGTTTTTTTGATGTAGAAGTTGTCCTTGTGCATCTGTACCCTGAGAATGTGTTCGGCAGATATTTGTGCTGAGTCAGTCTGGCAGATTTGGTAAGTAACGATCTGACTCAGTCAGATCTTGAGAGGAAAAGCAGAATCCTATTTGATGCCTATGAGCACAGAGACCTGTTTCAGACAACAGCTAATTGAGGCAAACCCTGACACCAGTGTAAAGCATTTCTATGTTCACATTTCCAGATGTCCCATTGTTTAATGTGCCTATGCAGTCTGATGGTTGCTTTAGTGATGTTAAGTAACATGGAACTCAATTACTAAAACATTAGCAAGCTTTTAATTACTTGCTTATTTTCCAGGTAAACAGGTTTTTCAACTGGCAATATTTTAAATAACTTGCAGAAAAAACCATTCTTGTAAGATTTGTATACTTTCTGTTATACACATAATCTGTTCTTTCAGCTCTCCAATGCAAAACCAGTGTTTATACTCAGAGAATAACAGCCCTGTTTTAGCCACAAATAGTTTGAGGTTTCCTTTGCTCTGCTCACACCTTTCCTTTGGAATGGCAGGATTTAAACCTGGAAGAGCGAAGGCTGCAAACCAGGGCTCCCACCTGCTCCAGCAAAGGGCTTGTCCCCAGCTCACAGAGGGTCAGATAAAGGTTCATACTCTTGCTGCCTCAAATCTGTGTTTTGAATAGGAAAAACCAGGATGAGCTAATGCAACAATTGCATGGGGAAGCTGGTTATTTCCAACAGTTCTACAGTCTGCACACTGATGTTAATTAATATATTGTGAATCAATAGTCTTGCTGGTCAGCTTTTCCAAAATGCTGTTTGATATTGTGCCTACTGATATTACGTGAAGGCGAAAAAATTTCATAGAAGGATTATGCTGATAAAAGAGAATCTGAGAACTTCCTGTAAGAAGATACAAGAGAAAACAAGCAATAAACAAGTGAGTAAAAATTAGCAGTGGGGGTAATACCCGTTTTACCCCTCTCTGCAGTTTAGGCAAAGATATGCTAAATGATCCTTCAGATGAATGAGTAGCGATGCTAATTATAAGAGGTGTTGTTTTCTTCGGTGTTCTTGCTGAGTAACAAGTCTTTAAAAATTCCCTTGTGGATGGATGGGTGAAAAGTGGAAAAATTAGAAAAAAACTGATGTTAGTTTCACTAGAAATTGTTTGCATGTGCTGCAATTAAATTACTTGCAGTTGCCTTGAAGAAAGTTTAAAAACTCTCCTTATTAAAATGGTTTTTAAATAGCTTTTTACTTTTGAAACTGCACACAACCTCTTTTTTTTGATTTGCTTAAATGCAATTTAATAAAAGTAAGTTCAGGCATACTAGGAAAAGAAGTAAGATGAGACATAACAGAAGTTAGATTTCTCAACTTCTAAAATATTTCTCCATAGAAAAGGTATAAGCCAAAGAAAAAATAAATTTGGCTAACCTCTGTTAGGTACATTTGACATTAAATTATGCAGCAATATAAATTTCCCTTGTTGTGGGAAATTATGCTGATTTTGGCAGATGTCCTGGAGACTGTTAGTTCGATTTTATTGTTCAATGCTTCCATTTAAAAGACCTCAGAAAAGCATTATTTAAAAACACGGAAACAGTCTTACCATTTTGCTAAACATCTGTTTTGCTCAGTTTACTTTTTTGCAGAAATGGCAACCCAAGATGGTCCACTTCTTCATTTATTTTATTTTCTAGTGCATATATAGCTGCTAAAAAGCTGCAAGTGATCTACTTCAGTAGGAATTTTTCCTGATGCAAACATACAAGCTGCTTTTAATGACCACATTATGGTTTATGCCAGTTATTCAGCAGCCTTAGAATGACCAGAAGTTGCAGTACTTCAAGCAAACATAATAATGATATCATGTTATTGCAACATAACAAAACATGTCACTAATCCATCCAGGCAATCCAAATTTTTAGATTATGAGAATGAACTAAATTAGTTTTCTTGCATTTTGTCGTTAATGGCTCAAACCAGCTATGATTTGGGGAAGCACAGAACCTTTTAAAATTCCTATTCCTGAAGAGCATTAAGTTTACAAAAGTGAGTGGTATGTCTCTGGCAGAAAGTAGGTGATTAGACACAGCCCTTAACTGCACACAGACACTGTACCGGCCTTCTTTGAACAGTTGTATTAAGTCAACGCATCTGGCCTGAAAGATAATTTGGGCAACGAGAGTGTAATTTTTGCATCCAGAATGAGAAATCTGGCTGCAATAACAGTTATAGAAGACAAATGCTGTGATCAAGCTCAGACAAAAGCTCTGAATCCTGAACTGTACAAACATATTTAATAACGTAAGGGAAGACTATGTTCAGAAGATTATAAGCCTTTAGACAAGTCCAGAAAAGTTAACTGGATTATCAAACGATGTTGTTTCAGAGATACGTCTTTGTTAGCGGACACTGACTTTTACTGTACATATATAGGTATAATACAAATGTTATCACTTTACCAGAAGAGCCAGAGGAACAAGAGTCTGGGCCAAAGGACTGGTCTCTTGTATAGCTGATAGACGTAAAGCAATCAAGTACACATGTTAGTTTGTATGTGTAGGTGGGGCAGAATTTCAGAACACTAAGAGGACAGCAAGAAATATGAATTTATGGCCTTGGCAAGGTAATATCAGCAACCATGGATAGTTAAACATCTTACAGACTGCCTTTGTAGCAATCCAAAATTTGGATACCAGAAAAAGAAACTGCTGGGCCTCAGCAAAAAGCCTTAGCAGGAGAAAAAACCTGCATTTGAGGACCAGACAGGATGTCACCTGTTTAGAATGTCCTGCCAAGATAAAGAGACACTCTGCTGTGATGTTATGAAGCCTCTGCATAAAATCCACCGTTGTTTTCCCTCTCCCTGTGTATCCTGTGTATTCTGTAAACTTGAATATCTCTCCCCCATGTAAATGCCCAAAAATATAATCCTAAAATAAGTGGGTTTTCCCCATGATGTAAGTGCTAAACCCAAAAGGTGTAACTTGGGTTTTTCCCTTACCTCATCCTTGTAAATCTCCTATCTGTAGTAGCTCGGCCCCCCTATGAATATGTAGACCCCAGACCCTTAAAAGATCAGCCTGTATGTCCAATAAACCATTTCAGATTCTGCCTCCCACTGGTATCATATTAGTTTCTTTGACTCCTACATGCCTCCAAATATGGGATAGTAGTCTCTGAAAGAAAAAAAAAAAATCTCGCTTAGAAATCATAATCTGGCATAGTGAATGGCTAAAAATCACACAAAGCAAACCACTTTGATCTAGTGGTCATATCTGGAAACATGCTAAACAACTGTGGATTGAAACTGCTCTTAATCATACTAGTCAGAATGACAATTAACCTAACAATGCAGATCAAGATTTTTGAACTTTTTAAATGGTACAGTAAATTGCAAAATTATCAGTGGATTAATTGTATACATAAAAACATAAATAAATACATCCACTTTAACAGATATTTCATATAATTTAATTATATTGGAACAAGCTTTGGTAGAATCTTTTAAGATCTCTTTTTTCCGAAACAGAAAGACTTATGAAGTTTTAAGTAGAACAGCTACTCACACACTTTGAATTGTGGGGGTCCAAGACCCAAGCCTGTCACATTCAGTACTATTTTTATTTGAAACTGTGATTAAATGTTGATGAAATAAACTAAAAGAGACTAATTTATATATGTTAATATTTAAGACATTATTAGAATAGTTAAGAGTAACAAAACATTCTACCTTTAAGAATAACTGCTATCAACTTCAAGATATTCATAATATATTACAACTCATCCCACTTACATAAAAGAAGCTAATAAACTATTTCAGACTTGTAGCAAAATTTAAACTAGACTTTTACATTCTAAGCATATGGAGGATGATAGCCTCAGTAGACTATTGCAAAGGAAACCATCTATGTGATGACAGGAGTGCAGGTTGTGTCCAAATATTCAGCAGTTAAAGCTTTACTTTAAATAAGTGACATAATGTGGGGGTTTTTTTGAGTCCAGCTCCCTAGGATAGCACAACTTGACTGTTCTCTTTTCTCTATGTCTTCCTATGAAGGTACCAATTAGCTACATAATAAAAGAAGTAAATAATAAAAAGCTGAAATAGGTGAATAAATAAATCACTATATCTAAACAGAGCAGTCCACTACTTTTGCTGTCAATGTAATTTATAAATTAATTTTGATTTTGGGTACTTTACAATTATTTACATCTCTTACTAAAATATTTGATTTCAGATTTAAAAAAAAAGAAAAAAGAAATTTACTGAAGTTTGAAGACTAATAGAATGCAAAACTTGTGAGCAGAAGCTAAAAAATCAAACAGTTTTGGATTACATTTTGCATAAGATGACATATTATTTGGCTAAGTTCCTAACAGGATTGTAATATTACCTTAATATTAAAGTTAAATACCTTCTAGCACAGGTTCTTTTATTGCTCTCCCTGTGGAGAGTCCACTGGACACTGAATAGTCTATTTCTGGACAAAAAATCTTTTTAGAATTGGATATTGTTGAAGCATCAGAGATGTCTTTCAAATTAGTTTGAAGAGGATTGGAACTATATTGAATGACATTTAAATATACATCCTAGACTATGTTATTCTCAGTGTGTTGCTTAGTTGAGTTATTTTTTGTTAGTTTGGTTTTTTTCCTCTGGACCTTATTTTAACAGTGACATGTCTTGCCACTAATTAGAAATATTTGGATAACAGGTCTTCCTTGGAGAAGTGAGCAAGTAATCTGATTTACTGAAGGCAATTATGCTAACAACTGTAGGTGGAACACAATCCTCCAGCCCTTACTTCACTTGCATGTGAAATGAGATCTGCACAGAAGCTTCCTGAGAAATGTCACTATGTATAAATCTACTTACAAACTTGTGAGATCCATTTTTTTTCTAGATATTTCTACCCACTCAGCATCAGAAATTTATTTTTGTATAAAAAGGAAGATTTGTGTACTGTGAAAAATTATCTGCAATTGAACTTACAAGAATCATTTATGTATGTAGATGTTTTAATCTAGGATGCTTTACTTTAAATTACAAAGGAGAATGTAACATATTAATAAAATTAAAAATTGTTATTCAACTATGGACGGTGAATCAAATGGATAATTATGGATTGCTGAGGACAATAAAAAAAACCCCAAGGAAACTACAACCTACAGACCTACTCATTGCTGAGACTGTAGCTACCACCAGAGAAAGCCAAACAACTTGAAAGCAGATTGATTTTGTGTGTACAGCTGAAATCTAGTCCAGCTTTGTTAAAAGATCCATTGAGGTATGTTACCAATTTGTTAAACTACTTTTACCCCTTTGAAAGTTAAGACCTTTAAACAAACAAAATTTCCCCAAACTTTGCATGATATATTTCAACAGGCTGGGAAAAAAGCAGTGTTATTTTCTAATATGCAGCCATAATCAAGGAAGTTAAGGTAAATTCATTAAGTTTCACTGTAAATTTTGATGAATCACTCAGACAACTGTTATAACCAAGTTGAAAGCCAATAAGGAAAACTAAGTAACTATATCTTGCAAACAATTGCTTTTTCAAATACTGGGAAAGTGCAGCACAATCAAAATATTTTCAAGAAAGAGAAATAGGTAACCTTGCTACTGCATAAGTATTATGTTGTAGTTTTTGTGGGGAATAACAGAAATGGTAAGAAAATTAAAAAAATATTTAAAAAACCCAAGCCAAAACTGTATCCATAAATATCAAGAACAGTTTCATCTGCAAATTGTAAACCTCTTTGCAGTAAACAAAAATTACAAAATCCAAGGACTATTATCCCTGGTATGATTAAGAGCTATCACTTTAATAGTGCTCGATACATTGTGATCTTAACAAATAATAGCCAAAGTATTTCCATAAGAGCATCATTCATGTAATCAAACGATGATTGGAAGATTGCATCAGAAATATCCAGTAAAATGCTTAAGGAAGTTACATTAGATGTTTTTTCTGTCTATTGTCCCTCATCTTCTCCATTTCTGTATTTCTCCTCAATGAATTTAGACATATAATCTTCTTACTCTGGTCATACTGATTGACAGAAATATTCCTTAAAGGGTTATATTAAATCACATAAAACTAGTGATGACCAAAAGTAGATATATGATTCTTCAGTTTATGGAAAGAGCTTAGACTGTGTAGAATATTTTGATGTTGACACCTTCTAGTGGAAAATGTCATTGTGGCAAGGGTGCTGGCACTAGATGATTCTATAAGTCTCTCCAACCCAAATCACTCTGTGATTTATGTTGTTTACACGGTCTCCCAGACCTTGCAACAATTTTATTATGCCAGAATTTTTCATCCCAGAACAATTTTATTAGGCTCCATTTCTTGATATTATTGATCCAACTGCAGGCTTTAATTTGGAGAAAAACTCCAAATATCCTCTGCACAACCCTGCCTCCCAATCTAGATCAAACCATGTAAAGTGACACATATGGAGTAATCAAGTTGTTTGTCTGTTTTCATTCATTAGGAAATTATTATTTGGGTTGTTGCATGAGAGTAAAAGTCTAAAAAATGCTTCCAGCTCTCTGATATAGAGCTAAGCTGATTAAAAAACATACTTGGAATTAAAGTTGAAGATTATATGCTATTTGTACCTGGAAAGTGGAAATGTAAGACCATGGATGTACCATTATACATGAATGATCTAAAGGATGGCAAAGAGAGCGAAAAACAAAACTGTGGACTAAATAGGATCTGTTGGGAGCAAAAACATTTTAGAGAAGGATGACAAAATCTGCCCTTCCCTGAGCTTTAGGTTTAATTCTGTGAGTCTGCTATAAATGGATAGATGTGTAGTGGATAATTAAGTTCTATGAGATCAGGGTGATATATGCCATCAGGGACAGCATTATTCTGTGACATATTCACTTCCTAGATACAGTTTGATAAATGAAAGAGAATAGTAGTGCTGGTGGGCAGTAATTCTCAGACGTGTAAGTTTTCTGTATCAAATAGTCCCCAAATCATCTAGAACAGGTGACATTATTTGTACTCTAGCTTTGGAAAGAAATGAGAAGATTATAGAGAAATGATATATAAAATAATCTTGGAAAAACACAATTACAAGCAGGTTTACTACAAGTAGAGCAGCAAGCAAAACTGGATTTGTAACTAAAGTTCAGATTTTGGAAGAGCAAACCTGAATAAATTTACATAACAAGCTAGTGAAACCATCTGGAGCAAGATACTTCGATACTTGAGTATGTGAAACATTTGGAAGTACTACAAAATAAAGGTGGGAAACCTGCCCAGAAAAAGGGGAAAAATACTCTGAAATTTATATTCTATAAAGGGAAATTGCATGAAACAGTGCCAGCTGTAACATCTCAACAGTTTTAGAAAGAATGATTAAAAGAATTTTAAAGACTAGAGCAAGAGGCAAATCAATCACAGAGGAAGTAAAATAAAAATTTCTAAAGCAGGTTAGAATAAAATTTCAGGCATTATTCAGCTAACAAAGGAGAAATAAATAACAGAATAAAGTGCTTAAAAGTTAAAGAGTGGAGGAGAGAACCAACATTAGTATGGTCTTGAAACTTGATCACCCTGTAGAATGGGAAGATTTTAGCAGAGTAGCTCCCTATCTTTTCTGCAGATAATTCCAAGTAAACTGATCATTGCTCAATCCTTAAAAGGTGTTTGGGCATCCTCACCTCCCTCTCAACACACACTCCTTAGACTAGTATCTTTATGTGTCTTCCCATGAAAATTTATGCCTTCTCTTTAGTCCTATATGTCTTCTGCTAGTTTGGAAACTGAGTGAATCTGCTAAGGGTGCTCTATGTAATTGCATACCCCATTATTTAGGCTTTACTCACCTATGCTTTCTACTTTAGATTTACAGTCTACAAACTCGACTTCTGTTGTAATATGTCAACACTTGATTTGATGGGAAACCACTGGCTTGTATAAAGTAGATGCACCACTACCACCTGCTTTTTGCTGCTTGGTGTCATAATACAGGAAATGGCAACTTGAAGGAGTACTGGAACATCTTTCTGACAAAAGCCCACCTAGTCTAATCTTTTCTTGTACTATTATCTAGGTGTGATGAGATGACTTGTAGTTTGCACACCCCTTTGTTGTTTCTCTTGTACAAATATTTGCTTTCAGTGTTGCCTATTTCGCATGTTATGAATAAATATCTTCGTCTGTATTTGCACTTCTCTTGATACAAATTAGGCATAAATTCAGGCAAATAGATACAGCAAGACATTCCTTACCCAAAACTGTGGGAAGAGACACACACCTCACTCATAGTGCACCTCCCTGGCATATTGTTAACTGTACTCTCTTGGTAACAGGTTAGGTGGCTTTACTCAGAAATCCCAGATGTCACAGGGAAAGTCACAGCCCTATAAATTTGGTATAATTTATTATCTGAGCTGTTATTGTTTCTATGACTGGTTCTGCAGTTGGCGCAGGCATAACTGCCTTAGGTCTGGTATACTTTTCACACAAAAATGCTAAAACAGCTGGTAAGTCATCTAGGCAGGTAAGAAAAAGATACCCCATTGCTCTTAAATTGTTTTATTTTAAAATGCTGTTTCCTTTCACTGCAGTTTGTTGGCCAAAACAGGGATCTAATGCTCCTATAGGACCTAAGCTGCCTATAGCTACTTCTCCAAGGTCACTTGTTTAATTATTGCCCACCACCCCGTTTTACTCTCAGATGCAGTGCTAATTGTTTTCAGTTCTGTTCTTCTCTATACTCAAAATGGTTGCTACTAGAATCATGGAATAGCTGATTTTTGTTTGTTTAATTATTTATTGATAATAGATGGGAAAAAATGATTTAATTTCAGGGTAATCACACATGCACACATATACACACACTACATTGTGGCCTAATGATTTCTCCCACTGTCATCCAAAAGATTTATAAGTTTCTACTCTCACTCACAGTTCCTTTCCTGTCATGGGGCAATGTGTTGTAAGATCTCAAAATAGTTCAGGACCACAGATGGCCAGAGGGTCATAGTAGCAGCATGCGGTCTGAAGTGGCAGGCAAGGCTGGTGGAAACAGAGGGAGAGCATTGTTCTTTCTTCCAGCAGTATTGGAAGAGTGCTGTGTACTTCTCCAGGACATGCCACAGAGCACTGGGAAAGGTGAGTCCTTGCTAGTCAGCAGCATATGTTGAGCAGCCTCTCTTGTAGCATGAATGGAGAAATTTAAGCAGATACAGAGCTTTAAGTATTTTTTTTCAACCATCTAATCAGTTTCTTAGGAAAAAAAATGGAATTAAGTAATTTATGGTGTGCATGAAGTTTAATATTTACAACATAATCACTTGGCACTGAAGGTGGAGTGTGGAACTGGTTGAGAAAGTACATGGAGACACCTGCTTCACTTTAGATAAAAGGTAATGCCTCATCTGTGACTTAAATCCTAGAGTATGAAATCACAACTCTTTTCATTGGAGCCTGTTTCTGTCTTCTCTGTGACATTAAAATTCTTCCTTCATTGTACATCTGAGTTAGAGTCTCTGGAGTGGTGTACTAGAAGAAATCCACAACATGTCCCTTTTCTTCCTAAGTTTTTCAAAGGTCTTAGAAACAGAAGCCACTCAAATTAATCTCCACATGCAGTAAGAACACATATTTCCAGTAGTAGCACAAGTCTTAAAAACCCAAGATGTAAAAAATTTCTTCTTAATTTTTTCACTCTCATGCTAATAACCGCTATTATTCAAGTTAATTTTTACAGATAAAGGGCCACAGTTACAATGTGTCACTTACTGTCATACTAGTCTGATTGTTTGTAATGGGAACTTCTTCTCCCATACTACTGCCAGGAAGAGTATGAGCTTCTATTTGTAAAGTATTTTGCAGTGGTATCATCATATTTCTACTACTTGTTTAGGAATGCAAGTGATGGCTAATTGAGAAAAAATTGCTGTTTAGAGAGAAAGCCAAAGTAATCAAGCAAACTTTTAAAGTTTGCTCAGAAAGCCAGTGAAGATTACTAAATGATGGTGTGACAATTAGTAGTGACATCTACAAATGCAGTCACTTAAAAAAAGGGCAATTAGTAACAGAATGCATCTTTATTCTTATACTGTGCTTGTAAACATGCATATTTATTTTGCCAAGCTCTTGAATTGTGAATTAGTGACAAAAATACAACAAAACCTCAAAAAATATCAACAACTTTTTTTCCTCTCCATTATGTTTGTCACCAAGAAGCATGTCTACCTTTAAAATATGGATAATTTTTGAAATGACTTCTTTCATGCCCTATGGTTTCATTTTTAGAGTGTATTTGGTGATATGATATTGTGTTATTTTATTACTAGAGAAATGTGGAGAGCATAGATTAACCAACTGTGTCTTCTCTATCCAATAAATATTTTTAAAAATAATTTCAATTGCCAATATTGTCAAAGAGATTGAAAGCGTCTATCCTTTCTACCTTTCTCCCTCTAAATTTCTCAGAAAAACTGTATGGATAATGAAAATTCATTTTAGTGTGGGAACTTTAAACATTGAGATTTTGTAATAAATATACACAGAGGTAGATCTGGAGCACTGAGAATTTCTCAGGTGGCTTTTCAGCTTTTCAAAAAGAGACATTTTTACCTGCCAATGCTATTTTACCCTAACATTTTTCACAGACTTTCAAATATATTTTTTAGTTTGGGTTATATTTCTTTAGAATGAATTATAAACCTTTCTTTCCACCGGAGCCTCAATCAACCACCTTGTTAAGGGAAATTTCAGTTCAGAATGAATGTAATACATGTGGGTCAGGGACAAACATTTTAGACAAGATGGAATTACAAATTAGCATAGTTTCTCATGGCTGAGGATTTGAATGCAGAATTTCATTTTGTCTAGTCTCTTTCAAAAGAGAAAACACTGTCCCTGTGCTTTGGGTAATGATGTCAAGAAAAAAATTAAAAAAATAACCCTCCATCCTCCCTCCCTGACCAAAATGGCAGATGCTACTGAATTTACAGTGCTAAGTGCTTATCTTCCACAGTAGAGCAGTTTTAAGTCTTCAGTAGTAAAGTTCCACCTAAGAATGGCTGCTTTGACAAGAGTGGAGAAGATAACTTTTTAATTAATGTGAGACTGAAGAGTTATGAACCCATTCCAGTATTTTTTCTTTGTAATTCAGAGGCAGTGTTTCAGAGTGTTAAGAACACTTATTCTACTTCTTCTTTATTGAAAGAGAGAGCTTGACTTGAGGTATATGATCAGGTATATAATTGTGTAAAAACAGATTCCACTAAATGTAACCCAGCCTTCACTCAGAGAAACATCTCCATAAGCTACCTCACATCTTCCAACCTGATTCCCCTCATATCAAGATAATGCACTTTGTGAATAACCTTTCATAGTAATCTTCCTGATAATGTAGTAGAAAAATGTTCTACAAAAATATTTCTCTCTCACAAATTGAGCTCACAGGATAAAATTCCAGCAGAGAAATTATTTCTTTGGCTGGAATAATCCCAGTTTGGAATGAAATTAAATGGGGGGTTGTGTCTGTTGAGTGGCTGAGTTTTGGAAATGTGTACAAGGCCTCCATGCATTATTTTTAACCTTCTTTGGTCCAAAGCAGAGCATTTCAGGGGAGACTTTGAAAGGATAACGCCTAGTTCAGTGACAAAAATGTATGACATTTAATTAAACTTATAACTCATCATGTTATTCTGCTAAACATAATTTAAATTCCTTCTAATAACTACTTTACTGGCAATTTAATCTCATATGAATCTAAAGTGCTTTTTAAAGTGTTCATTAAAGAAACAGAGATAAAGATCTGTGCTGCGACTGTTTTTTTTGTAAAGTAGCCAAGAATTGTCTAATTTACAATAATATCTGTCTTTAGCTGTGTTTTAAAATATTCGTTTATAATACTTTAATCTACTCTAAAGGTGAAAAAATTACTCTTAGTCTGATGATGTAATGTCTCAAAGACAACCCAGTCAGAGAAAAATTAAGCATTATTTTAACGTTAATTTAGATAATTTAAAACAAATACATATCTTTTCATTGAGATAAAGTAGCAAATGAAATAATCATGCTGGAACCATTCCTAAATTAAATACAGATTATTGATTTAAATTGTCTTTCTTTGCAATCAATCTTTAGCTATCCTTTCCTCAACATTTTGAAGGAACTCCCAGAAGAAATTATTCCTTTTATGTCCTTGTAAAGATAGTAAACTATATGAGATATGTCATCTAAATTCTAAAGATATGTAAAAGTCTATAGATAATACAAATTGAGATATTACTAGGCGTTTGATCTATGTCTTCCTTGCAATCTACAGAGTGATAGTTAACAGAAATACGAAAGTTTTTGGAAGCTATGATTCCCAATGATTCAGTGGAGCCAGAACCTTTGGTGCTACAGAAATTAAGTGACAATTAGAAATAGAGAATAGGGAAGTTGTTCAATAATTCTACTGAATCTGGTTAAATTCTGCCAGAAAATAAGGTAGAGTGCAGGGGTGTTGTGGGTTTACTCTGGCTGGATTTTCACCCCTACAAAATTGCTAAAAGGTGAGAGAGATTCACAACAGGCAAGACAGACTCGATGTGAGGAATAATATTAAAATTTATTGCTAACAGAATAGAAACTAAGAAGTAATAAAATACCCAGTATTAAACACACTTTTAAGCACCCCTCAGCCCCCTGCATCAATGAAGGAGGAGAAACTTTCAGGGCGATAGCTAAAGTCTCTCTTCATCGAGGTTCTGGGGGTCTCTGCCCCCCAGTGGTCCTTCATGGGCTGCAGAGGGATACCTGCTTCACCATGATCTTCACCACGGACCACGGGGAGTTAAAGCTCTAAGTCTTTCCCCCTGCTTTTGGTGGGTCCTTCCCACCGGAGCAAGATCTTGGGGACCCCTCCAAGTAGGGTCCACCCCTCCCCTCGCTCGCAAGTTCGGGGTTCAGCTCAGTCTTTTATACCCCGATAGTTTTCACCAAAGTCCTAGTCAGAAATAACCTGCTCTCTCTCTGTTGCAAGTTCAAGCGGCAGTGGTAGCTGTGCTGGCTGCGCTTCTCCTCTCCGCTCCTGGGCATGCTTTGTGCCATGTGCTGCTGCCGCTCTGGGCCTACTCTGGGCCCACTCCGTGGCTGCCACTGCCCCTCTGCAGGGTCTTCTCTGCTCTGGGCCAGCAGCTGCCGCGGACCAGGGTCATGGTTGCCACCCCTCGGCCCAGGCTGGCCCTGCTCCAGCACTGCACCTGCCCCTTGGGGGCCCGGCTCTGTCCCCAGCTCGGGGCCATCGCCGCTGCCCCAACTCGCAGTGGGGTGGGAAGCGGCAGGGAACTGCCCCAGCCCTGGCATCTGGGCTCAACAACTTCCTCTATCTCACCCTTCTGGCTCCAATTTCTTCTGCGACACAAGCCTTCTCTTCTGGCTCCTTAAATATGTAATTCACAGAGGCATTACCAAAACTTCTAATTGGCTCGGCACCAGGAAATCCACCTGGAATTAACCAGCTCCAGCTCCGGGGGGTGGGGCTAGTAAACCCATGACAAGAGGTTTCTGTATTACAGAACATACATTATTATATAATTAAGAAAAAGCCTCTGCCAAGCTAGTCCAGTGTTATTTTAGAATATTAGATTAGATATAAAAACAACAGGTATAAAACTTACTTTATAATTTCATTGCTTCTGTTCTTTTGTTGTTTTGTTTGGTTTGCGTTTGTTGTTTTATTGTGGATAGGAATGACATCCTTCAAAGCTTCTGTTAAAAAATGTTTAATTCCATATTTCATGAAAGCTTTATGGATGCTTTGTTCTTAAATTCTGCTGGTTCAGAATTGACAGTCAGAAAAGAAACTGGTGTGCACTGCTTTGACACAGTAATGTATTTTTGTTCATTATCTGTTTCGAAACTCTAATTTGCAACACAAAGTCTCTAAGGAAATTGACTAGAGAGATAAAATAACCAGAAGCTAAAAATAAACAGAATGTTTATGGCCCCGAATAAATGAAATACAAACCCAAACATTTTATACTCTAAAAATGAAAGTTAAACTTAAAGTTTAAATTATAGCTATGAATATTAATACAAAACAAGCTTTCTAATTTTTACAGTTAAGATTTTGTAGTCTGCAGAGCATCACAGTATGATACTCATAGGCCTTTTTAATTCTGTCTCTACTGGGATTCCTTGACTTTTTCCTTTCTAAATACCACTGTGCAGCTATTGCCAGCTCTCCCTGTTCATGGGGACATGGTAACCATGGAAAATGCAGCCCCATGACAGAATGGGGAATAGTATGACTCAGAGCTCCAGAATATTCGTACTGATTTTATGCTCAGGTATGAACATTTTTTTCTGTGGCTGTATTATCTTGAGGCTGGAAAAGAAAAACAGAGTCCTGGTGGACAAAGTAATGCTAAGTGAAAGGAAATTTGTGTTTCCAGCTTCTTACCAACTCCGGTTGGTGGAATTTTACTGTTTCCATCTTTTTTCTTTCCTAGAGAACCAAGTATAAATCCATCTTATTTCACATATAGGAAAACAAGTTGATTTAAATCTAGGTGGAGATAAAACTTTTTTAACTTTAACTCTGCAAATGACTGTCTTTGCTATAACTAACAGCATGAAAAGCAGAAAAGTAGGACTATAATAAATAAGAGCATCTCTCACAATCTTTGGTTTGAACATAACATATCCTGAGTATGCAGGTTTAAAGAAATTTTGACTTTTCTTAATAGTCTGTGGACTGTGAAATGATCAACTTTAGCATGTGAGCATCTTGGATATAGAAACAATGCAGGTGAAATCAGTAATAATTTTTTTTTTGTTTGTTTGTTTTTTAATGTTTGAACATAGTAGAGAAGACCAAAGATATATATCAAGGAAAAAAACTTAATCCAGCACAAAAAACTGCCTGCTGTAAATGTTCAGTGTGTCCTCCCAGCTATACTGCCAAGTACTCCGTCACAGTTGAGGCAGGAAGAGGTCTTCACTGTGTTTCTGTAGTCTCTAATGACTCAGCTAAAGACAAGACAGCTTCTGAGTTTCAAAAGCTGATGACAAGTGGCAAGGACACCGGGAAATGAAGTGATTGAGTCTTGTGAAGATAATTAAATTACTGCTCCCTCTGGTGATCTCCACTACATGACAGCAAAACACACTCAATGGACAGAACTTTTGAATAAACTAATTCTTAAGGCACAGATTATTCGTAGTGGAAAACGAGACCTCTTATCATGCCACAGAGAGCTCTGGAGGAGAAATAGTTGCATGTCTTTTCCTTATATAATTAAAAATTTTCTTGTATTTACCTGTATTTGAATTTCAGAATTCATCCACAGGTCTGAATTCAACCTCAATGCCAATAAAAATCTACAGTAAAACATCTGCTCACGGATTATTACTAAGCAGTTAAATCTGAGTTCCTAAACTGTAATGGATTTCCAAAATAAGGTGCTCTGCAAAAGTAGGTAAGTTTGTGAGGAAAAGCTGAAAAGTAGTTTGTGAAGTTATGGATATCTGTCTGAGTTTCAGGTGCAGTTGGAAAAAATAACACTGCCTACAGGCAGTGCAGAACAATTTCTTTAATTTTTAGGCAAAGAACATGACATTCAAATCAAAACAGAATTTGGATTAAGAACAAAGATCTTTCAAATTTTGGGGTATGAAGAAGGATTTATCATTTAATGGAGATGGAAAATGGTCCAGTTCCAAAGCTGCATTTTCTGTGGTTGATGTCTTCCAGGTTAACTTTACTTTTAATTATGAAACTAAATCCTGTTTCAAACTGATTGTTACTTTGTAGTAGTTTGGCTTATTGGTATTACTACTTAACAAGAGTGGAAAAAGAAAACATATTAACTTCTGCGAATCAGATGAGATGTCCTCCCTTCCCATGATGTTGTTTTTTCTGTTGTGAAGGTGTTGGGATTTATTTACTGAAGTTTCCACGTCCAAACACTTAAGATTTGAGAAAGAAGTTATTCTTTCAGTTACTTTAGAAGATATGTTTTGAAGTCCCTATTTTTCAGGGACTTCAGTAGACTTTGTTTTACCTCATAGCAGGGAAATTAAGTTCGTCTTGAATGTCTCAGATGTTACTACATTTTAAGTTTTTTCAAACAGTCTTTTCTAATTAACTTTACTCTGTTTCTCATGTAAAGATTGGGGCTGCATGTAGTCATGTCAACAGGATCCCTACCGGGTATGAAACAGTTGCTGTGATTTCGGTTATCAACTCACAACTACTAGTCACATGGTTTCTGCCCAACTGTGAAGAAAAAGTAGAAGACAATCAGACGAAGAGTTATTTCTTCTTTTCCATGTCATCCAAGAAAATATGTCAGCTCTTTGCAGATTGCTGGATGAGGTGCAGGCTGTCCCAAGAGGTGTTCTGTGGGAGAGAGTCACTTCAGTCTATGGCTTTAGATAACCTCCTCTGTAATGTCTCTAGAGACTCAGTAAAGTCTTGGGAAGGTTTTAAAATAGATGTGTAAACAATCCTTTTGTGAACCATTTCAACAGTACGGTGATAATATAGCTTTAACAACAACAAACTCATATCTACAAAAGAAATCCCATCAATTTCAAAACATTTTTGTTCTGCTTGTTGAGGAATACATTCAGTGCAGGTAACTTGAGGTGCAGCTGCAGTGGGAGCTGCAGTTTCAGCTCTGGGTGGCAAGTGCCCAAGGCAAAAGGCAGTGAATTGCCGATCCTTTGCATAGCAAAGGGCCTGGGGGACCTGCGGCCAGTCTGGCTGACTGGACACAGAAGAAGCCGAAGACCCTCAGATTTTCACACCCCTTAAATTCTAGGGGTATATAAGACTAGAAGTTCCTTGTCCAGGAAATCCTTGGAGGCACCCAGCTCAAGCTGTTTTTTAATTGTTTAGTTATCGCATCAAGATTAAACTTTTTTATTTGAACCATCTGGACATCTGAGACCCCAAGGTGTGTATGATCACATATTCCAGCATTTCAGTGCTGAGCTAATCCCTGCACTTCAAGAGCTTTATCTGTTTTTAGCTCTGCTGCACTGTAATCCCACTGCTTCTTGCTGTATCCAGAGTGGATATAGAGAAAGTATGTTCCTTTCTTTTTTCTAGTTACTTTTTATGTTCTTGTCCTTGCAGCTCACACTAGCCCCCTTAATTTTTTCATGCTTTCCTCTGAGATCATGTATTTTGATCATGCACACTGATTTCTAGACATTTTTTTCCTGCTGTGTAACATCTTTCCTTGAAGGATCTGAAACTGGCAGCTGAGGCTAGCCTAATAAGGTGGCATAGAAACATCACTTCAGAAGTCCCTCATACAATACACATTTTTCAGCACTGTGATCCTTATTGTTCAATTCAGACTATGATCCTCTGACAGCTATAAGGATGATGCAGGAGGAGAGAGGGGTAACCAAAACAGGAAGCTAAGAATATAGCAGTTAAGAGTAATATGCTCTTTTGAGAGTGGGAGCACAGACAGGGTGTGATAAATGGATGCAGGCTGTGATGACAGTCCAGTAGGTATTTAAAAGCATTTTGCTGCCATCTAGTACTTTTTATTAGTAGAAGCAGTACTCTTTGGAAAAACACTAGGAAAAATAAAAATAATATAAAAAAAGAGTAAGAATAACATACAAAAATAAGAATAACATACAAAAAGCCCTGAGTATGTAATGTCTAGTATGAGCTTCAGATGTCAGAAATGACAAACAAACCATGTGAGACATACTTCTGTGTGGGATATCCAGTCTAAATGGGAATTAAATTCATAATGACTCAGTATTTCTGTGAATGTGCTTTCTAACTTGCTCTAAAGCTGTAAGCATAGGGGACAAAGCAATTTCTTACTGCAGTATCTTTAAAATATGCTGTTGGTAATGCATATATTTTCCTAGTCCATGCACTTTCCTCAAGTCACTGGTTTAGAGTGCTCTCTGACAACCTGGACCCATCCAAGCTCAGTTTCACAATTTATCTGCGTCAGTCAAAATGTTGTCCCTAATACACTCCTAGACCTTGTTGAATGATTTTTGCCTTGTACTCCCCCTGCACTGGAAATCTACGTAAAAAGCCTCTCATTTACACACCATGCATCGTACTCTGATTAATTCTGCTAGCTGTAAAGAAAAACCCAACTTAATAATCTCCCTTCCTCACTTTGGTAAGCAGGAGATACCTCTCTGAAAATGCTTTGTCCTACTGAATTTCTCCTGCCCAGAAATATATATTCCCTTGTAAATTTCAAAGACCTATCTATTTCTTTCCGTGACAGATACCCATGAACAATTCTTACCTTCTTTCCAGTATGGCAATCATTTTTTATTTAGCCTCATCAAATTTCTTCATGATATTTAAGTGCTCTTCACAAACTCATGATTTAGTCCTACCTTATATAATTACTTGTGGTTTCCTAAGTGGACTATTTGCGTCAAAATAGTGTCTCTCAAGTAGCAATTTTGGGATGTGCTTGACGCTTAAACACAGAACTGAGAATGTTAAAAATTACTTTTAGGATCTTAAAAAACAATTTATGCATTTCACTCTCTAAATCTTCAGTAGAGAACATTTTTATTCATTCCCACATCTGTTTCCAAATAAACCAGAGAAAAAACCTTCACACATAGTTGAGGGGCATGATGATTGTCCCTCAAAAAATACTGTAAACTGTACAAATGTCTTCCTTGAAACTTAGCATTTATGAGACATGTATGTTACTTTAACACAGCAGTTACATATACATATGAAAAGGACCCTAGTTTATTGCCGCTTCAAGTAGAAGTAGTTGCTCTATTGCAACTACATCACCAAAAATAAATGTCTGGCAGGTTGCCAGATAAAAGTCCTTCATCCTGACATTTTTTATGAATGTTTGTTGCTGTCCTATTAACCTTCCCATCTACAGCCCCAAGACAGACTGAGATGTATGTCATTGGATGCACAAATACAAATCCTAATACGAAATGTTGTTTTTGTAACTTTCTCTCACGGGGACTAAATTGCAGTGTTTTGCAGACCTTCACTCAGCTATGAAGAGTGATGAAAATTCACACATTATATTTATCTTCAGAAGATGCAAGTAGTTTTTATGTATTGAGAGATTTTGACCATTCAGATAACTTGCCTTCAGAACAGTAAGGACATTCAATTGAGTTTCACATTGTGATTCTGTTTCTGAAAACTGTCATGCTTCAAAAAGGCTCTATGAACTGTCTGCATCTATGGACAACAGAATGTAAAGGGACTGTTTAGTCTGCATGATCATGAGCTTTGGCTTTATATTCTATGTATAATTTAAATCCTGCAAATTGTTTTGTTTTGCCTGTATTTTTGGTTCTCATTTGGAAGTTTAAACTCTTGCTGCAGGGTTTTAAAACATCTGTTGTTTTTTAGCATAAGAAATGATGGAAAATTAATGCTTGGTATGAGAGAGTTATTGGATAAAGAAATATATTAAAATTAACTGGCCTACAGATAAAAACTAAGTTCGGAATTCAAATGCCTTCCTATATTTCACATAAGCTTTTAAAGGAAAGGAGTACAACATCTGAGACACCAGAAAAGTGCTATTCAATATTGGCAAGGTTTTGACTGAAAACAAAATATTTATCAAATTCATCATTTTTCAAAAATAGGTTTTGGAAATTATATATGGACATAGAATGTGATTTGGAAAGAAATGACTGGTTAGCAATTATATTCTTTCTAGTTTTCTTTTTTCATAGTATCTCATTGGTTGTGATCTCTGTGTTATGATATTCACTTTTATCTAAATACAATATTACAAACTTATATGAGCTAAACCTACACGTGGTATATGATGACACATTACACTCTGTCATAAGAATATTTTTACTATCTTTTTGTTGCTTATTTTTCAGCTTATCTTACAAAAGAACATTAAAGATAGATGGTATTTAATACAGATTTAACTCTCTTGTCATCATTAAAATTTTTTCCTATTTGTATTGTAAGTGAAAGGATGTGACCTTTAACAGAAGTATGGGACTGTTGAAGTATCTTCTAGTACACTAGACTCCATATTGCAATTTGCCAAAAAACTGTAGGCTTTACTATGCTCAAAAGAATGATGTCAGGTCTGACAGAGAGCAAAGTGACAACTCCTATGAACAACATTGATTCCATAACATAACTGCATTTGTTGGACCCATGAGAAAAAACATAAAGGTAAAACCAGTTTCCAACCATGTAGAACTAGGAAGCATCACTACATAATTTCCCAGGACTGAGTATGCATTTGGCCTGCCACTGCAGGGGAAATGACAGCTTTTTCAAAGGAACAAAGAGTAGAGACTTTTGTACTGATTGCCATATCACATTCTCTATTTCATGGCACAGGTAGGAGGAGAGTTGTATAATCAATGTGTTCTCTCTCTCACCGTAACAATTGCCGCACAAGTGCTGCTCTACCATGGCTTTGTTTGTACCAAGATTACAGAAATTTTGTTGTGCTCATCCAAATCCAAACTCTTCACAGTTTTGTTAGCTTGAACTTCTGGTGCAGTAGACATTTGGCATTCTGCGATAAGGGAATGGACAACATTTGAAGAAAATATATGTAAACAGTAATATCTGCCCAATTTTCAGCATTTTCTCTGCATGTCTTTGTGAGCTTAGGACAATATTTAAATACATACTAATAATGGAGTGTAGAATTTGTTAGTGAATTTCAAAAGAGATTTCCCATTAAATCATCTCCAGGAAGCTGCTGTGGATGATGAATTGTGTCAGATTAGCAAGAAAGAATTAATTAAGTAAATGAAGATGTCCCAGAGAACCTCCAAGTGAATCAGGGAAGAAGAAGAGAATACAGCTAGTCTTAAAATGTCTTAATCCATTTAAAATCCAAGCCAGATGTTGTGAAATATGTGCTAATTTATGCAAAAAAAAGCAAATTCACATTTCACTCTGAAAAACATGGTGCATACCTGTCCGTCCTCAAAATAAAGCTGAGAAGAAAACAATTCTATCTCATATCTCATTAGAAAGTAGGTAACATTTACACTTGGATTAAACTCAATGTACTATTTTATAGGAGAAAATAACGTGGATTTCTTTTAGTGTAACGTAAGACTAGTGATGGTCAAAAATGTTAGGATGTGGCATTTACGTTAGTTTATTATTTCTTGCCTTTCCTAGTCTTTTTTTGGACAAATCTCTGTGGTCTCTGGAGTCTGTATGACTTTATTTTTCTAGTTCATCTCTTATATGGAAAATCCTTTGAAATCCCTAGGTACTATAGGAGATGAGCTGATTCTGAACTGGCTATTTAATAATACAAGCCCCTGACCTTACTCTGAAGGGGTGAGATCTACTTGCCCAGCAACTCTGAAATAAGAGGTGGAAATCAAATAGAAGAACTAGTATTAATGGTGTTATAATGCTAAAAGCTACACGTATTTACTGTCAAAATTACAGAATCACAGAACTACCGAATATGCTGAGTTGGAAGGGACCCACAAGGATCATCAAGTCCAACCCTTAGCCCTGCACGGGACCATCCCCAAGAGTCACACCATGTGCCTGAGAGCATTGTCCAAACACTTCTTGAACTCTATCAGGCTTGGTACTTTGACCATTTCCCTGGGGAGCCTGTTCCAGCACCCAACCACTCTCTGAGTGAAGAACCTCTTTCTAATATCCAACCTAAACCTCCCCTGACACAACTTCAGGTCATTCCCTCAGGTCCTACCATGGGTCACCACAGAGAAGAGATCAGTGCCTGCTCCTCCTCTTCCCCTCACGAAGAAGTTGTAGACTGCAACGAGGTCTCCCCTCATCACATGACTATAGATATGTTTGTCATATAAACTACTAAGTGCAATAGATACTAATCATTAATTCCACAGGAGGGTCTAGTTGAAGCAATAAATGCTTTACATTACATTATTGGCAATACTGGGCTCCAGCCAGGTGTCTTGGTATAAATCAGGACCAAATTAACCCATAATTTGGATAATCCATTGATGAATAATGGAGAACTAATGGCATTACATGCTGTAAGCATGCATGACCTTAATATTTGAGGACTTGACCTTTAAACAAATGCTGGTGATTGCCTGCTTCTAGCTATCTGCTTCTAATACTTAGGCACTAGTAAAATTTAAAGTTGCTGCTCAGTTGCTTCTTAAATATATAAATGACTAAATTTCAAACTGTGAACGTTCTGAAAGATTTTAAACATAAAATATCTTCCAAGTCCAGTAAATCTTCAACAGCTGAGGTTTGATTTGAGGACCCCCTCAAATCAGTCCTTTTCTCTGTGCTCATTGGTGCGATTTGATCTTTTGTGTGTACCTGAGTGGATGAGCAGAAAGAGAATTTCCTATCTCACAATAGTTTCCCTGATAGTACTCCTTTCATTGTAGATTGGAATGGAAAAAAACGAGTGATGGAGACCTGTAAAAAAAAATCTTGTGCCTTATTCAGACAAGTGGTCTGGAAAAAACAAGGTCTTTTGCTGATAACTGGTTTTGTATGTTTACTTATCCCTCTCAGTCATGGAAATGATCCTAACCATCTGCCTTCTATACACTCAAGCAACCTAATGTATGTTTTGCAAGGAACATGACTGCCAAAACCCAAGGACACAGTTAATGATGTCAAAGTGTACCAGTGACCTGATTTGAATTATACTCTCTCTCCTTTGGCATCTCTGGCCACATGTGAGAATTCCAGCCTGATGATGTGTTGAGACAGCAATTCCCATGCCTGGTGAACTCACACTCCCTGAAGGGACAGTGAAATTGTATCCTAGTGGTGCTTACAAAATTGTACCCCGAGGGAATATCAATGGAGAGCACAGTGAAAGGATCGTCAAAACAGCGGCTTTCAAGGCATGAGTTTGTTCACAGGCTTACAGTTTTATCCAGCTCTTATCTGGATGAGAGGGTATACTAGCTCCCAAACACAAGTCCCAGAACCAAATGCTTACATCTTCCTTGTGGTTTTTTTTTTTCACAATCACAGGTGCTTAGAATTGAACTATTTAAGAAAACAGTATAATTTTTTCATATTTGCAAAGACTATCAACAAATCAAAGCTGTTGCAAAGACAACATTCTTATGAGATTTGCACCTAATTTTGAGAGCAAAGTATTCTAGCAGGTTGGATGCTTCAGTCTAGAAGGAAACAGTAAACCTTATATCACCCATCATTACCAGGAAAAATCCCCAACAATAAACTTCATTATTATGAAATCATCTTTGTCATCTTATTTTGTTTTTCAACATCTTGCTGCGAAAAGGCAGAGTTGTTTTTTCTTAAGGAAGAAAAGTTGAGCAACTGACTATTATAAAGAAGAATTTATCTGTATATGTCAAGAAAACATTTTATCTAAGAATTGCAATAGTTTGTATGATTCCACTGGAAATCAAAATATCCAGCAAATGGCTAAATAAAGAACTAGGGAGAACATAAAACTGGAATCAAACACAGAAACACAACACATCAAAACATGATAGAGAATATACAGAATTTTCAAATTGTAATACAAATTAATAGATACTGGGAATAAAAATTATTTTTGTGTATAAAAATGATTGCAAAAGTGTATAGACAATAAATCTCTTTATGCTGAAAGTTAAAACTCCTCTGATGGACACAAATACTCCAGTCTTAAAATAACTTCAGAAAATTTTCTATGGCATTGTAAATCTGGGAAAATTGGAAGTGCTTTGGCAGGTTTTCCTATTACTTTGATGGATGACCTGAAAGGCATGTCATCCTGTTTAAAACTAACAAGGCATAGTTTATTCATATGCTACAAGGGTAATATCGTAATTAATATGCTGCATATAAAATTTCAAGTACCTAAGCAATATTGGATTTCTTCATTAATTTATGATTCTTTAAAGGTGAGATATTGATTTTTATATAGATAAGGATAGAATTATTTATTATTTAGCACAGATGTGACACAGTGTTCATTTTAAGTTTATATTGATGGCTTTTTGTTAACTTGTCAAGACCTCACACGTCTGCAAATCTAGGAATAGCAAAACATCTATTTCCAATATTAATAGAAATTTGAAAATAGCTTTGGGAAACACTGGTCTCCAGGAATGTCTCTAGTTCCATGTTCAGAGAAAGCCAACTTAAACCTGCGATAACACTAAAAGTAGCATTTGTCACTACCTCCTGGCTGTATGGTCCTCTCTGCTCAGGTACTTCCAGACTAACAGTGGATTTTAGAAGTTTAGGGTTTTAACTGAGTTGATCTGATTCAATTACAAATTATGATTACCAGAAATTTCTTCATCCTTTTTCAACTCTGTTTTCCAAAAATGCTAAAATTAAACTGAACAAGAATACAGCTTGTCTTCCTAAAACTGAGCTTTTAGTTGCACACTATCAAGAAGAATATACATTAAGTATTGTAATCAGACAACCTTCTTTTCGCTTTTAGTTTGTCATGTGTGACATCTGTCAGAGAGAGACACAGTTCTAGAAGAGCTAGAAATATGTGAAGATTCAGACAGTGTTTGGAGAAGCCGTGTGCAGAAGAGAGGAATAAATTTTTGGAATCATATGTCAGTTGGAAAATCCTTGGAAGAGTGTTTTTGTTTGCTTCTAGAGAATATGAAGTTTCCACAGTGACTGTAAAAACCCAAACCAAATAAAAAAAAAATTGCATTTACTATTTTTTTTTTTAAATTGAAGTAACTTATAAAACCTGAAATGTGCATTTACTTCGTAGAGAAGGCAGAAGATATAAAGTATTCACCCTTTGACACCTTCTTTGCATAGTCATGCTTGCCACTTTCATATTTCTAACTGTTAGGTTTTACCATTTGATTAAATCCTAAAAGATTTGATTTGATCTGATTGTTTCCACACTTGGACGTACATTCCAGGTGACAAATTTTATACGATGGTATACCTTTGGGGTACTAGATAAGTCTTTTTCTGTATAAAATATTTTATATAGATGATTATATATTTTAATTTTTCTCTTATAGTCTAAGAGTCTCAGTCCTCTTGTAACGTAAAAAACTATGCACTTTAAATTTCATACATATTTTTCTCATTCTTTTTATTGTATTGTCATTACAGACACAATTTCTCTTTTATATTTTCAAAGTAGAACTTGGAAAAGCAAATTGGAAATATTTTTCTGATTTTTCTTATTTTGCAGAAATAAATAAGTTTTTATACTTTTGATATATGTTCTCATACCACTTGTCTACATTTTTTTTTCTTTCTTTCTTCTTACTGGATTGTATGTTCTTAGTTTCTATTTGCTTTTTCCAGGTTCATAGTAGAAATGGATTTGGTGGACTTTTTATAGTCAGAATGAGTCCAGGTGAGAAAACAGCAGTCTGTTATGAGATAGTTCTATTATTTCATATTAGTTTTCTAAGAACCATTCTTCCAAGTCACTGGTTTTTGTTTTCTGATTTTTTTAAATTTCCTTTCTATAATTTTTTTCTCCCTACACTAGATTGTGTTAGAAACCAATTCCATCAGTTATCTCTAATCTACAAATTTCAGCTTTATTTTCAACTTTTTTATTTCTTTTATGTTGATTTTAGTATTTCTTTTTCAATAAAAGCTTTCCCTTCATGTTAAAGGCAATTGCTACAGCTTCAAATGACCCATTAAATATGAAACCCTTGAAACTGTTGTTCTGACCCCTGAGTGGAAAAGGGGAGAGAAGGCATAAAGCAAATATCCTTCCTCCTCCATTTTATTCAAGAAGAAAAACAAGGTAAGAGATTTTAAAAATGTCTGTCAACAACAAGCCTCTAATGATGTTCATCAACATATAAATTCAGTCAGATCAAAAATTTGAAACCATCCGTCTTCCTCTACAAAGAATAGCTTATTCACCATCTACATCAAAATGTTGTATGAAAAGAAGTGGCGTACTTTTGTTCCAGGGCCAATAACCCAAGGAGGATGACAAGAGGGCCATATCTTTCAGCAGTCTGCAGTTCCATCCCACTCTCTGGGGTAACATGTCAAACCTACTTCTCCTTAGAATAAATAAAGTGGATTCCACAGAGATGGCAACTTTCTTGGTTTTGGACTTTTGCTGTGAAAGAGAGTGATGGCCATTGTCTTGATAATGTGGCAATTCAGTTTTTTTTTTTTCACTGATTTCTACCAGGTGAAATGCCTAATTTTTACTTCTTTGAGAGACATGAAGGTCTGGAACTTCATTTTTTTTTTCAGAATTGCAAAGCTTTGTTTCACACAAAAGCTATACCCTGTATGGGTTGTGATAACACAGAGAGGAGGAACAGCCTCTTCACCGACACATATGCACGTACAGATGAGACATTCTTTCCCGTGTAACCTGAGTATCCAGTAATATCCCCCAGCAAAGGCTTTTGCTGATAAAGATGCATCCATAATTGCTAGATGGAAATATGACAGAAAAAGAAATAGCAAGTAAAGAAACATCTATATAAGCCCATAACGAAGTCTTGTCTCTCTTTACATGCTTCAAAAAGTCCCTGCAGAAAATTAATCTTGGGTAGTCTTCTTTGAGTAATTTGTTCTGCGTATAACTGTGATGGAAAATGTCTGGGTAAGATTGCCTTTCTGAGGGGCTTAGTAAGATCACAAAAACATGTCAAGCTCAGTTACCCAAGTGGGCATGTTCTGCACAGGACTTGGCCAGTATCAGCAACACCTTCGCAAACTCAGCACAAGAATGCTACAGGCCGGCCTCAGCAACTGAGGAACTACATTTTTTTTTCTCTATCCTTTTCTCCTTAATGTCCTAGTCACACTTTTGATGGAGACCTGTTGCCCCATCAGCAACACGCTTGCCAGCCCAGCCCAGCCCTAAATCTTTATTACATTTTTTACACAATTAGTGATCATGTTTAATGCATGCTTTCAGTGGGAATAGTAGATATTTAACTGAAGTTCAAGTAGAAATGAAGCAACTAATTTAGTCAGAGACTTGTTTTTTATGTTGCAATAATATCGACTTTAGAAGATTTAACTTGATTTGTTAATAAAATTTTAAAAATAAGACTCTCTTTCTTCAGCTGACTTTGATTCAGCTAATCTGAACTTGATTCTGGTTTCACAGTAAGGATAGACACTTAGAAACAATCCTAGCAAGCACATTGCACAAATCTATGCAGACTAGAGGCTGCTATTCAGTTGTAAATAAGGGCAGTTTTCCCTCACAGAAGTAGTTTATTTAGTTATTATTTTAAACTAATTTTGCCAATTTTGTTTGTTAAATATATTTAGGAATAGAGTAAAGGTTTCACTGTGACATTTTTAACATAGTATTTCACAAATTTAATGATAATAAAAATGTTTCATTTTAAATTTGAAAATCTGACTAGGAAAAGAAAGGTAAAGTATGAACAACATTTCATTTCTTTATGAAACTAAGAACATCAGATGAACATAGCTTTCAGAAGCAGCAGTAGCTCTCATCTTATGCTATTACAGGCAACTAATCAATTTTATTTATGTATATACTGAGATTCATTCTATTCATGCTATTATTAATTTTTAAATTTTATACCTCACTTCTCATATCTTGAGGAATCCCCTTAATTTCTGAGGCCATGGACCTCACATACGCTTACTAATAAATTAATATTGATGCTACAAGCAAAGATGTTGATCAGGCATACAGAAAATATTACCTGAGTTTTATTATTTAAGCTCACTGTTTCTATGAATTTTTAAATTATCAGGATTTTTAAGAATGAAAAATAATGTACTATAAACCACTAATAATGGAAAATCTGTGCTCTGGTTGTTAACATATAGACCAAAAGAAAAAAAAGTAAGGTGTGCTGCTGTATTAATCCTGCATTTTGCACTATGATGACTACACTCTCAATTGTACAATGTAGTAAAATATAAGCTGATAACCTTTGTTTTTTTTTTATTTTTCCATAACAAAAATAAACATAATACATTACTAGGCTAAGCACATACCACTATAAAGCAGAAAAAAAGAGACTACTCATTTTATTTTTATACAATAGATATTTTTTTTACAACCCACTTATTTGTAAGATCATGATGGTACAGAAAGCAACATGGTTTATTCTCCATGTAAAAAAAGAAAGCATTTTCATTAACACTGAATATGAATTTCTAATGGAAAATACATTTTTCTACTCTCACTATCACATATTTATATAAAGAATTAATTTAACCAGAAAGAGAATATTTTTTGAAAAAAAATTAAGTAAAGCAAAGAAAATCTAATTAACTAAATTACTGCAACAACTAAATGAATAATTTCCTTGGCTTCCTGGCTCTTGAGAGTCTTGCTACAATGCTCTATTAATGTTTTCAGTTATTAATATTATTAGTAAAAGAGCAGTGAATCTTTCAAGGAGGCTTATTACACTATACATTGTTGTAGCCAGCTATAAACTATTCTGGATACATATTTAATAATAAAAAAAATCACAATTATCCCAACTGTAATGAGTTCTTTTCACCCTCCTCCACTTGGTGGAAGGGAGTATCACAATGATAATATATTTTAGCTGTAATGCAACATGCAAAATAACATAGAGAATAGGTGCACTAATATATTCCAGGGCAGCAAACTTACTATGAACTCAGGAAAAGCAAATTTGACAGTCTAGATCATGAAGTTTGGGTGGCAAAGTAAAACAGCTCTGTTTTTATCAGTCTGGGCTGTAAGTATGTTTATAAAATAATTCCAACTCAGAAACTTTGCTTCAGATCTACATGATGTTTGCTGTTGGAGTGAGTCCAGAGAAGGGCCACAAAATGACCAAAGGGCTGGAGCCCCTCTCCTATGAAGACAGGTTGAAACAGCTGGATTTGTTCAGCCTGGAGAAGAGAAGGCTCTGAGGAGACCTTATAGCACCTTCTAGTAGCTAAAGGGGGTCTACAGGAAAGCTTAAGAGGGACTTTTTATGGGATCATGTAATGATAGAACAAAGGGGAATGACTTTACAATGAAAGAGAATAGGTTTAGATTTGATATTAGGAAGAAATTCTTTGAGCAACTTGCACATGGCAGGGGTTTGGAACTCTTTGTTTCTCTTTAAGGTTCCTTCCAACTCCAATCATTCTAGGATTCTGTGCTATGATTAGTAATTGTAATTCAACCATATATAAAATCTATATGCAATTTAAGCCTGGGACAGTAGGATGCTTGTGTTTCAACAACAGGCATTTGGAACCGTGCAAAAACAGTTTCACTCTGAGAATTCCTGTTTGAATTTAAGTGTTTAATCTTCTAAAATGATTATTTACTTACTACAGATCAGAAGCAACTTCTACTGTCACACAAACAGACATCTGTTCTTGTAGTACTAGGGTGACAATAGAGGTGGTCTGCAAGCCATCACTGTACTTTATCCCCTTCTACTCTGTGTTTCTTTTGACTGGCTTTTCTTTTGGATTTTGCTGTCAGGGTCTGTCTCTTGGATTGAGACCTTTTGGGACACAGAACAAAAGAAAACAGCCACAGCACCAGTATGGCACTACTATCTCTTCAAGGACCTTGTGCAAGGCAACATTTTCTGAGCTGGTTCCTATCTGACAGTAGGGAAGGATATTACTGTTTGAACAAAATAATCCCTTCTAGAGAAAATGAGGAAGAAGTAAACTCATAGTGTGTCATCAGCTCCTCCGTTAAAGCAAAAAGGAGAATGTCAATTCCAGGACCAATTTTGAAATGCATGTTTTAATGGGCTCAGAAAAATTCTGCCTTTTTAATGGAACATGTGTTTTATATGCAATGAGACAGCTGGTCCACACAAATGTATCTTGGCAGATCCCATTTCTATGGCAGTGAGACACAAAATCACTGTAAATGGGAGTTCATTTTTAAAACAACTCATTAACTTACAAGTTTCACTTCCATCTAAAGATATTTGATCTGTTCCTCTTGCAAGATAGATTCTTGTAATTTTTACTTGTGAATTATTGTAATTTTTATTTAATATCAATGACAATAGAGAAATGGACCCTAATAGCACTTTCATTCAAAAAAGACTATGTTATACGTAAGCAGTCCCATTGGCTTCATACTTCACTCTCAAAAATAGCAGGTGTATTGAAACAGATGTTTAGAAATGCCTAATAAGAAAGAAATGTGTCAGGTAAATTTCATTCTCCTTCCTAGTTGGTCTAAATATATAGACTGTGGATCTTAAGTACAGTATTGTACTTAATTCCTTTGGGGGAAGTAAAGTGAAGTAATATTCTTGGAAAAGGGGAATTTTTAGTAAACTGGATGTTCTGAGATTTTATTCCACAAAATAGGAAACAGAGAAGACTAAAAATTTTGCAGACATATTTTTAGAGCTATATCCCTGCTCATGGTCTTAAAGAGTATGTTTATTGACAAACTGAAATGTGTGTAACTTTAAATGGGATTGATTCAAGCTCAAAGCAGTTGGACTTGTCATGAAGTTTTAAGAGGTATTATAGAAAGACAATGATAAATTATGAATTTCAATTAAAGAAACTAGGTTTGCTAGGTGAAGCAGCATCTTTGATGTTTTCAGGGAGCAGTAAGATCTTTACCTGACATAGTTTACTTTTTCCAACTGTATGCTCCAATAGGTAATACTTCTGGATTTTGTCTGTAAGTCTGACTGAATACGACAGTTGTTTCTGGGTCACAGAAATCAGAAAGACAATGATTTACGTGGTAAGGCTGCATTGCACAGTGTAGTGATAGTACATAGTATTTTCTTTTCTTTCCTTAATACTTTACTGCAAGCCATTCATAAATTCTTCCTTTATGTGCTGCTTTTATGTTTGGTTGTTTTTTTTTTTTAAATTTGTTTTTCATTCTTCCTGAAGGAATTAAAAATTAGGTTAAAATCAGTTTCCCTGTTTTGAAGGAAAAGAACATTTACTAAAATGTGGGAGGTTGTCATACCTCTCTCTCTCTGTCTCTCTCTTTGTCTCTAGTGGACCATCTACCTAAGATTCATCTTACAAGATTACAATAGCAGAAAAATGGAGGGAAAATTGAGAGACACTACTTAGCTTTCCTAGGAGATGTATGCAGAAGAAAAGGTAGAGGCTGAATCAAGCGTATAATTTTTTTTTCAGTCTAAAAAACTAATTGGAATGCATAGCTTAACATCTGTATAGGTCTGAGCCATCTCAAAGGTCAGACATTTGTCATTGATTACTTACTCATGTACTGTTTTATAACTTGAAGTCATCTGTCAGTGTGAAAAACAGAGGTTCATCAACCCATCAGTTCAGCCTTTGGTATTCTTCAGACCATGATGAATGATTGTCCATGTAACTGCTCCACTGTGTTAGCTTTGAACTGCATTACCATCTCTGGACATCTTTCACTATGTCACTATGCAGGAAGCCATAGTGACTTTTAAGTGTTTAAAAAATAGGCTGGAAAGACAATCAGAGGAAATTTTCCAACTGTCATTTTCAACTCTGCTTTAATACAGTCTCAGATCAGAAAGGATTCAGAAAAGGCCAATACTCTTATTTGTGGAATGGCAAGGACAAAAGTATGAAAAAAGAATGTAGGATAACAGTATTTATGCTACATTTAATGGTTGCCCAGTATAATTTACTATAGGGAGCTCTGAGCTGGCTAATATGCTAGTATCTAGTAAATTAGCCAGTGGCACAACACAGCAACATGCAGTTTTGCATGCTGGGTAGGAGAAACATTAAATTTAAAATAGCATTTTTGTCTGTTCAGTGTGTTAAAATACGTTTCAAACATGACAAAGAGACAAAATGCTTCCCCTTTTGACGAACATTTCAAATATGCAAGCTTTTGTCTGAGGGTGCAACTGCTGGGGCAAACTGGATAGAGAGTTATGGCCACACTGTAGAGAGTTATGGCCACATTGATTCAGTTTGTCCTTGCCTCCTGAGTCTCCTTCAGGAGGCATTGTTGCACAGGCACTGGCCTAAAATACCTATCAGGTGAAGTGTGAAAAAAATGTTTCTTCATAGTGCCAACAGGGCAGAAGACAAATACAGTACCAGAAGTTGGCAGCAGAAGATACTCCATGACACAGAAGATACTCCATGACAAAATCTTCCAGCATTTCTCTTTCAGCCCTACCTCCTTCTGAGTTCTGACATAGCTTTACAACACCCTAACACTCTAGTATCAGTGTAAATCATTCACTTGCTTATTCCATTAGACCTTGCTTTCCTGTATTCCCAGATTTCACTCCAGCCTTCCGATTTTTTGTAGAGTGATGATTGATGAGTTGCCCTTTACCTGAAGGCTAATTTTGATCTCTATGGCTGTTTTTTACTGAAGTTCTCTTCTCTGATCTACCTGACTCACTGCCATCTTGTCAAGGTGGATTTATTTCACACAGCTCTCAATGACTAACTCCAATACATGAATATGAGTGGAAGACAGCCCAGATCTTTAGCTTTCTTCTAAAGAATCAGAATGAAATCACAATGTGCTTCCACCATTTCTTCTGTTTATTAAAAAATGCAAACTTGGTTAACTATAGCAGTAAGTAAACATCAAACTCCTTCATGTGGGTGTATATTGGCAAGCTCATCAGGACTCGCATTATAGAACCTTTTTCTCCCTTTCTTTCCTGTTACTCCACTGACATCATCAGTGACCTGACTGTGAAGTTTCCAGAGGAGAACAGAAACTTCATCTGACTGAAACCAGTGGAAAATCTGATGATCACTTACAGAGGAGTAAATTTTCAACTACTTTCAAGTTCTTACAGAAAGATATTGAAGAAAGAAAAAACCCCAAACCAAACTACCTCAACACTGTCAGCTCAGGATGCTTCAGTTTTTCTATTTTATTTCATTTGGTTATTCATGTGGGTTAAGAGAGGAGGAAGCCAAATGCTTCACAGGAGCAGTTTTCAGGAACCTCAGGAAAATCAGAGGGTTTCAAGAAATCTGACCACTAGCAATTACAGAAAGCTTAGAGTGTAACTAGAAGTGTGTTGAACCTTGACAACAAATAGAATTAGTAAGTTTTCAAAAGGCTTTACTGGTTTTAATTTATACGGCAGCCTCAGTAAACAACTCTGAGTAAAGTGTGACAGTTCAGTGAGTCCTGTGGGTATGATATGAACAGAGTGTGAACATTCTTCATTGGAAATGCAGTAAAAATGAGATTTCATGGTACTCAGGAAATTAAGATGCTTGTAGGAAAAGATTTTGGAAACAAAAAAATAAAACTCAATAAACTCTGCTATCAGTAACACATCCTATAGGATAGAATGCCAAAATAAATTAAAAAACCCCAAACCTAACTGTTTAAATTTGTAAAATGGAAAAGCCACTGAAATTTTCATGTGTATAACTGCATACAGTTTTAATACTCACTGTTAAGGGTCAAGCTGCCGTTACTTCAGTACAATTAAACATATTTGAAAAAGTCTTTTGTAAAGGGTTAATGGATGAAATTGTTTCCTTTCCCAAGGATTACTTATGTGAAGACAATCAGACATTAGAGTGATTAGTGACAGTGTAGAACTCTACTAGAGATTCATGATTTTAACAAAAATTGATACCAAAAGGATTTGTAGAAATGTTGAAAATCTATCAAACTCTTTTGTTAATCAAAAACAAAATTGTTGTAGAATAAAGACAGTCTATAACTACTTATATATTGATTACTAAGAATGATTTCCATAGGCATGGGACATCTCATAATCAGCCTGAACAGATTGTGTTAATTGAGATAAATTGATAGCTGCTACCAAATAAAAGGACCTTGGGAATACACTGAGTTAATTTCATCAAGATGAAATTGTATTGTTGCATTCTGACTCACGACTTGGCTGATTGAAATGTTCTCCCTGACTTTCACTGGGGAAGATGAGAAAAAGTAAGGGAGTGTTTTAGTATTCCAAAAAATAACGTCAAGTGATCTTAAATCTCAGTGCAATATAATGAAACCTGTATGCCTAAACAATATCTGAACCTCAGATCAGAGCATTTGATTTAGAATATTTTTACATTAATGATCCTGAATTCTTGCCAACCTGAGCTGAAGTTTAGTCTTGCAGTGTTGGGGTTTCTTACATGAAGGGATATCTTTCTATAGCAATTATCACTGTTTTATTTAAATACCTCAAGAAAAGAGAACTAAAGTTTTGATCGTAAAGATTTCTGCTTTCACTCTCCAGAAATCTGGAGATTGACTTGCTTTAGAACCAGAACAGCTTTTGAGACAAAAAAAACCCCTCACATCCCACACTTCATTGTTGAGTCTGCTGGTATCCTCAGTTGAAAGTAGCCATGACATAGTTTAAGCAAACCTTACTGAAACAGCTAGAGACATGCTATCAGTATTTATTGGCCAATAATTTTACCTTCTTAATGTGTTTGTGAAAGAAAAAGTTTTGGCTGCAATCTCATAGCATTTGAAAGTAAATTAAATAAATCAAGAATTATGGTTTTGGATGCTCATCTGAATGTACTAGAGCTTTAACCTGAAAGGTATTCTATTATCTAGGTTGAACTTGTATTATGATTAATTTTCTGCTAATGTTTTTAGTTCAAATACTCTCAACTTAAAGATATCTCAGACCAAAAAACTGAAATCTGGTCTATTTAGAAGAAAAACCGTAAGCCAGTAAAATGCATCCAGAAGATTTTAGGCATCCATCTCACTTTAACTCAGACTGCAGTATTAGAGATCAATTTATTTATTCAGATAAATATTTACATTTTTTGAGAAAGTAAACTGCTGTTTATTGGCTTTGTGAAGGGAATTTCAACAGCACACTGTATACTCACAGTGTGAAACCAAAGGGATAATTGTAATGCCAGATTTGTAACATAAAGAAATTGTAGAGAAATATGTACTTTTCTTATGTTCATTGGTTTCCTTTAATTTCAACGAGATACTGCTGGTTTAGATATAAAATCTAGAAAGCATTAAATTTTGTTTAATTACTCAAGACAATGCTTTCCGATTTGTGGAGGTAAGCTTCAGTGATGTCATGCCCTTTGCGTCACCTGGAGTACTGCAGGAGGGGAAAGTACTATTTTTAGCTCACTATTTTGGATGCTTCTAATTGCAGCTGAGATGTACTGATGTTGTAGAGGCCACATGAACCAAACCCAAGACTGAATAACTTGGAAACTGTTGAGAAACTTTCCATCTGGAAACTACTACAAATCTGAAGATTTGTTGATAGATTTGGAAATGTACTGAAGTGTTAGCTACAAAGGGGCCAAAATTTACTTCATCTATTTCTCAAAGGATTAATGTGGTTTTTTTTCATTAAGCTCATGACATACAGAGCAGCATAGTGATCTGTTGGCAGGTGCTTGTGGGCTGCTGTCAGGTCCCCACAAAGTTGTCTCTGCCCCACACTTAACCAGCCTCTGGCCCTCAACCTTTTTCACAGCTTTCATCCCAAGGAATTGCTATTTTATTTTGTCTGGGGGACAGCTGCAGAATAAATCAAGTTCCTTTAGACTAAAGTTCCAGTTGAAGGTTTTAGTTAATACAACAGATTGAACTGTACCATAAGAAATATGGGTTGTACAGCTATATTAGTTTAACACAGTTCAGTACTTCTATGCATTACATTATCAGGACAAGGGGAGAAAACAGGACGAGAAAGCTCATGAGTGTAGATGAAGATACAGAGCCTGCTTATCAGTATCTGTCATGAGCAAAAGAGGTTAGAGTTGAAGAAAATTAACTTATTACCAATTAAAATAACTCTGAGTAGTGAGAAACAAGGAGAAACATTAAAGTAGCACATTTCTGCCCCCTTTTCCCAGGTCAGCTTCACTCCTCCACTCCCCACTCCTGCACCAAGTCCTGGAGGAGTGGATGGGGCACGTTACATTGGCGGGTTTTCTCTGCTGCTCCTTCCCTCTCATACTTTCCCCTTGCTCTGGCATAGGCTTTCCATGGGCTGCAGTTCCTCCAGGAATATCCAGCTGCTCCAGCACGAGGTTCACCATGTGGCAGCCTCTGGCTTCTCCTCACAGTGGTCCCCTGCTGTCAGCAACTGGGCATGGACACTCAACCCACTGATCTATAAGCGTCAAATGATCCAAGCATTCTCACTTGGCATGTGCTTGTACAAGAACTTTGGAGGAAAATCACAGAAGTTTTAAAAAATCAGAAAAAGTTTCAACTCCAATTTATATGAGTGAGATTTTCTCAGGCCTATCAATACTGGATAATCAGCCTATTAAAATAAAGTATCTTAAATTAAAACACAATAAATAACAAGTTAAAACCAGTATCATCTCATGTCTTGAAATTTGGTATCACTTTCATTCTGTTTTACACAGATAAAAGAAGACATTTACTAAGGAAGGTGCACAGAAAATGCTAGCAGCAGATCTCATTAAGTAAAAAAGGGGCAAATAGAAACCCTGCTCTGAATGACAATGTATCCTCTGACAGCTAAGTTCCAATGGAATATAGCAATAGCACACACAGATAGAGTAACGAATAATTATGTTTTATCAGAGTGTTTCTCTTCATATCTCCACTTGTTTGTTAAATATCACAAGTCTGTTGTTACAGCATGGCCACAACAACATACCCCCCTCCCAGAAGAAAGTGAATATTGTTTTTCTAGCTCTCTTTGGAACAAAATTGATTTTTTTCTGTGTATGCACTTAAAGGCAAAGTGGAATATAATAGTGTTTATTCTGTCATTAAGCTGAAAACAAAAATGCTCATTTAATGTTCCAAGATAATTCAAAAAAGACTATGTTGGTATCTGGGGAGAGTTTGTGCATGTTGCTTTTACAGGGACAGAGAAGGGTAAAGACTGGATGTTTTCCTTCCGTAAGAGCATAAACAGATTTTGTTGGACTGCTGCAAGTCCAAAGAGACACCACTGACTTAGACAGATTTACTCTGAATGAAAAGTGGTAGAAGCTGATTCCTTGGATTTAGATTAGAAGAAAATAAGGTTATTGCATCCTTCCTCATTCTAGGAGTTCACAGATATTTATTTAATATTGCTGCCTATAGAATAACGTGCAGCATAATTAGCAAGAAACTTGAAAATGAGAGAACTTGAGTATAAATTTGTTAATCAACAGTGCTATTGTTTCATCAGCAAAACCTCGTCTGCTCTTTTTTACACCATTTAACATTGTAATTCCACTAAAAGCAGCACTTCTGCCACAGGGAGTGTTAGCATGAAGTGAATGAATCAGTGATTCTACAGGAGCAGAAGCCATATTTGACATAAACAAAACTACAGCTGGCTGCAGGCAGGGCTCTCTGCAGGTTTTGGGGAACTGTGGGTGCTGTGCAGCTGTGTGCATGACCACAGTCACTACCCTACGTGACCTGGAGTCACTCACTGTGCCTTGATGTTAAGATTCCCCAAACTGAAGAGGTAGATCCAACTCACTCAGCAGCTGACCTATTAACTGCAGGACTTCAAAAGGCAATGGGTTCTAAGTATTTGATGTTCTATAAAGATGACTTTTTGATGTACCTTCCTTTTTTTCCCTTATCTCTTTTCAACCTTGATTCAGATATTAACTGACCTGCTACAAAGAAATGCAAGTCTACTTTCTGTAATGCATATTTTTATGTGTTAAATGTTGTGATAGCAGATGCTTCCCTAGTACATGTATTTATTTCTTCACTATTAATTTATAGAAAAAAAAAGGAATTTGAATTAACTTCACACAACTGTGTCATCCTGGGAAACAACTTTTTGATAAGTACAGTGTAACTAATATGTATATTAAATTTTTCCTAAAATAACAGAATATTTTCTACAATACAGTGCAGTTAGAGTTGTCTTTTTCTAAACATTATCTTTTTTTAATACACAGTGGGTGTATTTGTAATATAATATGTTATCATGATTCATGACATGTACAATAATTTTTTCTCTATAGCTAAGCAACCTGGTCTAGTGAAAGGTGTCCCTGCCCGTGGCATCGGGTTGGAACTAGATGATCTTTAAGGTCCCTTCCAACTCAAACAATTCTATGATTCTATTTAAGTCTGGAAAAATATCACCAAAAATAATTCTATTGTCATCAGTGAGTACAGAACAGGTCCATACTTCAGCTGACGACTCCATTATTTATGTAACTAAGATCTATAAATAGGTATAGGTCACAAGATTTTGAGTTTTTGTATCTTTGCACACACTTTTATTTACAATATTATTAGAGTTCTTTGGCAGCAGGTTGAGAATACAGCACATTAATCTCCTTGCCTGGTTCTAAGGTAACAACATAGGATTATTATACAAACACAAATAAAGAAAGTCTTTTAGAAGCCTTGATTTTCTTCTGGCAATGCAGAAGTTCAGATGATTGTTCAAAGTAATTGTTACTTTAAGTAAAAGTTTTTTTGACCTATTAAACCTTGGCACATGGCATTGAAATAACCCATGGAAAAAGAATGAACCAACTGACTCAAGTGGAAAGGAAATTAAATAAAGATGATCTAAAGACAGTCTTTAGGGGCAGGAAAAGTTAGTGCTTGGTTTTATAAAGTATCTAAATCACACCAAAGGAAAGGAAGTTCATCTGAGGTGTAGAAATAATTATCTGATGCTAAGGACTGAAGCACAGCTACAGTTCATCTGAGGTGACTAGCATCTCTTACATTGAGGTTCTTTAAGAAGAAGCTTAAAAGGTACTGTTCAGTAACTCTATGCTTAGGTAAACCTGCCTTGGGCAGAATGACAGATTTGGTTGGTCTTGCAGCAATGCGATGCTAAAAAAGTCTTAGGTTTTTCTTGTTTAGATTTTTTTTATATTTGGATCTCTTTCTTCATGATCTTTGAGCTCTGAAACAATGTCTTAAACACAAGTCCTTACAGGCCTCTTCACATAAATTCTGTAGCTAACAGATCACTGTTAGCATCCTGAATCAAAATTGTGAAAGTCAATATTGTCTTTCCAGCTGGGAGTTCAGTTCAGAAATTGCAAAAGGGAGTACGTGGGAATGAAAGGGAGTAATCAGTACTGTGATTCTGTAGACCAGTGGGCTTGCCACACAGATTATTGCATGCAAAAGACATCTGTTTTATATCCACTTTGATATGATTTGATATCCTGGAGTAAAGAAGCTTGAGTACACAAATGGATTAACAAATACATTCTTTTGCTTTAATCCTTCAGTGTAATGACCAAAATGTGCAATAAGAACCATTGATTGACTACCAGCTGTGATAAAATATTGCAAATGCAGTTGCGTAGGGTGGTAATGTTAAAACTGCTTTGTGACAGTTCTGATTTATTGAATCCAACAGCGAAGCCTCTTGAGGAGCATACAAAGTCCAAATCCCGGTTGGGATGACTGAATTTCAAGTCAAAGATAACATGAAATACAAAAATAAAACCAGATCTCATTCCTAACTGTAATGCTATAGAATTGTTCTGTTTTTTCTTCTTTTACAATATCTTCTTCTAAATGTTGTAGTATATTTTTTCATCAGCATTTTTCATTCTGTGTGACAAAACCATAGCAATGAGGAGAATGTGTGGAAGCATGCTTGCTTGCAGTACATGCTTCCTGTAGGTTCTTTATCTTACTTCTCAGGTCTATTGGACAGAAGAGAACTCTCCAACATAGCATCATCATCATGGCTGGGCTTCGCGAACGAAGGTTTGGGAAGGGCTCTACCCACCTTTGTTGCAAGCGCGTTGGTGGCTAAAAAGGCCAACACGAGATAGACACGTCCGGTTGCAAAAGGCACAGCAGAAAGACTCCTTAGGTGGTATATTCTGCAAGGCACGATTCTTTCTGCGTTGTCTTTTCTCCTCAAGGGTGATCCTGTGTGCTTTCTCAAAAGCATCAGTAGTGTTATAGATGGTGTATCTCCAACATCTATATCTCCCCTAAACAACAGAGATTTACTGTGGAAAAATAAAACAAAAATTAGGTGCTAGGATTTGTTTTCTTTCTGAAACATAATAGTCATAACAGGAGACAATTATATTAAAATTGTGTTCAGAATAGTAGCAGACTTCAGGGATTTTGGTATCATTGTCCTGGAACAGAGTGATAATTGTGGAGAAATAATGCAAACTATAGCACTGTGTGCTGGCAGCTATCATGCTACAGAAATACACAAAGGCTTCCATAAGCACTATGAGTTTATTTAATTGACTATCTCTGTATTTTCCAAATTTTTTTTGTTTGTTTGCTTTTTGGTTCCAAAAATATGATGTGAAAAATAGTTTTCTCTATCAAAGACAGAGTTTTAGTTAATAAGAGTGAGAAAGAAACAAACCAAAACTGTAATGCTAGAAACAAAACCTCCGATACAGGACGGAAAATGTGAGACTATTTGAGACTATTTCAGTAGATTAGATATTTTTTAAATTATTCTGACTAAGTCTCATGGAGGAGAATTGGTTGAACAAGTCTTCAGACTTGTGTCTGCTGGTTGTTTTTAAGAACTTACAGAGCACAAGAAGACTGGGAAGAGATGTAAATAAAAGGGAAAAACCCCCTTAGAATAATTAAAATTAGTCTGATGTTTATGCTTCAGAATATCCTGTCATAAGTTATAGAGCCACTAATGGGAAATACATTTCCATGTGTTGAAATAAGAGATTTAATTCACGTGAAGTATTGCTAGTCTTATAATCCCACAACAGTTATTACAATAGTAGGTTGAATGATGCCATGTGCAACTAGCTGATATAGCTAGGCTGCTTTTTGCTTTGTACTTGGAGAAGACATTTTCAGCTTGCAGTGTGTACATGGAAAAGCAGCATTGTCCTGCATCACTAGAAGATGTTAGCAGTAAATCATCTTGTTACTTACAAATAGTGAGGACTGTTATGGACAATTTGCCCATTCCCAACAGAGGTAGCTGAAAGAGACAGAGAATATTTAAATGAACACGAGCCATCTGACAGTCCTAACGTTGACATCTGACCAGTTTCTGTACCTGTCAGTGGTCAAAACATAGGTGATGCTTTACAAGGATCTTGAATGCATTTCTGATTTCTGTGTAATAATACAGACAGAGGTGTTGGTGATTCTTAATGTCTCACCTACTTGGCATTTGTGGCATCCTTTGTAGCTGATGTTAGGAGCACAATAAAGTTTAGTGAGAAGGGCTGGAAGCATCTGCTTTGGCATAAACAGCCAACAGAAAAGAACCTCTCATTATCCCTGACCCTATCTCTTTTAGCTCTGCCATGCAAACATATTTTGATATATGTGTATGTAGCAGGTAAGAAGACTTTCAGAACTTTCTGTTACACCTCATACACATAAAAAGCCTTATGGTCTACTTTGCAGAAAAGCACCAGGTCCTGCTATTCCATACAATTTTGCAGGTTTTCAGCTGCTTAATGAGGCAAGAGTCAGGAAGCAATTATATGAGCATGAGGCTGAAATTCTACACACAAGATGCAGTAAAGGCAATATTTTATTTTCTGTTTCATTTCACTTGAAAGATTGAGGTAAATGCTAGCTGTCTTCTTTTCAATAATTGAAATATTACACAGAACATAAAGAGAAAACGAATGAGCATTTCTGGTCTAAATTTACATGCTTCACTTCTTTTTCTTATTCTGTGTGAATCCTCTTTCTAATACCTAATAATTCTATATAAGTAATTATAAAGTAGTAAGTACATGGTCCCAGTGTGTGATGAATTAGTACATTGGTTTATAGTCTGATTGGCAAATATGTGCAAGAAACAAAAATGAAGATAATTAATATTTTTAATGGCAAATGCATATTTTCTATCAGCAGATTATTTTCATTTTCTCCTCTTCTACCACTTAATGGTATTTTCTGTCAGCTCAAATCAATGTTTTGTAACATATATCACTACAATGTGAGCATCAAATAGTAACTGGTAAATTGCAAATATTTTTAGAACATGAGAATAGAATATCTGAAATTGCAAATAAAGGGTAAATAAAAACCTCATCTCTCACAAACTGGAACTATTGTGGAGCATTTGAATAGCATGGGAGAGCTATCTCAGAGTAACCTGGGGCTATCATATCAGAGATTTTTTCTGAAGTTAGTCAAAGCTTACTTTTAGTCTAGAATCTTATAGTTTTTACCGTTTCCTCCCTTCCTTCCTTTCTTCCTTCCCTCCACTTTCCTTCCTTTGTTGCTTTCTAAAAAAAGAAAAGAAAATCTTTATAAATTCTTGTTTTTATCCCTGTTCATATGGGGAGTCTTTGCAATTTGAGTTACTTCTCAAGTAATTTTTCACTCAACTCTAGCCTCAGTGGATTTTGTTTATTCATATCAAATCTAAGTCCAGTTTACCCTTGGAAGGTTATTCAGTGTCATTACAAAAAAGCTATTGATCACACATGACTCATATGCATAGTTCTCTTCTACTACTCTTCCAAGAAAACTTTGATAACACCATTTAAAAGAACTTTTTATTAACAGCTGTAAATAATTTGGCCTGGAATTTTCTTCAGATTCTCTATCTGTTGCTTTCTTCAATGACTGGTTCCAAAATATATATTTTTTACACCAGTAAGACATTATTATATTTAATGTGGTGCTTTGATGAGGCTATGACTCCTTCTTAAACTGTGAAGTAATGAGGGCTCAACAACAGAGTTTGGTAATTTTTTGGAAATCTCTTTTTCTGTGGGATATATGCCAGAAAAGCACTGTCAATGGGGACATTAGCACACAAGTTCAGTTCTTTAGTTTTGTTTATATCATGCCTTATCAAATAATGATGTAAGTTCTTGTTTTCACTTCGGTATCTGAACCTGACTGAATAAACTGACAAGGAATCTCTGACTATTCTGCAGGTCTGCCATTTCGTATAAAAATTTACATTTTCTTTGTTGTTGTAATTATATATCACATACTTCTTGCCTTGCTAAGAACTTGCTTCACCTTATCTCCCCTCAAAAAAATGTCGTACCACTTGTAAATGTTTTTCTTCCATTTTTATTGCTGCAGAAAGGACACTTGTTAAAATTATGAGATGTAGGATGAAAGCACATAATGTGGTATCTCTGCATCAGCTGCTCTGTCTTTTCTGTGTTTGTAAGGCACTAAACACAATATAGTATGCACTTCTGTTCATTGTTTCTTGTGGAAAGAAAGACAAATTCTTTTAGCTGGTACAGAGAGGAAAGAACAAAAAAAGAATCATTTCTTGTGAAGCCTCAGCAAGTGCCTTTCACCTTCACTGAGCCAAACTTCACCTAGAGAGGTTAAATTAAAATGCTGCATGGAAAACTGCTGTTAAACTGAAAGAATGAATCAGCTCTTTCCGGTAATGGTGTTTCTCTTCTGGCAGCTTGCTCTCTCCAGCACACTGGTTCTTAGTCTTTCCTGGCTCTTACCTAACGGCACAAGAAATCTCTCTACCTTTACTGTCCCTTTACCCGCAGTAATACTCTTGTGACTGTTGAACAATGACACACCTGAATTCTGCAATAGGGACATACATGAAGAAGACTGAACTGCACAAGGCATCATCTAAAATGTTAAAGATTACTTTTAATTATGAAACTTCGTAACAAACTATGAAACTATTTTGTCAGCAGTGTAGAAACAGGTCCTTCAAAATTGTCACAGAAGCTAAAATAACAGGATTTTACTGCATTTTGTGCAAATGCAACCAAACACCGCTCTAGGAAATCAGACTAAGAGTCTCTCATCCTTGTTGTACAACTGAACAAATGCCAAATTCTGCTCAGAGTATGACTGGAAGAGAATGACATTGAAAGCATGTCCCAGTCTGCTTCCATTATCTTCGCATAGACACAAAGACATTTCAGTGGATCCAAAATAGACCTCAGTGTAAGAACTTGGGATAATTATCTGAGTAGTACATAAGGACAAAGAGATTTCTAAATAATTTAAAATAACTTTAGAGCAAAACAAAATCTTCTCCTCAGAGATGCTGTAAACCAAAGTCTTTTCCCATAGAAACTGGGTTTTTTGGTGGTTAAGAATTCTGTTCATATAAAAGTGGTAATTGTTGTCACTTACTTGCACTATAAAGATTTATCTAGAACTAACTCAAGTTTAGGCTTTTCTTTAGAGAGTTCAGAGTACTTATTTTTTCTACCTGTAGCTTTGTCTGCCCTATATGGCATCTTAGTAGGTGTGGACATCAGGAAGCTCTAGTAGCTTCTAACAAGGATGTCAGTGACCCATGACCCAGGGTACCTGAGATCTTTGCTGCAGTGTCCCTCTGGTTAGGGAGGGTCAATCATCTATTCAGTTGGTGTCAGGGAGTGATAGTCATGGGCACAGGGGCTTAGGTGATGTTTTCCTCAGTCCTTCTGGTAAGGGAAAAAGGTGTAAGAAGGAAGGTAGTCGTACTGAAGATCAACAATTGATTGCACAGCAAGTGTTGGCAACAGAGTTTTGGTTTCTATGGCCACGGGAGCCTGTTTGAGCACATACAGATAAATACCTGAAGAAAGGGTGTAAGAAGAGGGAACCAGAATCTTTACAGCGATGCCCAGTGGCAGGACAAGAGGCAATGGAAGGAACAAGAAGCACAGGAGGTTCCCTCTGAACATCAGGAAACATTTTTTCACTTTAAGGGTGATTGAGAACTGTCACAGGTTGCCCAGAGAGGTTGTAGAGTCTCCATCCTTGGAGAGTTTCAGAAGCCATCTGAACATGGTCCTGAGCAACTAGATTTAGGGTGGCTCTGCTTGAGCAGGGTGGTTGGACCAGATGACCTCTGAAGCTCCTTTCCAACATCAACAATTCTGCCAACATAAATACCTAAAACAAGTAAATTTTGGGTTTTCTGCTATGTGTTGTAGACGTCCCTCAACCTGGTAAGTGTAAAATTTGAAGAAAAAATGAAAACATTTTGTTAGGCAATATCACTAGATTTTGAAAAGAATCTGGGGAATGGTAGAAAACAGTTTAGAAACAATTCTTAAGAAACAGCATTCTGTACACTGGAAATTAACGTTTTCACTGATGGAATGTCTGGAAAACATTTAAGACTGGATTAACAAAATCAAACAAACAAGACCTTCCTTAAAAGAATTCACTGGGGTTCTGTACAGAAGTTTTCTTGCTCAGAAAGTTTAAACATTGCAATTGCACTAGTATAATGATTTTTGGAGTAGTACCTCCACATAACAGGTGTTTTTCAGTTGCTGCGTGTTATATATAGCCAGCTACTGTCAATGTATTTTTTCCTACATGTGTTTCTTCCTTGCTATGTTAAACATTCTTGTGAAACAGATGCTCATTCATGTCTCTCTTTCGGAAAGATTTATTTCTAAATAGTTAAGCAGTGGGAGTTTAAGATTATGCCAAAACATTCCAGTGACTTTGGAGAATAGAATTCTAGTGCAAGGCAGATTCAAAAGGATTTATAATGAGCCATCTGTGATTTTTTTTTTTGTCACATTAAGAAAGCTAAAGATAACAGTTGTCTCCCATAAAAAACACTTTTCTCTTAATTTTTAATATACTACTAGGAAATAATCTTAACCTCAGAAACTAAAACAGAAATTAGAGTTTCTATAGGTAATTTGGCAAAATATATATGTATGTTTTTAGTCATAAGTTAGACAGTTATTTCACATAGATGGTGTATTTCAGTGATCATTTCCATTACATTTCTATCAAGCTTGCTAATGTAACAGGAATATACTTCAAAGTAACTTCGTTCCAATATTTTAAACTTTCCAAACTGCCACAGCAACCAGAACAGATAATAGTTGGCCTTGTGAGTAACAGGTTGCTTTCTGTAGCCTGGCTCACCTTCTAGGTAGCCAGTTTATTTACCTTTGTTTTACCACTAAGAGTGTCCAGTTATCCTTTAATTAATACGTTGACCTGAAATGTGAATCTTTACACAGCTGCAGCAAAGCTTAAATTCCCACTTTTGCTCTGAAATTTACAGAGAGACAAATAAAAATGAGCCGCCTCAGTCTTGCAGCAACCAATAAGTTATTGTTTGAAACACTCCCAGTGGTAAGGGCCGGTAGAAATTGTACACTTGATGAAAGGTGCTCTGAACAGCTTTTGGAGAAGAGAGTCATAATTTGAGCTCCTGTAGACAGGAAAAAATAACAATTTGGAATCAACTGGACTTTACTACCAATACAACCCAAACACAAAAGTAAATAGTTATTAAAAGAGTGTTACAGCATCAAGGAGAGCTGAATAATCATGGCACAGTATGGTGGGAATATATTCCTCATATGGTGCTAGAAGGCCATATAAAATATATTCAGTATATCAATAATCCATCATTTATCTCCAAAAATATCTGCAAATACATCTGAAAAATATCATGTCTCCAAATGAAAATACAGAGGCATCACTGGGGTATGAGGAATGACTATACATCTTCATATGTGGAATCAACAGATGTGTGATTGTCATGGTTTGAGAGCCCCAAAATCCAATTCTCTAGTCCTAGCCCCCCTCCCACATCTCAACCCAGAGTGAGATGGGTTTTCCAGACACCACACAAGACTCAAAATGGAGGGAAGGGATTATATATTACAATGACTGTACAAAATAAATATTACAATACATCATATACATAATCTTAACTATCTCTACCATGATGAAACAGTATTTACAATGGATCAAATCTCTTCTCCCTTCCAAATAAAAGTTCGAGAGGGAAGAAGGAAGAGATCCTTTCCACTCTCAGAGCAGCATTCTCTCTAGGGCAGCAGGCTCTCCTCTTTCATGCAACAGCTGTAGCTGGATCTCAGTACACACGAGGGAGATATCCAAGCCCTCTCGGCCCTTTGTCTCCAAGCGAGGGTCTTTCTCTTCCATGGGCTGTGTTCACCCGTACAAAGGTCACTTCACCACGTCATATCAACGAAGTACAGGAGCCTTCGTGACGGTCCGTATCTTCAGGGAATTCAAGCCCCCTTTGCAGAGCTCCCGTGCTCTGACTCAAAACTGCCAGCTTGGCAGTAGCAGTGGGGGGAGGGGGGGCCAAGGTCACCCCCTCTGCATTCCTTCTGGCCATCCCGGTCCAGCTCTCCAGGATGCCTGAGCTTCTCAGCTCCTCTCTGCAGTGCTGTAGCACTCGAAGACTCTTCTCAAGTAAGAGTCCATCTCCCTCCTCCTAGGAGGTCTCAGAGGGGTTTGGGGACTTTGGTTCAGTTCTTACCCAAACTTTCTCTCTCTCTCTGTAGAGCTTAGTTCTCTCTCTGCTACTGGCTCTCGTCTCTCAGACAACTCTGTGTCTTCCTGCTTGGCTGCATGCTTGTTTGCTGCTTCTCTCTTACCTCTTCTGGCTTTCTGCCACTTTTACTTGGTCAGTGCTGTTCTGCCACTGCTGCTGCTGCTGCTCAAGGTGGAGAAACTTCTACCTTCTCAGCTACAGATAGTTAGCCCAGTCTTACAGTGTTCCAAGTCCCTGTAGCCCCCCAGCCGGGGCTGGGGGGGGCTCATCCCCCAGTGGGGGTGGGGGCCCCTCAGCTCGTGGCTTTCACAACATGTCCACCTCTCCAACAACTACCACTACAACTTTCTTTTTTGGTCTAAGTGTGATATGTTTATATTTTGCAAAAACTCTCATTGGCTCAAACTTCAAGGGTCACCACCCCCTGGGGGTTTACCATTTTATAGCTTCAGGGGGAAAACTGTTTTCCCCCACCACAGTGATGCCTTGTGGTAGGAAGGACATATCAAGTTATGACACAGGCAAGAGCATAAAAGATGTACAAAATAGCTAACTTTTAAAGAATACATCTCTAAGGAGACCCAAAAAAATGACTATGAGTTTTTGTAACAGTAGGGTATTAGGTGCTTCTCTCTTAGCTACTGAAAAATCTTAATGAGGCCACACTCTATCAGGGAGATTGTAGATCCTAGGCAATCTATTCACAGTTTTTCTTCTACAGCTTCCCCTGTCACCATCTGTCCCATAAAATTTGCCCACATGAGGAAAGTAAATCCAAATCTCTTGTATGTTATTATAAAATATTACCTCTAAGTAGCTGGCTGATATGAGGCAGTTACCAAGAATGCTTTGTAAAATTCCTTGTTGTTGGTTCGTTTCTCACAACAATGTGAGAAATTGCAAAGCAGTAAGAAAACATTTGCTGATTGAAGTCTATATAAACACAGCATTTTACAGTATCCCTCATAATAAAGCAGGTTATCAGGGTTGCTGGCTGCTTCTTGGAGAAGATGCTGCAAATGGGGAATATTGATTATGTTAGTGCTTTTTCTTTTTAAAAGCACAATTTGTTATTTTGTTTCTATTTTCTAGAAGTAGATTTGAAGTAGTAAGACACAAGTAAGAAGTGTCACGATATTTGTAAACAGCAAATGCAAAATTAATGTTAGTTTAATGTAGTGGTATCATTATCTTCAATAATGATCCAAAATTTTAATGTCTTTTATTCAGGAATCCAAGCTCCACCCACTAGAGCCCACTCTTTTGCAGACATCTATCACTTTTATGCCTCTGATTCCTAAACAAAGTCATTACCATTTTCGGTTTGAAATCAAAACATTTATATGTTTTAAAAAATAGCTAATTTATTAAAAACAACCAAAGACCCAACAAATGAAAAACCAAACACACCTCCCCCCTCTCTTCAATATCACCCAAATTATTTCTTTCTCTCCAAATCTGATATTGTCAAGGGGAGGCAAGCTTTTCCTTCACTTTGTTTCATAATATGTCCTAACAGGAAATTGCAATTCATTTAGAAATCACATCATCCAGAACACTGTGTGCTTAAGTTTCTAAAGGAAATAACTTTTTTCCAGTTCACTAGAGTTTTATTAGTGTTTTGCTTTTAGCTTGAGTGCAGCAGCATTCTTAATGAGAACAGCCAACTAATAGTCAAAGTGAAGTTATGCTGGATCTGACCTTTATTTTCCTGAGGAAAGACAAGTAACTTTGACAAAGGTAGAAAATTGGTCAGAATAGTCATGATGAGGATGGAGCTAGTTTTATTATTACTAATTCCTTGTGATTCTTTCTGAATCCTTGGGCTTTCCATATGAACATGGGTAGATGAAATGTGTTAATTCTGACAAGCAGAGGAGGTCTACCAACCCTTACCATACGAGCCAGAAAAAACTTGGAACTGAAGTAATGATAGGTAGAACACCAGACATTTATTTTTTTTTTTACACCTAGAAAAGATTCTTCTACTAATTTATTAATAAAGCATTCTGTAACCTCACACCCTTGCTGAGTCTATTTGATTTATACAAGTTCTTCAACCATGCTGCACAAGGGAGTCAGGCACACTGCCTGTGATAGAGTTTTATCTCCTATGATCCTGAATTGCATTCTTACAGATGCAAATGGGCATGTAACATTTCCTCTCTGAGTTACCGTGTTCAGGCACTTTACCATTTGCAAAGAGAATTTGTAAGCTGGATATACAGAGTTTAAATGTAAGAAGCAATTATTGATATATGACTGATGCGATAACAGTGATATTTTGTCTGCCATGCAATCGCTATCAGGTGGACTGGGATCACCTTCTTGTGCTCTTTGGAAGAGAGTAATCCTCAGTGTTGATGAGTCACCATCTGAATTCATGATTTTCCTCCTCAGTGCTTTAATTGCTAATTCGCACCACATCAAACTATCTCACCTCTGCTGTTTTTATGAATGGCTCTTGTCTGCATACTTTCCCAACTTTTTGTCAGCTCAAGAGTATTCACAGAAATTGAAGTCAGGTTTATGCAGCTATGCTGTGTCAAAACCAGGCTGAAAGTCACATCATGCTGAAAGTCTGGCAGATGGATTTCATGTAAGCCTTATGATGACCAGTGAGATTTTTTCACAGAATCACAGAATATATTGAGTTGGAAGGGACCCACAAGTATAAGTGAGTTTGAAGGACTGTATTTCTCATCTGTTTTCTCATTTTGAGCTTTTTCTCAAAAAAAAAAAAAAAAAAAGAAGAAATCTGAGATTCTGTAATATGATATTGAGGCCAGTTATGACACTCTTACCATAAGATCCATGAAATGTTTTCTAGCTTGATAGAAGAATGTAAACTGCCTTTCTGTTGTTACTTTTGATGACCTTTTACCTATCCTCAGGAAGAATGAATGTATCATGTAGGAACAAAACCTTTAAAATGACAGAAGACAACCTCATTAGTCTATCTGGGTAACTTAGACAAATGAGTCTGGCAGCTTGGTTATGGGTTTCAGTAACAGAAGCACTGATGTAAGAAGGCAGTTCAGCCCCTTTTTATATATTTCGAAGTCTGATGTTACAGATAGCTACAGGGTAAGAACATCAAACAATCTCAGAATAACAGCCTAAATACTTTTTAGGCGCAAATTCTTTATGTGCTCATCATGAAAACAGAATTACTGCATCAATAGAGAAAAAATATTTTATCCTATAAAAGTTTGTATTACTTCTCTGAATGGCATGATAAGATTGGATTATTTTGTTTCTTTACTGTAGCGAGGTAAGAAGCAGAGAACGGGAATGTGGCTACTGTGGTACCTGTTACAACCAGTTTAGAAGCTCCACGCTTTACTGGGTGTTACACTTTCATTTCAGGCTTCAAGAGATTTTGCCTATGGAAAACCTTTTGATTCTTTGGTGCCTTGAGTTCATGTCCAGAGAAAAACTGCACATTTTCCTCTAAGAGATTTCTTTTAATTTGGTGAGAAAGGCATTTTGTCAAAAAAGATTGAACAGAAATAACATGCAACCCAAGGAAAAGCCTTACAACAGATTACAGAGACTAGCAAACATTGCTTTAGTAAGGGAACCTCTGTTGCAAATACAAACTTAAGTGAAATACCCATAACTTAAGTGAAATACAGACAAGTTGCTCACAGGACTAAAGGAGGAGAGATTAAGAGAAGAAAGAATAGAGAAAGAGAGGAGAGAGACATATTTATCACTCTGGAGGTCACATGTTGATAGGTCAGGAGGGCAGAGGCCAAGGAGGGGAGACACCTCATGCATGTCTATTTATAGACTCTGGCTATTGTGGCCACCCCCTCTAGGCAGGACCTTTGGCTCACTGCCGCTCACTGTCCCCTAAGCTGAAGTGAGGGGTCCACAGCCCATGAGAGGCTCCAAGGGGTGCGGTTTGGGCAGGTCACCAGGTGGCCCTTATTGACAGCCCAGCCAGGTAGCTTTCCTGCCATGTGCTCTGTGTGGACGCGGCCACGTTGGCTGCAGACCTTACCTGTGCCTTCCTGCCATGGGCCTGCAGATCATGTATCTGCAGGCCTAGCCTAGCCCTTCCTGTCCCCCTCCACCCCAAACAGACAACATGGTTTATTCGACCCATCAATGGAACAATCCGGTGAGATACAAATCTGGTCTCTGACAGTACCAATAGCCAAAAAAGTCAAATCCAGAGCACATTAGGCATGTCCACACTTGAAATATGGTGCAGAGTCACTGCAAAAACAAGAATGAGAACTATCTGTTTTCAGAGGGGGAAAAAATAAAGATCGGTAGGTTTAAGCACAGTGATACATCTGTAATAGCCAAAAGGTAAGAGGTGATGAATATACAGTGGTGGTAGAAAGAAAAATAAGTGAGCAGCTCACTGAAAAAAAAGATAAAAAGTGGTGCTTTCTACTTAGGAAAAAAATCTGTGAGACTAGAAATATATTTTAGTAGAAATTCTTTTTGACCTTTAAATTCTTTTAGAAATTTAACGACATGACTTCATGCAACTGTAATAAAGCATGCTAAGTTAAATCCCAGCACGGTTATAGTCAGAGGCCATCTCAGTGGTCCCTTTTATTGTTGATCCAATTTACATGCAGTTCAGAGGAAACAGCATTCTTCATAATGAATCCCATGGATCTAGAGGTGAAATCGTGTATCTATTTCTGGCACTACTGTCAAAAGACCAGTAAGTAACTAAATAATCCTTGCTAATGAAGACATCTACATTATACAAAAACTTAGATTTGTGTAATTTTAACCCTATAAGAATGTATTTTAAAAATTGCACATAATTTACCAATTGTTAAAAGTTTAACAACTATTACCAGTTATTTAACAGTTGTTTAACAGCTGTCAGATTACATTCATGATACCTAGAAAATAAATGATATAAGGATGACTCTTCAGGTGGATCTATTTCATGTATTGTTTCCTACTATTTTTAATTAAATAAATAGTGCTTCCGCCTCAGAGGTTTTAGGAAATCAATCATGGCTTCCATTTTGTAAGAAATTTCTGAAGATGGAGAACATTTACTCACTTTAAAATGTGACAGAGTGATTATGAATATCTGCTTTGGAAAATATAGACATTTCAATTGTGAGTGAGCTATCTCTAAGTGACAATGTTTTTTTCCTACTCTGTATTGTTGTTACATTTTTTGCCTAAAAGGAATTTTAAAAAATAGGTTGATCAAGCCAGAAAGCTTTCGATGCATTACAGAAATGAGTCAAGGGATAATGTCAAACTTTAAGACAATCATTCTTGAATTCATAGCAAAGCAAGAGAAATAGGTACATACCAGCAGGTGAGTTATATCAACCCCCTACTTCTGCAAGAATAGACAGAACCAAAGTTTAGTTACTTCAACTTTGGGCACATAAATTTTGTTCTAAATATATCTTTAAAAAAACCTAATGATTTTCCTGTTCCTTTCCTTGAAACATCAATAAGTGAAGCACTATGGTTTGCATAGGAATTTTGCTTACACAACTCTCTGCATTTTAAACCATTGATAATAGCTATACTGTGAGAACTTCAGAAGGGAGAAACATAACTGCATTTCATAAGCCTTTTTTTTTTCCTTTTTATTATTCTGTATTGTAGTTTTGGAAATCACTGCCTGGAATATTAGTACAGTAGGTCCGATATTATGTGCTGGCCTGTGTGATGCAGGCTGCTTTTTGCTGAGTCCTCACATTTTCTTAAATTGTTGTTTTGGACTTTGCTGTGATGAATGGGCTGTCAGCTTCATTTTTTTGAGACTATTAATTCTTCACTTCCCTGTCTCTATGACTTTGCTAAATATAAGACCAATTTGTCAGTTCAGACAAACGCACATAGGAATATTTGTGCATATATTTTTCAGAAGAAGGTGAAAGATTATTGATCTCAGTTCACTGATTTTGAATCCTGATACTAACTTCTCATGACAAAATGTTGTACTGTTTTCTTTAACTGCATGTAATGATTGGATTTCTTCTGTATTTGAGTAATCTTCGCATTTTCATTTTAACAACTTCACATCCAATGACAGCATAATCTCTCTATGAGGATAATTTCTTGCACACTTGACTGTATAAACTAAACATCAAATCAAATTTCTCACTCTACCCTGTCTATTAAGAATATTTTCCATCTCTGTGTTTTTAAAGAGGCATGTGATTGAAGGAATTGTAGACAGTCCCAAGCACACATTTATCTTGCGTGTCTCTCAACCTTTATGCTTCTTTACTTATAATTGCTTGCATACCTCCTCTTTCAGATTTCATAGCTTTCTTTTTTGTCTGTAGTGTTAGCTTATCAAAGCCAATCTTACTAGTGTGTAAGCTACCTGAATAAACAGTATGCTTCCTTTTATCATCGGGTTTGTGTCTATTTAGCCAGTAGGTATTTTTAAGAGGAGAAATTAATGAACTAAAGAACTGAATGAAGGCTACAGGGGTACTTTGATCTATGCTTTATATTGATTATCTTTGCTGCTGTAGAAAGGTGTCCATGAAGTCTTTCATCTGTCTTCACTGTTTAGCTAAATAGATGTAACAATTCAAACCTACAGTAAAAATGTGTGTATTAGGTGCAGATTAATTCAGCAGTAATGTGAATATCAGCAGCACAAGATGAACACACAAAACTCATCATCCAGTTTTCATTTCAAGAACTATCTAGGAAAATCACTACTAAACTCTGAACCTGATTCAGAATCATCTGTATTCTTACAAGTGTCAGTTGCTACTGGCTCATAGTTAGGAATAAGCAGTCAGATCAGGGATTGGTCACACAATGAGATTTCCATTTTTTATATTCTAGATAATTCTCAAACCGATAGTTATTAAAATTAGTTTTCTTCTGCAGGATATTTCAAAATTCTGCAAAACATTTACACAGATAGTTGAGATTGTAGGCATGTGAAGTCAATCTGGTATAATTAATGAGAAAAAAAGACTAGGGTGAAATATTTTTTTAATGAATAAAAATCGCTCTGGAATACTCTGGTTTGGATCCCAGCCTCTGAAAATTTTTGCTTAGTTCTGTATGCTTCCTGTTCAGTGAATTCAGGAGTGCAGAAGCTGGAGGAATTCAGAACTTTCAGGCCTTTCAACCAGAGATAGGTTTTGTGTTTCCCAAGACTGGAGATAACTCCAGTTAAAGTTATAGGTCCCAATTCCTCACTAAGGAAACTGCAAAAATTGGGACTGGAGCTTAGGCTATCAATATTTCCTTGATTCTCTGCTTCAAAACTGTCTCCCAGCGTATTTTCAAAAACTGCTACGCTTTATGATATGTAGTCATCCCAAAATCCCCATTTTGGGCACAAAAAAATTATCATGTGCTGGAACATAAATAAAAATTACTTGTTACAGAAATGTTTTCATGTGAGGAATGTCCACCAAAACTGCTTGGCTTACATGAAGCATTCTAGCAAGTTCTGCTAGCTCCAAGGAACCATCCTCTAAGGATTCTCACTGGTCATATGAAGGCTCCAAGAACCCAAGAGCTGACAGAGTTAAATACATGAAAGTCAATGATATGATGATGGGAGTTTAAAAAAAGTCACTGAGTCAATTGGTTTACCTAGTCTCACATTCTACCTATTGTGTGCTGAATGTCTATATCCATAAATGGGAATGACCTCTTTGGAAGAATCTAGTCTTATTTCATGATAGCAACAGATTCATATGCATCATTGTTTTTACATGATAACCTTCAACAAACAGCATTTGTCAAATATACAAATAAGACACAATCCTATAGTGAAAAAAAAATAAAGTAGATGACATCTGGGGTTGTTTTAAGGTTTCTAAATATTAGAGTTGTGAACCATCATATAGCAGTAATGAGCATTGAAATCATCTGGAGTTCACTATCAGAAAACCAAGAAAAAACCCAGATGAAAAGCCATCCTGTTTCAGTGAAAACCAGATATAGGTAGACAAAAAAAAAATCTTCAGTAAAGTACTGGATATGAAATATACCAGTCTTTCTGTAATCAGTAGGGACTTTGCTTTTAGATGTCTAAAAACTAGAGACTGTTCTAGTATTTTATGGAGTAAAAGGTCAAAAAGTAGAACTCCTGCTTTAGATAGAGGATGCAATACCCCTGATTCAAGCCCAGTTGGCAAAACTTCCTCCACTTTAACCTGTGGCATAAGAACTGCAAAGATGAAGGGAAAATCAGCCTATTTTAGTTCTGGCTCTTATATAACAAATGAGTTGGTAATAAAATTGTGAACATCAGATTGCCATAGCTCTTTTACACTTAATGAAATAGAAAATACAAAAGAAAAATTTCTGTAAAATGTTGTTCTGTAGATGTATAAAGTTTAAGATATCTGAAAGATGTCTGAAAGATCTGAAAGATCAAAACTTTAGTTTTAGTACTGATTATCATGTGAATTTATTTTACATACAATTCCATAAAGCATATTTGGATTGTAATTTTTCATTCAGCCTTGGACTAAATTAATCAGGACTATTTTGAAGGCAGCAATCCTGGGTGACAACAGTAAATAGCACCACATTTTTTATCCATCTCACAGAGTAATTGGTTCCACAATGCTGTCATTATCTGAAGAGACACAAAACATCTAAATGAGGAATATGGTTATCTCATGTATGTGCGAAATAAGTACAGTATCTAGAAGAACTTGATGATTATATCACTTGTGGAAATGATGAAACTCACCTTTTGAGAAAGTGACTCCATTATTTGTCCAGTTTGTGATAAAAACATCTTCTTTCTTTGTCTTTTCTGGTGATATTTTAGTGCAGGAATGAATGATTTTAAATCAAGAGATTTATCTTTTAAATGTATTATGTATTTTTCAGTTGGATTTAAATTAAAGTATAAACATTTGGTGTGCTGCATGTAATACACAAAGGACTTGAGTTTTGAAGTTATTTGTTTTTGTTTGTATGTTTTCTTTAATCTCAGTGAATTTGCCGTTCAGATGCTGTGCATTATAAAGAGTTATAACCCTGCTGAGTTGAGCAGAGTTAGGTGTCAAATATGGGATTCTGTTCAGTTGATCTATGCTGGCTTAGTGGTCTCAGTCAGCCTGCAGCAAATATGAAGACATAAACATTGGTTAAAGCTTAAAGGAAAATGCTAGAGCTGTATCCACAGTGGCTGAATGTAGGGCATGCAGCTGATTACCTTCCCCTGGGGCCCATGTGTCAACTCTACTGAGTCCTGAAAACTGGATTAGGCATATGAATCTATAGGGGATCCTCAAGTATTTCAGCTGCTCTGATTCTGCTGCAGTATTCACACAAGTTATTGCTATTGGGGAATGTACAGCACTGGGGTCATAGAAAATTGAAAGAAAACACTTACTGCTACAAAAAGCATCTGAAACATCACTTATGCTTGTGTTTTACAACAAAATGCATCAGTGATACTCTGTGCTGACTGCAAACAAAACTGTGGGAGAGACAGGAATGGCAGCTTGAGATGACTAACTGTGCTTTAGTGTTCCAAAGTTGTATGATGCTTTCCATACATTTGAGTAACTCTACTGTAAAATGATCTCCCACATCATAAAAGTGTGTATGCAAATAGACAGCAATCATACAGTCGAAATGGAAAACACACTCTAGGTTTTTTGAAGGATGTTAATGGAGGCAACCATGTAAATGAGAAGAGTTTGAAACTTCCTGCAAAATTTAGTGACTAGGAGAGTCCTAATACCTGAAGGATTTTGAAAATTTAGGTGAGTGTTAATTCCCTGTGGAAGTCACATATTTTCATATTTATTTGCTTTCACATTTTTAAATGTAGACAGTGAATAGTTTTCTGACAGAGGACCCTATAGACCTTTTGCTTCTTTTAATACTGTGCTGCCTAATATTACATCTAATTTTGCACCTGGAATACTAATATAATAATTCCAGATTAATTTTTGTTAGAGCTTTATAGTGTGTAAATTATTATTTATCTTGGCAGGCCACGTGACAGGTAGTGTGCAAAGGAGAACAATTGAGAAATGAATATAGTTATTATTAGTGAAAATTGAGACTGATTTACTGTGGGTAAAAACTGACTACTCCATCTTCCCACGTGAAGACTACTTCCTAGTCATATCACACCCCACATTTTCAAGAATACCTAACAATGAAGTGTCTTATTCATGTCCTTTGAAACTGCTGCAGAGGATCTTCAAAATTTCATTGTAAGTGTAGTTGTTCATCAACTCAAACCAAAGCTTGGATTCACAATGGTTTACATTGACAATACAAAACTTCTAAATTACATATTTGGAAAACTAGGTGCTTATTTTCTCGATAGGGCCAAAAGAGTAATCCATTTGTTCTAGGTCAGTGTCCTATCTAGTATGGAAGGAATTATTTGGTACAAGAGATGAATAATACTCTAATGCTAACTAGCAGCTCATAATAATGTTTCTTATTTTGTGTTTGTTTGTATTAGTGTATTTCATGTTAGTGAATTTTGTGTTAAGCTCAGATGTTGTTGGAAATTTCATAATCACCACCACCTCCAGGTAGGTGTAAAGATGAGATAAAGCAATGACATTTAATCCAGAGGAAGACATGGTAACTAGAATAATTTGAAGAAATAAAAAGACGTTGCAAACAAATAAGATCGAAAGGGTGAAATGAAAATTATAGTGAGTAAAAATACAAAAAAACTTGTGTGTGAACAGTATCTATTCTTCTGTCACAGTCATAATTAAGATAATATATATACATGCAATAATATCTACATCCAGATTGCACTATTCTTCCTACTGTCTTTACTTAGGACAGCAATCCACCTGTGTTACAACAATAACAGAAGAATTGTCAATCCTTTTCTTCATTTCCTTGAAGCAGCAGGGGTGTATTCCTTAATCCTCGGGTCCAACTGAAAAATACTCAAACATTTTGAGGGCAAAAAGTTGTAGCGACCTTAACATTTCACAGCATTACCTTGGCTAATGAAATGCACAGAACATTTTTAGAATATCACATTAGCCTCTTGACAATAAGTAGTCACTCCAAAGCATTTTTCACTATTATTGTTATGATCATGTCTAGTTGTAAATGGCATTCACCATCACTATTCAAATTAATTATCTTAAGGGAGCATATGAGTGAAGCTGCAATGTAAATTAATAGAATTAAATGCAGTATGTTCTTGTGGACATTTTATTAAACTGGTATTTTGTTTGCTACTGTTGTGCTGACAATTGCTAGAGCATGGTAACATAGCTTGAGAGCCTATATTTTGGGATTTTTATTTGTATAATACTTTTCTGTGCTAATGTAAGTGCTTTGCACATCTCAAAGCAAATTACTGCAATTGGCAATTTGATAACATCAGACAGTCACATGCACAAACAAGTACAGTGAATTAGTGGAGTATTTAATTGTACAAATATAATACAGTTTATTTTAGGAAACTTGAGGATTACTATTGTTTTACTCAGAGAACTAAGTAAATTTGCAGGTAATTTTTTTTCAATTATTTTGAACAGATATACATTCTATCCTGATCTTTTCACAGAAGCTGTTAAAGGATTCCCTAAGAGTAGAAACAGAGGTCCAAAGACATCAGCTGCATGCTTAGGAAAAGATATTTTAGTAGGTCTTGATGACCATTATTAACTATACCTCAGATTCTCTAAAGGTCTGAACTCCCGCTGGAATTGCCATTTTTAAAGGATTACAAGCTGTTTAAATGCCTGGACCTCGTTCTTTCACGGATATGTAAGACTTAAGAACCTGCTAGGAGTTTAAAAAGGTTAAAAATATTAACATAAAAATGGGATTTTTTTAATCAGCCTTTTATAGTAAGGGATTTTTCAGAAGTTTCTGCTTATCTGAAATTTTAAGTTCTTTTTTGAAAAAAAAAATAGAAGTATTTCAGTTGAAGCGTAACAGAAACTCTCCTACCAAATAGCAGTGATGGTCAAAAGAAGAGTAATCATCAATATTATTGTTGCCTTGCAATATTTATTTTAGAGGGAATGAGCCACTGAGCTATGGTTGTGATGTAAAAAGCAGTCTGCTTCGTCTTCAGAGCAATACTCAGCTGAAATCCTGACGCATTCATAAAGTCAGTAGTGTCATACAATCATAAGAATATAATAGGGAGGAAATCTTAGAGAAAGCAGCAGGATGGGGAAAACTGAAAGGCTGACTTCCAAGGGAAGATTTGCAAAGCTTAGTATACATATATGAGGTGTTAGAGAAAGAGTTATATCTCTAAAGAATCATAGAGATTAAAAACCTGAGGAAAAAATAGAGATCAGGAGAAGGAAAATTAACCAAGTATTGTTTCTTTCTCCTAGTGAGAGGTCTACCTAATTTCAAAAACACCTCCCTGTTTTATGCTGTAGGTTTATGCAGAGTGGATTAATTTCTAGCTCATTTCCTGAAGGTTTTATCTTCTTAAGTTTGTTAGCAGCTGTTTGCTAGTCTAAAGGAAATTAGCTCTACATTGATAGTGCTCTGCAAATAAGAAATCAATAATAATTACTTTGCACACCAAAAGAATTAGATTGGCAACTGTTGAAACTTTTCATTTAAGGATAATATTGCAAAATGAATAAAGTTATAGTAAAAGATATGATTGCACCATTAAATACAGTAGATTAATTCTCAGTGGTTGAAACTGAGAGGTCATACCTTAAACTTATTATCATTTACCTGTTACTATGTTAAATCACTTCGAAAGGATCACGAGAAACTCTGTATGCCAGTAGTTTGTTGCAAAAACTGGAGGAGAACCTCTGGCATGTCTTCAACAGTCTCATAATCTCAGTCATCTTTGTAATTGGCTTCAGACAGAACTGATTTATGATATTTGATACCATCTCATAGCATAATGAAACTGTCTTCATCCATCCTTCCATCAGACAAAATTGTTTTCCTGAGAGAAAGAAGGGCATGAAGAATATGAGAGGAAGTGTCATGGCAGTGATTTTAAGGAAAGAGGAATGTACCAGCTCCCAGCATGTAGGAGGAATGAACTCAGATGGGTAGAGGCGAAGTGTAACCACACTGGAAAGAAAGAAAGAAAAGTGAAACATATATTCCATCATGAATTTGGACTTTTATTATGGGAGCAAGGGAGATATTCAACTCAATTTCATCCAAGTCATAAATAATAATCATGAGGAAAGACAGAATGGAACACACACAAAAATGCTGTTATGTGGAATAACAAGAGAGTAAGAGTGGGAGGTGAAGAGAAAGGGATGGGTTCTGGAAAAGCACAACGCCCATAGCAAGGAAAGGAAAGTGCAGTGAGGGAAAAGAGAGCAGGATAACACTTGGCCAGAGTGAATGACAATGAGAAGCTATGGAAAGGCATCAGAGTTGTGGAATTGCTGGCTGTCCCTAGGGAAAGAGGATGTACATTGAGGAGATGTGTGAGCTATTAATTTATTTTAAGTTTCTGACATGAATGGTATGCTCAGCCTATCACAGCAGTAATATGTGCCTAGCTTCTATGCAGTGCTCTCCAGCATGGAGAAAGTATCAGTTTTTGTACTCTTCCTGACACTCTGGCTCAACTTACCATTGGGGCTGATGGACTGTATAATTTTGCAAATTGAATCATTTGCTTTGTTGACTGAAGAAATTAATATATTTAGTTACGTGTTCCTCAAAGCAAGATATTTTCTCTCAGAAATAGTGATGGCAATAAATCACATATCTTTTTTATTTCACTGGTTTTAAAGGGGATTACAATTTTATAGAATGAAGACACGACCGATCATCTCTTTGGAAGGAATACAGTGAAGTCAGCTGGGCAAAAAGCACCGTAAATAAAAATAGAGGTCATCTAGCAAAGGAAGCTGAAAGCAAAGGAAGTCTGGAGGTATAACTTAGTCAGGTGTGAGATAATTTATTTTCAAAATTAAAATTATACCTGTACATTGTAGATAATTGTAATAAAAAGAAAGTGATATTTATTGTTATAATATTTCTCGGCTATTTTTTTACTCCAACACTGAAGTTTCTAAGCAGAATGAAATTATTTGCCTGTGTAGTGATCTCCAATAGCCTACTTCATTGTGTATTCTTCAAATACATCTATAAGAAAGGAAAACAAAGGATAATGTGGTCCCATTACTAAGTGGAGGAGTGACCCTGGTAACAGAGGACACAGAAAAGGCAGTGATACTGAAAGCCTTCTTTGCATCAGTCCTCACTGACAAGACCAGACCTCAGGAATCTCTCACCCAGGAGACTAGGGTAAAGGAATGCTGAAGGTAGACTTTTCCTTGATCAAGGAGTACTGGGTTAGAGAACACCCAGGCAAAACTGACATCCACAAGGCCCTGATGGGATGTATGCCTGAGTGCTGAGAGAGCTGACAGACACCATAGCTAGACTGTTTATGGTCATCTTTGAAAGGCTGTGGCAGTCAGGAGAGGTGCTTGAGGACAGGAATAAAGCAAATATCATCCCTTGTTCTACAAGGGCAAGAAGGAGGACACAGGGAACTACTGGCCAGTCAGCCTCACCTCAATCCCTTGAAAGATGATGGAGTGCCTCATTCTGGGTGCTATCTCTATCCACATGGATGACAAGAAGGTGATCAGGAGTAGTCAGCATGGATTCACCAAAGGGAAATCATGCTTGACCAACCTGGATTTGACCAAATACCTGGATGGATGAGGGAAGAGCAATGGATATTTTCTACCTTGACTTCAGCAATACTTTAAACACTGTCTCTCACTATAACCTCATAGAAAAACGCAGGAAGTGTGGACTGGATGAATGCTCAGTGAGGTGGATAATGAACCGACTGAATGGCTGTTCCAGAGGGTCATAATCAGCAGTACAGTGTGTAGTTGGAGGTCTGTCACTAGAGGTGTCCCCTAAGGTTCAATCCTGGGTCCAGCATTATTTAACTCACTTATCAGTAGCTCGGATCAAGGGACCGAGTTACTCCTCAGCAAGTTTACTGGTGACAGAAAGCTGGGAGGAGTGGCTTATATCCCAGAGGGCTGCGCAGCCCTTCGGATAGGTTGGAGAGATGAATAGAGAGGAACTGTCTGAAATTCAACAAAGGCAAATGCAGGGTCCTGGGCCTGTGAAGGATAACCTTGTGTACCAGTACAGGCTGGGGGCTGATCTGCTGGAAAGCAGCTTTGTGGAGGAGGATCTGGGGGTCCTGGTGGACAATAAGCTGTCCATGAGCCAGTAGTGTGCCCTTGTGGTCAAGAGGGCCAATGGTATCCTGGGGTGCATTTGGAAGAACATTGCTAGCAAGTTGAGGGAAGTGATCCTGCCCCTTTACTCAGCCCTGGTGAGGCCACATCGGGAGTGCTGTGTCCAGTTGTGGGCTCCTCAGGATGAGAGAGACATGGAGTTCCTGGAGTCAGTCCAGAGGAGGGCTACAAAGATGATTAAGGGACTAGAGCATCTCTCTTATGAGGAAAGGTTGAGGGAGCTTGGCCTGTTTAGTCTCGAGAAGAGATGACTGAGAGGGGATCTCATTAATGTCTGCAAGTAACTGAAGGGCAGCTGTCAAGAGGATGGAGCCAGGCTCTTCTCAGTGATGTAAAGCAATAGCACAAGATGCAATGGGCACAAACCGATGCACAGGAAGTTCCACCTGAACATGAGGAAGAACTTTACTGTGCAGGTGACTGAGCACTGCAATAGATTGCCCAGAGAGGTTGTGAAGCCTCCCTCACTGCAGATATTTAAGAACTGTCTTGCAACCTTGAGCTAATGTGCATCTATATTAATACTGATCTTTTACTAACAATGGTCTCAAAGCTTAAAAGTAAGGAAAAATGGCATTTTTATGGCTTGAAATGAACTGAAGTGCCAGTGGTTAAAATAAAAAACAGCCTCTTTAAGTGCATAATCTTTCCTCAGAAGTCATTCCAGTCCCCAGACATAATTGTGAATGGTTAATCTTCAGCCTCAGTTATCTCTAGTCTGCTCTGAATTCATGTTTATATTGATAAAGCATTTTATAAATTAAAAAAAAGAAGACAACACAACACAAACCACAATGTATAAATCTTAAATATAATTAATATTGTGTAGTCAACTTGAAGAATGTTCTTAGTCTTTCAGAGAAGGCACATGACTATGTGAATAACTTAATTTACCGGCAAAAGGAGGCAGTGATGGAGGAGAAACAGCACTTTAATGCAATGCTGAGATAAAAATTACCACTAAGTTCTATATTTAGTGTGTAAAACAGTTGGAGAGCTCTACAAGATGGATGATTATTGATTGGATAATTTTGATTTTAATCAAATTCTCTGTGGAATTTTCTCATATTTGCTTGCATTCCCATTGTTATCTTTATTTCAGTTTTGTCGGATGTGCCTATATGGTGTTCCTGGTACATCAGCAAACAATTTATGCAGACGTACATGGGCTGCATCAATTAGTACCTTGGAGTATCTCCCTTATTTAGTTCTCTAGTAGGAATTTCCTGTCCCTCCTCCCACTTTCTCAGATTTCTCAAAGAAACAAACAAAATCCAACCAACCAAATAAACAAAAAAAGTCAAACAGGAAAAAGACTAACCCTCTAGAAGATTCAATAAGCTGAGCAAAATACATTTGACTTACATTTATTTCAACCCAGCAAGGACATGACCTCATCAGGTAATGACATGCAAGAGGCAGTGTTAGATCAAAGAGCCTTTGTTTCCTATCTCCTGAGTATTTTGTCCAAACAGGGAAGGCCTACTCCTGAAGAATAAGTTTTAAAAAAAACTAAATATTTTTTGAGAGGAAACATCCTATTGGAAGAGAATGGAAATTGTCCTAGGAGATGAAGTCAAGGTTTTCAGTCGGCCATTAAAACAAATTGAAACTACTGCAAACCACATAGTGGAGATGTAATAAAGTATGGTTGAGTGAGCGAGCTATTACATTTTACATCTCACATTGATGAAATGTTCTTATAGCGTTATGCCAGAATGACTTCATAGTAAACTATGATAATCTGTGGAGGTAGCAGTTGCCTGGATAAATATTCATAAAGGCTATTTGGTCAGCATGGGCTATTTATTCATTGCTTGAATTTCTGGAGTTACTGAAGATACTAAAGTGTAGGAGAAAAAGCAAAACTATTCCATATCATAAATCAGATTAGAGAGCACAGACAAAACAATTAAGTTTTGAATAGTGGATTCTGACTTCATTACTGGGACACTTACTTTAGTGAAGGTTTCTAGACAGTTTGCCAGATCTTTCATTGAATCAAAGAATCACAGAAAGGCTGAAGTTGGAAGGGACTTCTGAGGTTACCTGCTCAAATCTCCCTACTCAAACAGGACTCCTGTTCAAGCACAGCCCGGAACCATGTTCAGGTGAATTTTTACTCTCTCTAAGGATGGAGACTCCACAATCTCTCTGGGCAACCTGTGTCAGTCTTTCATTTTTGTTTCATTTTGAACCCATTATGTCTGGTCTTTTCCCCAGGGATCACTGAAAAGAGCCTGCCTCCCCCTTCTTCATTCGCTCCCATCAGGAATTTATACACATTAACAAGATCCCCCTGAGCTTTCTCTTCTCCAGGCTGAACAGTCTCAGCTCACTTAGCCTTTTCTCATGTGTCAGATGCTCCAGTCCCTTAACCATTTTTGTGGCCGTTCTCTGGACTTTATTCAGTATGCCCATGTCTCTCTTATACTGAGGGGCTCAGAACTGACCACAGTTCTCCAGGTATAACTCGCCAGCACTAAAAAAAAAAGGATCACCTCCCTCCATCTGCTGGCAATACCTTGCCTAAAGCAGACCAGGGTAGCCCTTAACTTCTTTGCAGCAAATTCCTTATCATTTACCTCAATATTCACAGCACTACTTACCTGACTTCTTTTCTACAGACAATTCAAAATAGGTTCTGCATCTCTGATAATAAATTCATCATTGATTTACTGTTTGTCACATGTAGACTGCTCCTCCATGAATGTTGGATATTATGGTGCACTAATCAGGAGTTTTCCCACTGTTGTATGAAATTTTGTCCAAGATCATGTTGAGAGGAGAATGAAAGCTCGTTTTCATGGTACTGGAAGCATCTTCAAGGATCAGAAAAACATTCCATCAGAAAAACATTCCATTTAGTGCTCCTACAAACAAAAGTTGATTACCTGCTGAAAAGAGCATACAAAGATTTACACCTTTTATATACAACAGTCTCAAAGAACAGATTATGCTTATTATTGAAATAGCTTTGTTTATGATGAAAAAGATCTTATTAGCAGAAGATTAAGGAAAGCTCTGAGCAATTTGTTTGATAATGTCACACCAACATTTTTTAAATGAGAATTATTATCAGATTTTTTCAAAGACGGCATGACTTTTATGAATGGTGGTTGTTACAATAAAATATAGGAGTAAAATAATTCTAAAATGCTTTGGCATGCCCTCATGTTTCTGTAGCATAAATCAAGATGCATTTCTGGTTCAGATTACTAGAATAACATTTTGGGACTCTCCTCCATCACTAATAATGGCCAACTGGACTCAAGATATGCACACACAAGGACAAAGCACGCTCCCAGACTTACTTCTCGAACAGAGGCACTGCACAAACCATGGGTATAGAGTGAAATCCAGATAATTTTTCAGCATTGTGTAGCTCCTGTATCTTTCAGGACAGGGTGAAATATTGGATAGAGACTGTGAACTACTGCATTATAAGGGAACGGAACTAAAAGTTGTCAGAAGAGAACTTTTTGGTACAAATAAATGTAAATCTAGTTTTCCTTAATGTTGTATTGGTTTTGCTAAACTAAGTCAATTCAACATTTTTATGCTCTTCCACTCAAGACAAAAAAGCATAACAAAGGAAAATGTAATTATTTTTTTATGTCACACTGATATTGTATGTCAACCCAACAGAATCCCTTCTTTTCAGTAAAGAAGAGACCACTGGTTTCTCTTAGAAATATGAATTGTCAGCTCTTCTTAAAACACATTACACTTCTAGATGCTCCCTCTTCCTCATTTTCTTTTCAAGGAATCAAAACCAAATATGCTCTTATTCTTTGCTCTGAGACTTCTCTATCAAAAAATAGATAAGAATGAGCACATCATGATACTACTTTAGACAGAGTTGATTTATTTCAGGAGATAGAAAACAGAAGTGTGAGATTTAAGAGTTACAGTTATTTGGAAATTTTGGGGATTTTTTTGATTTATTAGGTGAAAATAGCTAAAATTTTTTTCTTTTTATATGTACTTCAACAAGACTTAAATATTTGATAACGACTTTATTTAAAGGGAAATATTTGGGAGTTCAGTTTTCGTAAAATTTCAATTATTATTTCTTCTTGTTGTACACAAAATTAGAAACGCAAAAGTTACTACACCAAGTGTTCAGGACTTCTTTCATTTGCTTTGTTTCATACTGTAATTTTGAACCTTTTTCCTTTTTTCCCTGCTCAAAATCAAACAAAATCATGTTCATTTAATTTCCCATAAGAGGGAAATTCACTGATATTCAGTGAGTCCTTTGGAAACTAAAGCTTGAACAGATAGAGAATACAGATCTGAAGTGAGATCACAAGTAGTGCCAAGCCAGAAACACAAGAGGTTATAGGAGAGGACAGATATGAAGTCATACAACTGAAGGGTTTTTTTTGTGGCTAGCGGCTGTGACAGAATCTTGCCTAGCATATAGCAATCGTTTTATTTTTTTAGAAAATATTTTTAATTATAGTAAGATAAATAGTCAGTTCTGAAGTTAGACAACTTACCCTTCTTTATTCCCTTGAATTGTTTGAGGCCAGGTTGGATAGGGCTTTGAGCAACTTGGTCTAGTGAAGGTTTCTGCCCATGGTAGGGGGATTGGAACTAGGTGGTCTTTAAGGTCCCTTCTAACCCAAACCATTCTATGACTCTATGATTACTGATCTTCTCTGGCAGGCAGAAAGTTTCGTGCCCAGGCTACAAACCTTTCCTGTGACAGTGGTCACAGTGACCTAGCTTTCCCCTTTCAGATCCCTCAGCTGCCATATGCTCACACAGCATCTGAGTTCAGGCTTTTCCTTCTTTCCAGCTAGTGCTATCAGCATGATCATTCAGAGAGAGCATCTGAACAGCAGATTTTATTGTTTTGCCCTTATCAGGCCTGCCTCATTGCCTCTTCTAAGGTCCTGGAATCAAGACCCCTTCTCTTCTGTCTTGCTGCTTAATGGCTTGTATATAATTTAGAAACAACTCTGCCAATTAAAATACTTCTTGATGTTACAGTTCACAGTTGCTAGTAATAGAGTTGTCCTGGTAACAAAGGAATTGGAAGCATTGATTTTTTTACTTCTATGTTTATCAAAATCATACTTTCCAATCCCAAACACCCAAAGCTAAATACCTGAACTCATAAATATCCTAGCTGTCAAAAATCTGACCCATCATAACCTACACTGTCCTCTGAAAAGACACCTTTACTCTGATTTCTAAAAGTCAGATGAGAAATCCACAAAATTATCTCAGCTGAAGACAGTTTCATTTCAACTCGTACAAATGTAGGAGTCTTTGAAAAACAAAAAATATATAGAAGACAAAGAATATATAGAAAAATATCTGATAGAAGTTTGCATATTTTGAAATTTTGAATTCCCTTGTATTTTTGTAAGTGATTTCACCAATCCTATTTCTACACCTACTTGTGCACCAACTGCAAAGTGTACTTTGGAAAAGAAGGAATGAAAAAAGACAGATTTTATAGTCATATTCAGTTATGGACCTGTCTTAAGATATGTCTTTAGAGATTATATTTTGTTTTATGGTACCTTCACAGCCAAAAATGGTAGAAGGAATAAAGCTGCTTAAATTGATGGATTTGGGACTTGATTATAACATATTTGCATAACTGTATATTATACTATGAAAGCTTGAGGACGAGCAGATTTGAAAAAAAGAAAAAATGAGCTTATGTTCAAGTGAATATAAACTTGACCTCATTACAAATCGAAACTCCATCTTTCATAGTTATGACTATATTTTCAGTTACAAAGCAGACAAGTTCTGGAAAGGCTTGCAATTTAAACCACAAAAAAGGATACTGATTGAATATGAAACAGTGAAAGAATTTTCCCACTTAGACAAGATTTCATTGCCACTTACAAATATGAAAATTGGAAACTGCCCTACTGAAAATCCCACGATCTCTAAGAAACAGCAGAAGATACCCTGCTGTTTGACATTGTCATCAGCACTCAATGTTTTTAGAAATTGGACCACAAATTTATTTTTCTGTGAATACAAAACAAGTGCATAAGGATATCACCCCTGCTTTAATCTTCTCTTCATTAAATCAGTTTCTGAAATTATACCCAGAATACCACCAAAATATGTACTTTAAGTTTGTTTTAAAATTGGAGATAAAATGCATTTAACTGCTTGGTAAAAATCAACATTTCTAAAGGAGTTGAGGAACAGATTTCAGTATAGAGGTATTATGTGATGTACAATATCTTTCTTATCACACTGACAACATAAATTGTTAATGACACTATCTAAAGTTACTCTAATTCATAGGCTAATCCGAAGTAATTCAGTCCTTAAGTCATTTTCATGTGTCAGCTAATCTAAGCAAGGGTTATAGTTATATTGTGAGGAAACTTTGTTTCTTCTGATATTATGAATGGTTCTTCAGCCTACAGATTTTCCCTGGGCAGTTTGGTAGAAAGAGAAATAATAGCTGAATATTTAATTAAATACTTAAATGTCACTCACCGTGCAATAAAAATGGACGAAGGAGTACCCAAAGTTTCTGTGCTGTTTATAAACAAACAAAAAACCAAACCTAACTAATGTCAGAGGAACTTACCACTATTTATTTAATCTTTGAAGTAACAGACACCAGAATCATTAGTGTATATCTAAGAATTTATTGTTGATATTTTTGAGGGCACTATGGAATGCATACGTTAGCAATTCTTACTAAAAGGCATACACAAATTTTCTGAAGGCTGTAAACAGTTGAAGAAATCCTTATTCAGTGTGTCTGAGGTTTTTTTTCCTGTTTTCTGGTAACAAATGAGTAATATTTTCGCTAAATAATTATCATTATAAAAGCAAAATGCAATTTAGGAGAAATTCTTTCCACTGTTTATACTGTAGATCAAGTTTCAGAAAGGTCCTAGAAAATTTGATCGAGAATTACTGTGCAATTATTTTCCAGACACAGTGGAGGTTTTTAAATAATTCTTTAAGGATCCACTGAAAGAAATATTCTTTCCATTACATAGAACAGAAATTTGTATATTACTGTTTATTCCTTCAGAAAATCTTTTCATAAAAAATGCTTTCTAATTTGTATCTATATAGGAGATTAGGTTTTATAGAAAAAAGAGGACTTTCCAGCAAAATGTGGGCGCAGATTTCTACTTTGAAATTAGTGCCCTCTATGTATAAAGCCACATACAAGAAAATTACAGAGCTCTTGCACAGTGACCTAATTTAAGACCTTAATCTCTGCTTGCAGAAGATGAATTTCTTAATTTTGCTTTCCACTCTGAGGTAGAAAAATGTTGGAATAAGTACCCAGAGAAGTTGTAGAATCCACATCCTGGTACATTTTCAAAACTCCAGGCCCTGATGCTGCAGTTGAATCATCACATCTGACCTTAGGGCAAACTGGGATCTTAGAAAATGGGCCTTGGATGTTGGACCCAATAACTTTTAGAAATCCCAAGAAATCTAAATTAGTATATTATTTGATCACAAATTTTAGGTAGAATTGCAGCCTCGCTCTGAGTGTGTTTCACTTTTAAAGAAAAGGTCATTCTGCAAAACTGTTAATTGTATCTCTTCTTTGGTGCTGCTACTAGGGTCTGTGCTTGCTGGTTAACAGGCTTCTATGTGTGCTTCAAACCAATTTTGTCTTTGTCCAGACACGTAACTGACAGCAGGTCTGATTCAATCTTGACGAAGCATTTGAGACACTGTCTTATAACTTTCTGACAAATATCAGAATCATTGAATTGTAGAATGGATTGGGTTGTAAGGGACCTTTAAAAGTCATCTGACATTAAACACATACTCATCAAGAGCTATCTAGTACTAGCACCCACACACTCAACAGAAATGTCCCTCTTAAGGGATATTTTATACATAACTTCTTTTTAAGACAGAACTTGCCATATTAAGCTTTATGTGAGCAAGTAAACTCACAAAACTGTAATAGAGCATATGTGCCCTATGAGAATCCAAGAAAGTAATTGACTTTGCACTGTGGGTATAGGCATGCAAGAATTTAGCATCAGCTCAGGATTATATTACCAGCTGAAAGATGTAAACAGGGATACAATGGGTAGTTGCAAATGCCTAGTGAATGCAGCATTAGAGAAATGGAATCCTTCTGGGTTCAATAGCTATAAAATCGAAAGACAACAAGCACACACACTCATTAAGGCTGTTGTCTCTAGCTGGGGAGTTTCCATGATATAAAATGGATAGCAAAAATCTTTATGAGACAGTTGAAACAGTTCCAAGTCTTGATTATTCTTTGAGTGTTTGAGAAGCCTAAATCAACTTGAGAAAGTAAAGTATATAGGAATTTTTCTTAAAACAAAAGGACTTTTTTTTCCTCAGATCAGAAATGCCACCAGGAATCACCTTTCCTAAACTAAAACAGAGTGTTTTGCTTCTTTGTTCTAACCTTTCGCAGATTTAATGTCACTTCCATACATTGTACTTCAGAGACTTTTCCATGCTTGGGCTGATACAGTGGGGACCTGGTCCCCTGTATGCAACTAAGATTAACTAGTGCACAGTATCATGGAAAGTTTGGTTTCATTAGTGGGAAGAAAATAAGGGCATCATGTAGATCCTTGCTATAAATCCTGAGTCAGATTTGCTGGAATATCTACTGCAAGATACGGAGGAACATTCCATTTTAAGATTTTTTAAAACCTGAGTTATTTTTTGAATAATTTTTAAAAGTCCCATGTTTAGAGCAGAGAAGAGGTAATCAGTGTCACCATGCGAGAGACAATTGTGACATTAGTGAAGTCACCAAACTATTAAATGGGCATGTTTGAAGGGAAAGACAAACACTTAAGGAATCATTTGCTATAAAAAACAAATAACATTTTCCTCTCAGTGATAACCAGAGTTTTGCTTAGCAGGTATCTTTCTGTAATCCAAAATGAACATTCAAAAAAACTCTTTAGAAAATAATTTAAACAATTCTGCAGGTATTTTTGTATTGTTATAATCTAATTCCCAGAAGTCTTACTTAAATACTTCAGTTACGTTTGTTCAATTGTCTAAAAGGAAATTTAATGCCAAAGATTTTTGCAGCTTTTCAAGTGTAACTATATGTTAAACATCCGGTATTACTCCAACTAAAGAAATGTGCGTTATTTTTAATCCTCCCAGATCATCAAGTCACATCTGGATCAGGGAAAGCTTCATTTCTTTAAGATATGTGTCCAGCATGCCCCATTTTTCCAAGCTTCCTTTTTGCACAGATCTTCTGAGGTGCCCTGACTGTATAACATGGAGCTCAATTTTTCTACCCTAGAGCTCTGTCACCAGCATGTCCACGGTGGTTTTCTGGCCAGCTGCTATCAGGTGGAACACGTCATGACTGAGCTCTGCCAGCCTTACCTCACATATTTAACACCTTTACTCCACCTAAGTGCTAATCTTTGAAAGAATAATTCGGCTGAATATGACCAAAATTACTTGAACTGTTATGACTATTTTGCTGACAAACCAGTATGATAGCACAAACATATTTCCCTTATGAAACCGGGCCAAAACCAGATTAGAATTCTATTTCCTTTGACAGGGATTTTTATCTTATTCTGCTGTTATTGGTATCAACACTGTGTCATTTGAATCATCATGATTCAATAACTTTGAATTATGGACCATCAACACAGAGTATATCTCATAACAGTGCATATCTTTGTACATTTATCTGCAGATGACTTCTGGGAAAAAGAATGACCCACTCAACCAATAATTTTTCAGCCAGAAAAACCTTAGGCATATAAATACTGTTTAAAAAAATATTGATCTTGGAATATATTCTTCTAAGCATGTACACAACTTTAAATGTAAACCTCATCATAGTGATGGAAAGTGGCAAGAACTGGCTTTTTACACATGCACATTGACTATTTCTGAATTTGGCTCTTTCTTGTCTGCAAGTAATTAGTTGGTTGTATGAGCAAGAAACATCTGGCAAATGATCCAATGAGGCTATGCAAAATAGTTTGGATTAAAATAGCATTTAAATGAGGTTGAGCTGTTCAGAATTAAAAAACGCTGGAGACAGCTTGTTACTGAAAGTGCACTGAGTAACTTTCTGTTGTCTGCCAGCTTCTGGGACAAGATTTATCCAGGCTCATTAAAATATGTCTGGACATCCTTTATTTTTGCCCATGTATAGGAAAGAAACAAAGATATAAGGTAGTAGAGAGTGTCTGTGCAGGTAGCATTGTCCAACAAAAGGATATTTTTCTTTCCAAGCAATGCAAGGAAGCAAAAGTGTTCTAGGTTAAAGGAATATCTATGCTCAGGTTGAACCATTCCAAATGGGAGTGGATTCTGCCACAACCTCACACAGAAAGTTAATTTCACCAATTTTTACTAGACTATAGTATTTTGGCACTAATCTCAGGGTTTTTTTAAAGTTAGAGATTTTATGTACAGACATAGACCCTTCCACAGAATTCAAGAGAATATTAAACTGTCTGAATAGGCTTATAGTAAAAGCCAGCAGTTGAGGGGATTTACACATTTTTATCTATATTTTCAGTTGCAGAGGCATATTTAAACTGGTGTGAAATATGACAGTAGCATGCCTATCTACCTTAGGTAGATTGTGATTATCAAACTACTAAATTGAAACCCAAATTCAGTGTTCATGAATGAGATAGAAGGGGATTTTTTTTTTCACCCATGTGAAATAAAGTTCTTGAGATTCAAAAGGAGGACAATGACATAGAAAAATACACAGCAGTTCTGTCTGGTGCTACAGTTAGGTCTAGTGGTAATTTTATTTTGAAATCAAAATTAATTTATATTACTTTTTAATTTATTCTACTGCAGGAGATAAAGCATAAATCTATGATAAAGTCAGTGATTCTGGCAACAGCAGTCTGAATTTGGTTATATAGTAGTTTTCATTTGAGTTACAACTGAATTACAGAGAATGTAAACTGAAAAACTTTGTAAAGTTAATTTTGTTTTGTCATATTGTTTACAATATGTGGTGACAAAGTTGTTAGGGAAGATTGTGAGGCTATTGCACTTCAATCAGAGTATTTTTTTTAAATAACAGTATTAAAGGAGGGAAAGATGATAAAAAAATAAAATAGTTTCTCTTAGTGTTATGTATCATACCAGCAGGCTGAGTGGGAAAGGGAGGTATAGAAGGATTTTTTAGTACATCTGAAGGAAAATGCAATGTATTTGTCAGGAGGCAAATTCAGAATATATATCCACTTTGCCTGCCTATGGGACCAGACACCTAATTTTGCTTGTGGGATGGTGGGTGAGAAAAAACCCCCCTGACATTTTTTCACTGGCTATTATAGGTCTTATAAGCTTACTTTAGGTAATGAGAAAGTATGTTTTGGTTTGACTCCTAGATTAAGAAAACTAACTGTAATCTGTTACTGAAGATAAAATCATGGTGTACTTCTCACTGTTTTTTTCTTCTAAATTTCTCAAAGAACTGACATAGAATAAATCTGTATCAAAGTTGTTGAAGCTTGCCCTATTTTTTTATTCAATCCTGCTATAACAATACACTTAGACTGAAGAATTATGGGAGTATATTTTTCTTTAAGTTTTAAAATTGATTATAGTCTCTTCAGACATACCAGATTTATGGCTGTGAAGCCTAAAATTCTCATTTTATTCACTTTAGAGTCCCAGTATCAGAAACATCAAAAGGTGTCTCCACATTATTTTTCCTAGAAGGGACCTGGAGGAACATGTTTAATGAAAGAAAATAGAATAGATCAATCTCTGTGTTCATACAATCTCTTGTGTTTGTGCTGAAGCTTTAAATGTGTCTGTACTGCTCTGTTTTTGAGACACTGTTCCTATAGAAAATCAATTGACATTCCCTTCATACATTCACACAAGCTTTAGAAGGATGTATATATTTGAAGTAACATGTTTCTAGCTAGGAAAAACAATTAAATATTTCGTATAAGTAATTCTGAGTTGTTTTCAATCTCCAGAAGAAAATATGAGAAGCACTACAAATAAATACCAACTAGATCATCTAACAAAGTTTCCATTCAGGACATGCAATATCATGTAATATAGCATTATTAATATAATAAGTAAACAAATCATACATGGACCTGGCTAGCTTGAGGTTTCACAGCCAAATCCCTTTATTCAAATGAGACAACAGCTTATATATACGTTAACACGTCATACCGTGTGACCTTAACAACCAGTCACCATGGGTACCTTACTGCCCATGTGTGGGAGTACGTCGGGGCTTCATTTCCCAGGATGCCTCACCCAGCATCCTTCCTAAAATCCAACTGCTACAATGTAAAATGTCCTAGAGATGGCTATTTAGGATTCAGTACTTCAAAGTTTAAAATGTCTTACTGAGAACTCAAAAATATAATCTATTTGACGCTGTGAGGGTGTTTTTTTGTTTTGATTTTGGTTTGGTTCTATAGAGGGAAGACAGAGGCATTACTTTACAGGGAAATGATGGGTAAGGAGAGTACTTCACTTAAACTGCTTAGATCACCTCTTAAAATTCTAAGCGATCATTCTTCATCTGTGTGTGATTGGCTGATATTCAAGATAGTCCAGGTAATACCAATGGTATCCAATGGTATCCAACTGATACTGTGGATCAGGAAACATAAATGCTTCACCAATCTGGTCTGCATGTCAAAGGTTGATCATATTTTCTTCTTGTCAAATTGTGGTGTCTCAGAGTAAATGGCTGCAACTGTTTAGCTGGATTTCTTTTCTTTGTGATATGCTGGTTTTAGAGTGTTCGAAGAAAATAATATGTGCAATGTTGAGGTAGAATGGAAATAAAGAGAACATACGTGAAAAAATAGCTCCGCTTACTACTGAAATGTGGCACCAGCTCTAGTAGTAAAAATTGTATCCCTTGTGACAGTATAAAGAGTAATAAAATTGCCAGTGTATCTCAAAGTCAGTTTACAAGCATCTAATTTTAAATGCCTTCCATATTAATCTTGAAGGATAAATGAATTAGGGTTGTTAGTGATTTCAGACATGTCAGGAAGCTTACTCAGAAGTCCTCACCTTTTCTGGCCCAGTGGCAGGCACAGTAAACCAGCACAACCTTTGAATAATCATGCTTTGTGCTTCTCAACATACCAAAGACTTTTCTAGTTGCTTCTGTATTTGTTTTCCCTCCCACACTGAAAGTGAATTTTGGGCAGGCATGTGGCAGCAACCATCATTCTGTGTGCCAGCATAATCTTCCGGATTCCTGCATTCACACCAATTATCTGCTCTGCCTGGACTTTCCACTTTCAAACCCAGAATGAAACAAGTGCCATCCTCAGTGGGCCATCGTGTTTGAGTGTCCTCTCTAACAAAGCAATCATTCATGCCATTCTGAAGTTTGCTGCTCTTTCCTTCATAAGGCTGTACATTTATGTATATTTTCTTACCATGTATGACCCTAACAGATGTCAGACTAGGAGGTATTTTGCATGGATTTCTACACTGATTGAAACTCCTGAGCTGGATTGTGTTCCACATGCAGATAGGAAATGTGTTCAAGAAGCAGCTCTGTTTAATATATTAGTATTAATTATCTCAACAATTTATATTGAGAAAAATGTTTATTAAAAGTTCTTCAATCTCATAGTTAATTTTCACTAAAAATTGTGCCTTCCAAGAGTCTTTTTAGGAGAATTTTCTTTCCTCTCGTGAACACGTGAGACATGTAAATTATTTAATAAATGAAATGTCTACAAATATCAAACACTTATATTCTTCAAGAGACCAGTGAGTTGTGTATTTTGAAGCAACATTCAGTTTATATATGGTTTAAGAATTGTGAACCATCAATTGACAGTACAAATTGTTTAATTTCCCTATTATTTTGCTTTGTATTACTACCAGTTTGTGAATATTTCTTATGTTCAGAGATTTAAAAGATGGGTCAGATATCTTCAGAGTTGTTTTCTAAAAACAAAGAGGTGTCAAAAACTAAGTTTCTGTGGTATAAACTGTAGATGGAAAAGTCTAGAATGCACACAACAGGTCAGAGAGAGACTGATACTTTTAGGTTTTTTTTGTTATCCTTCAAAAGAGTTTGCCAGTTCCAAAGTGAGAACACCACATTTTCCTCACCATCAAGCTCAGTTGGTGCTTATCCCAAATACAAATTTTCAAGTCTTGTTCTTTAAAGAAATGGAATCTAAATACTGATCTGACTCTACTTAGCTGAGCAGATGCATCTCCTCACAGCTGGAGCTGGCAGAGCTTTGGGCAATTTTCCACTCCTGCTGTCATCTCCTCCATTTCACTGTCACTTGTACTGCCTCTTCATAATAGAAATAATTCAAGTACTGAAAGACCCTATCAAACTGTCATAGCAATTGGACAATAAGTGTGTAAAAACACAGAGGAAATTCAAGAACTCACACATATTTGAAAAGAAAAAGATAAAAGAAACATTGCTGATCTCCCAATCAACACCACAGACCTTCTATAGTCTTAACATCTCCCTTATATCTATTATCTTCTAATGAGTTTGCTAGTAATTTCCATCACTCGATACTTATCCAATTTTAGATAGTCTGTAAGTATTTTATCATGATAAATTTTTTGAAACATGAGGTATTCAGTGTATTTAATGATAGTAATAAATTCATAACAAAATTATTTAGATGAAGTATACTTTTGTTCAGCAAGAAGGTACAGCAAATCTTAAAATTAAAAAAATCTTACCAAGTTCAGGAGCATCAGAATTTTTTCCTTGACTTAATAATTTCTTTTGCAAAGATCGCAAGTAAACTGAAAGGTGAAGGAAAACCAGAAAATGAACAGACACTAACTACACTACTGTTGAATTTTACAGCGTTTCTCATTGGCTTTGCAGGAAACAGAATTGACTATATGAGGATGACAGGATTTTGAAGAAATTAATTAGTCTTTCTACTAAAATTTTAAGACTGTTTATTCTTTCCCACCGCTTAATTTTTCAGTTATTTTGAGGAAAAAGCAAATCTTAACAAAATTCTGAAAGTAAAAATTTAAATATAAATTTCCCTCATTTCACTCATTGCTGTTATTTCTTTGAGTCCTGTTATCCATGTTAGCTTTCAGATAGTCAGTATAGATATGCTAAATAAAAGTTTAAGGAGTAGGAAATGGTTCCAATATCAATGCTTGAACAAAAACCATAGAACGCTAAATAAAAATTTCCCTTTTTATTGAGGGAAATTATTTCATGTAAATAGAATAGGAAATAGACAGTGATCAATTTTTAAACAGAAAATTGAACTCTGATATTTCTCCCTTTATTATATTTTTACTAACTGAGTATTTTTCTAAATTAACGGTCAAGTGCTAAAAAAATAAATCTTGGTTTCCTAAGGAGAATCTGGAACATGGAATGAACAAAATGAAAGACTTGTAAAGGACTTTCTATGCTGTCTGAAATCACATTTTTATAAAACCAGATAAAAAGATATTTACTGATGTAAAGTCAATTTATTTTGATTTTTTTCTCTGTATTCTTCCATTATTCAAAGGAACAGCTCAAAAAGCTTCAGTGAAAAAGCCATGAAGTGTAGTAAAATGAAGAAAATAGCTCTATCAGGGAGGTGGTTACAACTTGGTTCATAGTTTGTTTTCCACCAACACATTAGGAATTTATTGTCACCACTGAAGACTTTTTTGAGGAAGTGCAGAAGACGAAGTATGAAAGACTTTGATGGAGTCTCAGTGTGTTTATGGAGATAAAGAGAAGGTAAAGATATCCATGTCTGAATATATTAAAATTGCAGTGTCTGTCAAATTTTCTGCCTTTCTTTCTTTTCTGTTGCTTTCTTGCTCAGGAAAGAACCAAGTTCAGAAATAAGATGGGACATGAAATAGTTTAAAAGTTGTGCCAATCGAATTAACATTATAACTTTCCAGTAATCTCCCTCATATTTTGAAAAGGAGCAGCCCATGTAAGAGAAAGATTTGCCACAGGAAAACCTCTACTGTTCTTCGTCCCCTGATTCTCTACAAGGTAGAGATTCATAGTGTTGTTCAATTTTTTGCCTGTTTTTCTACAGTTTGGTAACTACACTTTTTTTCCAGCCTCTCCCTGTGTACTTTTTAGTCCACCGTACAATTTCAATCTAATTTGACAGGTAGATCATAATCTTAAAAAAATATCCCAAATTCTTAAGAAAACTATATAAGAAAAACTATAAGAAATGGAAGAGAAGGCAGATCCAAACTAATGAACTCAACAGTGAGCAAAGATACAGAGTAATCTTAAGTGCTGTCTGCTCTGCCTAGCCTCTTGACTGCACTGACGGTTGTCTGAGTGACCAAAAAATTAATGCAGTACTTATATCTACTAAATACAAAACCGAGCGAAAGTATTAGGGATTTGAAGAAAAAGCATTTTACATTTGTACAGGACACCGAGTGCAAGAGGTCTCAGGGTCATGGTTAAAAGTATGCGTAACTAATATTTCGGTCTATTTAATATTCATTCTCATTCATTCTGAATAATATTCATTTATTATGCACAGCAGAAACTCATCCGAAAATGTGATAAAGTCATATTTCAGGGATTGCCTGTTTCAGAGCTGATGACAAATGGTGTTAAAGAATATTCTATGTTGACCAAAATACAATGTGATGAGAGTTGCTTTCAGTAACTTTAACAGAAGTTAAAATGGACATACTAAATAATGAGAAAACAATAGCAACAACACTTAAACATGACAAGTCCTACCAGAAGTCTCACATGCAATAAACTGGAAAAAAATACCAGAAGAGTCTGTTTTCCAAAAGTGAGTAAATTCAGCTCTTAGCTACCATCATTTTACGTGATTTCAGAGGCTCTAGAGGATTCAGGATATTTGCAGAACATTTTGTGTGCAGACTGCAGGTCTCTTAGTTCTCCTGTCACCTTTCCCAATACCCTGCAATTTTGTCTTTGACATATAATGATTGAGTACAATACTGATTTCTGAAAAAATCCCCTCTCCTGTTTCCTATGGGAGCAGTATCTCAACAAAGGAAATAGATATACATTTCAGCTTTTTCAGAGAGTTGATTTTTCTAATTTTCTAGATCCACCATAGCATAGCAGGAAATAAGGAAACTAAAAAGAGACAAAATGCATTGAAAAAAACCAGTATTTGCAAGAATGAGTAGAAGCAACGTGATTGTGTTGGGTCTGGAGTTAGCTTTTACCACAGCAGTTCTCATAGTGCTGTGCCTTGTATTTGTAGTTAGAATTATGTTGATAACACACCAGTTTTTTGCCTACTGCTGAGAAGTGTGCCACAGTCCTCCTGAAAGGCCAGTAGGTTGTGGGTGAACAAGAGGTTGGGAGGGGACATAGCCAGGACACCTTATCCTAACTGATGAAAGGGGTATTCCATACCATATGATAACATGATTAGCAATAAAAGCTATGAGAAACAAGGACAAGAGGTAGTGAAGGTGCAAAGATTATTTTTGGCTTTAAATTTTAACAATAACTATAATTTCTGGTCAATTCTAACCTTTTTTTTGTCTTGCAATCTTGAAGACCCAGAGACTGCTGTTCACACCTAGTTCACTATTTAATGTGTTAATTTTATTTTAGCTTTCTTCTCTGAACTGTAATAAAGCACGTATTCTATGAAAATCATAAAACGCCAAAGTAGAATACTTGATATAAAAAATCCTTTTTTTTTTTTCTTGCATATTCACAATGCATAATGGTAGAAGCTCTCCAGCTGACAAGAGAAATCTGCATTTTCCCATTCAAAATTCAGAAACAAGAACATTCCAAGCCATTGGACCTTCCCGCATTTATCTACTTCTGTGCACCTTCCATATCTTGGACCTGAAGTCAGCTTCTCAAGATAACAGGCTCTGCTGTTGAAAGACACTGCTTGGCTGTATGCTTCTACTGCTCATATGATGCTAATTCTCTTTCTCCTACTTATGACAACATCAACCTGGTTCATGACCCAGCTGATCAGCTGTTGAGCAGGGAGTCAAGTACCTCCCAGCAAAATTTCCAGATCTGTGGCGCAAAGGCAGCCAAAAATTAACTCTGGCTGATAGATCTTGTTAAAAGCCTGTTCTTAAGCTCATTTAGACACCAGCCATGCTTTAGTCAAGCTAAAGCAATTAAGAATTCATGGATGAATACTTCAAATGACTTTCATTTATTCCTCATGCTTTACAATATTTTAATGAGTTAGAGATTAGCTCATAGTCCTTGAAAATCTGTAATTGTGTTAAACTAGGCTCAAATATATACAATTCACTTCTAGCTGATAAAAATATTTCAATTGGGAATATACTAATCATGTTGCTGGTATTATATCAAGTACTGTAATAGAAAAATAAAATTAGTTTCTGTGGAATCATAGAAAATCTGGTTTACATTCTTTGGAATTCATTTAACTCTAAACTGTACAAGTAAATTTTAACCGAACAATATTCTCCATACACAATGCATAGGAATTATACTAACTCAGGAAATAAGGAATAAAACTGAAGTATTTAGACAAAACAAAAAAGGAAAAAAAAAAACCAACTCCAAACTAAAAGACAAAACTACCAACAACTAAACATCTGTGAGGCCTTACATTTTCTATTTAAATGTACTTCTGAACATTTACAATTACAAACCATTCAAACACTAGAAATTTGAGGGTGAATATGTACAAAGTAAACCCTGACAGATATTAAATTTTTTTCTGACTAATAAACTATAGCTTTCCTCTACAAAATAAACTAACCTTGAACCGACATCTGGTTGAATTACAGAAGAAATTAATTATTGTCTTTTGATCATTGTAAATCTGTTTATGTTTTCACTAAAATCCAGCTCAGAATTCCTTAGCTGTTTATACAAAAAATTTGATTTCTGCTAAAGTGCTTATAATTGGCTGAACTGTTCTCACTGACGTCACGAAAAATTTGAAAATTCTCTTTTAAAACTTCCTATCCAAGACTATACAAAACTAGCCCAATATTAGTCACTGTGAAGAAAATTAACTCTACCCCAGCCCAAACCAACACACTAGAGAACTTCTTTCAAAGAATATACTACCAAATTCTCAGAGATGGAGAGAAACATATGACAGCATCAGAGAACCCTCTATATCTAACATCTAGTCCAACCCCCCAGGGTCAGTCAGAGAGAGTTAAAACAGAACACCCAACATCATGTACAGTCAGGTAGCCTGTTCCCATGTTTGACAGTCTTACAATAAAACAGTGTTCTGTTGTGTTCTGATGAATTTTCATGTGTTTTAATTTGTGCCAGTTGCCTCTTTCCCTGTAACTGGACACTGCTGAGATGACCCTGATTCTTTCCTTCCTTCATTCTCTTCCATCAAATATTTATAACCACTGATATTATCCCCCTGAGTTTTCTGTTCTTCAGGCCAAGTAGTCCCCAGTTTTGCAACATCTCCTCAGGTACCAGATGTTCCAGTTCCCCATTTTTGTGGTCCTTCTGAGGACTCTTCAGCATGTATATGCCTCTTCTCTACTGGGAATCCCAGAACTGGGCCTGACGTTCCAGATATATCTCACCAGTGCCAAGTAGAAAGGAAGGATTAGCTTCCTTGACCAGTAGAAAAGGTTATTCCTGATGCAGCCCATAAATAAAAACAAATACATAAACCAAAAGAAGCAGAGAATTTAAAATTTTGGAATATTTGAAGTTCTTAATAGCTCCATAGCCTTGGATAAAGTGATCAAAATATTGTGGAGTTTGGGATCCTGATGAGCATGCTGAAGGTTAGTAATAAGGCAAAGGTTTTAGATTTCAGAAAAACAGACTTCAGCTCCGGGAGGGATTCCATGGGAAACTTCCATGGAAAATAAAAGAGCCAGTGAGTACTAGGAGTTTTTCAAGAATAAACTCCTGAAAGTACAGAAGCAGTTCATGCCCACTAAAGATAGGGGAAGTAGCCAGAGCAAGTGACCCCTTCATATGCATAAACAAGTAGCAACAGAAGGGAAATACCGGCCCGCAGTTAAACAGGAGAGGTGAATTAGTCACCAACACTGAAAAGGCAGAGATTTTTCAATACTTTCTTCACCTCTGTCTTCACCAGCAGTGTTGGGCCCCTGGTCTTGGGAACCAAAACCTCAGTTGATGCAAACACAGCCCCACTATCAGTGAAGGAAGAGTTGATGTGTGAATGATTATAGGAGTTTGACCCCTGTAAATAGATGGAACCTGATAATATCCACCCAAAGGTGATACAAGATCTGGCTGACATTGTTGAGAAGCCACTCTCCATAATCTTTAAGAAGTTGTGGAGACTGAGGGATGTCCCAGAGGAATGGAAGAAAGATAATGTCATCCCTATGTACAAGAAAGTCTTAAATGGGGAGCCTGCAAATTTTAGGCCCGTCAGTCTTATTTCAGTCCTGGGAAAGTCATGGAATGAATCCTTCTGGGTGTTATCACAAGTTAAATGAAGCATGTGGTTAGGAAAAGCCAGCACAGATTCACCAAGGGTAAATTATACTTGATAAACCTGATTGCCTTCTACAACAAAGTAAACTGCTTAGTTGATGTGGGGGGAGGAGTGGGCATTGTCTACCCCGATTTCTCCAAGGCTTTTGATGTGGTTTCCTATAGCCTGCTCCTAGAGCAACTGATATGTTACTGTCTAGACAAGTGGTCCATGCAGTAGGTGGAGCACTGGCTCACAGCCATACGCAGAGAATGGTAGTAAATAGTGCCTTTTCAAACTGGCAACCAGTCACTAGTGGGGGCCACCAGGATTGATATTAGGCCTGACACTGTTTAATATCTTCATAAGTGGTCTGGATGACAGAGTCAAGTGTTCCCTGAAGAAGTCTGGTGATAGCACTGATGAAGTGGACACTGGAAGGGAGAGCTACCCTGCAGGAAGAGTTAGACAGGCTGGCAGAGTGGGCTAACAAGAACCTTATAAAGTTCAACAAAGACAAATGTAAGGTCTTGCACCTGGGACAACATAATCCAGGACTGCAGCACAGTCTGGGATCTACCCAGCTGGGGAGCAGTTCTGTGGAAACAGGTCTGGGGGTCCTGAAGAACCACAAGATCAATATGAGAGAACAGTGTATTGCTTCAGCAAAGAACCCCAACAGGGTTGCATCAACAAAGGTGTCACCAGCAGAGATGAAGAAGCCATTATCCTACTCTATTCAGTGCTTGTTAGGTCACACCTGGAATATTATGTTCAGTTTTGGTCCTCACTATACAAAAAAGATGTGGACAGCCTGGAGAGGGTCTGAAGAGTCTCTTTTTTAGTTATATTAGCCATTTCATAACTTTTTCACTTGAATTACCTTCAGTTATAGTCATTCTTCCAAGCTCTATTCTTACCAACTGAGTTTGAATATCTGTATTCCAATAGAAATAAAATTTATAAATGAAATATTCAATCATATTCTAAATGTAACAAATACAGAACAATAATTTTTTTACAGTAGTAATTCCTGCTTGATAAACTCTTTTTTCTTTTTTACAGTGTAAATAAAACATAATTTGAAATAAAAATAAAAACCACACAAAACAGTCCTGAGTGTCAGCAGATTATCTTTTTTTTTACATATAGCATTTAGAAGTGTTCGAATTCAAAAATGTAGAAAGATACTGAGTTCCCTAACAACCAGAAGACATCAAAATTAGTCTGCATACTTTTACGTGTTTCCCTCTGTATGCTTCACGTGATAGAACATTTCTAGGTGTTTTATCTCTTCTGGCCTGATCAATACTCAGTGGTCCATTTTTTGGTAGATTATTCTGATTATTCTCACTAGCAGAGGAAACTCATAAAGTTGAGTGTGTTTTGCTTAGTTGTGTTTAAAGGGATGTGCTGTAGAATAGAATAGAGCAGAACAATACAATACAATAAAATGTTTCAACTGGAAGGAACTTATAGGGGTCATCTAGTCCAACTGCCTGACCACTTCAAAGCTGACCAAAAGCTAAAGCATGTAATTAAGGCCATTGTGCAAATGCCTCCGAAACACTTGACAGGTTTGGGGCATCAACTCCCTCTCTAGGAAGCCTATTCCAGTATTTCACCACCTCCTTGATAAAGAAATGCCTCCTAATATCCAGTTGAAAATTATTTACAAGCATCCAGATTAGAAAATGATGACTCTTTAAAAGACTTTCTGAAGCTGTTTGAAATATCAGATAGCTTTATATTAAATATTCTTATATAAATTTAACTTATTTATGTTATTAAGTTGTAATATCTGTTATCTAGACATAGCCTCATATTAAATAAGCTCCTTTCATTTTTTTCTTAATGTATGACCTCTTTCAATGAAACTTCAAGAGATCATACCCTATAAACCATATATACCACATTTAATTAGATGAATCTGGGTTTTAAACATACTGTACCTCAGTTATAGCTGCTCCTTTCTAAGTCATGGCAGTTAAGCATATGCAGGTCGAAATGTACTGTTCTGCAAGCTCTCACTAAAAATCAATATTCAATTAATGACTGCAAGAAAATATATTTAAAAGGGATTGATTTCACTTTTTATTTTTCATTGTCTTGTTGAAGTTTGCAAGTTATTTTTACTTAACTAGAAAAGATAACATCCAAGCTGATAAAATATGTATGGAGCCATCCGCAGATGACAAAGGTAAGGAGGCTTGAAACTTGAGAAAGTCTGTCTCCTGAATATCTCTGTTTTGTGTGTCAGAATGGTAGCTGCCCATGCACCACTCGCTTGGGGCACTGATGTGAGTCATCGCTGACAGAAGGAATATAAATGCAGCTTCTTGCCCTTGCACACTTTTATTTTATCGGGTTTTTTTATCAGTTGATGTGTTGATTCATTGTGGTTGACAGACACTGGCACAACTATTTTAGAGGGAAAGAATAAACAGAATAAAATAATAAAAGAATAATGGGGGTTGTGCCTACAGTAGCAACTTGGCTCAGAACTGCAGCTTGGTTTGAAGCCCTGACAAGTCTATGTTTACTGAGGATGAGGCTGAGTCTTCAGGCTGGTTTTAATGCAGAACTAGATTCTCTCCATGGGAAACCAAACTGGGAGTTATGCTCCAAAAAACTCTGAACCACTGTGACTCATGGTCCCCAAAGACCCTCTGAAGTGTGCAGCAAAAGGTTCCTGCTTGATCTAGAGGTCTTGCAACAACCTGGAAGGTTTCTAAAGCAATACAGTGAGACAGATGCTGTGAAAGTCTTTCTACTTGCCCTCTGCTACCAGGCTTCAGCTCATTCTTCTGACTCTGTTGGCCCTCTCTCATTTATCTCTCACTCTTTTTTAGGATCCTATTTCTGCTGCCATCTGAACTCCTTTATTTTGCTTTGATCTCACTGAACCTCTTATAGTTCAGATGAACTTTTTAAGACATTTAAAATGATTAATTTTTTTCTGTATGTTTCTGCCATGTTGACTCTATTCACTTCGTTGCTCAGAAAAAAACAAGGAGAAGCAGGCTTTGGTTGCATCAGGGCATATTAACCTTATTACTACTACTGTGTGTGAAAGATGACTGCTTCAAGGCACACAGCACAGAACTCAGTACAATAATGGCAGCATCCTTGAAGTCATTCTTTGAAGGTATGCACTTGTTCCTTAAAGAGCACTTGAGAGGTCTTTGGCTGGAAGCATAACTCAGAGAGAGCACTTCATTCATGCTCCTGAACTGACTTGCCAGGACTGCAAAACATGAGAAAACAGAGGAGCACACAGCCCTGTCTCTGCAGAAGACACCTGCAAAACCTCATTGCACCCATTCCTACAAGGGCCTGCACCAGCAGTTTTCTTTCAGTGTCCTCTGCTATGTGCAGTGGCATATGCATGATCAACCATTCAGAGATTAACACAGACAGGCTCTTGTACAAGCAACATACATGCAAAAATAGCACTCATATAAGAATGAACAATACAAATGACCCCATCCTGCTCTTTCTTGCAGGCTGATCAAATTCAGGATTTACTGGGATGTTTTACAGATGAGTCTTTCTGGTAGCTGTCTCAATTTATGCCAACCCCTAAACCTCTAAGTCTAAAACTTTAGCTACTTCAACCTGAAGTTTGTTAGTGTTTCACACATAAAAAGTGTCTCCAGTAGCTGGTCCACAAATCTTATCCTACTCTCCATCTAGTCTGGCTGAAGCATTGCAAATGTCAGACGCAGAGTGATGAGGACAATCGCACAGAAAAATAGAGTTGACTGGGTGCAGGGCTTGGTCACACAATTGTTCTGATCAGTGTCCGGTCAGATGGCCCTGTAAAAAAAAAAAGGGGTGGGGGGAAACTGAATGGGTCTGTCTGTGGAGATGGCAGCACCTTGAAGGCTGACAGGAATTTGAGCGTCTGGAAGGCAGACTGACAGAGGCACGGGATGCTCTGGGGAGGTGGTGGTGGGAGCTGCTAAAGTACTTTCTGGAGACTTCTGCCTCTTCAGTGCTGCAGAACTGTGCTCTCAGGCAGCAGCTGGTGAGCCAGATGTGGGAGGAAGAGGAAACTCTGACAGATGATGAAGGGGTTGATTTGCATAACTCCAGGGTCTAATCAGCCAGCTCTGCCTCTGCCTGCTGCTTCCCTAACCTTTATAATTTCCCCCCCCTTTTGAGCTGCAGCTGCTGCTCACAAAGTCCCCATGAAGTTTCCTTCCCTTTCCCTTACTCCCAGGTAGCTCTTCAATGAGCAAGAAGCAAATATGTTCTACTCACTTTCTCCTCCCCTTCAGCATGAGCTGAATATAGCACCAATTACCTGCTTTCTGCCAGGCTAGCTACCCTCACCAAGGTGCATACTAGAGGAGAAGGGCTGTTTCCCAAAAGCTGTGCAGGTAGCAGCCAAAGCCATCAGCTAGTATACAGGAAAGGTCAAAAAGAGCTTTGAAAGTTTGAGGAGACATGATAAGAGTAATCACACCTGCCTTGAAAGGACTTTGGTGTAAAAGTGAGAGGGAAAAAGAAGGCAAACCTTAAAGAGGAGACTATGACATCAATCCTTCAGTCTCATTCTTTTGTCTTTTTTCCTTGGGAAGCTATTCTTTCTCAATTTTTCGTTGTAGTTACTACTTCACTTCTAGAAAAGGCATTGACATTCAAGTATATTCCTTCTAACATACTCAGTTCACTCCTAGATACATATTCATAGTCTTCAATAACCAGGGAGCAGAAATTATTCTTCCTTCAAGACCATACTTTCAAGTGATCCACATTCTCACAGAGCTTCCTGTGGAGGGCTACCTGATAGAAATAGTTCAATGTGGATTGAGAGGCTCTCCAGAGAGCTCGCAGTGTTTTCACAGGAACAGTGCATTAATGTTAAATCTACTTGTGTGGCATGCTGTCTGGCAGTGCGCTTTCCATTTCCACTTTCTGTGGGCAAAGAACATGGTTAAAATAAGTGTGGCCATGTGTTGATAGTTTTATGACCCACCAATGTGGGGGTAGGCATGCAGGAGTATGCATCTCCCAGGTTATCCGCAAACATCTTCACATTGAATTGGCCTATTTCTTCTTAAGAGAAAATACTGGGGCTCCAATAAATCTTACTACACAGTAAAATGCAGGAGCTGGTACTCTCAGTTTTAGAGAAATGTATTGCTTTAAATAAGGTGGGTTTATTTTCTTTGTGCTGGTTTTGCTTCAGTCATTAAGAAATGTGCAGAAACCTTACTAGTAATATGCACGAATTTGAAGAAGTCACTTTTCAACCAAAATAAGAGTTAAAGTCTCTTTTCAACCAAAATAAGAGTTTCTAAGCATCTATTCTATAACTGAAGAAAGGTTATTGCATTCTGTCTTGATGTTAAATGATTCTACATGTAACTGCATCTGCAGTAAAATCATGGGTAACTGGAAATGTAGTAGTAAAGTAAAAAGAGAGAGAGAGATAAGCATTGCTTACATATTAATGTTGGCAACTAAATTATTGGGCCTCTATGTATTAGCAATTTATGTCCTACCAATTAAGTATAAACTTGATTCACATAGAGTAATAAAAAATATTTCATTAATGAAAACTGAGGTCTTATTTGGTCTGTGCAACATGCAGTACTTCTTCAATGATGTTTTGCCATTAAAAGTTTGATTCCTTCCATCATTCTTGTTCTGTCTTTCCTCAGATCTGAAAAAATCCTATACTTTTTAATTTTATAGTGAAGGAAACTAAAAGTCATAATTGCCTTTTATCTAAACTGGGTTAACATTACAGTGTTTCTGTGTTTTAATAATGGATTGAACTGGATGCATTTAATCCTAGTGCCTCAGGAGCCAAGACTCCAGTTCAGTTTTAAAATACAGAAAATTTTTTTTCTGATGTAAAAAAGCTTCATTTCCCTCTCCTATTGAGCCATCTTGTGGTTAATAATTGTAATGTACTCTTGAATACACACTTAGCTAATGTGATGGGAAAGTGTCTGCCCAGTGCTATCCAATGCTACATTAACAAGAATTACTATCTTATATTCTTGGATGTTAAAACAAGAAGTTTCTTGGAGCATAGAAGAGACATATTGTATATGATACATATAAATATAAAATAATGTGTAAATTAGAGAGAGGAAATTATTATTCTTTAATGTAAAATAGGTAACTATGAGTATTTCAATATCAATAAAGAGACTAATGTAGTATATTGCAAATGAGGCCACACATTTTTTCCATAGAGAAAATATATGTTAATAAAACAGTATTTTTCCAGGCATGAGAACTAAAGCTGGAGTGCCTTAAACATATATGGACTCTGATGAGCAGAGTTTGGTAATCGTATTTTAATGTAAATATTAGTTCTTTTTCATGTGCATTTGTTATTATGGCCATAGTGATGTTAAGTTCTGTTATTTTCTAGGTAGACTCTATTAGGAAGAGTGAGAAAATGTTCAACTGTGTGACGTGGAGCCATTAAGACAAAAATCATAGAATCATAGAATAGTTTGGGTTGGAAGGGACCTTAAAGATCCAGTTCAACCACCCTGCCATTGGCAGGGACACCTCCCACTAGTCCAGGTAAACAACAAAAGAGATTTCTTTCTTGCACTACAAATATGTTGCATTATACAGATCACACAAAAGAGAAAGTGACAAATGATTGAGGCTGTATTACATCACTAATAGGGCTTTAGTGAGAGGACACTATGGGGAGCAGTAAAACCATGGAAAAATTACCATTAGAAGAGAAGCAGATTATACTGTGGAACATCTTAGAGCAAGAGTGAGTAATTCAGTCATTAGTCAGAATTGAACAAGTCTTATTCTTTGTACTAGTAACTCTTTTTAATGGTAACTCCATGCATTGTGAAGCAGTTCTTTTACAGATTTTGTAAACCTTTGACAACATTTGAAACTCATTTGATATCTGGCATAAAATGAATCAGTGGCAATCCTCTGAGGGGAAGAACAGAGCAGCGAATAGATTCTGAAGGAGCTGTCTGGAACAGCAGAAATGAAGAAGGGAAGTTCAAAACATTTCCCCCTGTATTCCCAATTAGGGGACTCGACTGAAAGACAGATCACCATAAGGTGATCCTAATACCCATAGTCGTGTGTTTGGAGTCCTTGACTTACGATTTCATGCTTAATTTTGTAAAGGATGCTAATTAGGCAGCTATCCAAGACATTCAACATCCAACATAAAAATGTAATATGTATGATTTATACTGTTAAGAAGAAAAAAACCTAACAAACCCAATCCACAAAAGGAAAGATGTAAACATAGGAAGATTTGTGCCTTACAGAACAGCAAATCTGGCTGGTTAAGTGCAAGCCAACTAAGGGGTTCATACTGTGGGAGAAGTGACTCAAAGAAATATTACTGGTACTCCAAGAGTTCTTCTTGACAAATTAGTAATAATTTAGTGACAAAAGGGAGACACTGAATTCAGACTCAAGTTCATGAAGCTTGAAAGTGTTCTGATAGTAAAATGTGGTAGGGAATCTCTAATACTACTAGTAAAGAGGCCTGATGCAATACTCAGAATTAAAGGCAAGCAAGTCAACACAAACCAAATTTGTGTGTGTGTGTGTGTGTGTGTGTGTGTTCGTGGACATGTTTATGTGTGTGTGTGAGGTTTCACAAGCTCTAGCAAAATATTTGTGACATTGACCAAAAAGACAACCTCACTTTTACAGTGGTGACTGGACTGAGTCAATCTGAAAAGCAAAAGGGGATTTATTAACGGATGCAAATGACTGTGGCACATAATTTCTACTGGTATTGCTAATATTGTAAGAAAAGTTGCAGGAATAGGACAGTACTTTGGTAGAACTTTAAAAGGCTCTACACATCTCCTATAAAAGTGCATATGGATGAAACATAGAGCATTAAATACACTCTTTAAAGAGACCATATTTACCTCAGAGATAGAAAAGCAATGATTGGATTAAAAAAGACCTTGGTGCTTTAGCCTTTTGGGAAGGGTGCAATGTTGAGTGGACAGAAAACTAAACTGGAGAGGAGTCAGGAGATGCTTTCCAAGAAATTCACAGTGAGATATTTGCTTGCCTCAGGTTAAAAAATACTAATGAAACAAAGTGACCAGGAGAGGTAATTTGATTCCTCAAGGTGCAAATGGGTGTGTTCAAAAGTTTGTTACACTTTACCAAGCAACAGCAACAGCTGAGGATTTAAATAAAAGAAAATAATTATCTAAATGAAGAGAGAAGGTTTGGATAGTCAGAAGACAAATTACTGCATCTGAAAGCTGGCAAGACCATAGCAGTTAAACAGTTTTCTACATTTAAAAGAAAAATCTGTGAAGAGACATGTAAACCACACCAAAATGAGCAGAAAAGAGCTTTGGTATTTCAGTTTTGCTATGTCAGCATCACAGCCTTCATTACAGTGTGCTGAGGCACTGTAAGGCCAACACTAATTTAGCAGGAGCATTGCTATCTATACTAGAATCGAGTCTTCTTTCCTGAAGTTCCCTTGCCTTTTAGTATCCCAGTACTGAACAGGAGTACTTCTGTTCAAGGTGCCATAGCCCAGGAGAGAGTAATTGTGAGTACAAGGTGGAACACACATACTTTGACACTGTACAACCGTTTCGTACAATAGATGCTGATTGCAATATTTAGGACTATTCTGAGAGAATACATCATCTCAAAAGTCACCATTCCCCATTCACAAGGGGACTGAAATATTATTACAAACTCATTACTGGGTTCCCATCTAATATTTAAAAAATAGATAGACAAAACAAAACAAACCAACCAAAAAGAAAACCAAACCCTTCAAAAAATTGGATAACTCTAGAACAAGCCTAAATGTAGAGCAGGTAGGAAAACAAGATAGGAGAAGGCATATACAAATTACTGAGGTATTGTTTGTGAACAGAGATGGACTAGTGGACAGTGTGGTGGTCTGTGGCCACGTTAGGCATAGCAACCATGAAATAGTAGAGTTTTCAATTTTGGAAGTAAGCGAAGTAGGATGTGGGACCAGCAGAACTACCACCTTGGACTTCTGGAAGGCAGACTTGTTTAGGAGATTAATTGACAGAGTACCTTGGGAGTCAGTTCTGAAGGACAAAAGAGTCCAGGAAAGCTGGATGTACTTGAAGAAGGAAATCTTAAAGATACAGGAGCAGGCTGTCTCCATGTGTCATAAGACAAACCAGCAGGGAAAACAACTGGCCTGGTTAAACAGAGAGCTTAGGCTGCAACTCATGGAAAAGAAAGAGTGCATCACCTCTGAAAGGAGGGGCAGGTAACTTGTGGGGACTACAAGGATATTATGAGGTTATGTAGGGAGAAGATTAGGAGGGCCAAAGCCAGACTGGAACTTAATTTGGCCACTGTGGTCAAAATCAAAAAATTTCTATAAATATTTTTGCAGCAAAAGAATGGCTAAGGAGAATCATCCTTCTCTGGATGCAGAGGGTAGCATAATGTCAGGAGACGAAGAAAAAACTGAGGTACCTAATGCCTTTCTTGCCTCATTCTTTTATACCAAAACCAGTTGTCCTCAAGATACTCTGAACCCAGAGCTGAAAGTTAGTGACAGGTACAGTAGCTCAGTGAAGCCCCCATAATCAAGGAGGAAATGGTTAGTGACCTGCTATGCCAATTAGACACCCAGAAGACACCTACATCTATTGGCCCAGATGGGATGCACCTGAGAATATTGAGGGAGCTGGCAAAAGAACTTGCCAAACAAGTTTCCGGAACTTCCATCATTTACCAGAAGTCACTGTCTCTGGAAGTGCTGAATAGATATTTGGATGTGGTACGTGAGGATATGGTTTAAGAGTGATTATGCTGGTGCTAGGTCAATTGTTGGAATAGGTGATCTTTAAGGTCTCTTCCAACCTTAATGATGCTGTGATTCTGTGATGCTATGATTTGCTATCACATCTGAGTCTGTGCATTTTTGCAACTACATTGGTTTGGAGGGCTTCACCAGCAGATCAGACAGAGTCCATTCCTACAGTTAAGCCAAATAACTCATCACTGCTTCAGAGGAGCCAACAGCTTAATCTTTTACAGCTATTCGAGTTTCTATAGTATGTTTTATAAGTGTAGAAAGCAAGTGTAGTAATTAATTTCAGAAAAAAAACCGGTTGGAAATCAAAATTAGTTACAGCTTTCTTTTGTGATTAAAAAAGGATTTAGAAGACAGAATCTAAGAACATGTTCAAATGTGACACTGAATGACTGGTTTTGATAGATGTATATTTGCATACAGCTGGAATACTTCATGTGCTAATAGACAGTTAGTTGCCTTTTCCTCTGTTAGAAAAATACCCAAGCACACTGCTTTTACTTCATAGTTTAATCTGTCCTTCACAGATTAAAATAAAATGTTGAAAGTGAGGTTGAAGCACAAGAAGAGGGGGAAAAAAATTAAAAAACCTCTTTTAACAAATCCACAGTTCTCAAGATCATACTTTACAAAATGCATAAGAGGACACTTATGACTCCAGTGAAATGACCAGAGTGCAGTTAAAGACACAGATGGCGCAGAACATATTTCCCTAAAATTACCTAATATAACATATGAAGAAAATCCTCACTTCATAAAAATTTATAGAACGTTTCAGTAATATTTTACTGCAGATATAAAATTAATGCAGAACAAATTAAATTGACTAGAGAAAAAGAACAATGAAATCTATGGAAGTTTAAGATCAATATAGCAATAAAAACACAGGGTTAGACAAAGAATGATCGTTTTCTTTGTGGATGTTTCTGCAGCTGGGCAGAAAACGTTTTCGCTTCATTATTACCTAAATTATAAGGTTCAATAATCAATTTGACAATGGATAGGGTAATTTTGCTACTTTTAAGACGAGGATGCTCCGGTGGAGGGGAGGGATGGGCAGAGCGGCGGGATGCGCCCGAGCTTCCTGCAGGGGGCGCGCTGGGGCCGCGGTACCGCCCGCCAGCCTCGGCTCGGCCGCTCTGCCTCGGCAGGGCCTGGCGAGGCTGCGGCCTTTCACTCCTTCGCTCGCGTTGGCACCGCGGCTCCGCCAAGCGGCTGGGTGTCTCAGTAGTCCCGAGCCAATTCTAAACAGCCAAAAGAAACGCGAAATGCAAAACTTGCTAAATCTCAAACCGGACCTCAAAAGAGGGGTGATAGTGAACACAACAAAACAGAAACCAGACAACCCCTCTTTACCACAAGACCAAAGAACTTTTATGTAGTTTTGCGTGCTTTTTTTTTTTTTTCCATTTTGAATTGTGAAGTTTCCAGTGTTCCTTTCTAGAGGGACAAGTCCAAAAATACCTCAAGAAAACTTTTACAACACTGAATTCCAAGTAAGTTCAAGAAATTCGCAGCTTAATTTGCAGCATCGTGAAAATAAAAAAAACCATCCTGAGTTCCAAAACCAGCTTGAGATGGAAGCTCAGTAAATTCTTCAGAATTTTTTTACCTTGTGAATACATGGTACAACATCAATCTTTTTGTTCACTGGTGCACCACACAAATTTTACAACTGAATTAATAATGGACTGAACTGTGAAATGTATTCAATGGGATAACTGAAGTAAAATAATTTTAATTTCGAAGTTTCTCATGATGTCTCAGCATAACAGATATTTTATGAGTCTTACTCAAGATTCACCAAATCTGATGTCTAAAAATAACTGAAGTGAAAATATTGTTGTTTATGTTTGTTTATATTTGTACTCCAGATTTGTCATTAAGCAGTGTTTAATAAAACATCTTAATGTCCACCAGTCATGCCAGGTAAGCAAAAATGTCCAAAATAAGTGATCATTTCTGGGTTACCATGTAACACAGTCATTGGAAACCTCCCTGAAAAAGTACAAAGTATGAGTACCACAGGTTTATTCTATTTCAGAGAACACATATGGGATTTTATATTCACACTGTACAAACCTGAATTTTACAGAAGTGGGCTAGGGTTCTCTTGAGAATACACTCTCTTACAAGGTTTGTAGCACAGCTGACTTTTCTAGTAAAAACTCAATTAATATTTAAAACCAACCAAACAAAACCAAACCACAAAACTCAAGCATTTCTTGTAGGACTTGACTAAAACAGGAAATAAACTCTCAGTAAACTGAAAAGTTGCTGAATGCTACCAGCATTTTTTGGGACAAAAAGGGTTTAATATAGGTTTAGGAGGGAGGTAACTATAGAAATACAACCTAAGACATGCACAATCCCTTCCTCCAAGAAAATACAAGGAAATTCACAGCACAGTGTCTGCCTCTCAGTCACCATTAGTCATTCTCTTAGTCACCCCTTCTCCTCTTATTAATAAAGAAAATGATGTGTTCTGGAACTACTTGAGAGTTGTAGGAATTTCGTCATTCTTTTAGTTGCTGGAGAGAGCAACAGAACCTCTCACATCTCTTTTAGGTGAGAGGAAAGGGAACAGAGTAACTGCAGTGGTTTCTAAAATGTTGAGCTTTAAGGTCCTGCAGCCCCTATAAAACCACACATCTTCTCACTGTGAGGGGGCTGATAGAAAAGCAGCACCACATTTCTTTACGGAAGCATAAACTGTGAATTCCCACAGAGAATGACACCTCTCAAGGAGGAAAAAATAGTTGAAAACAAGTCTTCCTTCCAGTATAAATGGAACAAATAAGCACATCATCAAATGGGAAAATGTTCTAAGGGGTATTCTGAAAACTCTCATATATTAACTAGTTTAGTCTCTGTTATTAAATCTTGCCCAGTAAAACCTATTCCACTTATTCTATAAGCCAATTAAGCAAAAATGCAGAAAGCATTTACAAAAGGTCTTCTTATTAATGACTGCTGCCAACTTATTCTTTCAAGATTTCTTCTTTATTTCTCTCTCTCTTTAACCTGTTTTATGGTTTTACCTTTACCTTAAAGTAATAAAAAGAAACAAAACCCCCTTTTTTTCTTTTTGAAGAAGAATATTCTGCTACTGTACAAGAGAATTTGAACCAGAGAAGGTTCACGTATTTTTGCACTGACAATTTAGCATTTTTTAACCCTAATTTTCAACCCTGTTTTTCATAATGTTAATTATTCTATTTAGAATAGGATCTTATTAATTTAGCATTTTTAACCCTATTTTTCATAATGTTAATTATTCTGTTTAGAATAGGGTCTTATTATTTTTAACATAGATCTCCCATACCTACCCTAGGTTCATCATATACTTTCATGTGAGAAGATTAAGTCCAAGACCAAGTCAACATAGCTGTAAAACATTTGAAAGCCAAAAAACCTTCAAATGTTTCAGTATTTAAAGGTTAAAAAAAGACTGATTTTATTATTAACTGAACTTAACCTAGAAATCAAGTGTTCTGCTCACACGCACACAGCCATACACACAAAATGACCCGGTATTCCTAGTAAATGAACAAAGAAATAAAAAGTAACAGCTTTCCTTCTTCAAGGAAGGTTGACAAAATGAAAATATATATATTTGCAAAAACGATTGCCAGTTGGATTTGCTCATAAGTCATTGCCACAGATTCACTGATTCAGGTGGGAATTTGCCTTAAATTGAACCTGAAGGCAATAAGTAAAGAACTATTAATAAAATAGAACTTTTAAGATTTCCTATCTGTTTTTTTTTTCTTCCCTCCAGTAAAAGAAGAACAAAAGTTATAAAAACATCTTCATCTAATAATTACAGAAGAGAATTTTTCTACCAGAGGTGGGGGAAGTATTTTCAAACATGCCTATTTTGGAGTGAAAGGTGAAAATTTTCACACACCTCCCTGTTTTTTATAAAGGAGAAAAAGGTCCTAGCAAACCTGCCATGCAGAATTTCATTATCATTGCTATTTCCTCCCACCAGGGCCCTTGTATATCAATTTAGGTAGCTGAATGACATCCAAGTGAGGGTTAGATACCTGTTAAGACTCAGGTGCCAGCTAGCTTAGTCTTAGAAGTTGCCTTTAGCAACTCTATAAAGCAGAAACACCGGCATCTTTAGTTTTAGGATCAGATAGAAGTGTAGAATTCAAAGATCTGCATTTAAGCAGTGGTGACTGAAGTAATCCAATGCAGTACCAAGATCTGGAAGTCTCTGGGTGGCTCTAACTATAACTGATCATCTGAGATTTGCAATATTTATCCTATATCTGAGATTTATTTTTCTAAACATATACAATCCATCTTGTTACAGTAATTAATCATATTATTCCTTCTAATTACATTAGAACCCTAATTCACAGCAATAAAATGCAATCGGTTCCTCACATAACTGGCATGCATTTCATAGCACAATGTGCAGACTGAGACACCCTGTTTTGCTGTTTTACCCAGACCTTTACTCTTTCCATTTTCTTCTGGCTTCTGCCTCCACAGTCAACAGTGTAATGCCAGCCTTTCTCCATGTATGAACACCCTTCACTTCCAAAAGGTAATGTAAGATTCATATAAGATCTAATGTGGGACTGGTTTGAGTTACAGCCTCAAAGCTGAACGTTTATATTCAAAAGCTCAAATTCAGCATTTTTTTTTTTTTTGCTTTGTTGCAGCTAGTTGTAAATGGCTTTCTTAGGATATTGTACTGCTTGGGACTCAGACTGTTTCCATCAGACCAGGTTTATTAAATCAAACTACATTTACTCATTTGTAATTCCACCCCTTTAATCTTCAAAAAATATTTCTCTGAGGCTTTCCTTTGATATCTATCAAAAGGTGTGGTCTATTCCACTTAAAAAATGGAACAGTGAAATGGATGGTAAGAGCAGGAAGACATAACCATTGTCACTCTATTTTAAGATGAGGGCAGACCTTTCTGGTTATTAAGTCAGAGCAAAAGAATAGCTGTTAGAGAGTTTAAATTAAAAAAAAAAATCTATGTGAATGAATTTCAGCAAAGATAAGTACAAATGATATATTCCATTATAAACCTTGTAATAACTTTAAATTGATTAGTGTTTGAAGACTGATGGATAACTACAAAGCATTACTATTATAAAGTAAAGTGCAATTTTTGATACCATGAAACTACTTCAAGATCTCCAATTTTCCCCCTCTTTTACAATATTCAGAGCAGAAATAAAGAGATATCTGTCATTCATGAGGAATGAGTCTAGTTCTGAAAACTATACTGTTAGCCATGTCAAGTTTTAATAGAAAAAGTGAAATAATGATTTGGAAATAGGGGGAACCGGGATCAGAAGGAATGGTTCAGGCATGCAAGCACAGAAGGTCTTTATCTGCTTAGAATCTCAATTACAGTAGGTCAGGCAAAGGGAGTTCAGCTGCAAATATAAAACTTAATATGAATATATTCAATGACATATGGGAGAAAAACCCCATATAGGTAAACCACAATTTAGTCATGAACTCCTGAGCAGACTATCTAGTCTCCTCCTTACATTTTTTCCCTAGCTGGCATCTAAGAATTTGTAGGGCAGTAGTTAGAAACTGGGTCATGGAAATCAGTTGCTGGTTTAAAGAATAAGACAAAGCCTCAGAAAACGTGTTCTCAAGTTATCTTTTACCAAACAATGAATAAAATATTACATTAGAATAATACAATTTAAAATCCAATTTTGAACTCAAGGCAATTCCATTTAGAAGAACATTCTTTCCGTGATGATAGTGTTTTAACAAAGCCAGCACAATTTAGGATGGTAGTTGAACTATTTGATTAGAATCCAATGTCAGAAATACAGTTAACTTCTTTCTACTTTTTATTTTTTCAAAGAAATAAATTTATAAAGAATTAAATTATTTTGCTGATGTTGAATTTTCAGATTGTGGAAAAATCTTCCCTTGTTTTTAGGCATCTATCAGGCTTCAGATAGGTACAGAGATAGTCAGATAGACAGATAGATAGATAGATAAATAGATAGATAGATAGATACATAGATAGATAGATAGATAGATATGGATGGGTCTCTGACACACAGTGTGATTAAAGTGAACATCACAAGGCCTCATGAGAACCAAAATGTAGCAGGGTAATGCATTGTACCTGTTGAATTTATGTAAGGATGTGTGGTAACAACACGGATGTTAAGGTCACTGCTTCTTATAAGAACACTACCTCCCATGCAGACTTCAGACAGAGTTTTTCCTTCTCTGACAACAGAGTTAAAAATGAGTGCTGGAAAAATCATTGATTTTATTTAAATTTAAGTTTCCTGGCAGGAAATGAACAAATTCATTTAAGAAGAAAAGTAAATTACCAATGATTTCTGACTTTCTGAGTGATATTTTTGTAAAGCTTTCAGTAACAAATGTGGACTTGACAGATTTCTGATGGAGCTGCAATAATGTGGATAAGAACAGAGAATAATTTGGCTGAGCTGTGAATAGCTACGATTGATGACATTCTTTTAAGTGGAATATGACACAACCAGGAAAGTTTGTATGTTTCAGATGAGGCAATGAAGAATGGATGTACTGTACTAAAGTTTGAAAAAGAGCTTTGAGCATATCAGTTGGGGTGGACAGACTGGAAAGGTGTCTCTTGAATCTTCTTGTTATATGTTGCATTCAGGCAACATAGAATAGTTTCAAAATCTAAATGTAAGAAAAATAAGCTGCTAGTAGATTGATTGCAATCTTATTCTGTCATTTGCTAGGCACTTGTTTCTTTCAAAGACAAAGAGAACCACAATCCATATGGACTCCTAGCCCTTTGGAAAATGCCATCCAACACATCCTGAAATTTCTAATGATCTGTGATGTAAAAGGTACAGTTTACCCCAAGCCATGACCACGATATTTGCACTGTTTCATTGTACACATGAACTGCATATTTTACACGTGGGCTATAGTGCTACCATAAATCCCAAACATTATATTCAGAGTTAGAATAATTTTGAAAAATTGATGGAATAACCTATTACTCAAGCTAATAAAATGGTCATGGAGGAGAGTTATGAATGTAGAAATGAAGGTTCTATTACAGAGGGCTAATGCTTATCTATATGCCAGTTGGAAAAACATCAACAAACTTTTCAGAATTTGTTGCAGATGAAGAAAGCAATTATTTCTCAGCAGAAAGTGATTTTGACAGATGCCATGATATGCAGGTAACATTAAAAACTGGTGAATAATTTAAATGGCAATCTAGACAGCCGCTAAATAGATTTGAAAATAGAAAAGTTATATGGAAAATATACAGTTTATTTAATTTTTCATCATGCATCTTTGAAAATAACAATAATAGTCCTAACATGACCTTAGCAGAAATAAAAAATTGCTTATGGGGAAAATTATAATTCACTCATTAATTCTGAAGCCTTGCTGTAATAAATTGAATTACATAACAGACATGAGTTCAGTCTTGCATGGTTTAGTTTCTTGGAGTGTGATGTAATTTATCTTCTTAAGTGTTTTTGAACAAAAAAGAGGAAGTTCTTAGGAGTGTGAGGATTTTATACCAGAATAGAGCAACAGTTTCTCTACTCCAGGAGTCTCCTTTGAGCAGATACCACACAGAAACTTCAGTGGAAATATTATTACATAATGCATAGGATTGTCCAATTCTGTATCATGAAAATAAATTTCTTCTTGATTCTAAATGGTGATCACTTATTTCCCAAGGTATTAGGGTTGATTGATGGTATGTATTGTTTGGCCTTACTTGAAGCTTAATTGAAGAGAGAATACACATTTATCCCTATCATTGCTGTTTATTTTCTCATCTTAATTACTCCAATATCATTCCAAACTAACTTCCTCAGTATGAATGCATTTCTCTGCCTTTCAATTGATCGAAATGGATCTGAAGTCAAGGGTCCTGATTTGAAACTTTTATTAAGACTTAATCTACCTCCAGAGTAAAGGCAAAATCATACAGCAGTTAATTCCAGCACCAACGCATCTAATGTTTTATGTTTTGCTTAAACAGCATTCTTGGTCTAACACACCAGGAATGATAAATAGGATGCAAACAGAGAAATAGAAGTGGTAAAGAAGGAAGTAGGAACAAGTTATCAAGTGCTTGCACAGAAAGAGAGCAAAGAAGAACCATCATGTGGTCATTAAAACCTGTGCTAAAGCAGTGCTAAAGCAAGGAAGAGAGAAAGATTTAAAGTAAAAGTGCAGGATGAAGTTAGAGGAATCACCTGGAAAACATCCTCTTTGGGAAAAGATCCTTTGTGGAGACAGCACTATTCAGAACATAACAAATGAGAATATTTGTTAAAGAATTTAATTTATTCAACACTGCCTTTGGTTAGTAAAAGGCAAATCTTATATTGCCAGAGAGAAATAATTCTCTTCTTTGGGAGGCATATTTGTAAACTGAATGTTTGCATCTTGAACACTGTTTGCATGAAGACATGTGCATTAAATACTGACATGGCAAGAAAAATACTGAATTTCTTAGAATATTAGAGTAAAAGAATCTGCCATTCTCCATTACCATGCCTGCAAGTTATCAGCTGCAGCTATCAGGGAGAAGTTGTCAATCAACTCTATTGCAAGGATGAAAGAGTAGATGGTACAGTTTAATTTTATTATGGAAATTGATTTGCATCTTTTATATGTCTTGATTGAAAACTTTCCAGGTAATGGCATTGAAGAATACTCATAAAACTGCCATGACTGTGGTAATAACTATTATTATGATCGAATTTAATAATAAAAAAACCTGCCTGCAAGATGGGCAATATGAATAATTCATGTACAGTGTTGCTTAAAATGTGATAGAGAGAAAAAGACTTGTAGGAAAATTCTTAATGTATCCAGACAGGGATGATAATTGGTTTTTGCAACTAAATGAGTACTTCATGTACAAGACAGCACTAACAAGGCAGGAGAAGAAATTTACACATTGGGGAGACAATTTCATTTATCTGGTTACAACAGGATAAGTGGAATAAATGGTTTTCCTTAAAGGAATTGACAGAAAATGCATATCCTGATAATAATTAATTTTGTTTACAACTAGAGAACAATAGAATAGGAGACATACTAACATCTTTTCAATATGTAATAACATATGTATCATATGCTTATGTAGGCCTTACTTATGTTATTAATCAACTACTTGCAAACACTGACCATATCTCTTGCAGTGCTGTCTTTTAGTTGCAAGAATAAAAGGTTGAATAGCATATGGAAAATTGTTTTGCAGTTGCATTTTATTTAATTTTGTTTGATTCTTTTTAAGTATACAGTAGCAGATAAGTTTCTGTTTCCTGCTTTTATTGCCCACCATCTGGTGGGAAAAGCATATAATAGCATTAAAAGAGACAGGTGCCTAAGACAATATTTTAGTGGCAGGGTCTAAAGTTATAGTAAGAGTTCATCAAGGATGACATCTTCAGGAACAGAAAACCATTCAAGAACTCATCTCTTTACCCTTGACCAAAGGCACTGATTAGGTTTGAGAGTTATTTTCTCACTTGTTAATAAGACAAGTTGAATTTCTTAAACACTATCTTCTCAAATTATTAAAAACAAATGAAACCAATGTTTCCCTCAAAAATGCATAGAAAAAGCCATTTACAGTAACATACTAAAAACAGTTAAGTAGACTGAAAAAAACTTGGGAATTGGATTTAATCAAAATCCCTCTAAATACATTGTGCTTTATGTATTTCTATTTCTCTCTTACTTGAACCTGAGATCAATCCTCTTTGGTCTGGATTACCAACAGGGTCTTCGATCAATGTTGATAAAGCGAAATGACAATTAAAAAAAAGCTTTGAAAGCTACTTTGAGACCTGTGGGAAAACAAAATAAAACAAAACTATTCTTTTGTTATGACTATGGCCTGTGCCTCTGTGTGTTTGTTTATGATGGATTACCTCCTATGAGATTAGATTTAAAGGGAGTTACACTTGAGAAGCTACAGAGTAATCTAGCTAAGAGACATTTCAATAAGTGCTAAAATACAATTGCCTGTTTAATATGTCTGTACTGGCTTTGCCAAGACTAAGATCTGGAAATGATAAAGCCCGTAGACCCACTTTATAATTTAAAAAAACCTCCCCCATGATGTAGTTTACAGGATAGATCAGGAAAAATGGTTCCTGAAACGCTCACAGAACTATAGTTTGAAGTCTGACTAATCTTGTTCCTCTTGTCCATTTCTAAACCTAACTACGGAGAATAAAATCTCAATTTTCTGGATCACAAATAAATCTGGACATTATGTTAATTCTGCAGTAGAACTCTTTTCATCTTTGTTAATTGGAAAAAAATCAATATCAGAAAAGTCCATAGTGACATATCAAAAAATTATAAGAAATTCAGTTCCACTTCATTAACAGTATCCAGAATTGCTCTTTCTGCATGTTGTTGAGCTGTAGCAATACACTGGAAATTTTAGAAATAAAGGCAGCATGCTCCTGTACTATCTGCACAGACCAAAACACTTCAGAGAAAATAGAAAATGGGAAAACCAGATTCTTGTGTTTTCATGGAGAAAAATAAGTGAACAGTCTTTAGCCTCCACAACTGGAACTTTTAAACAGCTATTCATTAGCTTATTGGGGGGAGAGGGACAAAGAAAAAAAACAATGAAAAAACTTCCGTATCTGTTTGACTGTTATACAGTCAAAATAGATCTGATACATTCAACAGAGGTTCTACTTGCCATAGAGGAATCTTATTTATATGAGCCTTAATATTTGACATTATAGAGAGAAATCAACAAAAGTGACCATTAAAATGTCATAGCTAAAAGGCAGATACATTCACCTAGTTTAATCATTACGGTGAAGAGCAAGAGAATACATCTTCCATGTTTTCCTTTTTAAATACGAATAATACTTCTTGTAGTAAAAACATTTATTTTGACTAATACAGATTTATTTTTTATACCTAAGTACTGTGGAGGAAGAGAAAGATTTGATGAAACTTGCAAATACAGAATATTTCCTCTGACACCAGCAGTAGTATGACTAGGCCAATGGGAGCTGCTTAGGGTAAGTGCTTGAGATCATCTGTAGGAAATGGATGAGATGAAGAGACACAGCATGGTAACATTTTCAAGGTAAGGAATTGTATCTAACTATGATACTGAATGAAATTTCTATAAATTAGCCATGTCTGAAGGGCATGTAATTTATTAACTGAATTAGTACAGCTGACTTTGTGGATTTCATAAACACTTCAGAATGAGGCAGGGGACATGAGGAAGATAGGCATTCTTTGGTCTCTGTACTGACTGCATAATTTTTTAATGGAAAACACGGAAATATGATCGAGATACCCAAGAACTGCTGGTTTTCCATTTCCACTGAGAAAAATAACTTGCATTTCTTGTGAATCCACTATAAATTTAGGATGAACTTTGCTTTGTACTCACAAGAAGTACATTCATGTTCCATTTTGTGACACAGACTAACCCCTTCTCTGTCTCCTGACATATGTTTCAAGGTATGTTTCTCTTACAGCTCAGATCTGAATCCTAGGAAGAATGGGAAGGACAAATCTTATTGGGAGGCCAAACTGGGTTGTGAGTACTATGAGAACTAATTTCAGGTCATGAGATTTTATTTGCCACACCAAAGAAGGAAGGAAAAAGTGATGGCCTGTCACCCTGTCTCTTTTCTAAGGTTTAGAGTTTAAATTCAGTACATTGTTCAGTCCTTTGTTCTCAACTTTTCAACTTTTTTTAAGGACAAGATGTTCTTTACAGAAGAAAGAGACATGGATGTCGGCTTAGATGATACAGCGGTATGACAGTAGTTCTTTGGCAATGGGTTAGTGGTCTTATTTCATGTTGTTGAATTTTTACCACATTGAAAGTTACTACACACACAGCTTTGGGCTGGGAAAAAAACCCAAAAACCAATCAAGTGAATCTTTTGTCATTCAGAAATGCTACTTCTTTGCAACCAATATGTATTGCAGACTTATACAGAGCAGATGAAGGAAGATGTCATGGGTTAGGCCACACTATCTCCCCTCGCCCTCGGGACTAGGGTGTGAGCTCAGGAGAGTTTCCCACTGGAGGACCAACTGGAGCTGTCCTTTTTTTTGCTCCTGTGAAATTAGATATTGCAACAGTCTGAAGTGAGTTGGCAGTGCGTGGGTGTGCGGCCGTGTGCGTAAGAGTGTGAGTGAGAGGCCGGGGGGTGCCAGGGCCCCCCTCCCCAAACTCAGGGAAGAGGGGCCCTGGGCCCCACAGGCCTGGTTAAGCCAGGGCTGGAGATGGCTTGGAGTGTTGTGAGGGAGAGAGAGACTTACAACTGTTGAGGTAATAGGGAGAGAGGCAAGCCCCTCACGAGGAGGCCAAGCCCTTACCTCCCCCTGCACCCCGACTGCAGAGCTCGGGACAGCTCATAACTGGACCGAATGCCTGTAGCCAGCTAGAGGGCTTCCCCCCTCCCCACTGCAAGGGGTAGATTTTAAGGTTCAGTATTTTAAGCTGAGCCAAGGAGGACGGGCTGAAAGAAGGTTGGTGCCAGGAGAAGAACTCCAGGTGAAACTGGAGACAGGCCAAGCAGGCTCGAAGGTGCTCTGCATCAGCTTTGGATGTAGACTGCCAAAATTGAGCTGCAGCAGCTAGAGAAGAGTGAGAGAGCCAATTAGCAGCAGGCGTGTTCCAGGTAAGAACTTAAAACACCATCTTACCCCTAGGAGGAAACCTTCATGAAACCAAGGAGGAGGGACTCAAAGCTATCTCCTTGGACCTCATGATGAAGAGAAGACCTTAGCACAGAGTTGAGACTGGTGGGGGGTGGTCAGAAGGAACTCTTTTCTCTGATAGCCCAATGAGAGAAAGACTGCTTAACTATCAGCCTGAGGGCTTCTCCTGAACTGATTGTGGGAGGGGCTTGAAGGGGTGGTAGGACTGTGTTAATATTGTGTATATAATCACTTTTTAGTTTGTACAGTATTTATCTTGTATAGTAATAAATGTATATATTCCCTTCCCCTATACTGAGTTGTGCCTGCCTGAAACACTTCTCTTCGATGTTGAGGTAAATTGGGAGGGGAGGCTTGAAAATTGGATTTTTGGGGCTCTCAAACTGCCACAGAAGCCAACATGGAAAGAGAGACTATAGTTTAGCAATTTGCTAATTGAGCAAGATGGGAGAAAGACCTAAGGACTAGTCCTTGAGCTTAAAAGAGGAAATTTAACTGCTGGCTGTCTGGGGAAGGGTTGAATGAGAAATAAAAGGCTGGGAAGGAGTGAAAGAATTGTTTGCTTTCTGTCAGAGTCCAGAAGACCTTATTGTCATTCCAGTTGGGATGAAAGAAAAACAAACTATATATAAATTTTCAACATACCTCATAAAGTTGGTTTTCCATCAAACAAAATTTTAGCTATGAGATGATGGACAGTGCAGACCTTACAAGTAAAACAAATGAGAACTGCAATACGGCACACTTGGATGGGTCATTAGCTAAAAGGGGTAGAGTCTGAGGTCTCTTCATCTCAAAAGCACCAGTCTGTACTGTCCAATCTAAAAACTCTTTCCTATGTCAGAGCCAGCTTCTGAACCCTCTCCTCAATACCAATAGGAATATGTTTAAGTTACTCATGAACACATATAGAACACAGGTCTGTTTTGAAGTGTGAGTGCCTTAGATTTAATATGATAATAATATGCTAATAATTTATGCATAAAACACAGGTTGCATTGAAGGAAAAATCCAATATTGTCAGTTTCCATGACAACCACTGTGCTAGCAGATTACACTGTCTCACATCAGATGGTTGCCAAGGTTGTGACCTATTTCTTGGTTTTAATCATTTCCCTGGAAGAATTTGGAAATGCTACCTGGAAAACAAGTGATGAAATATTGATCACGGTTAGGATAGTCCTTAAATATAAAATAATCTTGCATGCTAAATGAAATGCTAGGCTTAGAAACTGAAAAGGAAGCGTAAAGTAATAATTCCAGGAGTGAAGGAAGGCATGGACTATTGTGTGAACAGGCAGTGGGCTGGTGTACAACATTTCAGAATTAAGTCAGTGGTTATGTACAGCCTATGCTGGTAGTAGAGAGACCTTTCACCAAGCAAGTTGCTCAGAGCTCCATTCAACCAGACCTTGAACAGTTCCAGGGATCAGGCATCCACAGCTTCTCTGGGTAGTCTGTTTTAGTGCCTCACAGTCCTCACAGGAAAGAATTTCTTCCTAAACCTAATCTAAACCTACTCTCCTTCAGCTTGAAAGCATTCCACCTTGTCCTATCACTACATGCCCTTGTAAATAACCTCCCTCTAGCTTTCTTTTAGGCTCCCTTCAGGTTTTCTGGGCTTTCTGCATTGCAAGCACACATTGCTGGCTCATGTCCAGTCTCTCATCCAGCAGCATCTGCAAGTCCTTCTCAGCAGGGCTGCTCTTGATCTGTTCATCCCCCAGTCTGTGGGTTGCCCCAACCCAGGTGCAGCACCTTGTACTTGGTCTCGTTAAACCTCATTTCTCGAGCTTGTCCATATTCTTCTGGATGGCATCCTGTCCTTCAGGTGTGTCAACTGCACCACACAGCTTGGTGTCATCTGCAAATTTACTGAGGATCCACTTAATCTTTTTGTCTTTGTCTTTAATGAAGATATTAAACACTGGTCCCAATACAAACCCCTGAGGGACACCAGTTGTCACTGATGTCCATTGGGACTCTGAGCCGTTGATCACTACCCTCTGGATGTGACTGTCTAACCAACTTCTTATCCCTCTGGCATCCAACCATCAAATCCATCTCAGTCCAATTTTAGGAGAAGGATGTTATGAGGGATCATGTCAAAGGCTTTACAGAAGTCTGTATAAACTGTATCTGTACCCCTTGCCTTCTCCACTGATGTAGTCATTCTGTCATAGAAGGCCACCAGGTTTGTTAAATTATCAAAACTTTCGAAGACATTTTTTTAAAATGACTGAACAAGAGAACAAGTATTTTATAGGTTGTCTGCCAGACTACATAATAAAATGACTGCTATTGCAGTTAAATGAAAACTATCACTTTCAAACACAAACATGTGCTAGTGCACTAGATGATGTCATATTTTCTGGAGTCCTCACTGACCAAAGCTCACTACCATTTGAATAACTCACTCTGATTAATGACTTTTTTTTTCATGCTTAAGAAAGGTATTAGATTGCCATTCTTAAATAAATAAGTTGCAATAGTACCTTCAGGGACTGACTGTGGTTTTAGGTAGCAAACAAATGTTCCTCCACTACTTGCTCATTTTACACTGTCTCAGTGTAAAATAATCCAGGTAGGTAACAATTTTGTCACAGGGCTGTTAACTGACACTTTCTAGATGACTGATGAATTTGTCCTTTATTTTTCTCTCCCATCAAGCTACCAACTTGGAAAGCAATCACTGTCAATCATGATGGGGAGATCAATACCATAAGCCCCAGCCCATACTATTGAAACCCTTTTTGCTATGGCCCATAAGACAAATAATCCTGCTACTTGTTCAATCAGGTTGGTCTGACCAGATCTGTTGAGGTAAAATGGAAAACAGCTCAAGCCATCTTTTTTTTTTTTCCGGATTGCTGAAGTGTCTGTCAGGTGTTACAGTCACAATAACTGCAGCAGACCTGCATAACCTCAATAATCCATTGGAATTTGATTTCAGTTATCACAATATTATTAGGGAAATGCATTAGTCATAACTTGAATAAATTATCTTCTTTTACATCAGTATTTGTGGACTTACTTTGTTGTTCTTTTTGTTCTTTTCCTTCACTCCTCTCTTAGCAGTTGTCCCACTGTGGTAAAAGATTATCTTTGAATTCTATGCTTTTCTTTCTAGGTTTGTCATAATAATATTTTTGCTAAGAGATGAAAATAATATGCAAGATGAAACACTGCAAAACCTGTTTTATGATGTTCTGTTTTTTTCTTTCAGTTGTTATTCTTTACCCTATTTTGTTCATGACACACATATTTATAACTAGCCTTTATTGAGAGGTGAATTAATTCTAATGAATAATTATGATAATGAATGTTCCTGCTTCCCTCTGCCTCAGGCTGGTCAGCTAGTCCAAGCAAAAAGACTTACATAGAACGGTTGGCATTGATTTGAGTTATTTTCTAGCTTCCTGGTTTACACAGAAATGTAAACTACATAAATACTTACTGTTCAACTTCTTCAGAAAACACTTATTCCGGTAGATCACTCTTTAATTAATTTCAGAACATTCCTGTTCTTAGGGTTTTTTGTAGAAACAAAATGAAGGATTTTCTTGCTAAGGAATCAGGTAAAAACTTATCTGGAATACAGCCCCCTTACACTGATATTGAAACTTCTTACTATTCATTGACCCACTTCAGTGAAGTTTAAGTATGGCATTAATAGTCGAGAAAGGAAACAAAAACTGGGAGGAGAAGAATGTCTCTAGTGATGCAAGTAGTGCAGGTATTTTATTTCTACCTACCACTTGCTATTTAGTAACATGCTGGAAAAAATGAAGTGTTCCTAGAGGAGCATAGCTTGTCCTAGAAACTGGTATCTATGACCTTCTGTCACTCTATAGAGTCATTTCAGCTGCTCACTGTGACTCAGCCCACATACACCGGAAAAAGAGGCTCTCAGTAGGAGATGCAAGGGAGTAAACAAGCATAAAAAAGATAAATATAATGTCTAGATCTTTTAACAGATGAACACTGGGTATAGTACTTCGGTGACACATGAACACTTCCTTGGTGTGTGGATCAGAAAAGCTGGAATAGTACATTTTTTACCACTTCTCATGGGTAACTGGGAGCTGAAGACAAGACACTGCAATTTTTCCTCATGCTGTGACACCTACTTTGCTCTACATGAGTGTCAAATTTCAGTGGCCTGGTCCTAAGAAGCAGTGCTTTGAAAATCCCTCCCTTGAGTGTCAAGCTGGCTGTGGGACATTGGGAGCCAACTGGGGCTGGCAGGCTACTCTGGATATAAAGTCTACAAAGTCTACACATTTATTTTTCTCCTTTGGTTTGAGTTTCCTGAATGCTGGCCGAGAAACCCAAATCGACCCCAGTCTTAGTGAACCCAGTAGCGGGACTTCCAATTCATAAAACTGTACTCTCTAACATACTTTAGTACCTTGATGATTGTCCCATCCATGTATATTTGACATGGTGAGCTTATTCTCAAGAATTTTTAGTGCCGAGACGACAGTATATGTTACTTTTTTCCTTAGTGTCTAACATAATTATAACAAAAACCCCAAAAAGGATCTTGAAATATTGAATTGACTTGCACCAGTCGTTAGTCAATTTTCTCTATCCCATGATCTTCTAGTACTATCTGAGGGTAACAGTGATGTGATACTTTAAACTCCATGTGTTTATTCCTTTCTTCAGCAAACCATGCCTCAAGTTATTAATTTATGATGAGGTGAAAAGCAAAGGCATGCTGGGGAGGGAGAGACATATTGTGTGTACATGCTCATTCTGCTCTACAATGTTTTATCCACACAGCTATGTCAGTGAAGAGTGTGAAAAAAATCACATATTCTTTGCCAAAATAGCTACATGAGCCAAAACCCCCATGTGGACACAACTATGCTGACAAAGAAGAGCTTTATGGGCTGACCTCTGGGTGCTTGGGGAAGTTACACAACTATGCAGGAACTAAAACTCCTTCTGTCGACACACTCTACCTCTATAGAAAAGGATCCTGCTGCCACAGCTAAACCACTATGGATATATTAACATAGTTATATCTGGAATATAAGTCCTGCATCTTGTGCACTGTGAGGAAATTTAATCAGGGTAGAAAAAATAGCTGTGGATATCCTGAGCCACTGTGAGCACTTCTTTAACACTAGTCAAAATTGGCCTATCGCAACCACAACATCTTATTTCTAAAATGTAAAATAAATTCTACATTATGATGTTGGCTTTTTTTTCTTACTGGAGTATCTGTACTACTCCAGCATCTGTCATTAGGAGCCGATTTTGTAGGCCAGTGGTTTAGTTTCTTGATTATCATTTGTAATATGTCACATTTGCTAATGTTTTAAATTTTCATCACAGTTACTTGTATTTATGAGATATTTAGAAATATTTTCAGTCATACCATTTTAGCAACAAGTTACACTATGTAAATACATTTGTATATGCATTTTTAAAAGGTTTTTAAAACCAGCGGATAGAAGGGAAGTGTGAATGAAACCAGCATTGTGCTGAATGTAAGTATTTTACAAAGGGCTAACAAAGAAGAATCTTAATAATTTTCTGTGGTCATAAGGACACAACTAAGTGAAAACCTAATAATCTGTAGGGTCTCGGAAAAAATAAGCAAATTACTCTTTTCCCATAATTGCATACAAATCGCTTCATGTTACTCAGTCTTTTCCCTACTTGTTTAGTTATTTTATTTTCCTCTTTTCTTTTCTTTGTTCAAAATGATTTTTTAAATAATTCCAGAGAAACCTAGTAAATATAGATGATTTGCTAGCCAGGAAATGTTACAAACACTTCTATCTTCATTGTCCTTCCTTAACAGGGTAGTAACAGAAATATTTACTGCACTTTAAATTCTCCTAGCAATCCTGTTATCCCTCCTAGGGATGGCAACATAGTAGGAGATCCATGTGCAATTCCTTCTCTCTCTCTCTTGTTTATACACAAATCAATAAATGAAAATGTAGAGGAGATTCAGCATCTTTCCTAATAACACTTAGCCTGTCACTGTGATTCGGATTAAGCTTTTTCAGTCTCAAGAGAGTGGTGGTTTACCTTCCTTGAATTTTGCACAACTTATGTGCTTAATCAGTGAAAAATAATCAGAGATCCCTAGGTTATATACACAAATATATACCTACACACATGCATATACATACACTTACATATATGCATGATAGTTGGGATTTGAGAAGAAAGAATCAACCACTTGCCTTCAAGAAAATGTCAAATACAGTATAAAGAACTCTCTCATGAATGATTTTATCGTCAGAGCATCTAAAGTGTGAATGGTTTTCAGTCAGAGCTGGGCACTTACACAGTAGATCACTGCCTTACCTTTGTGTTATGGGCCTCATTTTGTCTGTGTGTAAGTTTTTTACCAGGGAATGGGATACCAGTGGCTAGCTGAAAACGTTCGCTGAAGACTGCAAAGCACTACCGTCACAAGGCCTGGATAAGCATGGAAGACAGATTAAAGGACAATAAGTTTTCTTTTCCTGATACTGGTAAAAAAGAAACCAGAAGTCAAAGAAGCAGGTAAATTTTTTTCCAAACATGCACACACAGTCTTGTTTTACTTGTTCAATCTGGTTTCTCTCTTAATTTATGAGCTCTAACAAAATCCCTCCTCTTACCACTGGGGAATGTACAAGTACTCTGGCTGTGGGAAGATTGTTATACTTGGAAGTGTAGTGACCTTCCCCTTAACAATGAGGACGACAAAACCAGGTATAACAGGACGCTTTGTACTGTTGGAACAAATTAAGCCATGTTTATTAAAACAAACGAGGCAGTTGAGATCCTTTGATACACCCATAGTGCCTACATCCTGCAGATGTCTCACTTCAGTCAATTAATCAGCCATTTGCCAGAGCATGGTGATTGTTTACGCAATCCACTTTGATATGTTTTATAGCATTTCCTTTAATCCTCCCCAAATTTTCATCCCTGGCAAGAGCTTTATGGTAACATAAACAGTAATTGTGCAGTAAAGAAAATCACCTTATGTTGCAGTCTACGACTGCTTTATCACCCTCATCCTAACATACATAACCTACACTCAAACAGCTAAATATAGTGAGCAAGACTGGGCAGCATGCTGCTTTAATAGCACATAAACAAAATGACTTCTTGACAAAGAACTTAACCTCTATCAGGGAAAAAATCTGAACTATCTAGGGGATCTTTATGTTTCCCAGTCAATGACAGGAAAGGGAATATATTGCCATTATAGCTGGCAGGCATTTTTCTGAATAGAATATCTTTCTTGAAGACAAATAGGAAGATAAAAGCTTTCTCCAATCCCCTGTCTCCTCCCTGAGAAGACTTTTTTTGGAAATTGAAATAATTCTAAAAAAAAATAAATCTAATATTTAAATTAGAAGTATTTTTTCATTGGATTTTTTACCTTTTTATTCAATTAAAAAAAAGAAAAAAAATCTACCAGTGAAAATGTTTAAAAATATAAACAAAGATAAAGCTCCAAATATTTTGCGTTGAAAAAGTAAAGTCAAAAAAAGTTAATCAGCTACTGAAACTTCCTTTAATTTTTCTTTACATCAAAAAAGTGTTGGGATCAACCAGCTTCTCTCATCCTTTGTCTTATTCTGAATCTTATTTTCAGAAACTAAAATTACAAAATATCTATTAAAAAACTTCTGACCAACACAATCACAACACATCTTTCTACATCCTTGACAATTGTCAGCCACCACTGAGGTGCAGAATCCCAGCCATCCTCTCTCCAGAAGGAGACTTAAAGTATTTCCAGATTCCCATCTGCCTATGTAAGTCTGCAGATAGCAGTTGTACGTCTCTACATAACTTGTGTGGCTTTAGGACACAGACTGCAGAACTCTCTCTTTACTCCCTTTTCCTTTACCACTTTACTGACAGTTTGCTCCCGTGCTCACTGGCATGAGTTTTGGACAAATTGTGGCTTTTCCTCACCAGTCTGGCTTCTCTACCTGTCAGTAGGAAATGAGAATGGCATGGAGTAAAGAAATTTCACTGCTGACATTGTGCTGGTTGCAGACTGAGTCTTTTTTATTCTCCAAACAAAATTGGGTAGAATCATGGCAGTCACTCTGTGACAATGCAGGAAAGGTGTTTTTGGAAAGAAGAAATTATGAGATAAGACATACATTGAAACTAGTGCTACTCATTGAACTGCTACAACTTGAGTGCACTTGTCCTCCTTTGCAGGAGAGAGTGCTAGGTGAGGTAGTTTGTTGTCTGCCACAGCCTGAGTGTGTGTCTACAGACTGTGTCTGTAACCACTGCTGATAGCATGTGGGTAAATGCACCTCAGACTTTGAGACTAGGAAAGCAACTGTAGTAACAAATCAAATTCCATATCTTTTATGAGCAGAGATGGAAAGAAACTACAGTCATGAACCTAGAAACATAAAACATCAAGATTAAGATATACATACAGGGAAAAACCCACTCCCTCATCAAATTCCACTCCTCAATGAGGTCAGTGCCTCACAAGTTCATTTGTCTCTCAAAATCTCCTACCATATCACAACTGTTTTCTGATCTGTTTTGAGGTGCTGCCACTAATCCCACACTGCCTCTGGTAAAGAAGGTGTGTGAGGGGTGTTTGTAGGCACCTGGGCGTCCTCTCTGGTGTCTGCAAACTGCCTCTGCATTGTATCCTATAGCATAAGCCTGCAGCACCATTTCATGTTTCAGCAAACCCACCCTCCTCCAAGACATAAGTGTTGAAAACTGCACTGAACCCCAATTGTCAAGAAATAGACTTTCATTATAAACCTCAGTCTCTTTTCTCACTCCTTTTCCTTCTCTAACACTTGCTGGTTACCACTCAGAATGCCTTTGGAGAGAATCTCTAGGATTTATGAATAGCATTTTTATGCAAATTAATCTGTGTCAGCAGGTTTGGTTTTGTTTAGACTTCTCCTCCCCCTCCCAAAGAACAGATGAGCTATTTCCTCCTCGGCACTTCGCCACAGGGCTTGATGATATATAGCATCAGTAATTCTATTCTTTACCCTAATGCTGTATAATTTTTTTTGCTATAGTTTTTTGCTGGTTTGGGTTGTGGGTTTTTCCCCTTCTTTCTTTCTCTTTAGGTTAGAGAAGTGTTATGTATTAAATTCGGATCATGTCCAGTCTTACTGTTGTGTCCCATACTAAGTACCACAATGATCCTTAATTGGCAGTAAATAGAGAAAAAGCAGTCATCCTTGTAAAGCAGCTGTTCTATGAACGAATGGTATAACACTAGTGGGGAGGCTGTGGTAGGAATGTTCCAGGTCACAGATAGCTTAAATGGAGGACTTTGTCATACTGTGCTAATAATAACTCCACTCTAAATTTGAAGAAACGGGATGGGCAGGAACATCAGAGAGACAGTTTCCCCCTTGGATAGAAATGAGACCACTCTGTTCTATGAACTGGACTTTGTTCCCTTCTGCTCTTTGCTGTGGTAATTGGATAAACTTTGATTAGTGTGTCAACCACTATGCTGGCTTTGTAGCATTTCATACTGGATATTTTTGGTATTGTTTTAGACACTACCAAGAAGAGCAGAACAATGAGACTTACTTACTTAAGTATACTTTGGAGTTTTTAGTGTAGGAAGAGTTTGACCTGTTTTTCAGTAGTGGAAACTCTCACTTCATTGTTAACATGATCTGAGAGGGCTACCATTTCTCAAAGACAGGAAATAAATGTAATTTACTTGGTAATTCCTTTTTCCTATCACTAGATAGAACACAGCTTGTTTCCAAATTCAATTTGTTTGAATAATACTGTTAAAAGAGACACAGAGAAAGGTGTTCACCTTTTGTATATGGCTGCACATGGACTGTGCGCTCCTTTAATTCCCAAACATAACAAATCTGGAGAGTTTTTTTGAGTGAGCAATTGCAACCAGGTGGATGCAAATTTATTGCCCAACAACAAATTAATTTGCTCAGGTATGATACATCATCTTCCTCTTCCCATTATAGCAATTGAATATTCATCACATAACAAGTGCAGTTAATTAGCAGATTATTCATTTACTGGACAAATAATTAACATTTTATTCTGAACAAAGTGAAGGGATAGCAAAGCCAGAGGGGGAGAAAAGAAAACATACATTTTCATAAGGCTATTATTTAAATTAAACTTCTTTTAAATTAGAAGAGAAAAGGAATCAATAAAAATGTGCAATTGACTTAAAAAAAAAATTATTATTTAATCCTAGTTATGTTGTATCCAGAGATAGTGTAGCTAAGGCTTCATACAGAAAAAGGAAGTTGCTTGCTGACCACCATGCTCCCACAGAAAACAGAGTAAGCCTCCCACAGTATCAGTGGGGCTGCATTTTATTCCTGATATTTCAAAAAGAACAGAATATTATCACCATCTCTTTTAAACAAACGGTAAACCTTTGTGACATGTCAAAATTGATAGATTCACATTTTCTTTCATTTATTACACCGCCGTGTAATAAATGTTTTTTCTTTGCTTGCCTGACAGCATCATTCTTTAGTCTGTTGTCTAATGTTTAGACTGTAAAGATCTTTCAAAAAGACCATTTTTTTTCTTCTCTATTTTTTCACAGTGCAGTCCTTGCCCATAATTCATGCTCTTGCATAATACATTCTTGTTATCATAGCCAGAAAGAAACTCTTTATTGGTATAAATTGACGTGGCTCCATTAAGGGTAATGGAGAGAACCAAACTACCTTGATGAAGAATAAGCCTTAATATTCAAATTTGCTAACATAGACTTGAACTTGGGTTTTTTTTTTGGTTTTTGTTTTTTTTTTTTAAACAGATACTGTAGAATAACTCCAGTTTCTTACTGCGGTACCTATCCATTATCCAGAAATTTACCAGACTCTTAGATGCAAAAGAGGCAAAATGAATCTCTGATATAATTCGGCTAATGTTAGTGGTCTTGTGCCAGATTTAATTACATCCAGCAACTTTAAGCTGAGCCAAGTATAAATTCTCATTGAAAACTCAGTGGTGAGAGGAGACATTTCAGTTCTAGATAAAGCTAGAGCTGTATTGTATGCAGCTACATGGCATGGACTGTTTGTGGAAGGTTTTCTCACATTGGGATAGTTTATCATTAAGCTACAACCTGTCAGAATGGTTCTGATATTGGCTAACTTTCATGACTGTGCTAAAGCAAAGATATTGGACCAAAAAATCATACACTTGGAAGGAAAATTTTAAAAAATTGAGGGATTGAAGCAGAGAGTGAGAAGGGAGGAGGGAACATGGTGGGAAGGGGATAGAATGAAAGGGGAAAAATTAAAGCTTTCATTTAGGTGGATCCAGAAGTCCCGGGCAGGGGAAGGAGGCAGGAAGCAGCTACTGCTTTGCCTTAATAAATGCCCTATTCCTAATTACACTGAACCAAGAAGCTGCTGTTGCCCATCAAATGAGGTTGAATTTTATTGAGAGACTGGAAGTAGTTGCATCAGCCCCTAAATTCATATTTAGCATAATTGACTGATTTTAAACTAGTACCTCATAATTTGCCCAGCAAAAATTGATAATGCTTTAGACCTATGCTAAGCATTGCACCACGTTTATAGACACAGAAATAAGAAAACTAATCTTTAAAGGTTTAAAGACTTTTAGGGCATTGAAAGAGGATTCTGACAACCGGTTCGATATCATGGCTGCAGTTGAATACAATAATTTCTAGATTAAGCTATGGCACATATCAGTTGCTGTGGCTTTCGGTGACTATCTTCACTTTCAACTTCCCTTGCCATAGGCTGGGCTGATCAGCTCACTGTTAAGCTTTCTTTCTGTCCTTGACATGAATTTGTGAAGCTCCTTGTTCCGGAAAATGTGCAGAACTGAAGTGGCAGCTGAGAAATGGGACACATCAAACTGAAACACCAAACAACGCACAGTTCAGCCCCATGCTAAACTCCTGAGTTTGAGAGTTATTTTGTCTTCCCTTTTGCTTCATTCCACACTCCACCAACCTGTGTTAACTGGAGTAGCAGCATAGAAAGTGAAATCGCCTTCAGCTGTTGTTAAATACGAAACGTAAAAAGAGTGAGATATTGTGCCCATTTATACGGATAAGGAAAAAGAAAAACAAACTATTAATTTAATATAAGGAGTGAGATTCTTTTCTACACTTAATCTTTCACCATGTCTCTAATTATTGGGCTTTTCTCTACCAATCATAGAGGGAGTCCAGATTAACTAGGTCGGATTGCTGCAGCCTTCTACATATGGGTGGATAAGTACCATTCCTGAAGGGAAGTTTTAGTCATGTGACAATTGATCCTTGAGGCTATTATGGGCAGAAAGTCTGTATTCCAAGGTAGGTATAATAGTTTAATTCCCATTGAATACCTAAGACAAAAGTAACTTTGCAATTACAATTACAAATCCACAATTAATTTTTGTGTCAGAGACAAAAACAGATGAAAGTTATAATCAGAAATGGACAGGAGTTTTAAAATTAACTTATGTCTCAATGAGATAATTACTTCCTTTAAGGCTAATGTTTTTCAAAGGCAAATATCGGTTTTGCAAGATGATCCCAAAGTTCTGTCAGGAAATCCATTTGCATGTCAGTGCTCTATGGCTTATTAGCCACAGAAGCTTCCAGACTCCTGATACAAAGCTCTGATTTAAAAAAAGAAAAAGAAAAAAAAAATCTAAACAAAGTGTTGCTCTGTATCTGACCTCTCTTTTTTTTCTGTTCTGTTCTTCAAAAATACTTACTGAGATAACAGACAATTGTATTGAAAGGAAATTGTTGTTTAGGCGCACGTAATATGGAATAGTAAAAAAATCTATTTTATTCCCGTAGTGACCTGACTATTTTTGTCAAGTAAAAAATAATGAATACATAAATTAGAAAATGTTCAGTTATTTACCTGTTGCATATTTAGTTCAACAGAAAGGAATAGAAGTTTACCCTGGCATGTCACAGCTCACAGGAGGGAAAATATGCTTTGGAAACAAATTATATTGCTAGAATTTTGTGCTGTGTAGAAGGAGGTCTAGATTAGTCTTACAATTTTATTTTAAAACTGTATTTTAATTCCAAGAGCAGATGCCAGATATAACATGTCAGAGCATGCTTCCCCTAATGGCAATAAGTGGAAGAACAGGTTGATAACTGTTTTCAGGACATTCTTTTTGAGACAGAAGCTGTGAACTTCAGCTTGCTTGATTTGCACTCTTTAGCACTGGTTTTGGCTAGATCAGGAAATTGCCAGCTATGTCCTGGTATGCCACTTGCTGCAGTTGGAATAGGCAAATTTCAAATGGCTTATAAAGGGGAACAGGCAGTCATGGTGAATGGGTTCATTAGTGATATAAATGCGGTGTGTACAGCTGACCCGCAGTGAAGAAGTTCCTGAACTGATGAATGCTGCTAGCTGGCACAGTGCATCAGGGAATGAATGATTTTGCATTGGCATTGTTTCCAAAAGCATCTGCTCTGAGCCCCAATCAGAGACAGGCTAGACAGGCATTTTCTTGTTCCTGCCTAGATCAGCAGGAGTTCATCACTAATACTGTAATATAATATTAATTGAGTGAATCACTCAATGGGGACTGTTAATAACTTACTTCAAACTTGCAAATGGGTATCCACAAGGCCAAACCTTCAATTATCATTCTATTTCACCCTACCAAAATGAACCTCACCTATTACAAAGAAGGATTGCAGATGCAAAGAAGCTTTTTGAGAAACGTGAGAAGGGGACATATCACAGTCAGAAACTAAATGCCACTAATGACATGAGACAGAAATACTTCTGGGACAAATGCTTTACTTTCATATATAATCCACCGCTCATTCTGGCAAACTCCATGGATTTCAGGATGTAGTTATTATCTTACATCTATCTGCATTCAGAAGATGTAGGAGATTGTCCTAACAGGATGCAAGTCTTGCTGCACATTTTCACATGTAGGTCCTTTACAGAGAACAAAGTTCAGATGGTTTGTTCTGTTTCAGAAAACAAAACTTCATGGACTTTTTGAAAATAAAAGAATAACGAGATAAGTCATCAAAAATAGAAAATACATAGGTTTGAGTCCCAGCCGCAGGACAGGAACTTGCATTCAGCTCACACAGATGAACACTAGTTTGCTCTCCATGGGGCTGTGGATCTTCCTCAAGGTCAGTCCAGAAATGCTACTCTGTAGTTAAGAAACTTTTCTAACAAAAAGTACAGTTTGGATCAGGAAATATTTTCAGAAAGTTGTATATGCAATTTAAATATTCCTTTAATTAATAGCCAGACTCTTTCACTTTTAGTTTATCATTAGGGTTTGATGATAGGTCCTTTTTCTGCTAATTTTCCACATGGCTTTTGCAAGCATAGTGATGGTTCAGAGCAGTTGCAAAAGAAAAAGGTGGGGTCATTTCAGGGATAGAAGGGTTAAAAATGTAGTGGAATTGTTTTCCCACAGTAGTAACAGCTACTGTGAGCTGGTGAATGGAATTAGTAATTTTTCAGGTACCTGTCTGAGGGGTCAAAAACCACCAGAGATGAAACCTGAGGCAGAGATTTAATGATAGGGGGTTGCCATAAAAATATGTGATTTATACCTTATCTGTTGAAACTCACGTACATGTTGGTTAAAGTTTACGTGAAACCCTGCTGCTTTCTCAAGGCCTCAGTTATTGCAGAGTCATTTCAGAGGCTGCTACACTGGTTAATTGCTATTGGATGTGCTGTGTGAAACTCTTGCCAGTTCAGCTAGGTGAAAATCTGGGAATGTAGCACATCCTTTAGATAAAAATTCTGTCACACAGTGAAATATGTGAGTGATGCACCAGCTCAAGTATTTGGAGCAGAGTGCAGTATGAGAAATTCAAAGTGAAACGTTCAGAACCTGAGGACCCAGTATACAGATTGAATGAACAGCATGAAAACCGTAGCTTTTGCTCAGTGATATCACTTATATATATCCATGGAAAATGAACTGTTAGACTAAGGAGTCTGACTTGGGAGAGTGTCTGCAGAAACACAGAATGCAGAGGGAAGAGCAGCAGATATCCTAAGAAAGCTAAGAGTAGAGGGGCCTGGGTTTAAAGACAGCACCATCTTCACCAACCAGGAAAAAAGAATCAAACCAAACCAAACAAAGAACACTCTCCTGTCTTATATTTCAATTATTTTACTGATGCGTGGAATTGTAGGATCAACCGGGTTGGAAAAGACCTCAGAGATCATCAAGTCCAACCCTTGATCCACTACCACCGTGGTTACTAGACCATGGCACTGAGTGCCACATCCAGTCTCATCTTAAAAACATCCAGGGACGGTGAATCCACCACCTTCCTGGGCAGCCCATTCCAATGTCTGATTTCTTCCTAGTATCCAACCTAAATCTCACCTGGCACAGCTTGAGACCATGTCCTCTTGTCCTACTTCTGGTTGCCTGGGAGAAGAGATCAACCCTCACCTGGTTACAACCTCCTTTCAGGTAGTTGTAGAGAGTGATGAGGTCTCCCCTGAGCCTCCTCTTCTCCAGGCTGAACAACCCCAGCTCCCTCAGCCTCTCCTCATAGGACTTGTGCTTGAGTCCCTTCACCAGCCTTGTTGCTCTTCCCTGGACCTGCTCCAGCACTTCAATATCCTTCCTGAACTGAGGGGCCCAGAACTGGACACAGTACTCCAGGTGTGCCTTCACCAGTGCTGAGTATAGGGGAAGAATGCTGCTGTTCCTGATCCAGGCCAGGGTGCCATTGGCCTTCCTGGCCACCTGGGCACACTACTGGCTCATGTTCAGCTTCCTGTCAATCCAAACTGTCAGGTTCCTTTCTGCCTGGCTGCTCTCCAGCCACTCTATGCCCAATCTGTAGCGCTGCATGGGGTTGTTGTGGCCAAAGTGCAGGACCCGGCACTTGGCCTTGTTGAACTTCATCTCGCTGGGATCAAACCATCTCTCCAGCTTGTCCAGGTCCCTCTGAAGAGCCCTCCTGCCTTCCAGCATATCAACACTCCCCCCCAGCTTGGTGTCATCTGCCAAGTTGCTAATGGCACACTCAATCTCCTCATCCAGATCATCAGTAAAGATATTAAACAGAACTGGATCCAACACTGATCCCTGGGGGACACCACTAGTGACAGGCCACCAACTGGATACAGCACCGTTCACCATCACTCTCTGGGCCCGGCCCTCCAACCAGTTCCTAACCCAGCACAGAGTGCTCCTATCCAAGCTGTGGGCTGCCAGTTTTTTCAGGAGTATGCTGTGGGAGAAAGTGTCAAAGGCTTTGCTGATGTCCAGATAGACCATATCCACAGCCTTCCCCTCATCCACCAGGTGGGTCACCTGATCATAAAAGGAGATCAAGTTGGTCAGACAGGACCTGCCCTTCCTAAACCCGTGCTGGCTGGATCTGATCCCTTGTCCATCCTGCAGGTGTTGTGTGATTGCACTTAGGATGATCTGCTCCATAACCTTGCCAGGCACTGGGATCAGGCTGATGGGCCTGTAGTTTCCTGGGTCCTCCTTGCAGCCCTTTTTGTGAATTGGCGTGACATTCGCCAGCTTCCAATCATCTGGGACCTCCCCAGTTAGCCAGGACTGTTGGTAAATGATGGAGAGCGGCTTGGTGAGTTCTTCTGCCAGTTCCCTCATCACCGTAAGATGGTTCCCATCTGGTCCCATAAACTTGTGAGGATCCAAGTGGCTCAGCAGGTTGCTGTTTCCTCCTGGATTACAGGGGGACTATCTTGGTTTCTATCTCTGTCTACCAGCTCCAGAGGCCAATTGTCCTGAGGACAACCTGTCTTGCTGTTGAAAACTGAGGCAAAGAAGGTGTTAAGTACCTCAGACTTTTCCTCATCTTTGGTGATTATGTTCCCCCCCATGTCCAACAAAGAATGGAGGTTTTCCTTGCCCCTCCTTTTGCTATGGATGTATTTATAGAAGCACTTCTTGTTATCCCTAACAGAATTGGCTAGATTGAGTTCAAATTGTGCCTTTGTCTGTCTAATTTTCTTTATACGTGACCTAACTATATTCCTAAACTTTTCATGAGTAGCAGGCCCTTTTTTCCATAGTTGGTAAGGTTTCTTTTTTCACCTAATTTCCTTCAAAATCTCCCTGTTCAGTCAGACTGATTGTCTTCCCTACCGGATCACCTTTCAGTACGCTGGGACAGCCTGCTCCTCTGCGTTCAAGACTTGCTTCTTGAAGCATGTCCATCCCTCTGGACCCCTTTTTTTTCAAGGGCTGTTTCCCAGGGTACCCTCTGAACCAGTCTTCTGAGTAGGCTGAAATCTGCCCTCCAGAAATCCGGGGTAGAAGTTTTATTGATGGTCCTCTTTGCGTCCCTGAGTATTGAAAACTCTATCATTCCGCGGTGACTGTGCCTCTGACCACCACATCTCCCACAAGCCCCTCTCTGTTTGTGAACAACAGGATTAGCAGGGCCCCACATCTGGTAGGCATGTTACTATCTGAAGTATTATTAGTAGAATGTGAAAAGTTCCAGGGTATTTCCCATGTAGAGATTGTGTTTCTAAAAAATAAATTAAGTTAATAAACAGACAAAACTTGCATAAAAAAGATTGTTTCAAATGCATACCACATAGCACAGGTTATCATCCTGTCCTCTATTATCTTTCCACACTTCATATATTTGAATCTATTATTTGTATAGTGTTTATTCTCTAATAAGTTAAAATTAAAATCTGTATCCCTGAGAGTGCAGGGAGGTCACCAGCGTAAATTAAACACTAAGCAAGTAAAAGAGCTGTACTTCAAGAAATTGTGGTCAATTCTGATCTGCATATTAACTGATGGCTCATTCTGGAAAGTGTTAAAAAGCAATTTTCAGTCAGAAAAATGAATTAATTTTGTGACAGTGTTCCTACCGTAAATACATAGCTGTCTGGGTTGGAAGGGAAAATATTAAAAGTCAAATCTACAAATATACTGGAATAGAAGAAAAAAAGGAAGCCACATGTGTCCTCTGCAAAGAGAGACTGGTCTGAGCAAATGCACATGTGTTTCCATCATCATATCAAAGAAGGCTACTTCAAGGAAGATATGACTTGCAATAAGTACAGATGTGTCCTGCAGAATACTACCTTGCAGGAATGAAGATGCAGCAGAAAACCTACACAATTAAAATCTGCTAGGTAACAAGAGTTGCCCCCTTTCACCAAGCAAGCTCCTATACTATATCTGCACAAGAAGACTGCATTTTGAGTTGGGCAGTTTAATTCTTTACAGTAGTACTGTTTTCCACTAACTAAACAGACCCAGAAAAACCAATTCAGGGTTAAATCATCAGTACTTTTCATTCCACAGTAGGTTCATGTCAATGAGTGAACTTCTCCATCAGCCTTCCATCTTGAAAACCTAGGACTTGCAGTGGGTCCAAGGACTGGCAGAATCAGGTGGTTTTACATCAAGAAAGGATGTGTGTGGTGGTGGTGTATGTGTGTGCATGGGCGCATGTGTGCATATGTGTATGTCTGCTGAAATCAAACCCCTCACTAATGCACACCCTGAAGAGTGTAGTACTTGCTCTCTACTTCACACTGCGTGAGTTTCAGCTGAAGACATTCAGTTGCAGCAACTTCAGAGCATAAAGGAGAAACTAAGGATATTTGAGTCCACTTAACACACCAGCAGGCAAAAATCTAATGTGCACTTCAGAGTACCAAGTACTTCCTTTTCATCAGTCTGCTTGGGCAGTGGGATGCTGGGTGCTGCAACAGCATCTGCTACGTGGATCAGGTTGAGGGATAGTTTCAGGGAAAATATGTGGCTTTATGTAAAAATTGGAATAAAAATGGTCACTTGGGGCCATATGTTATATATCTCTGTCAGTAGTCAGCAACCAATTCTAGGCAGAAGATGTAAGGGATACGCATAGTCTTTTTGCTTCTAACAATGCACATTTTCAGGACTTGCTGAACTAAGAGGGGTACAACATTGTGTTTGACAGATTTTGATCAGTCTACTAATCATATTCCAAAAATTATCTCACAGTTTTGTGAACCAGTTTACAGTTTTGACTTCTACAGTACCATCTATCTATCAAATCCAGATCAAGATATGCTTTCAAAGAAAAATTCTGCTGGATAATTTCAGTGGGTGAACATTATTTCCAAAATATTATTTTGCATTGGTCTTTGGACCAGTTCTTATTAATTGCTAATGTTTTATTTGTTTTTTTGATTGCTTCTGGCACTTTACCAAGTGAAACAAAAAAAGACCCATGATGACATCACAGTCAATTTCTTAGGTCACTATAGCTTAGATATAGACAATCACAGTAGACAGTATAAAGGAAAATTTTTTTAAGACCTAAATCTCATGTGTCATTTTATTACTCAATTATTACTGATACATGTCTGAATTTTCACAATCTGCTTTAGCTTTAGCCATTGCAAATAATTGTATATTTGCTTCAAACTTTGTCATTCCACTTATTCCCTGATCTTGAAGTAATACTGCAACACTTATTATGCTGAAAAGGTCATTATTCAGCAGTTCAGTTGTAACCTATGAGTCTGAGCAGGGTTTGATACAACAGGGTAACAGAAATGTCTGTGAGGAGTGGGGCACAAATAGGTATATGCAGAGTTTTGTGGCAAGAAACTGAGCAGGTTGGTAAGATCTGAAAGAGACACCAATGTACGATGGAAATGTTAAGGTGAAGGACTTGCTGTGAAAATTTAGTTACTAATAGCTGTGTTCCTAGGTTTCTATGTTGGAAAGATCAAATCCTTGCCCTATCCCAAAGAAAAGATTACAGCCACTTGATAATATCATAAAGTTTTCTATGAGAGTACTAACAATACTGCCAAGACATACCCACAACACAGGCTTCCTTCCATCTCCATGAAATATGAATTCTATAGTTTAAACGTCTGGCTCACAGTAATTTCTCAGTTTTATCCAAATATTACCAAAGGATCAGATATTTCACGGCTAAGCAAGAAAGAAGTAGGTGTGCACAAGAAAGAATAAAGTCAGCCTACCAAAACCAGTAGTAGTGTTAGGACTTTGAACAGAGAGTGAGGCCTATGACAACACAAGGGACTCCATGGGCAACTAATCAAACAATGCCAAGCAGTTGCCTCATATTAACACTCTGAATATTCAGCTTGAATGGAAAAGAGACATTCAAACATTCCCAAATTCACAGGATTAAAAACATTTATTCCTCTTCCTTGGAAGAGGAAAAGTAGTTTTTCAGATATTGAAATAAATGAGGCTAAGTACAACTGACTTTTTTTAGGTTACACCATAGTATTTTATCTTAATTTCTTTAATATACACTGTTGTAGGGAATCATTAAAAATAATGGAGTATTAATGAATCCAATGCCAGGAGTTTATCTATGAATGTTGTAAAAGTGTTTATTGCATTTAAACTCTACCCTACACTAAGAAAAGCACAATGAAGATCAACTCACTTTTGTTTGCAAACTAAATCCAGAATATTTGATCTACTGATCAAAACTTTGTAGATTCTTCAGATATAAAGAACCTACTGCTAGCTTTGACTTTTTGTATTTTTTAGTTCAGCTTATGAAGTAATAGTACAAAATAATGTACTATCATTGACACTGTATTCCTTCACTCCAAAGAATGACGTAGTCCAATATACAAATGTGGTTTGGAAATGAGAAGACATTTCAAATGGCTGCCTATCCTAGAAGACAGCCCTTTACATAGGGCCTCAAATTTCTTGGGCTACATTTATTCCCTTCTCCTCTCCTGCAGTTTTTCCTCTCACCACCATTCTGTTGAAGAGTGTTGCATGCACAAGTTGACAACTCAAGATTGAGGATGCTCTCCAAATCATCTGTGTTGCCTGCTGGATATCAGTTACCGCTGTTTGATACTCAACAAATAGAATATTAATCTTTATGCAGCATAGCTCTAGGATCAATCAAGTAGGCTGCTGGGGATTAGAAGAGAGAAACTGTGGTCTCAAATCAGAGCTGTTATCCATCTATTCTGGAAACCTGTCACTGACCAGATGTTTCAGAGGAACAGGGAGAGAGAGACCCTGTGGTACATGGACACTCTAAGGTAGTCAAAATCAGACCATGGAAATTTAAAATAGTCTCTTTCTGTGAAGCTGTTAGAAAAGATCTATATACCCCTCTAACCACCACCAGAATTCAGGATTTCCCTTACCTCTTATTGCACTGAAAGGAGAAATGGAGATTTATCTGCTGTAGCTTGTCTTCCAATTTTCATCAATTTGTGACAAGTGAGAGTCATTATTTAAAGCTGCTTATTTCAAATTATGTTTTAAAGTGTTCTGTTTCCCTCAAGCAATTATACACACTTTAAAAATATTGAGTTTCATTGTAATAGTTTAGATCAAATGAGAAAATGGTACTGATAGCACCATATGATTTAGGGATAGGAAGTTCAAACTCAGTGGGAAGTGTTTTTAAATTCAAAATGCTGTTTCTCTGAATTGCAAAAGAATGAATAAATTTTCAATGGATAATTATACTTATCGACCTAAAAATATTGAAATATGGTCTTGTTCAAGAAGCAAAATAAAATATGAAGAATTACACCAAATTTCTATGAAGCTGTCTCTGCTGTGGATCTTATATGCTGATAATGAAGTATTTGTTTCCTTTTCCTTGTGCTCATGTTCAAATTTCTAAGTGAGGTCTTGAAATGTATTAAATGTCTCACAAATCAAAACACAATTATTAAATTTAGCATATAGAGGAACTTTAATTCTTATTTGTATTTAGATTTTATTCTTAAGTGTAAATAAGTGGTTATAATGAATTTAAAGTATTATTTTAATATGTAATAAGTTTTAGAAATGCATTTAGTTTACATATGGTGTGCACATTACCAAAGGTGGGAAAAGAACAATGCTGTGACTTCCTTATCTTATGTCACTTGTAATTTTGTTTCTTTGCAAGTAACAAAAGTCATGGTCAAAAACTGTCATGGTCAGGCAGAGTGCATGTCTCAGATCTGAAGTCATTCAGTCTCCACAATCTCAGACCCAAGTCAGTACAAACGGTGGCATTCTCACTGCAAACTTCTCTAATGATATCAAATCTTTATTTTTAAAGCCACATCTCCCATACCACACAAGCACCTAATGTTTATGGTGAAGGAAAGGTGTTTCTAAATGTTCAGGCAATTAGGGTAGGGTCAAGGAACTGTGAGGCCAAAAGAATTCATCAATAAAGATCAATATTGAAAACTCATGATAAGCAAGGCCAATACACAGAATTTGAATATTTAGAGGGTTTAGTGCTGCTATGTTCCTTCCTGTTATATAGAGAAGGACACATGGATTCTAAATATATTTCCAACAGATACAGTATCCTGCCTTTTCAAATGATAACAATAAAATGATACTATTAAGACTATGAGAGCAGGGAAGAAAAATAAATCTTTCTCTTCTTATATAATGGCTGGACATTCACAATCCAGAGATTATAAAAGTAGAATTACTATCTTTGTTCTGATTGCCTTTCATGGATATTTTCTTGTTCTTTTCTTTGTTTTATTGAATGATTTTTCTAATCACTCTTGAACCACTATAAAACTTTAGTATTCATGACATCCTGTCACAAAGAGCTCAACTGTCTCAATAACAGTAACAGCATGTCATTTTGCTTTTTCTGAACCACATTGCCAGCTAATTGTGTTTGGCACCCCTCTGTTCTTTACTGAGAGAGAAAAAATATAATCATTCCATGTTCGTGTTCTGCATACCATTCATGGTCCATTATGGGTTTCAGTATCATCCCTCCACAGGTACCTTGTCCTCAGTAAGAGTCCTAGACTGGCAAGCTGCGCATGAGTCAGCCACGCCCTGGTAGCCAGGAAGGTCAACTGTGTCCTGGGGGGCATCAGGCAAAGCATCACCAGCCAGTCAAGGGAGGTGATTGTCCCTCTCTGCTCTATGCTGGTGCCAACTTACCTAGAGTCACTGTGTGCAGTATTGAGTCCACAATATAAGAAAGAGACAACACTATTAGCATCCAAAGGAGAGCTATGAAGACGGTGAAGGGTCTGGAGGTGAAGCCATATGAGGGGCAGCTGAGGTCACTTGTTCTGTTCAGCCTGGAGGAGACTGAGGGGAGACATTGCAATCTACAACTTCCTTGTGAGGGGAAGTGGTGGGGCAGTCACTGATCTCTTCTCTCTGGTGAACAGAGACAGGACTTGAGGGATCGACCTGAAACTATGTTGGGGAGGTTTAGTCTAGTTATTAGGAAAGGGGTCTTCACCCAGAGGGTGATTTGGCACTGGAACATGTTCCCCAGGGACATGGTTACAGCACCAAGCCTGCCAGAATCAAAAATCCTTTGGACAATGCTGTCAGGAACATGATGTG